>NC_141693.1:890299944-890899944 GCF_964263255.1 Lissotriton vulgaris | reverse complement strand
CTTCAGGGTGTCCTTTTGACACCCTGGCGCCCTTGAAATTGCATTCTCCATTTGCGATTCTCTAATTGAGAATCGCAAATTAAGAATGTCTTCCCATTCATTCCTATGCGCCTCTAGGCCCATAAGAATGAACGGGGAGGAATCGAAATTAAGGAATATATAGGATTCGCAAAATTATTTGCAAATCCTACATACATACAAGCACATGCATCAAGAAAAGCTTTTGCGAGTCCTTAATTGCGATTATTAAGGAATTGCAATTAAGGACACTCAAAAGCCTATGCATGTAGGAATCGCTATTAAAATAGCGATTCCTAAACATTCCTTAATTGCGACTCGCAAATTGTGAGTCACAATTAAGGAATGCCTTCCCATTCATTCCTATGGGACTACAGGCCCACAGGCCCATAGGAATGAATAGGAAACTGCACATGCAATTTCAAGGGTGCAAGGGTGCCCAAAGGACACCCTGTTGCACCCCTGAAATTGCTCCGTGCACACATGTTGCGCACACATATGCCCCAAGGGCATGTGTGTGTGTAACCTACAACTTTGAAAAATGCACTTTAGTGCATTTTTCAACATTTTTGCAAATTACCATCAAGTTCATGGTAATTTGCGCCCCCTAATAGCGAAATCGCTATTTTAAAGTGGTTCTTGCATTGCATTTAAGGAATTGCAAATTGCGAATCTTTAAATGCAATTGCAATTTGAGAAATCGCAATTACTTGCGAATTCTGAAATTGCGAGTGCCTTGAACCTTGATGCATCACAAAAGGCCCTTTTTACGGGTGCAAACGGACGATTTTTGTGAATCGCACCGTTTGGGCTTGCAAAAGTGGTTGATGCATGTGCCTGATAGCGTTTTGCGATTCTCAAATAGCCATTCTCAAAAAATCACTATTTGAGAATCGCAAATGTATCCTTTCATACATATGCCCCTTAGTATTTTGAAACCCTTGGCATTTAGTAGTGCTGATGGTGGACTCCACAGAAAAAGGCCCTTGCTCTTATTTTTTTTTTCTTTCAAATTTAGACACTGACCCCATACAATGCATGCCAAAGTCCATAAGGTGTTCAATGCCTAGTGTGTGGACAATCAGTGCTTCCCCAACAAAGCCCACCATGCTTATCATGTGCCAATTGGGATATCTCATATTCAGGTGCATTTTAAGGACCGCCTTACATCAGTGTGGTAATAGTAGTTGGGAAGAAATGCATGCTATTTTTCACATAATCAAAGGATGTGACAATTGACAAGGACAACACTTAATAAAATATCTGGGACTTTATATGATTTAGATGTGGCCAGATAGGTACAACACCTGAACAAACGATTGTGCCCAAAGATGTACACCTAAACAAAGAAACAGACTGCCTGCACCATCTTCCATGTCCTGAGTCTTGCTCTGTCCAGATAGCAGACTCCGCATCAACCTCTGATTCAAAAATTGGTTCCAAACTAGAAAACTAGAACAACAGTTCACGTGGTTGCATGGATGTGCATCACACCTGCAGACAGGGTTGACTTTGGGGCAGCGTGACCAGTGCGACCACTTTGGGCGCTGACCTGGAGGGGGAGCACTGACCTCAGGGGGTGATGTGCTTAGCAATAATATATGGTTTAAAAGCACCTGCTGCAGAGTTCCTTGTGAGTCCAACTTTCAGGCAGCAATAAAAATGTCATAATAGGAGCTTTGTCTAGTACCAGTTTTGTCTCACCATAAAGTAGTGCAAAGGGTTAATATGGCTGCTACATAGAACAGATCTGTATTTTTTTGTGGATAGCTGAGTGGATTAGTAAATCTAGCCTTTACCAGCCCTTCAAAACAAATAAAATGTATTTGAGAGAGGGGCTGTGTAGACAAGTCCGGATTGGCCGTACTGGGCATCAGGCATTTTTACGAGAGGCTGGAACATTGGGGGCATGTTTTGCAGCTGCGGAGCTGCAATATAAGCCCCCAGTAACAACAGCAGCAAGCAACCGTTTCCAACCTCCCAGAGCCAGGCAGTGTTTCCCCAGGGGCTGGTTCGCGAAAATTGCCAGGGCTGCTTTGGGCTCCCAGTCTGGCCTTGTTAGGAGAAATGAGGAGTACTTTTGCTGGGTGGTAGCGAGGGAATCTGAGGAGGAGGCCACAGAGGGTGACGCCCCAAAGAATTATTGCACCGGGCGCCACCAGCTCTATAGTCTGCCCGCCTACAGAAAATGGCAGTTGAATAATTTGCTCCCTTCAGAATGTTAAAGATTTCTCAGTGGTCAGTTAGCTGGGGCCCAGCTGCCACTGTTTCTGAATATAAGCCAGCTAGCGCTTTTAGCTGAATCAGAGTTCACCTTTTGACTTGGAAAACGTCTGTAAACCTATGCGAAAAAAGATTGACACGGTGGAATTGTAATTCACCGTCTCTCAATGCTTGGTAAAGATACTACAGGACTAAGGGAAAGACCTTGTTCCACTGTAGCCTTAAGAAGAGAAAGAGACGGATTGCTCCACATACACAGTCTGTCATACTCCAACCTAGAGTCCAGCTATCTATTGGACTGCTGTGAGAAATGTTGTGCTACAGAGACTGTCAAAACCGGAGTCCTTTCTCTGCTGCCTAGCCTGACCGTTATTGTGACACCAAGGCCCTGATTCTAAGTAAAGGTGTTATTTTTCGCACTTGGGGCCCGATGTAGGTCGCCCAATACCGGTCGGTAACGGCTGATTTCGGCCGTTACCGACCGGTATTTGGCTTTTGACATGTAGGTGGCTCTGAATTTACAGAATGGGTATATTTACCGATTCAGTAAATTTACCGCTTCAGTATTTTTCCGAATCGATAAATATACCGATTCTATAAATCCATATGTAGGTGGCACAGTTTGCAGTGCCACAGGCCCTTAGGAATTCTTAATTTACCACCCAATCCTATTGGGTGGTAAAATGCCGAATTCCAGTGTACATGCACATCTGTGCATGTACACCTATGCCATGTGACACACAGACATGCCCTTAGGGCATGTATGTGTGCCACATGGCACACAAGCCTGCAATTGGGGTGCTACAGGGTGTCAAAGTGACACCCCGTTCCCCCTGCCAGGATTCGGTATTTACTGAATCGGTAAATACCGATTCAGTATTTCCCATTGATTCCTATGGGCTTCAAGGCCCATAGGAATCAATGGAAAATACCGATTCGGTATTTACCGATTCGGTAAATACCGAATCTTACAGAATCGGTAATTGAAAAAGAAAAATTACCTACATCTGCCTACTTCCAATTTACCTACTCTTAAATACCGAATCGGTATGATTCGGTATTTAAGAGTAGGTAAATCAGAATTACCTACATCTGGCCCTTGGTGCATAACGATACTTTGTAGTTAGATATTTATCTGGTGTGATAAATAGCACCTATTGCAAGTTTGAGGGAATAATATGCAGATTTTGGAGTTGAACACTCCAAAATCCGCATGGTACACTAAATACCATACATATTTCTCCTGTTAAATTTCGGCAGGTTGTGTTGCAGAAATTTATCAAATGTTGGATTATTTATCGCATTTGATAATTACCGACTGCATTAAATAAAAACAGATTCGTAATTCCGTCCCTTGTGAAAACAGGGGTTTGCACACAGGACTGGATTAAGTGTGCCACAGGACCTGTAGATGCACCTTGTGAAATTGCTAGTCAATTGTGTTGACCATGGGTTCTCACACTTTCCCTTTTCAGTGTCCCTAACATCTGTGTCGCAACTAAAAAGTGATGAGCCAGACAGTTTACTCTTCTATGGGGCTGACTTGTGCATGAGTGCCCATGGAACTCCATAGAAGTACCACAGCACAGTGTTCTCTCTGATGCTGTGTCAACTTGTCTTTTAAGGCTTGTGAGCCTCTGTAGTATTGGTGTGCCAGAGTCACCATTCCTCCTGAGGTTGTGCTTACTGGTGCATTGTGGACCTCATAAACCTCTGTATAACCATCCCCATCTGCATCATGAGCCAGTAACTCGAGATATGAGTCCTTCAAGCCACTGACTCTACACCAAGAACTTCAGATTTTATATGCAAACATGCCCAGAAGAGTCTATGGCTCCCCAAAATGAACACAACTGGTGCCGGAGATGCAGAACCATGTCTGCAGCTAGTCAAATAAACTGTGTTAATTTCCCAATCTCTTTGAAGCTGAGTAAACATGAGGTGCACGCCTTATACTTACTTAGAACCCATGCATGGCTAGAAATCTACTCTGAAAATGGTATCTCTGCGACCACTGTGACCGTCTTCATTGGGCACAAACTTGATTCAGAGTATTGGCAGAACCTGACCAAAATTATGATTAATGCAATTTTAATCCATTAGATACTATGCATCTTTTTGTCATAAGTAAAGCCTCATCACTTTTTATAAAAGAAATAACACTGCCTGGACATTCTATATATTGTAAGTGATATATGTGGTCACTGAAACTTGACATTCAATCTCATTTCTTACTCCATGAATAACATTTGAGACTTCGACCTTACTATTCCTGAAAGTCAAAACGTGAAAGGGAGGTGCCGGTCAATTCAATGAGCTAACAGTAGTATGTGGCGTCTGTGGTTCCAGGGAATATACCAATATCTGGCACAATGAATGCCTAGCTGCTGGTGAGATCCACAGGCTTGAGAGAACTGGACTGACAATGGAGTGTATGTAGTTCAGTCCTTTAGTCACTCAATTATAGCTACTTCCTTCACCACTTTGTGGTTGCCAGGAAGGCTGGAAGATTCATCTTAAGACAGTCCATGAAGAACCTGCCAGTGGGATATCAGTATTGTGAAAATCCATTACTCACTGCTTATGTGCGCCTTTTTATTTATTACATCAGGATGCTGGCTTCGTGAAACACACGAGGGGGGAGATTGCTCTCTCTCTTTCCCTTTCCCTTGCGACTGCGTTGGTTACAGCTGGCATGCGCCATGCATACTCCTTTGCCCCATAGGGCTACGGTGTGTGCATTAGTCTAGCATGGGTTTTGTATAAAATATGATGCCCAGACACAATTCAAAGTTGTTCCCACTTTGCGTGCCTCACAGTGCAATACGTATGCAAAGTCGGAAAAAGAATGTATGGCGTTATAACGCATACTTTTACAACGCATACCTTTAAAACGCATTTTTTACAACACAACATCCATTACAACGCATTCCATTACAGCGCATGCCATTACAACAAATTTTTAAAAACTACCTTTACAACGCATTCCATTACAACACTTACTACCTTTACAACGCATACCATTACAACACATACCATTACATTGCATCTATGGTAAGTATTGGATAGTGTAGGGGTAAAAATTACTATTCTAACTCCATGGGGGTGCAACAGTAGGGTAAGTGTTGGATAGTGTAAGGGTACTATGCGTTGTGATGGTATGTGTTGTAATGGTATGCATTGTAATGACTGTGTTTTAATGACATGCGTTGTAATGGTATGCGTTGTAGTGTCATGCGTTGTAATGGTTGCGTTATAATGGCATGCGATGTCATGGATGTTGCGTTGTAAAAGTTTTGTTGTAATGGTAGTGCGTTGTAAAAGTTGGTTGTAAAGGTTGTTTCCCCGGAAGCAGAAGGAGAAATGAAATAATTTCTCCTTCTGTGGGCCTACTTGAAAAGGGCACATTTTTCTCTCGCTAAAACCAAACTACTTGGGTGTTTGCATGGAAATGTCCATGCTCCACCCTTGGTACACCCCATGGGGCAAAGTAATGCAAAGCAGCACTGTGCGCTGCTTCACATTACTTTTCTGTATTTCCAGTGCTAAAGCACTGGAAAGTAAATATGGAGAACAATATTTTTCTCCGATTTGCTTCACTTTTGTGACGCAAACACAGCACAAAATCTTAGTAAATCTCCCCCATAATGTTGATTAAAACAATTTTACATGGATATGGGATTGCTGCCCTTGTAATATCATGTCTGGCAGAACCAGTGTAAAAAATGTAAATAACTATTTGTATGTTTATGTAACAATTTTATTAATCTTATAATTATTGTACGGAGATTAGATGAGTGATACCATCATTGTGCAAGGTCATATGCCTTCTCTTTTAGTAATGTCATTGGGTCAGTGTCCACTTCCTCCATGTAATTTTGGAAGTCAAAGGGTGCTTGAGGTCACTTAAGTTGCAGCTGTTTTTTAGCAAATGACATGACTGATGACGCCCTGGAACGAGTATAACGGAGAAATAATAAACGGTTGGCACATCTTCACAAAATAACATGTCATTTGAATCTATTTCAGAAACATTTTGGTGCAGAACAAGATATATTTAAGAGTATACTTACATTAGAGGTTTAGGATTAATTTACCAAATGTTTTAAAAGAAAAAGCACAATGCTGCTTCTTATATGATATCAAAGATATTGTAATTCCTTTATTAGAGGCAACGATGCTAACGAACGCAGACTAAGCCACAGGAATTCTCTCTGGCCTCTACTTCGAGAGTCCTTGCCATTAAAATACTAATTTTTTAGATTGTACTGGATTTTAGCAGAGCAGCTCAAACTGACAATTTGCAGGATTGCCATAAACTGGAATGGTAAAATATGTATGGAATTTGAAAAATAATATGGTCAATGTAACAACTCCATTTCTGTTGACATAAGATAAAGTGTTACATGTTTGATGAATAATGTGCATATCAAACAAAACAAAATATTATCTGTGAATAAAATGCAATATTTTTGAATTGATACATTCTTGGTAAATTAATATCTCACTTATATTATCTATTTTTGTTCTAGGAGCTTGGCGAATAATAATCTTCAAACACTTCCAAGAGATGTTTTCAAAGGCCTGGATTCTTTAACAAACGTGTAAGAAGTCAGCGATTTGTAATATTTAAATGCAGAGCCTAAATAAATGATGACTAACTCGTTAGCGATAAAGAATATATGGTGTGGTGAAATTAGATACATTGCCACTGTATTTGCTATTATTCTTTAAATTCCACAGTGGATTTCACTTCAAGCGTAGAAAAACATGTTAACCCGATGCTATCAGAATATTTAGAAAACTACAATATTTTGCACCCCACACAGACCGGTTTTCAACCCTGCCATTGCACTGAGACTGCTCTTTTGGGGGTAGTAGAAGAAGCAAAAAAAATGCTGGACAAAGGCGACTCCACAGCCATAATCTTTTTAAATCTTAGTTCAGCATTCGATACAGTCGGCCATAACACGAAAGATTGCGGAAAGCAGGTACTTCAGGACTATCCTTTTCTTGGCTGTAGTCCTTCCTTGAAAGCAGGCCCTTCCAGGTCTTTGACGGAGCTTGTACGTCAGAGATTCTCCCCTTAGAATGGGGAGTACCTCATGGTTCACACTCGAGCCCTACTCTATTTAATGTTTACAAGCGGCCACTTGCTGAGATCGTTCATCCATTTGGGATATCAATAGTGTCTGACATGGTGCTGCCTATGCACGTAAGAGCGATGGGGCGGTGCAGCCGGGTTTGGTTGGGGATTCGACAGACGACCACAAGGAAAAATTAGGGGAAATTTAATAAATAATAAAATTTCCCTCAGCGTCGTATGTCGAAATTCCCCCCACCTGGCCCCACCGCTCTTACTTGCACGGGCCGCTGCTGTGGTATACTCTGGAGACACTCAGCTGGTCTTTTCCCTCATCCAAAGCCAGAATGCTCCCTCCTTGGAACTAGGTGCTTGCCTAGAAAAAGTTGCAGATTGGATGAACAGCTCCTGCTTTAAATTGAATGGATGAAAAATTGAGCTTATGCTGCTAGGCAACAACCTGTCGCCCTTGTTTAACCATATTGCTTTTTCCCTCTGTGCTAAGTAATTTTTTGGGCTAATTAGGGTAGATCACACTTAGACCCCTGCAAATGTTTGTCCACATAAGATATCCATGGCAAATTTGCGTCCATTTTTAAAGGTACCCCGGGATTGTGGATTCCCATGGAGGGGACCCAGAAATTAGCCAAAATACAGGATTTTACTTTTTTTCTTTTAAATGGGGAAAATGTGCTGCATATGGTATCAACAAAGGGTTTGTGGTGCTTAAATCACCATCTTCGCTGCTTTCAGGGACAGGCAGACTTTTAATCACCCGCTAGGAAGTAAGGACATATAGATCGCTCTTTATGAGGAAAATAAACAATAGCAAAGTGCAATGTTTTGAAAAAACTGCCCTCACCCACAGCATTTTGTACCATGCTTCATCATAGGGCTGCTACAGAACCTCTGCGCAGACCAACGCTAGAGGTGGAGCAATGGGTTGGGGAAGACAATACAAACATAAATAAAACAGGATCTAAAGAAAAGCAAGTGCAGACAATGAGTTAAAACTAACTAAGGGATATCCAAAAATCTATTTCATTCATGGATTCCCCTGTTAGGGCCAAGCAGTATCTCGCTACCAAAGGATGGTGGTGAAGTGAGTAAATTATCCACCATTCACCCTTCCGTTCTGAAAAGAAGTCGACAAGTTTCAGACGGATATCGTGTCGCTCCTGCCTTTCTCCTGGACTATTAGATCCCTTGTCTTACTCCCTTTCTAATATACCTTAATCTGTATATTTGATTACTGCACCTGTTATTTGTAAGAATACACAGGTCCTGTAATCACACTTCACATTGGATCGAGTTTCACTGCGGAATCTGCTTGAACAGGCGCTTGAATGAGGGCGACCCCCTGTAGTCACACATCCATCAAGGTGGGTACACCACTGGTTCAGTGTCCCTCCCAGTGCTATGTAGGCAGACTTTTGTCAGAAAACCAAAATGTTATGCACAGTTTTGGCATTTTACTGGGACAGAGCCTATTGGTACTATTTTTTGTGCTGTCAACCTTCTTCCAGTTAGTGGCAGAAATGGGTATGAAAGCATTACTAGAACCCAGAAAGTTGTACATTTCAGAAAAGTAGACAACATTCAGAATTCAGCAAGGGATCATTTGTGTAGATCTTCAAGATTTTCCCATAGAAACTAACAGTTGAATTAAAAAAATATTGAAGTTGGGGTGAAAAAAAGAGCCATTTGTGCCAAAGTTTTCACCTGTAACTTCTTTTATGGCAGATTTTTGAAAGCAATATAGTGTTACGTCCGCTGGACCCTTCTGGTTGTGGTGATATAGGACTTGTAGGTCCACCAAGAACCTGAGGTACCCAGAGCCAGTAACTGAACTGCGCCTTGCAATGGGGTTTCATTGTGTTCTGGGTATATAGCAATTAATTTGGTAAAATATAAAGAGTGAAAAATAGGTATCAAGGACACCTATGTTTTTCCTAATCAGTAGTTAGCACATTTATCGTAGTGGCTTCTTTTTTACACATTGTCTTACATTTGGAAGGCAGAAATGCACAGAAAGCCAATAGGTAATAACAGTTGTTCTACAATTCTATGTTCCCCTAAGTCCCCCATACAAATGGTACCTCACTTGTGTGGGGAGGCCTAGCGCCTGAGAAAGGAAACGGCCCTAAACACAACATGGACAAATCAACTTTTTCTAGTGAAAACTGACCCTTTTTTTCACAATGTGCCTAGCTGTAGATTTTGGACCCTAGCTCTGCCGGCACATGGAACAACCTAGCGCACCTGTATATTTTAAGAAAGGAGACATCCTGGGGAATCGGGGATGGGGTGACTTGTGTTTCTCTCACCAGGCTGTGGTACCCTGAATCCCTTGTAAACCTCAAACTTTTCTGTGATGGAAAGTTCTGGAGTCTGCGTGGATACACAAACTTCTACCCACCCAGTCGTGGCTGGCATGTCTCGTGGGTGGGGGTATGCACTGGCAGGGGGTCGAATGGGGAGGGTTTGGTTCCACGAAAAAAAATAAAAAAGATTTAAACTTTCCTCCAGTCCCTCGTCACATTGCTTCTCCTCTCTCTGCACCTTACAGGAAGCAGGCAGCCTCCCTCTCCTCCCCTAAGCCAATCACAATGCCGCAATGGCAGTGTTGTGATTGGCTAGAATGCAGACCCCACAGGCGTCCATGGGAAGGCCATTTTCTCTATATAGCCAGCATGCAGGCTACATAGAGTATACATAGAGTGTGCATGACTGGTTTGGTCGGCCCTGGGGCGGACCAAACAGTCAGCGCCCACAACAGTGGGCAAGCCACTCCTCGCCTGCGTGGAGCAGGAATGCCAACCGGCCCGCCCCCAATCAAATCCTGCCTTATGCTTTCTCGCAGAGCGAGAAGCAGAAACATAAAATGGAGTTTAAAATACCTTTTTATGTTTCTGCTTCTCGCACTGCGAGAAAGCAGTGGGCCAACGCTCCTCTGCCCACATGGAGGAGCTGCCCCTGAACCCACCCCCCCAAAGTTGCCCGATAAAAATAATACCTCACTTGTGTGGGTAGGTCTATTGCCCGTGACCGGAAACGGCTCAAAGCACAATGTGGACACATCACATTTTTCCAGTGAAAACTGACCCTGAAACTGAGTTTGAGAAAAGGGCTTGAAGCCCGCCCCTTATTTTCATTGGCTTGCGTCACTGTTTATGGTAAACGGTGAGAAAAGGGGGTGGTGATGAACAGAGTGTCTGAATTAAGCAGACCACTCTTACCCAGTCCAAAGATCAGGGCTTGATCCATCACCGTTATTTATTTCACTGCACCATCCCAGCTCAGAACCTGGCTATATGCAAATCAGTCTGTCCCTGGCCCAGTACATCATGGGAACAGGGCAGACTAAACTACCAAGCCAATTCTTCACCAGAAAGGAGACAAGCTACCGGGGACCGGTTTCTGGCATTTCAGCCGTCTTCGGCCCGGCTTGCTTGAATCCTGATGGTGCAGTCAGAATGGGACTCATGTCTGAGTATACCCTGCCACACCTATAGTGGCCAAAAACGATTCAGAAAAGGGGGTGGTGATGAAAAGAGTGTCTGAATTAAGCAGACCACTCTTACCCAGTCCAAAGATCAGGGCTTGATCCATCACCGTTATTTATCTCACTGCACCATCCCAGCTCAGAACCTGGCTATATGCAAATCAGTCTGTCCCTGGCCCGGTACATCATGGGAACAGGGCAGACTAAACTACCAAGCCAATTCTTCACCAGAAAGGAGACAAGCTACCGGGGACCGGTTTCTGGCATTTCAGCCGTCTTCGGCCCGGCTTGCTTGAATCCTGATGGTGCAGTGAGAATGGGACTCATGTCTGAGTATACCCTGCCACACCTATAGTGGCCAAAAACGATTCAGAAAAGGGGGTGGTGATGAACAGAGTGTCTGAATTAAGCAGACCACTCTTACCCAGTCCAAAGATCAGGGCTTGATCCATCACCGTTATTTATCTCACTGCACCATCCCAGCTCAGAACCTGGCTATATGCAAATCAGTCTGTCCCTGGCCCAGTACATCATGGGAACAGGGCAGACTAAACTACCAAGCCAATTCTTCACCAGAAAGGAGACAAGCTACCGGGGACCGGTTTCTGGCATTTCAGCCGTCTTCGGCCCGGCTTGCTTGAATCCTGATGGTGTAGTGAGAATGGGACTCATGTCTGAGTATACCCTGACACACCTATAGTGGCCAAAAACGATTCAGAAAAGGGGGTGGTGATGAACAGAGTGTCTGAATTAAGCAGACCACTCTTACCCAGTCCAAAGATCAGGGCTTGATCCATCACCGTTATTTATCTCACTGCACCATCCCAGCTCAGAAACTGGCTATATGCAAATCAGTCTGTCCCTGGCCCAGTACATCATGGGAACAGGGCAGACTAAACTACCAAGCCAATTCTTCACCAGAAAGGAGACAAGCTACCGGGGACCGGTTTCTGGCATTTCAGCCGTCTTCGGCCCGGCTTGCTTGAATCCTGATGGTGCAGTGAGAATGGGACTCATGTCTGAGTATACCCTGCCACAACTATAGTGGCCAAAAACGATTCAGAAAAGGGGGTGGTGATGAACAGAGTGTCTGAATTAAGCAGACCACTCTTACCCAGTCCAAAGATCAGGGCTTGATCCATCACCGTTATTTATCTCACTGCACCATCCCAGCTCAGAACCTGGCTATATGCAAATCAGTCTGTCCCTGGCCCAGTACATCATGGGAACAGGGCAGACTAAACTACCAAGCCAATTCTTCACCAGAAAGGAGACAAGCTACCGGGGACCGGTTTCTGGCATTTCAGCCGTCTTCGGCCCGGCTTGCTTGAATCCTGATGGTGCAGTGAGAATGGGACTCATGTCTGAGTATACCCTGCCACACCTATCGTGGCCAAAAACGATTCAGAAAAGGGGGTGGTGATGAACAGAGTGTCTGAATTAAGCAGACCACTCTTACCCAGTCCAAAGATCAGGGCTTGATCCATCACCGTTATTTATCTCACTGCACCATCCCAGCTCAGAACCTGGCTATATGCAAATCAGTCTGTCCCTGGCCCAGTACATCATGGGAACAGGGCAGACTAAACTACCAAGCCAATTCTTCACCAGAAAGGAGACAAGCTACCGGGGACCGGTTTCTGGCATTTCAGCCGTCTTCGGCCCGGCTTGCTTGAATCCTGATGGTGCAGTGAGAATGGGACTCATTTCTGAGTATACCCTGCCACACCTATAGTGGCCAAAAACGATTCAGAAAAGGGGGTGGTGATGAACAGAGTGTCTGAATTAAGCAGACCACTCTTACCCAGTCCAAAGATCAGGGCTTGATCCATCACCGTTATTTATCTCACTGCACCATCCCAGCTCAGAACCTGGCTATATGCAAATCAGTCTGTCCCTGGCCCAGTACATCATGGGAACAGGGCAGACTAAACTACCAAGCCAATTCTTCACCAGAAAGGAGACAAGCTACCGGGGACCGGTTTCTGGCATTTCAGCCGTCTTCGGCCCGGCTTGCTTGAATCCTGATGGTGCAGTGAGAATGGGACTCATGTCTGAGTATACCCTGCCTTTCTGGTGAAGAATTGGCTTGGTAGTTTAGTCTGCCCTGTTCCCATGATGCACTGGGCCAGGGTCAGACTAATTTGCATATAGCCAAGTTCTGAGCTGGGATGGTGCAGTGAGCTAAAAAACGGTGATGGATCAAGCCCTGATCTTTGGACTGGGTAAGAGTGGTCTGCTTAATTCAGACACTCTGTTCATCACCACCCCCTTTTCTGAATCATTTTTGTCCACCATAAGCGTGGAAGGGTATACTCAGATGTGAGTCCCTTGCTCATTGCACCATCAGGATTCAAGCAAGCCGGGCCGAAGACGGCTGAAATGCCAGAAACCGGTCCCCGGTAGCTTGTTTCCTTCCCAGTATAAGAATTGGCTTGGTAGTTTGGTCTGCCCTGTTCCCATGATGCACTGGGCCAGGGTCAGACTAATTTGCATATAGCCAAGTTCTGAGCTGGGATGGTGCAGTGAGCCAAAAAATGGTGATGGATCAAGCCCTGATCTTTGGACTGGGTAAGAGTGGTCTGCTTAATTCAGACACTCTGTTCATCACCACCCCCCTTTTCTGAATCATTTTTGTCCACCATAAGCGTGGAAGGGTATACTCAGATGTGAGTCCCTTGCTCATTGCACCATCAGGATTCAAGCAAGCCGGGCCGAAGACGGCTGAAATGCCAGAAACCGGTCCCCGGTAGCTTGTTTCCTTCCCAGTATAAGAATTGGCTTGGTAGTTTGGTCTGCCCTGTTCCCATGATGCACTGGGCCAGGGTCAGACTAATTTGCATATAGCCAAGTTCTGAGCTGGGATGGTGCAGTGAGCTAAAAAACGGTGATGGATCAAGCCCTGATCTTTGGACTGGGTAAGAGTGGTCTGCTTAATTCAGACACTCTGTTCATCACCACCCCCCTTTTCTGAATCATTTTTGTCCACCATAAGCGTGGAAGGGTATACTCAGATGTGAGTCCCTTGCTCATTGCACCATCAGGATTCAAGCAAGCCGGGCCGAAGACGGCTGAAATGCCAGAAACCGTTCCCCGTTAGCTTGTTTCCTTCCCAGTATAAGAATTGGCTTGGTAGTTTGGTCTGCCCTGTTCCCATGATGCACTGGGCCAGGGTCAGACTAATTTGCATATAGCCAAGTTCTGAGCTGGGATGGTGCAGTGAGCTAAAAAACGGTGATGGATCAAGCCCTGATCTTTGGACTGGGTAAGAGTGGTCAGCTTAATTCAGACACTCTGTTCATCACCACCCCCCTTTTCTGAATCATTTTTGTCCACCATAAGCGTGGAAGGGTATACTCAAATGTGAGTCCCTTGCTCATTGCACCATCAGGATTCAAGCAAGCCGGGCCGAAGATGGCTGAAATGCCAGAAACCGGTCCCCAGTAGCTTGTTTCCTTCCCAGTATAAGAATTGGCTTGGTAGTTTGGTCTGCCCTGTTCCCATGATGCACTGGTCCAGGGTCAGACTAATTTGCATATAGCCAAGTTCTGAGCTGGGATGGTGCAGTGAGCTAAAAAACGGTGATGGATCAAGCCCTGATCTTTGGACTGGGTAAGAGTGGTCTGCTTA
This sequence comes from Lissotriton vulgaris, assembly GCF_964263255.1. Taxonomy (NCBI): domain Eukaryota; kingdom Metazoa; phylum Chordata; class Amphibia; order Caudata; family Salamandridae; genus Lissotriton; species Lissotriton vulgaris. The sequence goes on along the minus strand of NC_141693.1, from coordinate 890,885,485 downwards.
ATTCAGACACTCTGTTCATCACCACCCCCCTTTTCTGAATCATTTTTGTCCACCATAAGCGTGGAAGGGTATACTCAGATGTGAGTCCCTTGCTCATTGCACCATCAGGATTCAAGCAAGCCGGGCCGAAGACGGCTGAAATGCCAGAAACCGTTCCCCGTTAGCTTGTTTCCTTCCCAGTATAAGAATTGGCTTGGTAGTTTGGTCTGCCCTGTTCCCATGATGCACTGGGCCAGGGTCAGACTAATTTGCATATAGCCAAGTTCTGAGCTGGGATGGTGCAGTGAGCTAAAAAACGGTGATGGATCAAGCCCTGATCTTTGGACTGGGTAAGAGTGGTCAGCTTAATTCAGACACTCTGTTCATCACCACCCCCCTTTTCTGAATCATTTTTGTCCACCATAAGCGTGGAAGGGTATACTCAAATGTGAGTCCCTTGCTCATTGCACCATCAGGATTCAAGCAAGTCGGGCCGAAGATGGCTGAAATGCCAGAAACCGGTCCCCGGTAGCTTGTCTCCTTCCCAGTATAAGAATTGGCTTGGTAGTTTGGTCTGCACTGTTCCCATGATGCACTGGGCCAGGGTCAGACTAATTTGCATATAGCCAAGTTCTGAGCTGGGATGGTGCAGTGAGCTAAAAAACGGTGATGGATCAAGCCCTGATCTTTGGACTGGGTAAGAGTGGTCTGCTTAATTCAGACACTCTGTTCATCACCACCCCCCTTTTCTGAATCATTTTTGTCCACCATAAGCGTGGAAGGGTATACTCAGATGTGAGTCCCTTGCTCATTGCACCATCAGGATTCAAGCAAGCCGGGCCGAAGACGGCTGAAATGCCAGAAACCGGTCCCCGGTAGCTTGTTTCCTTCCCAGTATAAGAATTGGCTTGGTAGTTTGGTCTGCCCTGTTCCCATGATGCACTGGGCCAGGGTCAGACTAATTTGCATATAGCCAAGTTCTGAGCTGGGATGGTGCAGTGAGCTAAAAAACGGTGATGGATCAAGCCCTGATCTTTGGACTGGGTAAGAGTGGTCTGCTTAATTCAGACACTCTGTTCATCACCACCCCCCTTTTCTGAATCATTTTTGTCCACCATAAGCGTGGAAGGGTATACTCAGATGTGAGTCCCTTGCTCATTGCACCATCAGGATTCAAGCAAGCTGGGCCGAAGACGGCTGAAATGCCAGAAACCGGTCCCCGGTAGCTTGTTTCCTTCCCAGTATAAGAATTGGCTTGGTAGTTTGGTCTGCCTTGTTCCCATGATGCACTGGGCCAGGGTCAGACTAATTTGCATATAGCCAAGTTCTGAGCTGGGATGGTGCAGTGAGCTAAAAAACGGTGATGGATCAAGCCCTGATCTTTGGACTGGGTAAGAGTGGTCTGCTTAATTCAGACACTCTGTTCATCACCACCCCCCTTTTCTGAATCATTTTTGTCCACCATAAGCGTGGAAGGGTATACTCAGATGTGAGTCCCTTGCTCATTGCACCATCAGGATTCAAGCAAGCCGGGCCGAAGACGGCTGAAATGCCAGAAACCGGTCCCCGGTAGCTTGTTTCCTTCCCAGTATAAGAATTGGCTTGGTAGTTTGGTCTGCCCTGTTCCCATGATGCACTGGGCCAGGGTCAGACCAATTTGCATATAGCCAAGTTCTGAGCTGGGATGGTGCAGTGAGCTAAAAAACGGTGATGAATCAAGCCCTGATCTTTGGACTGGGTAAGAGTGGTCTGCTTAATTCAGACACTCTGTTCATCACCACCCCCCTTTTCTGAACAATTTTTGTCCACCATAAGCGTGGAAGGGTATACTCAGATGTGAGTCCCTTGCTCATTGCACCATCAGGATTCAAACAAGCCGGGCCGAAGACGGCTGAAATGCCAGAAACCGGTCCCCGGTAGCTTGTTTCCTTCCCAGTATAAGAATTGGCTTGGTAGTTTGGTCTGCCCTGTTCCCATGATGCACTGGGCCAGGGTCAGACTAATTTGCATATAGCCAAGTTCTGAGCTGGGATGGTGCAGTGAGCTAAAAAACGGTGATGGATCAAGCCCTGATCTTTGGACTGGGTAAGAGTGGTCTGCTTAATTCAGACACTCAATTGATCACCACCCCCCTTTTCTGAATCATTTTTGTCCACCATAAGCGTGGAAGGGTATACTCAGATGTGAGTCCCTTGCTCATTGCACCATCAGGATTCAAGCAAGCCGGGCCGAAGACGGCTGAAATGCCAGAAACCGGTCCCCGGTAGCTTGTTTCCTTCCCAGTATAAGAATTGGCTTGGTAGTTTGGTCTGCCCTGTTCCCATGATGCACTGGGCCAGGGTCAGACTAATTTGCATATAGCCAAGTTCTGAGCTGGGATGGTGCAGTGAGCTAAAAAACGGTGATGGATCAAGCCCTGATCTTTGGACTGGGTAAGAGTGGTCTGCTTAATTCAGACACTCTGTTCATCACCACCCCCCTTTTCTGAATCATTTTTGTCCACCATAAGCGTGGAAGGGTATACTCAGATGTGAGTCCCTTGCTCATTGCACCATCAGGATTCAAGCAAGCCGGGCCGAAGACGGCTGAAATGCCAGAAACCGGTCCCCGGTAGCTTGTTTCCTTCCCAGTATATGAATTGGCTTGGTAGTTTGGTCTGCCCTGTTCCCATGATGCACTGGGCCAGGGTCAGACTAATTTGCATATAGCCAAGTTCTGAGCTGGGATGGTGCAGTGAGCTAAAAAACGGTGATGGATCAAGCCCTGATCTTTGGACTGGGTAAGAGTGGTCTGCTTAATTCAGACACTCTGTTCATCACCACCCCCCTTTTCTGAATCATTTTTGTCCACCATAAGCGTGGAAGGGTATACTCAGATGTGAGTCCCTTGCTCATTGCACCATCAGGATTCAAGCAAGCCGGGCCGAAGACGGCTGAAATGCCAGAAACCGGTCCCCGGTAGCTTGTTTCCTTCCCAGTATAAGAATTGGCTTGGTAGTTTGGTCTGCCCTGTTCCCATGATGCACTGGGCCAGGATCAGACTAATTTGCATATAGCCAAGTTCTGAGCTGGGATGGTGCAGTGAGCTAAAAAACGATGATGGATCAAGCCCTGATCTTTGGACTGGGTAAGAGTGGTCTGCTTAATTCAGACACTGTTCATCACCACCCCTCTTTTCTGAATCATTTTTGTCCACCATAAGCGTGGAAGGGTATACTCAGATGTGAGCCCCTTGCTCATTGCACCATCAGGATTCAAGCAAGCCGGGCCAAAGACGGCTGAAATGCCAGAAACCGGTCCCCGGTAGCTTGTTTCCTTCCCAGTATAAGAATTGGCTTGGTAGTTTGGTCTGCCCTGTTCCCATGATGCACTGGCCAGGGTCAGACTAATTTGCATATAGCCAAGTTCTGAGCTGGGATGGTGCAGTGAGCTAAAAAACGGTGATGGATCAAGCCCTGATCTTTGGACTGGGTAAGAGTGGTCTGCTTAATTCAGACACTCTGTTCATCACCACCCCCCTTTTCTGAATCATTTTTGTCCACCATAAGCGTGGAAGGGTATACTCAGATGTGAGTCCCTTGCTCATTGCACCATCAGGATTCAAGCAAGCCGGGCCGAAGAAGGCTGAAATGCCAGAAACCGGTCCCCAGTAGCTTGTTTCCTTCCCAGTATAAGAATTGGCTTGGTAGTTTGGTCTGCCCTGTTCCCATGATGCACTGGGCCAGGGTCAGACTAATTTGCATATAGCCAAGTTCTGAGCTGGGATGGTGCAGTGAGCTAAAAAACGGTGATGGACCAAGCCCTGATCTTTGGACTGGGTAAGAGTGGTCTGCTTAATTCAGACACTCTGTTCATCACCACCCCCCTTTTCTGAATCATTATGGTAAACGGTGTGCTGCCATTGGAAATAAGCTTTCTGGGGTGCCTCCTTTTGGATTTTTTGTCCGGCCCACCCGGACTGGCTCTCCTGCTTTCCTTCTGTCTTATCTTATCTTATCTTTAGTGGGCGTGTTGTATTAGTGTGTGTTCTGAGTTTGCGCTCTCAGGGCCAGTACTCGAGCCCTCCTGTGACCTGAGACGGGGACGGACAGCCCACGGCGCCCACCAAGGAGGTCGGATTGAACGTCGGTGGAGGACAGGGAGGTCTCTCCGGACTGCCAGCGACCCCAGCAAACTGTTGGCTATCAGTAAGGGCCGAAGAACCGACAGACCTCACCCAGCAGCTTTTGCTTCTATAATGGCCGACAACAAGGGGGGGAAGAAAGGAGAACGGACATTACCTGAGATGCTAAACAAGGGGTCATCGATAAAGGACAACACTCACCGGGCCCCTCGCAAAGCCCACCAGAGGCAGGAGGTGGAGAACCACCGGTCACTAGGTCCTTCCTGGAATCTCTTTTCAGCTCTCTACGGGATGATTTTCAGACTCTAAAGCAGGGAGTGGCCGGAGAAGTCCGAGAGGTGCGGAGAGAGGTTGATAGTCTAGGTGAAAGGGTGGCCAGCATGGAGGAAACCGGACATTCGAGGGATGAAGAGGTCGGGCATCTACAGCAGGAGGTGCTGCGACTGAGAGAGCAGCAGCTGGACCTCCAGGCCCATACGGAGGACCTTGAGAACCGGTCCCGCCGGAATAACATCCGAGTCCGGGGGGTACCTTCCATGGAAGAAGGAGAGGACACTGCTGGATATTTGCAGAGCATGCTTAGGGAGATACTAGGTGAGCCGGAGGACTTCCCTATCAGAATCGACTGGGCGCATAGGGTGGGCATAGCGTGCCAGTCCTCGGCGCCCCCGCCAGATATCCAGTCCTTCCTACCTAACTTCCCACTTAAAGAGCGAATCCTGCGTGAAGCGAGGAAACAACAATCACTCCAATTCCGTGGGCATCCAGTTGCACTTTTCCAAGATTTATCAGCGATTACGCTGCAAAAACGCAGAACATTTAAAATAGCAACGGACTTTCTGAGAGCCCATAAGACACAGTATTCCTGGGGACACCCCTTACGTCTCATTTTCCGGTGGTATGGCGTCCTACACCAGTTCCGATCGCTCCAGGACACTTGCGAGGTGCTGGGTATCACCGCGACGGACGAAGAAATGCACACACCACGCAGAAGGCACACCACCAGGGACGGCTGGCAGAGGGTCTCTGAGCGCCGGTCCTCTGCTTCTTCTGCTCGACCAGACTCGCCTACCATTCAGGCCGGAATGGACGGGGCGCTCCGAGAGACGGCCGGTCACACTGCCTCGAGTGATGTCGCTATGACAGCCTAAGTCGACTCCGGGGGGAGATCAACACAGCTTATTTTGCATTGCAGGTTTGGGGGTTCTGGGGGAAGGGGGTGGAGGGCGGGGGTGTAGTGGCTGGACGTCCACATTAGTGACTCACCACAGACTTGCCCCTTGAGGACCGGCCTGGGACAATGCCGTTCTGGAACTTGTTGAGGGCGGGAGGGGTGGGAGCGGAGGGGTGTGCGGGTTGTTTGCCGGGGAGAGGGGGTCGGGGAGTTTGGTTGAGGGTAGGGGAGTTGGGGAATGGGGGGACGGGGAGGGTTCGTCCAGTGCATTATGCAGGCCTCGGCCGTGCTCACGGCATACATACATTTTGCCCTGCTCAGGCAGGTATTTTTTGCTTAACTTTCACCACTTCACATGCCTCCCATGTCTCTTAAGATAGTGACTCTAAAAGTCAGAGGCCTCAATAACCCAGTTAAGAGGAGGGCAGTGTTGTCTTTATTGGAGAGCACACAAGCAGATATTTGTCTTCTTCAAGAGACCCACCTGCTACCTAGCGATTCCCATAGGCTGCTTTCCCATAAATTTCTGACACAATTCTTTTCCTCCAGCAACGCTAAGACCGCGGGGGTGGCAATCCTAGTGGCGCAACATTTCAAGGGGGAGGTCCTTCATAAACATGCAGAGCACAAAGGCAGATTGCTGGCCTACAGATTCAAAATTGGGGGACTCCCGTTTACGGTTGGATCCCTGTATAGCCCCAACGACCAACAGGAGCAGTTCTTACGATCGGCGTTGGTGGATATTACTGCCTCGCAGGACAGACACATTATCATCGGGGCGACTTTAATATGGTTTTCGATTTGACCCTTGATAGATCGGCGCAGCGTAACCCACAGACTGGGGAATTTTCAGCCGGATGTAAAGCACAACTGTCGGAAGTGGACCTCCACGACCTCTGGCGTTGTATGCACCCAACTGACAGGGAGTACTCATGCTACTCCCATGCGCATAAGAGGTATGCGAGACTGGACCACCTCTTGGTGACGACCCAGGTAAAGGCGTTGGCCTCGACAACTGAAATGGGGGTGATTTCCATATCAGACCATGCACCGGTACTCGCTACACTAAGCCTGCCACGGGTGACTTGCCCCCCTAGGGTTTGGCGTCTTAGGGACACTCTGCTGCACAGGAAAGAGGTGGTTAAACGCATAACAGAGGTTACTCAGGAGTATCTGTCCCACAATGATAACCCCCAAACCACACTGGCGACACAATGGGCTGCCCTGAAAGCGGTACTTAGGGGAGAGTTTATAGCCATTGCGTCGGCTGAAAATAGGGAAAGGCAGAGTAAAAGGGAGGAACTCACTCAAAGGGTCCACGAACTCGAACAAATACACCGCCGGACAGGGGTGCCCCGGGTGTGGAAGCAACTCAAGGGAGCCAGGAAACTCCTGGCGGCTCTAGATATGGACCGTGCGGAATACGCAGCATTGCGATTGCGTCATGCCTATTATACTGGGGGGGACCGCTGTGGTCGCCTACTGGCAAATAGACTTCGGGTGCAACGCCAGCAACAAATGGTGGAGGAGATCTCTGACCCCACCGGGACAATGGTCTCGGAAGATGCCCAAAAAGCTGAAACCTTCCGAAGGTATTACGCTGATCTCTATGCAGGGGACCCCCCGAACGAACCTGCAATGACGGCGTACCTAGACTCCGTCACCCTCCCATCCCTGGCACCCTCGCAGGCCGAACATCTAGATAGTGATATTCGAATCGAGGAGGTGATCTCCGCTATCGCCAAACTTAAACACGGCAAGGCTCCAGGTCCAGACGGATATGCGTCACTATTTTATAAAACATTCTGTGCATTGGTGGCTCCAATCCTCACCCGTCTATTCATCTCATTCGCGACCCCGGGGGCCATCCCACCTGACCTCCTGCGGGCCTCTCTTACAGTCATCCCTAAGCCAGGGAAAGACCGGACGCTCTGTGGCTCCTACAGGCCGATATCTCTCCCAAACGTCGATCTTAAACTATATACGGGGATCCTCGCTGCCCGACTGGCCCCCCACCTGCCAGGCCTTATAGAACCGGACCAGGCAGGATTCGTTCCTGGGAGGCAAACGGTGGACCACACCAAAAGGATCGTCCACCTCATTGAGAAGGCCTCCCGGATCCCAGGGGAAAGGATGATGTTGGCGGTGGATGCCGAAAAGGCGTTTGACCGGGTGCATTGGCCTTATTTAGAAAAGGTCCTGCAGAAGGCAGGCATTGGAGAGAAATTTCGCTCCTTAGTACTCAATTGCTACAAACTTCCAACTGCGGTAGTGCGGGTGAACAGATACAGCTCACAGAGCTTTGACATCGAGAGAGGCACTAGACAGGGGTGTCCACTCTCGCCACTGCTCTTCGCCCTGTGTATGGAGCCCCTTGCCCAACGGATACGCATGAATCCGGCAGCGACTGGGATACGGTTCGGAGGCTTCACTCACACCATAAGCCTCTACGCTGACGATATAATATTATCGTTGGACGAACCCCGGACTGCCCTCCCAGCATGCATTGGTGAATTAGACTCCTTTGCAGCCGTCGCAGGCTTTAAGATGAACATGGGGAAATCAGTGGCGTTAGACGTGTCCCTTGACCCAGCCACTAGGGCACACTTACAGGGCATGTTCCCCATGCTCTGGTCATCAGATCCTGTGCCTTACCTGGGAATCCAGCTGGCCCCCACCTTGCCGGCTATGGTCACAGCTTACTATGCCGCTCTGGGCAAGAAGATTCGGGAGGAGCTGGGACGATGGAACCGTAGCACCATCTCCTGGTTGGGCAGAATAGCTGCGGTTAAAATGACGGTTCTGCCCCTGATTCTATACCTCTTCCGAGCTCTACCACTCCAGCCGCCCGTTGGGTGGATCCAACAGATGCAAACTGACCTTGCGCGTTTTATCTGGCAGGGCAAGAGGCCGAGGATGAGGAGATCACTCTCGCTGCTAACCCCTGAGGCTGGAGGACTCGGGATTCCGGATCTCCAAAAGTATTTAAAGCCACACAATTACGCTATCTGGTAGAATGGAGCAGGTGGGAATCAGATAAGCACTGGCTCTTTCAAGACCAGGCAGGCCTGCCTTTACAGGAAGTGCCGTTCCTACGCCGGGCCCACCGACCCACGAACCTCTACACCTCATTCGTTACTAGAGTGCCCCTGCGGGTATGGGATGCGACAAACATCAATTACAATCTCACTTCGTTCCCCTCGCCCCTTACGCCCATAGTAGATAACCCGGACTTCACCCCGGGCACTGAAAGAGGGGCCTTCACCCACTGGAGAACGGCCGGATGCCGGGCCCTGTGCCATATATACGACTCAGAGGGTGTCATCCCCTTCCTGCGCCTCCGACAGGAGTACTCCTTCCAAGAGACCGAGAGGCTTCGTTATATGCAGGTCCGCCACTGGGCTCTACACCCACAGGTGCGAGACGCAGCAGATATGCAGTTCTTCCCCTATGAGAGGTGGCTCATGACCCGCTCATCAGATGTGAAATTGATCACGGACCTGTACAAACTACTACAGCCGCCTGCCTCACACCTCTATAATCCAGGGAGGGAACGATGGGAGAGAGAATTGGGCAGGACATTGACACATAAAGAATGGGAACAGATTTCATACAGTGCACGGCACTCAGCATACCACATTGGTCTCACCGACACTCTGACTAAAGTCTCCACTTATTGGTATTATACCCCAGTTAGAATTCACGAGATGGACCGTAGTAAGGATAGCGCTTGCTGGAGGGGATGCGGGCAGGTGGGCACGCTGACACATATCTTATGGGACTGTCCACTCCTAGAATCCTATTGGAAGGAAGTACTAGATGAGATTGATTCCCATTTTGACACTGAGCTGCCGCGCTTTCCGACATATATACTGCTAGGCCTCCCGAACGGGTTGGTGTATCCCCTCAAATCCCGTAGGGGCAGACAGATAGCTATTGCATTGGGGTCAGCGGTACAGAACATCTTACTACACTGCCGCACTACTGCACTCCCTTCTGTTACGGGTTGGCTTCATAGACTATGGCATGTATTAGGGATGGAGAAACTATCGCTCACAGTGGCGGGGGGCATAGAGCAATTTGACGACCTATGGCAACCATTCCGGTCGCTGCTGCTCACCGAATTTAGGGAAATCACCTGCCCCAGATACCTACGCCTTTTAAGGCTTTACGACGCCTGAAGAGCCACCTTCTTGAATAACAGCTGACTTAACCTTTTTCATTCCAGGGAGATCGGGGCAGAGGGCAAGGGGCGGGCCTGTGCACTGGACGAGGGAGGGGGGGTGGGGGGGTAGGGAGGGGGGGTTTTAGGGGGGTGTTTGGGGTGAGGGACAGTTCATTGAATATGGCACTGTATATCTTGAGGGGTTGCTGTGGAAGGGTCTGGACTTGAGATGCTTTGAGGACAATCAATGCTTTGTATGCAACCCTAATCACAGCGACCTAATTTCGTATATGCCATGAATGTTCTGTCTCTTTATGTTGTCTCAATAAAAATACTTAAACCTAAAGAGAGCACATGCGGTGCATGTTAACACGCGTGGCTGCCTGCTTGCTGCCGTCGATTGAGTCCTCGGCTGTCCCTGTTGTGACCGTTGCACTGTGTGATCTCCGACCCAAGAGTTGCTTGTGGTGAATGAAATATTATGGGTTTATGAATTGCAGCCAGAAAAATTTCAAAACTGAAAAGTCGCAGGCAGCTAATAAAACAGGGTGTCGCGTTTGGGACAGTTATCGCTTTGGGACAGTATTTTCATCCATTGCTCCTTTGCATTTGACTGTTCCACCTCAAGTATTTGCAATACCGAGGGCCTACACGTATTGGGGAAACAACGCCCTGCTTCACATCACTCAAACAATGCCTATAGTGAGGCTAGGCAAGCTGAACTGTAAACACAGTTCCAGAGGGGTACATGTGCAATATTCACCTGCTGACCTTACATAAGGCGAGATGGGCCAGACAATGCACAAAAGAAAATGTGTGAATGAATGGACATGTGATGGCAGTGTACAATAACTGGGGTGAGTTGAGTGGTTCTGTAAAGTGGGTAGTGTGTAAAGAGAGAACGAGAGGGTTGAAAAAGCACTCCAGCAGAGACGGGTGAGGGCAGAGGACGCGACTGTCCCCAGAGACGGACAGACACCTGACAAGAGCCGAGCTCAGCTACCCGACCCCCACCATTTCCCAGCCCGGTTCTCTCCGTCCGCGAGAGTACTTCAGCAAACTTCACTAGCAGCCCCCAGCGTCACAGGTGCTGCCATGTATGAGCTCATGAGCAAGAATGAGACCCTGGCCCTCAGGAAGAAGCACATCGGGTGAGTAGCATATGGCCGCTATGGCACCTCCGTCGTCCACTGAGCTAAAATGTGCAGTCAGTTGAAATGCGGAGCTGGTTCGGGTTACGCGCTACGTGTCTTATTACCAGATCCATAACTCGAGCCCATTATTTAGGTTCATATTTCTGACAAGACTGTGACGCTTTGTTGCTAATTAATTATGTTTCACTGTGAAAGTTGAGGTAGCACACAATACTTACGAAAACAAATGGGACAAGACAGCTTGGCAGTCAGGTTAATTTTGTTGTGGAAGTTCAGCCACCAGGTGACTTGTGCAAGACAACAGACAATTTTAGGGCACCGTTTTTTAAAAAGTTTTGAGAAATAGCGTAGTACACAGTGTGTCGTGGGTCCTAGTGCAAGGAAGGAATGGACCCCCCTGGCAGCTGTTTCAACGGTGAAAAATATTGATAATCAGGGTTCAATGCACCCTCTGCCCCCCCAGTCCAGGTGCCACTGCACCCGGTGCACTATTGGAAGCTACGTCCTTGGCTTTGAATAAAAGCCATCTTTTTTCCCACCATGTCTGGAGACAAACTTTCTGTGGCCGCAGGATCTGGCACCATCCAACACATTGCGGAATATTTGCACTTATAAGAACATTAGGTGCTGCTCGCTGTCGCCTGGAGAGTAACACAAACAAGGCCTCAGGGGTTCACCTTTTATTTCCCTGCACACTAAACTCACTAAACAGAGAAAAGTTAAAAAAACAAGCATTAAAAATGCATTAGGTCTCGCCTTTCATTAAGTTAAAGCTATTTGCTTTGCTATACAATACCATTAGGAAAGCACATGGTTTTTACTGAACTGCAGATATGTCAAGTTCCTGGCAATGATAGAGCAAAGACTGCCAAAACCTCAATAACTGGCGACCATTCACACAGGCAACAAGCAGATGGCCATTAGGTCGCAAGGACTTATGCTGCCCTTGCCCCGGGAAAAGACTGCTAGATAACCATTTTGTGCCTCTTTACTACATGGATTATAAAAACAACGATTATTAGGACCAAACTCTTTTACTTAATTTAAAAAAATGTTTTACTGTAAAATGTTTTGTACTGGTTTTAATTAACTATGCATAATAAACTTAAATTACCTTACTTGCTTTTAACTTAATCAAAGACGATATCTATTGAATTTTCAGTGCTTGTTTGCAATGTGGCCAGCTGTTGATTTTGAACCCTAGCTTATCCGGCACCTAGGGAAACTTAGCAAACCTATACACTTTTGAAGACTAGATAACCTGGGAAATACAGGATGGGGTGACACGTGTGGCTCGCACCAGGTTCTGTTACCCAGAATCACTTGCAAACCTCAAACAAAAACACACTTTCCTCACATTCTTATGATGGAAAGTTCCTGAATCTGCGTAGATCCACAAACTTCCACCCACCCCGCATTTCCCAAAGTCTCAGATAAAAATGCTTCCTCACTTGTGTGGGTGAGCCAAGTACCCGTGGCAGAGAAGGGCCCACAACGTATTGTGGAGACATCAAATTTGCCATTCACAAAACTGCCTGGTTTTGCATGGGGGATCACCTGGGTTTTTGGCCCCGGGCTCGGCGGCCATCTAGGGAAACCTACTAAACTCAGACATTTCTGAAAACTAGACATCTGGAGGAGTCCAGGGAGGTACGGCTTCTGTGTCCCCCCAACGTTTTCGTTGTGAGATCACTGCACTGACACAAATTTGCCACCACCCAGCTTTCCCCCAAGTCTCCCAATATAAATGGTACATCACTTGTGTGGGTGGGCCAAGTACCCACAGCAGGGAAGAGCCCCAAAACATATTGTGGAGACATCAAAAATATCAATCACGAAATGACTTGGTTTTGCAAGGGGGTCACCTGGGTTTTTGACCCCGGTCTACCTGGTGCCTAGTGGTATTTCTGCCCCTCTCCCAGGGGGCAGATCAGGGACTATTGCCCCAAATCTGTCTCCTGGGGAGCAGAAAGACTGTGGAATTTTTGGGGCGGTGTGGGGCATTAGCACGCCCTTTCTGGGCAGCCCTCACCCCTATAGACATTTAAAAAAAACTGATGCCTAGTGTTCTTTCTGCCCCCCCCCGGCGGGGGGGGACAGATCAAGGCTGTTTTGCCCCATCTGCCTCCCAGGGCAGAAAGACTGTGGATTTTGGGGGGGTCATTGGCATGCCCCTTTTGAGCAGCTCCCACCCCTATATACATAAAAGAAATCCCTGGTGCCTAGTGTACTTTCTGCCCCCCCCGAGGGGGCGGCAGATTAGGAGCTAGTGCCCCCATCTGTCTCCTGGGGGGCAGAAAGACTGATCTGGCCCAAACAATGGGGGGAGCAAAATCCCTTGCCCAAGGAGTCACTCCCCCCTCCCTAGTGCTGAGTGGGTGGATCCCTGTTTGGGGATAGCCCTGAGACAATCCCCAAGAAGGGATCCACTAGGGACGGGTATCATTGGAAAGGGGAGATTCTCCTCTTTCCAATGATACCACTCCTGTCTGCCTCGACTCTCAGAGGGCTGAAAACTGAATTTCAGTTTCTTTTAAATGACATCAGCGCAATGTGCATGCCGATCGCCATTTCAGAGAAACTAGCAGAACACCCTCGGAAGCTGGGAAAGCTCTTCCCCAGCCCGCGAGGTTGTTTTGATTGAAAGGGAATCCCTCTGGTGCCCGCAAAAGAGGGATTTCCTGTACCATGTGCGAGGACGGCCGGAAGCTGCCTACGCACATGAGCATTGTGGCGTCGGATGGCTCCCAGTCGTCCAACTCACTAAACAAGTTAATTTGAACTGGCCAAGTTGTCTAACTCCCCTCCCACACCAACAACTGCTATACAGAGACTTGGAATGTGCCTGGATAAATATATGAATTTTAACACCCAAGCTGTAAAGCTGTACCCCCCCTTCTTCCTCCTATCTTGAAGAGGCTGGCGGCTTTCTCGCCCGGACTACGACAACCCTCTATACTTGGGAGCCCCAAAGTCCACAATAAGAAAATTGCAGATGATGCAGAACTCCACTGCCCAATTTCTGCGCAATCTACATAGACATCAATCCACTTGAAAAGCCCTGGCCACTCTTCACTGGATCCCAGTGGCAGAGAGGGTCAAGTTCAAATTACTCTGCATTGCCCATAGGGCACTCCTTGATGAAGGGGTCCATGGTCGCCCATACTCTAGCACCCCTCTACCTCCCTGGTAGAAATTTGCGCTCTTCTCTGCCCCATCTAGTTAATGTTCCTAGGATAAGATTGACTACATTTGGAGGATGATTTTTTGTCTACAGCGCGGCTAAACTATGGAATGGCTTCCCGCTTTCCCTTTATCAGCCAAAATTGAACTTCCCTTCTGAAAACTCTTAAAGACTTGGCATTTCTTGACCAGATCTCTCTAATCTCTTGTTTTCCCATACCAGTTCTCTTTAACCCTCTCTAAACTGGCTGTGCCACACTACCAGCGCTACGCCTAAGGGTAGCCATGTGCTATATAACTGTAGAATAGGATAGAATAGAGTGCCCCAGATACATGTGTATTAATTCCACTTCCGGTAGTTCACAATACTGCGGGGGGTCAGAGTTAACAGGGAAGATGGGCCAAACTCTGAGAATCCCCTGAAAAATTAGGAGGAATGGGTAATTCCAGGTCTTATTTCCTCTGGTAGTGCTTCAATTACCCTGATGATCACAGCAATTTTGAAATTAGTGAAAATTTGCTTAGTGAAAGTAAGGAGAACCACAATGTTCTTGTGGACCTCATTGTTTGATAGGGACGATAGATGCTGCTGGACATCATAATGAGACCAAATGTGTTGTATTTATATATTTTTGTCCTTATTTAACTCAGGCTTTTGACCCCAGCTTTCCAGTATTCCAACCTTTTATCCAAACCAGGAATCAAGGGCAGGCATACTTACAAGGATTATGCTTCTCTTTGGATCCAACCCATTCGCTGACAGGTACCAAAGCCAGGGGCTATTATAATCATTGAACAAAAACTAGTATCTCCTGATAGATCAGTGTGTGCTCTTCAACTATTCTCACTCAGGTTGTTCCACCCTATCCAGTTCCCCAGTTATTGCCAAATATTGCTTAATGGTTCTGGCAGTGGAATCCAATTTTAAAATATACATTGCAGCATTTAGCCACTCAGCACTAGTTGGTGGTACCCTAGATAACCACTTTCTACATATTTCCCAGCGTACAAGCAGTATCAAATAAAATATCAGTTTAGTCTTATTGTTCCTTAGCTTCAGAGGGTTGTCCATGCTGCCAAAGATGATTAAACTAAGGCTTACCTTAATGTCTCTTCGCAAAATGTTTATTATCTTACCCACAGCTTCCCAGTACTTTTGAATCATGGGGCACTCCATAAACATGTGACTATCATCCGCCTTCTCAAGTCCACAATTCATACATTTAGTAGTATTCCTTTTTCCCAGTTTTGAGAACCTGTGGGGCATACAATAGGCTCTATGAAAGGAGAACAAATGATTTTGTCTTAAAAAAGGCAGGGTTAGCCATACTATAAAGAGTGCACATTGATACTTGCCATAAGTCTATAATCTGTGTCCTCAACAGAGTTCCCCCCCAGATCTCCTCTGGCAGTGCAAAGTCACCATTTATGGTATCCAATAATCTCCAGCGCCATATTGAGACTTCTTTTTTCCTTGGGTTCTCTTTTAACAGAAGTTCTTCAAGTTGGTTAGTGTTCCCACCTTTAATGCTCAAACTCTGAGACCAGCTTTTCAACTGCAGATATTTAAATCTGAAAACATTGCCTTGCAACACCTTATATAGTTCATCCCAGGGAAGTAACTTGCCTTCCTGTATTAGTTGGGCTCATCTGTGTCTAACTGCCACTCTAATAGGGGAAACTAGCTTCTTCAGTATTACATCTTTCATAGATTCACATGCTTGTATCTTCCCCGTCGTCATGGTGGGAGTCTCACGGTAACAGAATGACCAAAGCAGTATCATAGAGAAGAAAACTGCATAGAAAAGCCCATAGGGACTGTAGCATTTGGTAACCAGACCATCTAATTATTTGGTCCAAAAGTCAGCCAATCAGCATTGCTGCCCTGCCCTCACACTCCCCAGCAGAAGCTTCCTGCCTCAGATTTCCAACCGCCTTCGTGTGAGAAAGGAGTCTCCCTGAGCTCTGCTCAGTTTACTGTTCCTGAGTGAACTATTGACCTTTTACTTCTAATATCTTGTCTTCTGGATTAATGTATTGTGTGTACCTATTTTTTCTTCATTATGGCTGAAAGCTCTAAAAAGAGGCTGTTCAGGCCTTGCAGATCCTGTGGGAAGGCCAGGCTTTACTCTGAAGACCCACACAAGGACTGCCTATACTGTCTTCATCCCAAGCATGTTGCTAAGGATTGTAAATACTGTAGAACCTTTTCTGTCAAAACCCTTAGAGACAGAGAGGCTCGCTTGCTGTTATGGCTTAAAAAGAAGAAGGCTATTAGCCTTGCTTTCTTCAGGACCTATTAATTACAGCTACTGCAAACAAAGAAAACCCAACGTGACAAATAAGTTAAAAGACATTGTAGGAACGACACAGAAAAGTCACCTGAACATCCAGGTAGTGTCTGTTCCAGACCTCTTCATACATTCAGCGGTGGGCTGATAGGTAAGAAGGATACACCTCACCTCGCCTGGCTGCGGCTCAGGACTGGTGAAGCACCGCTCTGTCCGTCGGTACTTCCTCGCGGCATCTGTGCACAGATGCCGCGAGGAAGTACCGACGGACAGAGCGGTGCTTCACCAGTCCTGAGCCGCAGCCAGGCGAGGTGAGGTGTATCCTTCTTACCTATCAGCCCACCGCTGAATGTATGAAGAGGTCTGGAACAGACACTACCTGGATGTTCAGGTGACTTTTCTGTGTCGTTCCTACAATGTCTTTTAACTTATTTGTCACGTTGGGTTTTCTTTGTTTGCAGTAGCTGTAATTAATAGGTCCTGAAGAAAGCAAGGCTAATAGCCAGGTTTGCTGAAACATGTCGACCACGTCACACCACTAGATAGGTTATTAATTCACCCTATCTGAGCTATTTTTAACATTGGTGATAGGAGTTATACCCCATTAAATCTCTTTTTGCTCCTTAAACCAATTTTACTCACCCTCATTCTTTCCCTGGTTTTTTCTTGCACTGCACATTAGTTTTCTCTCTAACCCTATCAGTTACTCCACCGACACACATGGTTTCAACCATATACCAACACACACAGACTAACAGAAAGATCCTTTCTCTCTGTCAATATACCAAGATCTGGTACAGTGTTGGTCCTCGGGGCCCCAAATGATGAAGGGCGGTTCCGAGTGGTGACTGATGGGAGCCAGAGACCAGATACTTATCTTGATCTGGCACAGAGTTATATGCATATATATACATTTTTGAGCATTTGCCCAGTAATCATATAGCCAGTGGGAGCGCTACACCTGTTCTGTCTTCTTTTACTAGCCTGTCATATTTCTGACCCTCTGTTACTCTGTTGTGAATACTGTTAGTTGGGCTTGTATTCAGAGCTGGTCATTAAACGGCCCACGGGTCCCCCTTACTGTATGTGTTTTGGATGGTTAAAAAGAAGAAGGCCACATCAGACTCAGATTCTGGGGAGGAATCTTCTAAAATGACACCTAAGAAGAGAAAGGCCTCTATTTCTGAGGAGAAAGTGGAGCCTAAAAAGAGTAAATCTAAAGAGAAGGCAGCGTCCTCTCTCCCTATTACTCCTCTGAAGAAGCTGTCAGGTCTGAAAGGGACAGGGTCTGCTCCGTCGACCAGTTCCCTAGCTCCTACTTCAAAATCTGTGGAAAAGACTTCAGCTCCGACGACGACTTCACCGTCGACGACGACTTCTTCGACGACGACGGCTTCGTCGACGATAGGATCTAAAGCAGCGTCGAAGTCGACCACGTCGACGACAACAACGTCGACGAGTAGGATTATCCCGTCGACGAAGAGACCGTCGTCGACAACGACAACGACGACGACATCGTCGACGAAGGGCTCGACGACGAGGATGTCGACGGGGGCCTCGTCGACGGTGGTACCGTCGACGACGACTTTGGTGCCGGCGGCCCCGTCAACGGCGTCGACGACGACACCGTCGACGAAGATCATACTCTCAACGGCAAAGGCTTTTAAATTGCCACAGTCGAAGACTATGATTCCTATTCGATCATTTCAGTCATCCAGGGGTTCGGCGACGATAAGCAAATCTGCGGAATTCACATCATGGACGCAGATTTCCCCTCTACCCCCATCTTCTTTATTGGAACAAGACTCAGATGGAGAGGACTCCTCAGGTGCTGCCTACAGTCCTTCACAGCTCAAAATAAAGAGCCAGGACACAGACGAAGAGGAGGTATTTTCCTTCAAGGACAGAGCTCAGTCTTCTAGGTATGAGTCTTTCCAGGAAACATGCGATTATAATGAGGAAGAAGAGCAGCAAGAGGAGTCACGAGAGGAAGAGCGACAGGAGACAGTTTCTATTCCTGTGTCTCTTGTATCTGACCTCCGGTTCATGATAAACGACTACTACCGTCGTTTTCCGGAGGCAAACGCCCCTCAAGCATCTACGCCGGTTGCTGCCTCGCAACCTTCTAAGACACAATCTACCTCTCAAGAGCAGGGGGTGAGATCACCGCCAGTGATAACGATAAGGGATGACCTAACGGAATCCGACGAGGATGAACAACCTGAAGAAGGGGAGCTGGTCCATGATGCTTCGGGGCAGGAATGGAATGAATACATCTTGCCATCGGCCCCGTCACCTACACCGCTGCCATCCACCTCTCCTCCTCAAGACATCGGAGGGTTCCATGACATCATGGAGAAAGCGGCCAAGAGATTTAATTTGGACATGGAAGTTAAAGAAACGGAATGTTTCTTGTATGATTTTAAGGATGATGCCAGGAAATCAACTCGATCAATACCGATTATCCCTCACGTTTGGGAAGAGGGCTTAAAAATTTTAAAGACACCAGCTTCATTAGCGGTTTCTGTTCCAAGAATCGAAAAAAAGTATAGAGCGCCAGAGTCTGCTGCAGCCGGTCTAATAGGACACCCCAGACCGGAGTCAGTTGTGACGCAGGCGGCGCAGAGGAATTCAAAAAACCCGGTGGCTACTTCCTTGGTGCCACCAGACAAAGAAGGACGGAGAATGGACGGGGCAGGTAAGAGGTTTGCGGTCATGGCAGCCTCTACTATTAAAGCAGCCAATGCTATGGCCCTTATTAGCCGTTTCAACAGGCAAATGTGGTCAGATCTGGCACCCATACTGTCTGCGCTACCGGAAGATCGGAAGGAGGAAGCGGCGGCTATCCTCAAAGACGGAGCAAAGTCTGCTGCTGAATCAATTGACATCGCCATGGATGTTTCATCAATGGCCTTCAGACAGATGGCTGGGGCAGTTTCGCTTCGCAGGCAAGGCTGGCTTAAAGCGACATCGTTTCGTCCGGAGGTGCAGGCAAAAATTGTGGATATGCCTTTTGATGGCGAAAATTTATTTGGGAAACATATAGACGAAGCGCTACAAGGCATCAAATCTGACACGGATACTGCTAGAGCGCTGGGGTCCCTTCAACAAGGACGTTTCCAGTCCTTTCGTAAAAGGGGTGCAAGAGGTCAATTCAATCAGAGATCCTCTTATCAGACCAACAGATAACAGCCTTATAACCAACAGGGATATCGACAATACAATGCTAACACCCAGTACAGGCCCTCCAACTCCTCTTACCAGCAGCAGTCTAGGGGCAAACCAAACACCAGAGGAAAGAATCAACAGTCTAACAGACGTCAATGATTTCAGGCCGGCGCTCCCCACACAGCAGATCCCGGTAAACGACCACTATCTGTCTCAATACTTCAACAACTGGATGTCCATAACATCGGACAAATGGGTTTTAGATGTCATAAGCAGGGGTCATACCCTGGAATTTGTAGAAATGCCACCAGATCATCCCCCGGTGCTCAGGCTCAACCAACATCGTCAGGAAATGCAGAAGGAAGTCCACTCGCTTCTGCAAAAGGGAGCCATAGAAGAAGTGCCACAACATCTCAGAGGGAAAGGCTTCTATTCGCATTTCTTCCTCATCAAAAAGAAACAAACCCTGAAATGGAGACAGGTATTGGATTTGAGGGATCTGAATCAATACATAAAGAAGATTCCCTTCAGAATGCTCTCATTACAAGAGATCCTCCAAATGTTAAAGAAGAAAGACTACATGGCGTCTTTGGATCTCATGGATGCGTACTTCCATATTCCCATTCATCGGAAGCACAGAAAGTATTTAAGATTCATCGTGGAGAGTCGCCACTTTCAATTCAAGGTCCTTCCATTCGGCCTCAAATCGGCCCCGAGGGTGTTCACCAAATGCATGACCCCGGTGGCGGCCCATTTAAGATTGCAAGGGCATTACATTTATCCATATCTGGACGACTGGCTGGTGACAGGTCCATCATTCAGAGAAACAACAAGATCTCTTCAGTGCTGCATTCGGCTATTTCAAAGCTTGGGACTAAGGAACAACTTGGAGAAATCCTCGCTGACTCCAGCCCAGGGCATCCAATTCTTAGGGGCATGGATATGCACCAAGGCAGTGAAAGCTTATCCTTCCGAAGACCGAATGAGAAAGATAATAGGTCTGACAACGACCCTCCAAACAAAAAGGTTCACTTCTGTGAGGCTGTACAAGTCCATGTTGGGGATGATATCTTCATGCATCCCACTGGTACCAAATTGCCGTCTTCGAATGAGGCCTTTGCAAGAACAACTAGACGAGCAGTGGGTTCAGTCCAAAGGAACCTTCGAGGATCGCATTACCATCACGAACCGTATGAAGGTGGCCATGTCATGGTGGAAGGTGCAGAAGAACTTGGATAAGGGCTTGACCTTTGTGACTCAGAATCACGATTACGTGATGACGACGGACGCCTCGTTGCAAGGATGGGGTGCGCATCTTCAAGAGCTGGAGATTCAGGGCCTCTAGTCAGACTGGGAAGCACAGCTTCACATAAACATGTTAGAACTCAAAGCTGTGTTTCTGGGGCTTCAAGCCTTCCTACCTAGGATACGACACTCGTCGGTGCTTATTCAAATGGACAGCACCACGACTATGTTTTACCTGCTAAAGCAGGGTGGAACAAGATCCAAGCAACTGTCGATGTTGGCGCAAAGAATATGGAAGTGGCTAATAAGCCACGGCATTTTAATTCAAGTGCAACATATACAGGGCATCCTCAACACACGGGCAGATGCCCTAAGTCGCACATCAAACGTGACGCACGAGTGGGAACTGCACGACACTCAGCTTCACAGACTGTTCCAAAGGCGGGGCACTCCCACATTAGACTTGTTCGCAACCAGAGACAATTCAAAGTGCGTCCAGTTTGCATCCAGATATCCTCAGCAAGATTCCAGGGGAAACGCATTCTACTTGGACTGGACGGGAAGGTTTGCCTACGTGTTCCCTCCGTTTCCATTAATACCGCGAGTACTTCGCGAAATGAGGTTAGAACCGTGTCAGATCATACTGGCCGAGGCAGGCGTGGTTTTTAGAACTGCTGCAAATGTCAAAGGGCAACAACCTCCAGTTTCCGACATTCCAGAACCTCATTTCCATGAAAGACGGTCAGATTCTGCATCCGGACCTACAATCGCTAAAATTGTCCGCATGGAACCTCATGAGCGGGAATTCCAAGACTTAGACATTCCACAGGAATGCAGACATATTCTGTCACAAGCCAGAGCTATGTCAACCAACAAGACATATGCAGCAAAGTGGACCCGTTTTTGTCACTGGTGTGACAGTCAAAACTTACATCCGTTAACAGTACACCCTGAAGGTATCCTTCCTTACCTGTTGTCTAATCTAAGGCAGGTCTGTTGCATGCCTCGGTGAAGGTACACTTGGCAGCAATATCACGCTTCAGGAGGAAGCCAAATGAGCCATCTCTCTGGTCTTCCAGGATAATAAAGGAATTTATCAAAGGACTTTTTTGAGTTTTTCCACCCATCCGGCGCCCGCCAGTGCCGTGGCACCTCAATACAGTCCTGTCACAACTTATGAGGCCACCTTTCGAGCCTATACACAAAACACACTTACAATTCCTATCATGGAAGACAGCCCTACAGCTTGCCCTGACATCAGCAAGGAGGGTTAGCGAAATTCAGGCCTTTTCAGTGGAAGAGCCCTTTTTACAATTTCGCCAGGACAGGGTTATATTAAGGACAAACCCAACTTTTATACCCAAAGTCCCTACGTCTTTTCACCTCAACGAGCCAATTGTTTTGCCTACCTTTTTCAGCAATCCCTCCTCTGAAGCAGAAAGAGCTTTGCACTCTTTAGACATTGCTAGATGTTTGAAGTTCTACATTGAACGAACAAAGACATTCCGCAATTCCAAACAATTATTGATTGCATTTCAAGGTCAAAGGAGAGGCCTTCCTCTGTCAAGACTGAGTATTGCCAGATGGATATCATCGGCTATACTGAAATGTCACGAGAAAGCGGGAAAGCCGCTCTTTTCTAAAGTGAATGCGCACTCCCCAAGGAAGATGGCGACATCAATGGCCTTGTTCGCAGGAGTATCGCTGCCCGACATCTGCAGAGCAGCGACGTGGAAGAGTGTGCATTCATTTACCAGGCACTACTGTCTGGACACTGCGTGGAAAGAGGACACGGCAGTGGGACAAGCTGTTCTGAAACGTCTATTTCAGTAAGGTATGCTCTAATTATCTGTTAATTTTTTCTATGCAGTACTTTGATTTATGTTTATATATATATATATATATGGATATATATCTGCATATATAGTATTATACTGATATGTATTGTTCTATTATGCTTTTATTTCAAGAACTTCCACATTGTATTTTAGATCATGTTCTTTCGGTAATGGAGGGGTTTGTCTGCATATTTTCACGCTAGCCAGAAGCGTGTCAAGAGGCCCGACTCTGCAAGCTGGCTGGAGAACTGCTGGCTCCTGCGTCTGGAACGCTCTTTTTTCATCCGAGGTATCGGAATTTCTCCAGCCACCCTCAGCAAGTAGGAGATGCAAGGGCTGCTGCCAGGTGCAGCTTGTGACTTCACGAGGGGTTTTCTTCACTGCAATGTAAACCCACAGCCCAGTGGACACTATCTTCAAGAGGCTTGAGTGTAAGGGGACTTAAGGAAGCACTTTGTGATTTTAAACGGCAACCAGGAATACTTTCAATCTGTCACCTGTGTTTCCCCTGCAGTGCACCAGTAGAGAAGGGAGGAATGATGTTTGATCCGGCTCCGCGCAACCTCCACCCAGGCAAGAGGAACTCTGGGAGATGTAGTGTGTAATGCATTACACTGTGAGGGGCGAGCACATGACCAGGAGCACTGTGCGCTTCCACCAATCGGAGGGATGCAGGACTATTTAAAACACAGGTGGGGCAGCATCCTGGCATTACAGAGGCACCCGAGGAAGGCTAACCAGCCGAAATGCATCGTGCCAGACATCTGTTTAAATAAAAGGCTTCCAAGTGAAATTTCCCCGTGTGGCCTCTCTCTTTCGGTAATGGAGGGGTTTGTCTGCATATATATATATATATGGATATATATCTGCATATATAGTATTATACTGATATGTATTGTTCTATTATGCTTTTATTTCAAGAACTTCCACATTGTATTTTAGATCATGTTCTAACATTGCTTTACTGCAGAGCTTCCTTCTGGGTTCTATCCTGGAAACGCTGCAAATTTTGTGAGCAGTGCTTACTACTCTGATACAAGCATGTGAATCTATGAAAGATGTAATACTGGAGAAGGAATTAGTTACTTACCTGTACACTTTAGTTCTCCAGTATTATCTTTCATAGATTCACATGCGCCCACCCGCCTCCCCGTTTCTCAGGCAGAACCTGTTCTCGGTATTTATCTATGTCTCTCACTCGGGGACGGAAATCTGAGGCAGGAAGCTTCTGCTGGGGAGTGTGAGGGCAGGGCAGCAATGCTGATTGGCTGACTTTTGGACCAAATAATGAGATGGTCTGGTTACCAAATGCTACAGTCCCTATGGGCTTTTCTATGCAGTTTTCTTCTCTATGATACTGCTTTGGTCATTCTGTTACCGTTAGACTCCCACCATGACGACGGGGAAGATACAAGCATGTGAATCTATGAAAGATAATACTGGAGAACTATAGTGTACAGGTAAGTAACTAATTCCTTATCCTTCACCCTTTCTGGAAATGCCCAAATCGAGACAAATTTGCTGTAATAATCAAGCTTCAGGTCCTTCTTATCTGAGCCCATAGCAAGGCTACTGACTGTAATACTTTCAGCCTTACTTTCTTATAGAATTCATCAAACTTATATTTGAAGTGGGTTTCGCCCCTCAAATATCCTTAAGCATAGCCTTAAACATGAGGCCAATCGCTGAGCCTTCTGGGTTATTAAGCAGCATTTTGCAGTTTTATAGCTGAAAGGACCATGCATAGAGCTGGATGTCAGAAAGAGCTAGACCACCTTTGTCACGTTTCCTACGGAGCATCTTCCACTGGATCCTTATTCCCTCCGAGGCACAGATGAAGCTGTTAATGTTCCCTTGCAATGTGTCTAACTATTCTTTCTTAAAATTTAGAGGAACTGCGTTAAACAGAAATGTAAATTTAGGCAGGATGATCATCTTGATCAGATGAGTTCTGCCAAAAATAGTCAACGGAAGGAGAGAACAACACTTCAGCAGCTTGTTTGTCTTCACAAGAGCATTTTTTTAAGTTTAATTTGGATATCTTTTCAGGGTCCTGTGTGATCTTTAAACCAAGATATTTAATCTCATTCCAAATTAATTTGTTCTCTCTGTAAATTCCAGACCATAATATAATCTGCATACAGGGGGACACCTATTTCTCTCAGCCATTGCATATCAAAGGGCAAATGGAGGTCTCCCTCCTGATTTTATGGGCCAAAGGTTTGGTGTATAGGTTACCCATAATTTTGTAAGATAACGGATATCCTTGCTTAGTGCCTCTTGATATTTTTAAAACAGAAGTTAGCCTCCTACTTAATAGAATTTTGGTTGAGGGATCTTTATAAATTGATTGGCCGGGACTACAATTTTTTCCCCCCAGGTTCTAATGTTTTTAACACATTATTTAAATATGTTCAGTTTACCCGACTTTAGTGACATCCATTGCCAAAACGGCCTGAAGGGGTGTATGGGCACCTCCTACTATTCTATTCAGTATCTTAGTTAGAACATTAACAAAGCATTTATAGTCACTGTTCAAACTTGAAATCTAATGTGTTGTATTGGCATGGAGATCAGCATTTGTAAAAATGGATGTTAGAAGTAGAATAAGCACAGTTCAATGGAAGCAAAAGTAATTCATTTAAATGCCAAGCGGTTGTCAGAGTCAAAAGCGGTCGTATTTTGAAGGGCAGGCCCTTCGATTTGGAGCATCCAACATGCTTGTAAACCAGGTCAATAAAGAAAGAAAGCTGAAAAAGATTTTTTTAAATCCTAAATTTATCAAAAGTAAGAAATATTTTTCAAATAAGGTTATTAGAGTATTTTATGGTGTCTCTCATAACCTCTGTGTAGCAAAGTATATAATGTAGTTTATGAACCCCTTATCTGAGTCGTTGCAGTGTTCTTTTGTGTATAAAATTAACTATTGAGCAAGAAGAGACATAGATGTGTGAGGGACAACCCATCAGAATTTATGTTTTAAAATAATCACTGAAAATAAGGCATGTAGACTATCTCTGTACTTTCTATTTCTTTTAGAATCTTTCTTTTACCAGAAGCCTCAGCATGGCTAATTTTGCTAAAAAAAAATAATATGGTGTATGCATCAGCACACATTCGGTGTCATGGTGAGGCTGTTAAGTCAGATGCCCAGCTTGCCTCCTCTTTCCCATTCCCCTTTTCCCAAGTCATGGCAGGAGTTTTAAAATGGTTGCAGCCTGAAGGGAAAAGAGCAACGTGGAAAGCGATGGGTGGAGTGAAGGGTGCAATGGAGATCCTTGTGTGCAAGGGGTTAAAAGCTCCCTTTTCACACACAGACTAGGTGCCGCACAGTCAGGAGCTGTGCAAACCTCCGCCCCACATATGCAGAATATGTTTCACATGGATGACACACACACACACACAGCAGAGCCAGTTTCTCACCCCGAACACACACTCTAAAAACTCAAGAAACTTGTGACACAAGAACATCAGCAGTGCAAGATTTCCTCGAGCACTCAGGTGTGCTTGTGATTCTGCATGTGTGCAGTATGAATGCAAGGGTGCGTATAACTGTCTAGTTCTCCCTGAATGTTCACATGTATGTGAGCTTGTGTCTGTCTATCTGTGTGCATGCACTATTCAAAAGCGAAAGCTACTGAATTTTTCAATGTTGTTAAGCCAGAATAGTAGAGAAGGACATCTCCTTAGAGACATCAGGGGAGTTCTTGGTCACCGTTGAGCCTAGAGAGGTGCATAGATCAAAGAAAGCACATTTTCGAAAATTTACATTCTAAGAAGAGGGTGCTGCAAGAAAGAATCCCAGGAGAAAATTGCTAATAATAGGTACAAGATTCTGGTACTATATAACTAGCTTGGCATTCAGATAATGCTGTATCTGTACCACATGATTATCTTCTCTATCAGCTTTCTGTACTGAGCATGCCACAGCCTGGAGTCAAGCCACATTGGACATGTTTACAGCAACTTCCATTAGAAGTGGGGTCATATGTGTCGAGTCACCAAAATGCCAGGGGTAGCGGAAGTGACATAATTATAACAAAGGAGGGAGGGAGAGAAAAGTGGATTCAGTCTCCCCGAATGCGTTTCATAAACAAAGTTGAATCCACTTGGATGGTGATGGTGATCCCTACAGTGGTAGGGAGCACACAGTGTTGTTAAAATACCCCTCACACACCAACAGGGCCCTTGGTGTCATGCTTCATCATCGGGGTCTTCGCACCCCTCTACGGGATGCGGCGTGCTACGACCGACGACTACGTGGGAGCACTATTATTGAACAATGTGTGGGGAATTTAATGTACGTGAGTGGTGGGTTAAGTGATGGTTAAAAAATACCTGGCTCGTGGGGTGAAAAATAGACTTTTATTAAGCCCCCGGCTGGTATTATTAAAAGGGGTGCAGTGGCAGGTTGTTAGGGTATAATTATGTACATTAACCTCAACTGTGCGTCTACATGAACATGTTTCAGAGTGAAAAACTCCTTCAGGACGGGGTTTGCACAAAGATCCCCACCTTACTCACATGGATGTAAATGTAAAAGTGTATTATATAAAAAGGAAGTAAACTATAGGTGATATGTACCTAATATGTAGTTCAGAGTCGTAGTCTCTCCTCGCCCAATTGGCGTATATTAAAGACCTGGAGAGAGAAAAAGCACATTAGATACTTGTTCTCACAATAATCTATTGCGATCTTGCAGGTTGCGGTGACCTTAGGAAAAAGTGAAGGGTTTCCAGTTCCTACATACATATATTATGCCTTAAGTGGTCGTGCACCCTGTAAAGTAAAGAGACAAAGACTGGATAAAACACACATATAACATTAAAAACACACATATTCGTTTTTTTCATTCCTATGATATGTGGAGGGAAAGAAACAGGAACGCGATTGTCTTACTTTTTGATATTGATTACAATGCTCCATGAGCCTTTTGCGTGTATTGGGGCGTTTCCATCTGGCCCAATTTGTAGCGATCTGAAAATGTGAAAATAGGCGGTTTGAGTTCTCCTACTTACAGAGTCGATCTGTTGCCCTCCTCTTTCAGAGTTTAGTTAACTCACGGGTATTCAGGAGACGATCTGTCCTCTTCCCCTCAACGCGGCTCCGCTGATAATGCGCTGTGGGGAGAGGTGTGCCCTTATATACTGTTACGAAGCACTTAAAATTGCCAATTGATTCTTAAATTGAAGGCGGATATATGCCCAAACAAGGGCTGCTCTTAACCCTTGTGTCAGTGTGTGCCAGTAATGCGCAAGTGCTCACTGTTTCAGTTCGGCGCATGCGCGGTAACAGTGTCCCGTGCAAGCGGTGGAGCGCATGTGCCGCATTCGCGGCATGTGCGAAAAAATCTGGTTACAGTAGCGGAAGTGACAACACATACCCTTTGACTTTAATGCCATTACAGGAAGTGATGTCATATGACCCATGACTCAGATTTTTCCCAGTACGGCATGTCACATGGCCCTACCATCGCAACAGTTGATCTCACTGAAGTTCCATAATAACTGCTTGATTTGTACAACAGCATAATACAGGCAAATATCTATTTCAGATACCACCTGTATTATAGCGCTGACTTGATATTTGAAAGTTCTGGGCATGACATTTGCCCTCAATTGTAATGAGTGAGCAAAGCTAGTAAGCCAGACCTCTACTAGGAAATTCCTCCCCCTGAGAAAAATGTAATACAATGGTGTGAAATAGTGAATTTTAAAGCACCATTTGTACATAATTTTTTTAAAAGCCATATGTGCTTAACAAGTACTCATTAAACATTGAAATCCTTTCATTCTGTACCAAGCGCAATGAAACCTGATGCGCCCCAGGAATTTACCTCATTTGTTTGGAGGGTGCTCCATATGTCAAATATTACCCCCATTGTTCCAGGCCAGCATTTTGTCCTAGGTCACCCATATTCCATGGGTGCCGCCTTATATAAACAAGCATTTGCAATGCAATAGGTCTCGCATTTACGCGAGTTTGAGCTATTCACATTCTAAATAGCAATGCCTTTTAAATTGGTTTTCTTTTTTTAAACTTAAATAAAAGGCATTCTTATTTACAATGCTAATAGCTTAAACTTGTGTAATTGCGAGACCTATTGCATTACAAATGCGTGTTATAAATGATACCTGTTGTATTGAATTGGCCAGACACAATCATATTATGGCCATTAATATAATCATCAACGTAAAGCTTGTATCACTTCACTACATATAGTACTGGCATGATCAGATTTGCACTGCTTTGTAGTCCTGATGTGAGCAATGCATCGGCTAACAAAAATTGCAATGCGCTTTACTTCACACGCAGAATAGGTAATTCCTTATTTTAAACAAATAAGTAGTGGGGTTGTATATTGCTTTGAGCTTGGGGGCAAAAGGGGTAACCATTTCTAATAAGCAATTTAAAGTGTTATACCCGAAAATTATTTGACCTACCTAATGATCCAGCGAGCAAGAGATTTTTTGGAGGCAGAGTGCAAATGTGCATGTTTTATGGCTTCTAAACGTTGGTGTCACCAAAAGAAGAAGCAAAGTAGTCAGCAACCTATTTTAGTACATCATCACTTCAATTCAGACTCAAGGATTGCTAAATATATTTGCTTTGCTGCATTATTACTGATTTATAAAGCTTTTTTTCAGCGAAGCACATGATCTCCTTGCGTGAAGGCTGAGCTGCTCCTTAAGAATTAAACCCTTTAGAGGTTTAGAGAAATTAATGTGGTTGGACATAGCACGTAACTCAAAGGGCCAAGAGTTCTGGAGGCTAGAGTTCTGCACAAGGTAATGCCTTTTCTGTTTCTGATGAAGTTCCCTGAAAAGAAACAAATTTACCGACCGGAGTGTCGGCCTACTGAGATATAAGATCCGCATGGTATAAAAAATCCCAGACAATTGTACTAGAACCAGTTATGTGCAAAATATAAAACCTTGAGAGGTACCTCCTTGTGAAGAGAAAATCAGCGAAGGGATTCTAACTTTTAAGAAGTAACGTTGAAACATGTTGTTGGTTCTTTTTTAACCTTGAGGGCTTTATTCTACTTCTGCTATGACTTCCACAGAACATATGTTGGAGCATTTATTTCCAGATCGCTGGACCACGCAAGGGGGAGGAAGAGTCTTTTATTGATTCAAAATGGACAAACATCACATGAAAAAGTCGAGAAGATTTCAATAACATTTGATAGGGCAAAGAAAGGTTCAAAGATTTGTCAACACGTTGTGAAGATTATGACGAGCATTTGCTCCTTAAGCACAAACCAAACATTCTTACATTAGATCTGATAGTCTTAAAACTGCAGTATGCCAGGAAAAAAACAGCTTCTCCAGGCTCTTAAGCAGGACAAAACCTTTGCAAATCAGACCATATTGCCTGAAATATACTTACTCTAGTAGCAATACTTGTAACTATGAACCAAGCACTTTGTGTCTGCCTTATAGTGAAGATCAAAAAGACATGTGGTCATATGTAGGTGGGCCAATACCGGTCGGTAAGGGTGAAATTTGTTAAATTTCACCGTTACCGACCGGTATGTAGGCATTTGAGATGTAGGGAGGATTCGGTATTAAGGAATCGGTAAATATCGATTCCTTAATACCGATTCCTTATGGCCTTGCATTTAAGGAATCGGTAATACCGATTCCTTAAATGCAATGTAGGTAGCACTTAAAACAGTGCACCTCAGCCTTAAGGAATCGCTATTTACCACCAACTCCTAGTTGGTGGTTAATAGCGATTTCCTTTCAAAAAGCACTTTTTTGCTTTTTGAAGTGTGCCAGGTGGCACACATCCATGTCCTTAGGGCATGTATATGCACCACATGTGCACACATGTACATTTCAGGGGTGCCAGAGGGTGTCCTTAGGACACCCTGGCACCCTTGAAATACCTCCCACAATTACTGAATCAGTAATAATGATTCTGTAATACCGAACTTCTTCGCATTCATTTCTATGGACCTCCAAGCCTATAGGAATGAATGGGTAGGTGATTCCTTATTACCGAATCAGTATTACCGATTCAGTAATAAGGAATATTAACAATTCTGTATTTTTTACCGAATTATTCCCTACATATGAAATACCGATTCCTAAATACCGAATCGGTAAAATTCGGTATTTAGGAATCGGTATTTCCAAGTTACCTACATATGGCCCATGAGGACATCAAGGAAATGACATCCGTATGAGTGCAAATTAGTACCAGCATATGATATCCCAACTGGTATAATTCAAAGACAATTAGGAAGGATATGAGTACAACATTATCAAAAGGAAGTAAGGAGACTCAGTTTGATTATTGTATGTGCTCATGGCATCATTTATATAGAAATTTAGGAAAACAGGGCAATTAGCAGTTGTGACAACACTGCGGTATATAGTTAAAAACGATTGGTAAGAACCCAAATTGTGACTGGTGCTCAAGGTGTGCGAGTGAATAACACAATAGCGACGCAGGTGACAATGTGATCAGCAAGGAAGGCACATAGTGACTGGTGTAAAAATATGTACAGTGAATGAATAACACAGTATGGTTCCCGCGATCATAGGCGCGCCTCACACATTGGTTCAGGAACAATAAATTCCAACCAAATAGAAACGAACCCTCCAAGCTACCTGGAACCATACTGTGTTATTCATTAGTGTAATGCAAAACGGGCAGAAAATAAGGAATGAGGAGCCACCCCCGTTTTCTTACCTTTCCACCTCTGAGGCCAGAGGTCACAAAGGCAGTGCCAGGGGACGAAGGGGCAAGCTGAGGGCCGTGCAAGAAGCCTCTGGCAACACCTAAATGACGTCCATGAGTGGGATATTTTAGGTCTTAGTTGAATTCTAGTTTCCACCTCACACATGTTGAACTAGATCGTGCTTCTACAAAAAGGTAATTCTGTTTATGTATTTGATTAAAATATTGATAAGGTAGATATCCTCTGCAAAACAATATTGTACGACGTTCTTGTTACCAGTTTAAATACTGGAAGAGCCAAGACTGCTCTTCAGCTTTCCAAGGTTAATACAATAAGTACTTTAATATTAATTATTATTATTTAGGAGCCAAGGAACACTTCCGTGTACCGTGTTATATAATCCTGTTTTTAATTTTGCTCATACATGGCTTGACTTTGCCCTGGGGCAGTCATAACAGCATTAAACATTTTTGCCAAGTTCAATAAGTTGCTCTGAAGATTAACTCAGCATGAGTATTGAGCAGAAAATCTGCATTCCTTTGGAAATAAGCTATGATTTTTGGTACACTGCTTGACTACATAACTATTGTTTGACCCACATAAGAAGTAACTCATCGGGATAGCAGCTGTACACATTTGAACTATGGGCTTTCTTTGGTGGAATCAGCAACTTGGCGAAGGCTGGTGGGTTTTATTGGTAGTTTGATGAATCTATCAAGAGAGACATTTTAAAAACAGGTTTTGTAATACATTGAGCTCAATTGTATTTAAAAGTCTTCTTGAACTTTGGTACCAGAACCCATGTCAATGGAAGAGCAATGTTACCTCTTTGCAGTGCTGATGTACTTTAGTTTACTTGATACTGACGCTTCTAAACCAAGCTGCAATGTACTATATTGGACAGCACTGACAGATCGTGCATTGTTTTCAAACTTTTTCTGAGACTATGCTGGCCTTTCTCATTAGCATATTTAATTGTACAGTACTGACAATTCCCAATAAGCTGCCATACTTTGTTGGAACAGTAGTGCTACTGTTCATTGGAGAGGCTACACTTTTGGAAGGGTGGTAAGTTAATTGCTCTTTCGTTTTTAAAGGTGCTGTGTTGGTACTTCTCAGCAGGTATGGTATACTTTCATTGGGTCTTCAGCAGCAATGCTCGGCTCAGATTCTATTACCTGGACACTGGAGTCACTTGTTAGCGAGGTTCCTAGGCTGTTGTCAATGGGTATTTTCAAGGGCATTGGGGAACCATACAATGGCGATGAAAGCATAAAGATGGGTACTGTGTGAGGAACGTTGAGCATTGTGGGTGTGCCGAAGTGGGGTTTATAGCACATTCATGAATCATCCTATGACTAAACGTATAACAGGTTCTTCCAAAGCAGCTGGGCAGAACCAGGTCCTTGAAACATAGGTATCCCCGCCAAACACCAAACTGTTAAACACACCATAGTAGAGAGAAACTTCATTGTGGACAGACCTCCTGAAAATCAATGTATGCACTTCCAACTACGAGGTCTGTCATTCATTGGCCAAACACTCATCCTGGGTCCTGGAGGTATTCACACATGACTGTCCTGGCCTAGGAGAGATATGTCCCTATTTGATTTGTTTAAACAATTTGTAAAGCGCACAAATGCCCTCGGGCGTCTTGGCGCTGAGTCGAATAAAAGTAGACTGCCTCAGTGAGCATTGACTTTAGACCGAGAAGAGCCAGTTTTTTAAGGCTTTTCGGAATCCAAGCAGAGAGGGGCTGTTCTTTATTGATTGTGGTAATTGATTCCAGGTCTTGGCTGCATGCTGCAGGAAGCTTCTACCTCCCCATCTCAATTGTTTAAATCAGGCAGTTTTGATCAGCTTTGCATTGCTTGATCTGAGCTTTCTTGTTGGTTCATGTAGAGTCAGGTTAGCTTTTAGAAATTGAGATCCTATCCCATGTAGGGCCTTATAAGTCAGCCAGGCTGACTTAAATTGCACCCTTTTCTCCATAGTAAGCCAGTGCAGGCTCCTTAGTCTGTGGGTTACTGGTTCGGACCTGAGAACGTTCAGAATCAGCCTAGCTGCAGCGTTTTGCAGTCGCTGGAGTTTTAGCATCAGTTGGCTTTGCATCCCAGCATACAAGGCGTTCCCATAATCCAGCCTTGACATAGCCAGCATAGTTACCTGAGTTTTGCGGGTGTACGCGGGAATAAACAGCAGTAGCTTTTTTATCATCCTCAGGATGTACCAGACTGATGAGGAGAGTGTGTTAATCTGTGCTTTGAATGTTAGTTTGTGGTTGAATACAAGGCCCAGATTCCTGACTTTGTCTACTGGTGACGGGCAGTTACCCAGACTATCCGGCCACCACCTCTGTGACCAGATGTTAGGCATGGTTCCTAATAGCATGATCTCTGTTTTGTCGCCGTTTAGCTTTAAGCAGTTTAGTTGCATCCAATAGTTGGGATTGGTGTCACTACAACGCATGCTTTTACATTGCATGCCTTTACAACGCGGTTTTTACCACGCAGTCCATTACAACGCATAATGCTTTTAGGCGCTGGATAGTGAATTATTTAATTTACTATTCCAACTCCAGTCCCCGTGGATAGCAGGGAAGGTGTTGGATAGTAAATTAAATATATTCCCTATCCTAGAATGCCCCCCAGCGCAATGCGTTGTAATGGTTTGCGTTGTAATGGTTGCGATGTAATGGTAGTGCGTTGTAAAAAATGCGTTGTAAGTGATGTTCCCCAATAGTTGACCTGTTCCATGCAGTTCCTAAACCTGTCAGCTGTTTCATCTACATTGTTGGAAATGGACACCACTATTTGAGTGTCGTTGGCGTAGGATACAGGAAGGAAACCGCAATTTTTGATAATGGCGTCGAGCGGGGCGACATATGCGTTAAAGAGGGTAGGGCTTATTGCGGAGCCCTGTGGCACCCCCCCCATGGGGACCTAAAGGATTTGGAGATGTATTCCCCTACTTTAACCGTAAATGTTCTATCTCTCAGAAATGAAGACAGCAGTGCAATGGCTGAGTCATGGACTCCCATTCCTGCGAGAGGGGTCAGGAGTGTATCATGGTTGACGGTATCGAAGGCTGCCGACAGATGTAGAAGTATTAGGGCAGCCTTCTCGCCTCCGTCTAACACGCTCCTGAGCTTCTCTGCTGCCTTCATTAATGCTGTTTTGGTACTGTGCTCTTCCCTAAAACCACACTGCGAGTGATCTAGAGCATGGGTGTATCTAAGAAACCCTGCCAGCTGTATGTTTAGGATCTTTTCCAACACTTTTACCGAAAAGGGTATTATCCAGTATTAGGGGTGTCTTTCATAGATTCACATGCCTGAATCATTCCCCGTCGTCGAGACGGGAGCCTCCGGTAAATAAAAAAGTAATGTCCATAGACATACATAGAGAAAAAGGGTCTAAGGGCCTCCCATTAGTAGCCTTTCCTTGTCCTTATGTAAAAAGGACCAAACTCTCACAGTCAGCCAATCGGCTCCGACCTCCCTCTAGAACCTTCCTGGGAGGAGCCTCAGTCCCTCAGATTTTCTACCGCACGTTGTGCTAGGGAGTCTCCAGCCTGAGCTCTCCTCAGGATTACTCAAAATTCATCAAACTTTCTTGGAAAGTGTTCTCTAAACCCTCAACTCTTCAAGGATTACTACACTACACTGTCTTGACAATAAGTGAGTTTTTTCCACTGCTTCTTCCATGTCTGACTCGAAGAAGAAAGCCCTGTTCAGGGCCTGCTCTTCCTGTAGCAAGAAAAGAATCCATGTGGATGATCAGCACGACCTGTGCTTGTATTGCCTTTACCCGGACCATGTCTCAGACAAATGCAAGATTTGTAGGTCTTTTCCAAAGAAGACCGTGAGAGACAGGGAAGGTCGCCTTCTTATTTGGCTGGACAGGCTTAAGGACAGAGACAATCTGGACTCCTCTGTGAGCAGTGTTTCCAGGACCTCAGCTGTCTCTAAAAAGAGGCCTAGGGAAGCTTCCCCTGGCCCCTCAGACACTCCTCCTACGAAGACCCACAAAAAGTCTTCAGAGGCGAGATCTGCGACATCTTCAGTGTCTGCTAAGGAGGATAAAACCTTTAAGAAGCCTGCTCCGTCCTCTAGACAAGCCCAGAGGACTACCTCAGTCACGACCACAGTGTCTACCACGTCAGCGTCGTCGCCTTCAGCGTCGATGACAACGACTACGTCCTCCTCATCTTCAGGTAGACCTGTTTCTTCTATTATTCTTCTAAAATCGTCGTCGACGACGAAGACCACGTCGACAACGAAGACGACACCGTCGACGACGCCGTCGTCATCGACGAGCCCATCGTCGTCGAAGGCGCTACAAAGGATCCCACCGTCGACGACAAAGGTGTCGACGAGAGACTCGACGACGAGGACCTCGTCTACGAAAGCACCGTCGACGAAGACGTCGACGACGACTTCACAGTCGTCGACGACCAAGATCCCATCGCCCACTCCACCGTCGACGAGGACCTCGTCGACGACTCCGTCGACGAAAGGCTCGTCGTCGATGACCCCGTCGACGAAGACTCCGTCGACGAAGGACTCGACGACGACACCAAAGACTCCGTCGACGAAGGACTCGACGGCGACACCGTCGACGGAGGGCTCGTCGTCGAAGGGGGCACTGCCGGAGCCATGGAAATAATCGAAACTGGTAGAGGTATCGACCCTGATGCTACCGCCGTCGACGGTTCCCTCGGCGACGACAGGCTCTGATGTGCAGTCTGGCAAGCCGAACAAACCACAAATTACCCCGGAAACGACGTCTCCGAGCAAGGTGGAAAAGCAACCACCTCAGGAAATCTTCCAAAGCGAAGAATCCGAAGAGGATGACCATCTGGATCCCGCTACTTAGGTCTCGGACCTTAACATAAAATGCCAAAGCACTGATGAAGAACAGGAAGACTTCACCTATCAGGAACACTCTGTCCATACTAGTGTCCGCACGGAAGTCACCCCCATGATATGCTTACCGGCGACCCTTGTTGATGACTTACGATTCCTTGTACAAGACTACAAGCAACGCTTTCCAGAGGCGGACAGAGGCGGTCAGGCGCCTAAGAGTCATACGCCTGAGGACAAGGGGAATCAGACACCTACAGTCCAAGTACCAGTGTCCGCACCAAAACAAACTCAGCATCACCCTCAAACCCACCATGACATCCAGCCTCAGGTGGTGGTCTCTTCGGACGATGATGAGGAGGAGGAGGAACTAGAGGAAGGAGAGGTCCAGGAGGTACACTCGGACCACTCAGACCAGGATGAAGAGGATGAATATATAGCATCATCCCCAGCTTCACCACAACCACGTCAAGCGGACTCCCCGCCTGTGGACATTGCCGGCTTCCACAAGCTTGTGGAGAGAGCAGCGAAGAGATTCCACATGGCTGTGGAATCAACAGAAACAGACTGTTTCTTGCATGATTTTAAGGAACAGACTCAAAAGTCCGCAAAGGCTATTCCAATTATAGAATTTTTGTGGGAACAAGGAAAGAAATTAATGCTCACACCTGCTTCTGTACCGGCGGTGGTCCCACGCCTAGACAAGAAATACAGAGCACCACTTACTGCGGCGGCTTGCCTCAATGGTCACCCCAAACCAGACTCGGTGGTGACACAGGCGACCCAGAAACACTCCCGCAACCCTTCCTCACCACTGTCCGCTCCCCCGGACAAGGAGGGCAGGAAACTTGACACGATTGGAAAACGTTTCACATCCACATCGGCCATGTCCATCAAGGTGGCCAACTCCATTGCCTTGTTGGGGCGTTACAATCGCCAGCTCTGGGAGGACATTGCCCCTTACGTGAAGGAACTACCTGACGCAGTCCAGGGTGAGGTGAAAGCGCTCCTGGTGGAAGGTCAATCTTCTGCAGCGGAACTCATTGACTGTGCTATCGACGCAGCCATGACAGGCTTCCGTCAACTCGCGGGAGCTGCAGTCCTGCGACGCCAAGGATGGCTGAGAGCGACATCATTCCGCCAGGAAGTACAAGCAAAGGTTCTGGACATGCCCTTCGACGGGCAGCACCTCTTTGGAGAAAAAATCGACGAGGCACTGCAGGCCATTAAGAAGGACATGGACACGGCAAGGGCACTGGGCACTCTGCAGTCCAGAAACCAGTCCTTTCGGGGCAACAGGTCCAGAGGTCAGTCCTCCTATCGAGGCTCCTATCAGAACAGGTCCTCGTTTTCATACAATCACAAAGGCCAATACCAAAACAAACAACAACAAGGCCGCCAGTCTTCGTTTGGAAGATCTAGCTACAGAGGTAAAAATACCAAGAGGGGCGCTGGCGGCCGCCAGTGACCGACTACTCCAGCCAGTCCAAACACCCTCTCCATCCTTTCAAATTGGAGGAAAGCTGACCCATTTCCTCACCAATTGGCAGTACATCACCACGGACCGGTGGGTTCTTCAAATTATTAGATTCGGCCATTCTCTCGAATTCACCTCCATCCCTCCCAATACCCCTCCACGCAGACGGACACACAAACACCCGCGCCTGCTTCTCAAGGAGCTTTCGACAATGCTACGGAAAGGAGCAATCGAAAGGGTACCGGCGTCCTCAAAGGGGAAAGGATTTTACTCCCACTTCTTTCTTGTACAGCAAAAAGAGAACAAGTGGAGGCCCATCCTGGATCTCCGGGCGCTCAACACCTTCCTACGGAGCCAATCGTTCAGGATGGTGACGATTCAAGAAATTCTGGGCATTCTAGAGAAAGGAGATTTCATGACATCATTAGATCTCCAGGATGCCTACTACCACATCCCCATCCTCAGAAATCACCGGAAATTCCTGAGATTCGAGGTGGCGGGCCGTCACTATCAGTTCAAAGTCCTGCCATTCGGCCTCAAGTCCGCGCCGCGGATTTTCACAAAATGCCTTGCGCCAGTGGCAGCCTTCCTGCGTCAACTGGGCCACCAAGTCTTCCCCTACCTAGACGACTGGCTGGTGAAAGCACCCTCACCTGGAGACGCAGTCACATCCTCCAACGCCTGCACCAATCTCTTTCAGAATCTGGGATTGACGCTCAATCTCAAAAAATCCTGCATGGTCCCCGCAAAGAGAATTACCTTCCTAGGGGCCACACTGGACACAGAGTGCACAAGAGCCTTCCCCTCGAAAGAGAGGACAGACAAGATCTTATCCCTGGCCACGGCTGTGGCAGCAAAATCGCACCTGAAAGTTCGGACTTAGACCTCCCTCCTGGGGATGATGTCTTCCTGCATACTCCTCATCCCGCACTGCAGACTCAGAATGCGGCCCTTGCAGGAGGCACTCACAAGCCAATGGACTCAAAGCACTGGCTCCTTCGAAGACATTATTCGGATCACACCAAAAATGTCCAAAGCTCTGCAATGGTGGAAACGTCGCCAGAATCTAACTGTGGGCTTACCGTTTCTCCTTCCAGCATCACCGCTGGTGATAACAACAGATGCCTCCCTAGAGGGATGGGGCGCTGTTCTCCAGGACCTTCAGATCAGCGGCAAATGGGATACTCAGGAGCAAGCGCTCCATATAAACCTTTTGGAGCTAAGAGCCGTGTATCTGGCTCTCCAAGCCTTCTTGCCATGCATCCAGAACTCCCCGGTGCTCGTCAGGACAGACAACACCACGACGATGCACTATCTCAACAAACAGGGGGGAACACGTTCGCTCTCTCTCTCACGCGAATCGCAAAAGATCTGGAACTGGCTAGTGCTGCAAGGAATCCCGCTCAAAGCGGAATATGTCCCAGGAAAGGACAATACCATTGCGGACGCCCTGAGCAGGCAAAAATCCCTATCCCACGAGTGGGAACTTTCAGACAGCGCTCTGACTCACATCTTCTCTCAATGGGGGATCCCGAACATCGACCTCTTTGCCACCAAGAGGAACGCCAAATGCCCAAGCTACGCAAGTTGGCATCCCCAACGAGGATCACTAGGAAATGCATTTTCCATCGGATGGTTCAACGCCTTTGCATACGCTTTTCCACCATTCCCGATGATCCCACGGCTCCTCAGGAAGATGAAGGTGGAACCCTGTACCCTGATCCTAATTGCCCCGTTCTGGCCGAGGCAACACTGGTTCTCGGATCTGCTTCGACTCTCCATCAGATCACCGATCCGCCTGAAACAACACCCGAACCTACTGACGATGTCCAACGAGCAAGTGCAGCACCCGAACCTCCAATCGCTCAAATTATCAGCCTGGCTCCTGAGCACAGAGAGTTCGGTGGCCTGAATATCCCACAAGACTGCAGGGATGTATTAGCCAAAGCAAGGGCAGACAGTACGAACAAAACCTACACTCTCAAATGGAAGAGGTTCTGCATTCGGTGTTCCGACCAGGGCCTACGGCCCCTCACCATCACCCCTGAACAGATATTACCATACCTCCTGCATTTGGCTCAGTCGGGACTAGCGCATGCGTCCATCAAAGTTCACCTGGCGGCTATCTCGAGGTTCACCAGGACTGTCACAGGACCTTCTCTGTGGTCAAGTCGGCTAGTCAAGCAATTCCTCAAGGGACTATACAGATCCTTTCCGAGGCCTCGGAGAGTACCTCCTACATGGCAGCTTAATCTGGTACTTAACCAACTCATGCGTCACCCGTTTGAGCCCATTCATCGGGCATCTATTAAACACATCTCATGGAAGACGGCGCTCTTGCTCGCTCTAACATCTGCCAGAAGGGTGAGCGAGCTGCAAGCCTTGTCCATTCAGGAACCATATATGCAATTCAGACATGACAGGGTGATACTGCGACCAAACCCTAAGTTCATTCCAAAAGTACCTTCGGACTTTCATCTCAACGAACCAATAGTCCTGAAGTCCTTCTTTGCCAACCCTTCTACAGCAGCGGAGAGGTCGCTGAATTCTTTGGACCTTATGAGATGCCTAAAGTTCTACCTGGACAAGACTAAGGCTCTCAGGAAATCTTCACAACTCTTCGTGGCACACAGCAGACCACGAATGGGCCTGCCTCTCACGAAGCAAAGCATCTCCAGATGGATCTCCTCTGCGATTTCATTCTGCCACGACAAGGCCGGCCGGCCTTTGAATGATCATGTTACTGCTCATTCCACCAGGGCAATGTCCACGTCAGCAGCACTGTTTGCTGGAGTGCCGATCCTGGACATCTGCAGAGCGGCGACCTGGAAGTCACCGCATACTTTCTCAAGACACTACTGCCTGGATATCGAACTCCAGAAGGATGCGGCAGTGGGCCAGGCGGTGCTTCGCCATCTCTTTCAGTAAGGTGAGCCTTCCTACATCCCGCCTTCCAGGTATGCACATTCTTGCTCTGATGATGTTCTATCTATGCTGTCTCCTTGTTGTATGATATTATATGCATTATCTAACATGACGGCAGAGCAACTCTACTATACAAATGTGCTACTATGATTGCTAGCTATTCTGATTCAGGCATGTGAATCTATGAAAGATACCCCTAATACTGGATAAGAAATGCGTTACTTACCTGTAACAGCAGTTATCCAGTATTGGTGTCTTTCATAGATTCACATGCAACCCTCCCGCCTCCCCTGGAAGGACTCACTTCCCTCTCGGACTATATTACGCCAACCTAGCTGGGTGCGTATGAAAATCTGAGGGACTGAGGCTCCTCCCAGGAAGGTTCTAGAGGGAGGTCGGAGCCGATTGGCTGACTGTGAGAGTTTGGTCCTTTTTACATAAGGACAAGGAAAGGCTACTAAGGGGAGGCCCTTAGACCCTTTTTCTCTATGTATGTCTATGGACATTACTTTTTTATTTACCGGAGGCTCCCGCCTCGACGACGGGGAATGATTCAGGCATGTGAATCTATGAAAGACACCAATACTGGATAACTGCTGTTACAGGTAAGTAACGCATTTCTTCTTGAGATAGGCCTATAGTTTGCCGGGTCCAGTGTGTCTAAGTTGGATTTTTTCAGCAGAGGCAGGACAGATGCCGCTTTCCACGCCTCTGGAAAGCAGTTTGCCTGTGTTATTTTTTCAAAGAGTAGTTGTAATTGGCTGCTGAGAAGTTCTGGGAACAGGAGAAGGACCTTAGGAGGGCATGGGTCCGTGAGGCCCCCAGACTTAATTGACATAATTATTTGATGTGTTTGTTCAACTGACGGAGTCGTAAACCGAAACCCTGAGTCCCTGGCTTCACTGTGTCTGCAAAGTTTAGGAGGTGACTCTGTTTGTAAGGTTCTATTCACTAATTCGTACACTGATTTTACTTTGTCTACAAAGTAGTGTCCTAGCGTATTGCAAAGTACAGTGCTCCCCTCCGTTTGTCTGTTTGTGTCTATGTTTGTTAGTTTCTTAACTGTAGAAAACAGGTCTTTACAAGAGTTTTTGGCCTCGTTTATTTTTTTCACAAAATATGCTGATTTTTCTTCCAGTATTAGTGTTTTGTAGGTTGTTAAGGTCTTACAGTAGGTTTGTTTATCCCCTAGTTCATAATTAGCCCTCCATTTCCTTTCAGCCTTCCTGCATGTTTGTTTTTGTAGTCTTAGTTTCTCTGAGAACCAGGGTTCCGAGGCAGTTTTCCTTCGTGGATTTGTCTTTTTTGTCGGGCAGTGATTTGAAGTGCTGCTTTTATCCAGCTGTTTATTTGCTTGGCGGCAATGTTACTGTCAGTGTTAAGTTCTGGCGTGGTCATGGCTAGTAGCTCCTTTAGGTCGGATGTATTCATTTTAGCCCAGTCTTGATATGTGTGTTGTTTTATAAACGTATGTGTTGCCCTTAGTTCGTTCTTGATTGTCAGGTGGAATTTAATGATTTTGTGGTCTGACCATGGTACCGGGATTATTTCCCCAATAGTATTTATTGATGTTGGAGGAGAATATTCCATCCAGCGTGTGCCCGGCGTTGTGTGTGTCTTGTTGGACCATTTGTGTCAGTGCGCAGTTGGCCATCATCTCAGAGATCAACAACGTATTTCTGTCTGTGTCTTTCTCTAAGTGTATGTTGAAGTCCCCCAGTATTGTGTAGTCAGCCCCTCCTATACTTGATTCTAGAAAAGGGTTGAGTAGTTGAGACAAGGGTATTTTTGCTTTTAGCGGTCTGTATATCAGAAGGCCTTTAAAGGTGTCATTTTTGGTCATAGTGATGTCCTCCAAGCTGCAACAGCAGTCTATTTAAGACTTGACTGATGTTCCTGACCTGACCTTAATTCTGTCTTTAACTGCAGTGAGGTGGGAGCAGTCGGTTGCCATAACTTATCTGATTACCTTATCAGTCCCCATTGAATGGATGCTAAAGACATTGTCATGAACAGCCCTCCTGGAGGACCGTGCAGTGATGGCAGCCATTGCTGATTAGGCCCATAAGCACCCCCATGTCCATGAGAAATTCTCGTACGGATGTCTTCTTGGCTTGCACAAGATATGGCCCATTCGCCCTCCTGCCTAACATGCTTCCCTTTATACCTGTCTCCCACAAAACTTCCTGTACTGGGATGTCTCTGTGAAGACCTACAGGAAATGGCCATATCGGTTTGGGCCTGCTTGGCATGGCTACGAGCTGTTGACCAGGACCCCCACAGGATCTCTACCTTCTCTGACTAACATTACCAGTGCAGTCTATC
Source organism: Lissotriton vulgaris (assembly GCF_964263255.1). NCBI lineage: Eukaryota > Metazoa > Chordata > Amphibia > Caudata > Salamandridae > Lissotriton > Lissotriton vulgaris. Next base: position 890,842,883 of record NC_141693.1, on the reverse strand, counting down.
TTCCAATTATGGTACACACTCTCTTCCTCCTTTATAAAATTGCCCTCTGCATATATGTTCCAGGTGGCAAGGTCCGCTCCTCTTTCCAATAACATGAAAATTCTACTGAGATATCCCCTTTGACCTTTAGAAGTCAGTAATCATTGCTCTGGTATTATCTAGGCTGGATTATTGTAACACCCTCTATCAGGGCATTCATCAACACTATACTACATATAAACTCTGACTACTGCAGAATGCAGCAGCTCGTTTTTTCAAGTGAATAACCAAATTTCAATCAGTCTCATGTACTTGTCGGTTTCACTGGCTCACTGTTAAGAAACGAGTGGCCTTTAAGGCACTCTATATGGCGTATAAAATACTCCATGGGTCAGGACCATAGTACCCGAGGAAGAAATTCACATGGTACAAACTAAGGAGAGCTTTGGGCTGAGCTGTATCCAAAACAGTCACAGTCCCTAAATGTAATGAAGTGTCTTGGGGCGGTAGGAGTTTTTTTTATTCCACTTGCAAACTTTGGAACAAACTTCCCTGGAATCTTAAAAACCAGCAGAATCTGGCGAGCATCAGGAAACTACTTCTGGATTTTTTCACTCCCTTACTAATCTCTTTGTGCTTCAAACCATGCAGACGCCAGCACCAAGATGCTTTCAGGCATTTGCACGCTTAACAAATAATATCAATATGTTGAAATGCGCTCAAACTTTATATCTACAAATGTAATGTGTAAATATTACTAGAAATAAGCATTTAAAATGCCTATGTCTCTCTAGAACTAGTCACATCTGGAGTTTCCCTATGTTGTTTATCTGGATAGTATCATCGTGTTTCTATCCTGTTATATGTCTAATAAATTATGTACTACCATTTTAAATGTACTTTAGTAAGATACTCACAACAAAATATTTTAACTCATGATTTGATCTGAGATTGGACTCTGAAGTCTGCGTCTTTTCTGAACTAACATCATCACGATTTTCCAGATATGTGCCTCGAAGAAACTTTTATTCCAAAACTGAAAACGTTTAAATAGTTTCTGACAACTTTTCTAGTTTGAATTCTTCATATTATGTAAACTAAAGTCATGTCATTGAGTTTCCTTTGTGTTAAATGCTAAATAGAGACTATTTTTGCTGTCCCAACTGAATATTCAATGTTGAAAATATTTCTAAATCAATACCTGCTTTTTTGTTTGCATTTCAAAACCTCTTCTGCTGGTCAATTATTTATGTATGCCCTCTTGTTCTAAAAACATTTCCCTGTAATGCAATTAGCTTGACTTAAACAGGCAACAAGTTCTTTAAACTGATTGAACTCGATGGCTTCTCAAACAATGCTACTTCGGAGCATAAGCATAAAGCATTATCAGCTCACAAACAACGTTGTTCTAAATTAGGGGACATACAAACCAACTCACTTTTCTATACGCTTAAGACCACCTTCTGGTTAACCACCTTCTGCAGGTTCTCCATCTTCACTAGAAATTCCAAAATCCATTATAGTCGGCAACTGCAAATCTCTGCATACTATGACCAAAAATACAATCGCTACACAAGTATTTTTTTAAAACATTTTTATTACATTTTGCATCAGTGTTAGAAATGAAGGGTCTCTGGTTGGCAATGGTTTGCACCTTTTGTTCAAATAGGACCCTTCCTTCTAGTCAGGATAAGGGGAATTTACTTCTGAAATAACCCCTGCTCACCCCCTTGGTAGCTTGGCACGAGCAGTCAGACTTATCTCAGAGATGTGTAAACAATTTGCACATAACCAACAGTAATACAGTGAAAACACTACAAAAGAACACCACACCATTTTTAGAAAAATAACCAATATTTCTCCGGTTCTAAAACCCATTTCTCCGGTTCTAATCATATATAATGCTTCAGTTGTGACATCAGCACTATATGGAGCCGCGATCTAGGGCTATGATGATGCTGAAAGGTTCACAAAGGTTGAAAATAGATTTATCAAATCTTTATTTAAACTTCTTCAAAGTTCTCCCCCTACCCCCTTACGTCTTGTTTTGTCTCTTAATCCTATTCACCTAACAGCTGTTTTAAAACCCTTATTATATTGGATTAGGCTATGGACTACGCATGAATTAACATTTTACAGAGAGTGTGTGAAAGACCTTTTGGCTCTGGATAGAAATGTGAAAATACCTGGCTGAAACATATCCATGAAACAACACGCAAATTAGGCATCCCCGAGCTTTAGACAGACCCGGAATCAATGGTAAAGGCTGATGCTCTAAGGGCTAAACAGTTGTTCTGGGAGGTAGTGTTAGATCAGACGTGGGTTGAACACCAAACTAAAACCCTCAGAGGCAAGTTCCTGAATCATAATTGCATACCAGAGTTTGATCCATATATGAACAGGATGTACCCATATGAATCAAAATGTCTGTAAGTCCAATACAGGTGCAGGGTTTTGTGCCTGAGATTTTACATTTCTCCAGTATTAGGGTGTCTTTCATAGATTCACATGCTTGAATATTCCCTGTCGTCGAAGTGGGAGTCCCACGGTAAATAAAATAGCAATAAATACTAATAACATATGTATGTAAAAACATAACACATAAAATATACAATAGAAATAGTTACAAATACCAAGTCATAATTCCTACATAGGAATACATGGCAAGAGAGAAAAAACACTTGTAACATATCCTTGTTATTATGTTAGTCCAAACTACAGCCAATCACGCGCAAGCACCCCTCCAGAACCTTCTCCTCAGAGCTCAGTCCCTCAGATTTTCTACTGCACGTCATGTTGAAGGACCAGGTTTTAGAACCTAGCGGCGCCAGTGAAAACGCCCGATGCCTTCGAGTTCCCCTGCCTCGGCAAACAGAGACACGGGACGCTTCTTGATGACTTCAAAGACCAAAGTTTATTGGCTGCAACTAGGAACAGAGATCTACGAAGCACAACACGGGTGGTTCGCTAGAGACTGCACAAATTCAATGAGCAGAGCATGGTCTTTTATGCCAAAAATCACCAAAGGTGGCATTGATTACACACAAACTAGCCAATCACGGGGTGACATTTCAAACATATCGCATGACGACAATCCCATTTTCCGTTGTCCAGCCCACCATAAATGACCAAGCACATTCCAATATCCTGTCGGATCAGGCCGGACAAACCCATCATAAAACCTCAACCCAAATCGGTAATCATGTCGTAAAGGAAGGAGCAGAAACAGATTGGAAGCAAGATAGAAAGGTGGGTGCAGTGTGCTGTAAACTTCGGCACGTCCTGCTCTTTGATCTTTATCTGACCAGCTGCTTAACAAGGAACTGGTTCAGCGAGGTCAGCCTCGGGCAAGGAGTCAGTTCGGCCGGGTCATTCAGAAGTCAGCTAAGGTGTACGTGTCTCAAGGACTCGTTCGGCCGTAGTCATCGGCCTATGTGAGGGCAACCACACAAATTGGCTGCCGTTCACAAAATGGAACCCGAAGGTTCAAACAAAATCTCTGAATACATAGTGTTCTCATTGATCGATTAATGCAAAAACACTCGTACATACCGCACTCGTGATAAACGGTTCGCTGATACCAAAATCGTCTATTTCCGACGACCTTTATCGAACGGGTTCGGAACCACCGAACCAGACCCTCAAACTACAGAACTACAGAACCTCCTTTTGCCCTTACATAGGCAACAAACCCAAACTCATGTCAGTCTAAATCTGGATCTATTTTCATCAGATCATCAATATGTTGCTGTAGCATCATCCTAGTACTTAGTACCTCTCTCCGGACAGACAAAGTAGCACAAAGGCCACAAATAGAAGGAGCACACTGTACACAGAGACAGAACAGGAAAAGGATAGCTAAGACCATCCCAATGACCATCAGAATCTTCCATCCCCATGTGGCTATCAATCTCCATCACCATCCCATCAACGGCCAATCTCCTTTATCTAAATGGACAGAATCGGAGATCTTACGTAGCTTGGAAATGGCCTGGAAGACTATCGAAGCGTTGTCTGGAATGAAAACGCAGCAGCTCGATTGAATCAGTTTACATACTCCACCTCTGTCTGCTAGTATGACATCAAGAGCAACTCTATTCTGAAGTGTCATAAGTCTATCCGACTGGAGCTCAGCAGTCAAGTTACTAAGGGCACCGGCAGTTTCGACTATGGTGGACTCAACCACTCTCGTCAACTGGCGAATATTCCTACTGTTAGCCATTGGTCCCCAGAACGGCAGAAAACCCTTAAAGAAATCTCCCAACTCTTGCCCTGCAGTGTCTTCCTGACTGAAGACACCTCTAGCAACTCTCGTCTTATGGTAATCTGCCGCAGCTGTAAAAGTGGGAGGCAACAAGAAGGAAACAAAACATGTGCCCGAAAAGTCGGGGGCAACCATGTACATGCTTTATCGTAGCAAACAAAATAAGTACCCTTAGCGGCTAGGAATGCTGGGGAAGACTGAGACGTAAATACATAGGTGTCAGTACAAACGCTCTTCCCTAGCTGAGCTCTCGGATTCTTGCCATTACCCTGCAGACAATAGCGACCCTGATGGGGCACTATCCAAATCGGTGGAGAACTTTTCGCTCACTGGTCAACACTCAGACTAACTCCATATCCAGTAACGTTCCAACCAATGTATGCTTGTGTCTCATCTCTCCGATTAGTCTCAAAACGAACTAATCCCTCTAATCATGTCGACTATACCCTTGACCAGAGCACTATTCTTCGGATTGTCTTTCACTGAACGTTGGGGATAGACACTATGGGCATAGATAAACATCGTTCTGTAAGCCCAAATAGAATTATTTAAACTAAAAGGCAAAACCAAATACGGAATACTTTTATTGGTCGTATGGGGCATTAGACTACAAATCCAACAGTTCATTGTATTCATCACTAACTGGTGTTGGTGCAAAAGTTGAATAAAGGAAATATTGGCAAATTCCAATCGTCTAACTACCTCATGTTCAGGCAAAGGATGAAAAGAATGAGAAGAAATAGTGGGTGGAGGTGTAGGTTGCACAGTGGGAATAAACGTCACTTTAAAAGAGAATGTCACATAACCAATTAAAAATATCATTAAACTCAATAGCAAAAACAAACATGGTATTAAAAATCTTTTCTGTGTGATTAGCTTGCATATCTTATTCTTAAAATTCATTGTCCTTACAGGCCTCTCCAACTCGAAGAAATCCATCCTAACTAAATATGCTGCTCACGATGGTAGGGTGTTCTATGCTAAGGAATGCCTCTGTCAACCCAGGGCAACTCCCTTAGGCCAACCAGAACCTTCGACCTATTGTCTCAGGCTTGCACTCCAAAGACTTGTCAACCGCGACCCTACAGCTGAACCCGGATGGCGGTTCGAAAAACAAAAATGAGTAGATCCTCGGTGGAGAGTTAACCTGCAAACAGAAAAATCATAAAAACTTTATTTATTTTTTATTAGTCCCACGACTCTTGGTCGCAAATTATAACGATCTTTTCCAGGCAATGTTTGTTCTTTGAACAAGAGTTCAGGCTCAGTAGTGTTCAATCGATTCTAAGGAGGCACAGTTTCTTGCAAAAGATCATCACTTTCTTTCTCAGAGTTTGTTCCAATCAGACGGGCATCGCTGAATGGCAAAAATCGTGGCACAGTTTCTGTTTCAGAGTCTGGGAGTCCTTCCTGGATCCACTGGTCGTACGGTAAGGGCAATGGTGCCCGCTTGCAGTGTACGCCGTCGCCGTGGATCCAGTGTTTCTTGCCTTGCACTCGAACTGCAGAACGTGTAGACAGGAGAACTAGATGTGGTCCTGTCCAACGGGGCTGATCATTCTTGTTCCGCTGGAAGTTTTTAGTGAGAACCCAGTCACCGTGTTTGATGGCGTGACCTGGATCCTCAGAAGCTCGTGGCAAACTTTCATGAACCTGTTGGTGTAAAACACGCAGTTTAGCCGTCAGTTCGTGCAAGTAATCAAGCAACACAGGATACTCGAGGTCACTAAACTTTGTTGGTCTTGGTACGCCACAAATATTCGCCGGGCGACCAAACACAACCTCATACGGACTCAAACCCATTCGCGAATGTACAGTCATTCTCGTGGACAGGAGTGCTAAAGGCAAAGCATCTGGCCATTGCAAACCAGTGCTCGCTTGGATTTTAGCTAACTTTAACTTTAGAGTGCCGTTATAGCACTCGACTAAACCAGCTGATTGGGGGTGATTTGCAGCGTGGAACTTCTGGCGGATTCCTAATCCCTCACATACTCTCTTCATTACTTGACCCACAAATTCACTCCCATTGTCACTCCAGATAATTCTCGGCAATCCAAACCTAGGGAAAAATTCCTTGATTAGGGCTTTCGCTGTGGACAAGGCAGCATTGTCCTTCAAAGGATAAGCTTCCACCCATGTAGAGAAGGAGCAAACAACCACCAAAACATATTTCAGGTTGTTGCACCTCTCCATGTGGATGAAATCTAGCTGCAAAGCCTCGAACGGATACGTAGGAGGAGCAAAATGACCAGCTGGTGTTGGAGTTCCCTTACCAGGATTGTACATCAAACACATCATACAGTTCTTAACCAAATTCTCTGCACATTTGGGAATTCCCGCATTCTGCCAAACCGGAGCCAACAACTTACACATCCCTTTCACGCTGATATGTGCCATCCCATGAGCCATTGTAACAACTGGAAGCACATACGCGTCAGGCAAGAACCATCTTTGATGCTCGGACAAATCAGTCCAACAACCATTCGAGTCCAATCTACCCTTAATTTCTCTCCATTCATTCAACTCTTTCTCTGTAGCTTCAGCTTGGATGGATTTCACACTCTCAATCGTATCTTCACACATACTTTTCTCTGGAACCCATCTCGCTGGACCTGCAACATACATTCGGCTCATCACATTTCTCGCAGTTTCTTTCGCAACTTCATCCGCAAAGGCATTTCCGCGACCAACATAATCCGTAACTTTCTTATGGGCACTACATTTCACAATCGCTACTTGTAACAGCAAAGTAAGTGATTCAAGGAGTTCATTCACCAACTGCCCATGCTGAATCTTCGTTCCATGCGAAGTCAAAAACCCTCGTTCACGCCACAAACGTCAGTATACACATTCACTCGTTTTCCTTTCGCCAACACACATGCTCTCGTTAATGCGATCAACTCTGCTGCCTGCGCTGAATTATGTGGGATACGTGCAGCTTCAACAATCGTATGCAAAGTCGTAACAGCATATGCTGCAGTCGTATCACCATTCGGCAACTTAAAACACGAACCATCAACCCATAAAGTACCATCACACTCTGGAAGAGGAGTATCCCTAAGGTCTATTCTCCCTTTCGTTTCTTCCTCAGTTCTCAGAAAACAATCATGTTGTTCTTCACTATCATCATCTGTCTCAACTGAAATCGGCAACAACGTGCCTGGATTCAACGTGTTGCATCTTTTAATGTGCACATGACTCGCTAACAATGTCAACTCGTAATCCGACAACCGAGCACTAGTTAGGTGCTGTGTCTTGGTACGGTTCAACAAGGTATCCACTGCATGTGGAACCATTACCACTAACGTGTTGTCCATAACCAAACCAGCAGACTGTCGAATTGAAACAGCCGCTGCAGCTCTCAAGCAGCTCGGCAACGCTCTAGCTACCGGATCTAAAGTCGACGAAAAGTATGCACATGGGCGTTGCTTATCGCCAAACTGTTGAGTCAAGACTGACAATGCACATCCCTCTCTCTCGTGGACATACTATGTGAAAGGCTTACTGTAGTCGGGAGTACCCAACACAGGAGCCGAACACAACGCATTGCGTAATTCGGAGAAGCTCTTCTGACATTCATCAGTCCAAAGAATAGGATTTGGAGTATCCTTAACAGTAAGAGCTATCAAAGGTTTCACTAACAAAGAAAAATTAGGGATTCACTGTCTACAGTACGACGTAATACCCAAAAATGCACATACTTCCCTCTGTGTTGTAGGAACACTCATTTTCGCAATAGCTTGAATTCTCTCTGGGGTCAGTTTCCTTCCCTCCTTCGATAAGAGGTGACCTAAGTAGGTTACTTCTTGTTGACAATATTGCAACTTGGAGAGAGAAACTTTGTGATGAAAATCAGACAAGTGGCGTAACAACAACAAAGTGGCTTCCCTACAAATCTCTTCATTGTCAGCGGCGACTAGCAAATCGTCAACATATTGAATAAGGGCAGCACCATCAGGTAAAACCAACAGATCAAGTTGTGTTTTCAAAGTTTGGCTATAGATCAATGGACTCTCGCAATAGCCTTGAGGAGCGCGCTTGAAGCGGAAACTTCGTCCTCCTAAAGAGAATCCAAAGATATCTCTACTTTCCACGGCAATCGGGATGCTGAAGAAAGCATTCTTCAAGTCAATCACCGAGAACCATTTGGCTGTAGCCGGAATCAGAGTCAACAAGGCAGTAATATCAGGCACAACAGGAAACTGTGGAACAACAATCTTGTTCACTTCCCGAAGATCGATCACAAACCTATATACAGGAGGCTGTGAAGAATCTGTTCTCTTCAGAACAGGCAAAACGGGACTATTGCACACATTACCTCTCGTTTCCTCAATCACACCCTTTTCGATCAGATCATAAATAATCGCCAAAAGTGCTCTCTCACCATCACTCGAGATGCGGTACTGTGGAATGTGCGGTAACTTAGCATTCACCTTCAGTGTCACAACGTATGGAGGAATCTCTAAAAGACCTACATCGTTCGGACCAACAGCCCACAACGAATCGGGTAAAGAAGACAATTCAGGTGGAAGTCTATCTTTCGATATGTACATCGGAGAGATCACTCTCTCACCCAACGTAAGATGTACTCCTGACGGAGAACAATACAACGTTGCATACAATCTCTTCAATAAATCCAATCCCAACAAGTTCTCACCGCAACCTGTAGTCAAAATGAGGGGTGCTTCAAACTGACGAGGTCCAACAGAAAGAGACAACGGAGCAGAAATCGGATTTGTAACCGGGGCGCCAGAAAAACCTACAGAAACGTTCTCAAAGCCAGACAAAGGTGCGCCAGGGAGTTTAGAGTGTATTATAGAACTCTTCGTAGCACCAGTGTCTAACAGAAAAGGCTCTGACACACCTGATGCAATCACTTCAACATAAGGTCCACTCTGATCTACTGGAACGGAAACAACTCCCTCTCTTTGTCCATGGCTGTCCTAACAATCATTACCATCCACTTCCTCACCTTCGACATAGTAATCATCCATATAGTACTGAGCTGTCCTACCAGACGAACCTTGCTGCTGATCAAAACTATTCATTGAGTTCTGTGGAGGCAAAGGACGCATATTCTGTCCTCGACCTCTACCTCTAGGCGCTTGTTGAGCACCTCTTCAGGCTTAGCACCTCCAACTTGTCTATCATTCGCTGCACTAATATTAACCCATGTATCACCCAATTCTTGGTCATGATCCGTATGTCGAATCGTACTCCAAATGGGCTGTGGGACAACATTTCCAAACAACATATCTATGTCTGCTAAATTCATGATGCACGAACCCACAGTCTGGGTGAGCTCTTTATAATATCCTGCTGGATTTTTGCGCGGATCAGGTAAAGACTGCTTAATTGCCAAAACTTCAACACGCTTCCAAGGAACATGTACCCATACTCGCTGGAAGTGCGCAAGAGTAGGTGGAACAGCATTAGGATCAGCAGGTTTCCAAACTGGAGGAACCTCACGCATCGGATATTGACGCGCTGCTCTCCTAACTGACGAATCAGGCTCAAACAATCGCTCAGAAGGAGTGTCGCTACGAAACGACAAGATAGTCGCAACCGCTCTTCCAACATCACGAGGAGCCACAACGGTCCCTTTCGCAAATTCAGAACGTATTCGGTACAACTCATCAGGAGCTTTACCTACTTCTTCAACCCATTGTTCATGGAGGAATCCACACATCATCTCAAAAACGTACAGTTGCTTTGGTGCTTCCCATTGAAGGAAGACATCCATAACACCCTCAAGATCATACTGAGAAGCGTACATGATCCATTTACGTGCCAACTGAACCAAAACTGTACGTTCATCTGTGTCAGGCAACTGACTACGTGGTTGTCTACGCTCACTAACAGGAGACATACCCAATTGACTCAACAAAGGAGAAAAGAAACCAGAAAAAGCAGCAGTCATTCTCTGTCTAGCAGAAGGAGAAGATGAAAGAATAAGAGAAGACGGAACAATAGTAGAAGAATCCAAAGTCGGAACAGAAGGAGTATTATAGATAGGCGTAGGAGTAGCAGAGGAAGAAGGAAGCAAAGTCGGCGGCCCCTGAGGAGGCTGCGCCAAAGGAACAGTAGCCAATGGAAGAGGAGCTGGCTGTGGAGGAATTGCAGATGGCACTACAACCGGAGGTTGTGGAACTACAACTGCTAGTGGCGGTGCCGTAGCATTTTGTGCATAAGGAGATGGCGAACTCAATAGATGCGACATTAAAGGATCTTTCGCAAGAACTTTATTTTCTTCCTGTTCTTTAAGCGGCAAAACTGGGTAGCATTTATCTACCGCTAACTTCCTAACCCTGAGCATCTGTTCGCTCTCTTGCTCTTCCTCATTATCCCTATAAGCTATAGCAGCTTGCACCATTGACAAACCTCGTTCTCGTTTATTCTTCTTCGCTAATTTAATTTCTTTCTGTTTGGCTTCTTTGCGCCATATACGGAAAGAGTCAAACATTGCCGGCCGGGCTTTCTTTTTGAACAATTTAACTTCGAGATCATCTAACATCTCAGTTTCGAAGCTACCATAACGGGGCCACTGTAGGACACCGTCATTCTTTGTATATTTTACCCAGATGTCATTATAACTAATAGTACATGTAAGAAGGGGGTCCCCGCAAGGGAGACGTGTTGTGTTCGACACACACTAAATATACTTTAACACTAACAAACAGGGATACAAAGAATTTAAAGGTAATGTCATTTATTATCAACACCAAGTATTGCCCACTGCGGGATTGCTTCACATTAAAAAATGTTATAGCCCCAGACAGGGAATAGAAAGGAAGAGGGGAGGGGGGTAGTGCTCGAAGGAGTGTAAAGTCAGGAAGGATAGGCACAGTCAAGAAGTCATGTGGTAAGTACAAGTGCTTCCAACAAAATCATAACAATTCAGATACACAAGCCAAAAATCAAGGCATCCATTGATGAACTGTTAACAAATGACATTCAACGGTCCCACAGTCAAATTGGAACTGTTAAGGGCATGTGCCGGACGTCCAAGGAGAAGGTCGTCGACGTTTCGACCCCTATCTGTAGGCTACGTTAAGTCCTTTGGCGGGGTCTTCATCAGGACATATACAGGAGGGGAGTAGGGTGGGGCAATCCTATCTGAAAAAATAAAAAGGGGAGGTCAACTATCTAAGTTGTAACAGTACATTACAGCCATCTCATTAGACAGTAATGGAGAATAAAGATAGTAATTGATACAAATTCGGGACAGTAGCTTGGCACAATTGGCAGCACTGGGTTAATTGGTATGTTAAGACCCATCCCAATAGCTATCAGGAATGCAAGATTTAACCAATGATACTCGTTTACACTCCCTTGTTGGAGAAGTGCACGAGACTTTGGTCCGTTTCCTGTATTATGGCATCAATGGATGGTTAAACCGGATATAGGGAATTGCCTTGTGCCTCTTGTATAATTTCAATATCTTTGTCATCACCCTACTATGCCACACGTAATGTAACTCGCTTTTCAACCTCTTGTTAGAGAGTTGCGCGGGGCATTAATAATTATTGAATGATGTATCAATTGATGGCTCGTAATTGACCATTTTGACACTGTGTGCTTTCATTATTTATTATGATCAACTAAACTCGTTTACAACCTCCTGTGAGACTGTTGCACGAGTGAAATAATTTGTCTGTTTAATTTCTGTTGGGACAATTACTATTTCTTGTTTGGACACCCATAACTGACCACTTTTTGACACTGAGTGATATTATTTATTTAAACACTCGTTTACAACCTCCTGCGAGATGGTTGCACGTGTGTAACTCAGTTGAGATTAATGTTGCCAAAGGATTCTTGTGACACAGGGATGCAGTATGGACTACTAAATTTGAAATTCTAAAGGAATGTATTAGAATGGGTCCCTGTACAATACGCCCCCTGTATTGCGAATGTAGCAGACATCGCCCAGGTATCAAGTAACTCTTCCCTTTCCTCTGTTGGGACATCTCAACTGACGCCGCCCCTAAACTCCGCGTAGCGGGAGTTGCGGAGTTCCTGCCGACAGACGCGGTTTCAAGCGGCTCTTCTTTGGGTACGTGACATTTGGCTCGCGCCTTTGCAATTAATTTACGGCTAATCACAATCCCTGACTCCTGACCGACATCCCCAGTTTCCTCCGTAGGTTAACCCTTTATCGAGGCTGACGGAGCGGCAACCCGTCCCCCGTTTGTTGTCATTCATAGGAGTGCGGAGTATCGGACGTTTGCTGATTACTCTATTCCAGAGCGCTGACGTGCTGTTACGAAAGACTGGTTGGCTATTCAGGTCTCCCGCTCTTCAATCATAGGTACGTTATGCTGTTGTGATTCTTTCACACGCTCCGTGGTAAAACCTGCAAATTGACATTTGTTTTCGCTTTGCAAAGCCCGCAATGTAGCCTTGCTTTACTATTCACAGCGATCTACAGTATTTTAAGACCCGGTAGCCCAATCCATCTTGGTCACCGTTTTATGTAAGTAATCCTTAAAGACAGCCGACTTTTTGGCTTCTCTGCCCTTTATGTAATGCATGTGGTGTTAGCCGTGATGTAAATCACAGGCCGGTTGTGGCCATTTCAGTGTATAGATCAACCATGAATGTACAGATTCTCAAGTCCAGCTGATTTTGGACTTCCTAGTCCAAGCAATTCATGTGCGCCCTCGTTCTCAAAGAGACCTTTACGAGCCATACTACACTTACCATTCAGCTGAATGGGTTAAGGTTTTTATAAGGTTTTTTAACCCAGTAGCATATGTATGACAACAAATAACCACTTAACTGGTTGTTCATTTCACTCCTTCTCCTCTGCAGTTTCGCGAATTAATATCGCTGAGATCAACTACGACTTTTGCGTAGTTCATCTAACTCCTACGTCTAGAGCCCAGTTGGGCCTCGACTCCATGGTAATTTTTATCAATTACTATCTTTATTCTCCATTACTGTCTAATGAGATGGCTGTAATGTACCGTTACAACTTAGATAGTTGACCTCCCCTTTTTATTTTTTCAGATAGGATTGCCCCAACCTACTCCCCTCCTGTATATGTCCTGATGAAGACCCCGCCAAAGGACTTAACGTAGCCTACAGATAGGGGTCGAAACGTCGACGGCCTTCTCCTTGGACTTCCGGCACATGCCCTTAACAGTTCCAATTTGACTGTGTGACTGTTGAATGTCATTTGTTAACAGTTCATCAATGGATGCCTTGATTTTTGGCTTGTGTATCTGAATTGTTATGATTTTGTTGGAAGCACAACTTGTACTTACCACATGATTTCTTGACTGTGCCTATCCTTCCTGACTTTACACTCCTTCGAGCACTACCCCCCCTCCCCTCTTCCTTTCTATTCCCTGTTTGGGGCTATATAATTTTTTAATGTGAAGCAATCCCGTAGTGGGCAATACTTGGTGTTGATAATAAATGACAATACCTTTAAATTCTTTGTATCCCTGTTTGTTAGTTTTAAAGTATAGTTAGTGTGTGTCGAACACAACACGTCTCCCTTGCGGGGACCCCCTTCTTACATGTACCATACACTGCCCAGGTCCCCGCGACTGCATGGGTTCAACCCCCTTATTGTAACGCATTATAACTAATAGGACCTACACCATGCTTCACATAGAGATCCTATGTAGGAGTTCCAATTGGAGGAACCGGACACAAATCCTCTAACCGGGAATCCTTAGAACAACCACAACTAAATATCTTTCCAAGTCTGCTAAGACCAGGCATCTTCGCTCACTAGTCTAGCTTCAAACTACAAGGGAAATCTGAAAACGATAGTCTCGTGAATACACAAGTCCCTTGGCTTTGGGGCCTGCAGGTACCAAATCAAAGCGATCCACTAAAGGATACCAAAACAAACTAAGGACTGGGAGACGCTCCACTCATACTTAAATGAAATGTTGATGGCGTCACCAGAAGACCCGTCAATCGTCTCGCTCTACAAATCGTCTACGGCTCCAAGACAGGGCGAAAGTCAGGGCAGCAGTCCTTCGTATCCGTCGGAAAGCGGGGAACCTCGCAGCAAAGACTTTCGGACCACGACGACATACAGGGGTCGATGAAGTGGCTGGCCTTCCTCCAGAATTTCCACACGAAGCTCTCCACGATCTTCGGGCTTGGACCGGTACCGCTGAAGTCGCCCTACGTTGGGCGCCAACTAAAGGACCAGGTTTTAGAACCTAGCGGCGCCAGGGAAAACGCCCGATGCCGTCGAGTTCCCCTGCCTCGGCAAACAGAGACACGGGACGCTTCTTCATGACTTCAAAGACCAAAGTTTATTGGCTGCAACCAGGAACAGAGATCTACGAAGCACAACACGGGTGGTTCGCTAGAGACTGCACAAATTCAATGAGCGGAGCATGGTCTTTTCTGCCAAAAGTCACATTCCAAAGGTGGCATTGATTACACACAAACTAGCCAATCACGGGGTGACATTTGAAACATATCGCATGACGACAATCCCATTTTCCGTTCTCCAGCCCACCAGAAATGACCAAGCACATTCCAATATCCTGTCGGATCAGGCCGGACAAACCCATCATAAAACCTCAACCCAAATCAGTAATCATGTCGTAAAGGAAGGAGCAGAAACAGATTGGAAGCAAGATAGAAAGGTGGGTGCAGTGTGCTGTAAACTTCGACACGTCCTGCTCTTTGATCTTTATCTGACCAGCTGCTTAACAAGGAACTGGCTCAGCGAGGTCAGCCTCGGGCAAGGAGTCAGTTCGGCCAGGTCATTCAGAAGTCAGCTAAGGTGTACGTGTATCAAGGACTCGTTCGGCCGTAGTCATCGGCCTATGTGAGGGCAACCACACAAAATGGCTGCCGTTCACAAAATGGAACCCGAAGGTTCAAACAAAATCCCTGAATACATAGTGTTCTCATTGATCGATTAATGCAAAAACACTCGTACATACCGCACTCGTGATTTGCGGTTCGCTGATACCAAAATCGTCTATTTCCGACGACCTTTATCGAACAGGTTCGGAACCACCAAACCAGACCCTCAAACTACGGAACTACAATGTGAAGGGAGTCTCCCTGAGCTCTCCTCAGTTTTTTCTACTGCTTTTGATTTTAAGTGAATTCTACTATGTCTTCAAGTAAGAAGTCTTTATTTAGACCTTGTTCTTCTTGTGAGAAGTTGCGGCTCTACTCTAAAGATCCCCACAAGAAGTGTATCTACTGTCTTTATCTGGACCATGAGGTAGGCAAATGTAAGATCTGTAGGACCTTCTCCACTAAGAACCTTAAAGATAGGGAAGGTCGTCTCCTCCTCTTGTTACAAAGGTTAAAAGACAAAGATTCATCTCTTTCTGATGCAGAAAGCCTGGTGTCAGGAACATCTAAAGCCACCTCAAAATGTAGCAGAGTGCAGGAATTGCATTCTCCTTTTTTGAAGAAAAAGAAACTGTCACTCAAAGAGGCTCCTGCAGTGTCTTCACCTCCTCCTGCTACGCCTACGCCCAAGAGATCTGACTCTCAGGCGTCTACAGCTTCTTCCCATCATGTTTCTGCCCAAAACATGTGAAATCGTCGACGGCAGCGTCGACGATCGTTCCGACGACGAAATCTGCCGTCTGCGGCTCGTCGACCACAACAGTGACGACGACTTCTGCTTCTGGCACGTCGACGACGGCTGCGTCGACGTCATCCATGTTGACGAAGGTATGCCTCAACTTCAAAACGATCTCGTCGACGATACCTATCGCCTTGTCGTCGGAGAAGAAGACTCTTTCGTCGACAGCAAGATCTTCGTCGACGAAAGTTGTTAAGAGTGCCTCCTCATCGTCCACTTCGTCGACGGGTGCTCCGTCGACAGCAGCTTCATCGACGATGACTTCGTCGATGGCGGCTCCGTCGACGGTGGCCCGGTCGACGACTGCTCCATCGACGGCGGCTCCGTCGATGCCTTTACCGTCGTCAGCGTCTACTTCGATGACGACTTCGCCGATGACAATTTCTTCCTCCTTTGCTTCATTACCACTGGTGCCGCTTCCTTCATCAGGGTCTTGTTCTTCCATTGTTGACCCTTTGCACCAGCGTCGACAGGTGCCTGTGGACCAGATCTCCATTCCAAGTGACACGCAGCCTCCATCACCCTTGTTTGCCACAGGTTCTGAACAGGACTGGTTCTAAGGAGGATGTAGATGATCATTTACGAGCGGCACGAAACCCGTCTGAATTGGTTATTAAATGCCAGGACTATGGGGATGACCATGAGGATCCATATGTTCAGGAAGAAGACCATTCTATTCAAGTTCCTACAGTGACACTGCCTCTGTCTCTCATCTCCAATCTCCAGCACATGTTGGAAGATTACAACAGGCGTTTCCCGCCATCTCACCAGGGTTCACCGGTGCCAACTGCACCTGCACCTGCTACGGTTCCTGCTGCTGCTCCGCTGCCACAACCAGCAGCGCCGTCTCCTCAAGTTAAAACTTCTGTTCAGATACACACTACAGTATATGCTGATGAGGATGATGAATTCCGCCCAGAGCGTGAGGATGGTGAGGTTCAGGATGATGATGGTAATATGGCCGAGTGGGACGATTACCAGATACAGACCCCGTCACTGCCTCCCATGACGCCAGGGGATTCCCCTTCTGTGGTAATTGCAAGCTTCCACCAGCTTATGGATAGAGCGGCTCAACGCTTTAAGATGCCTAGGGTCCAAAGAGATGAAGACTGTTTTCTATACGATTTCAAAAGTCAACCGTTTAAGCAGGTCCACACGGTTCCCATCATCGATTTCATCTGGAATGAGGGGGTAAAATTGATGCAAATGCCGAATTCCATCCCGGCACAACTGCCTCGCTTAGAGAAAAAGTACAAGGCATCACATGGTTCACCAGTTTTCCTGATTGCGCAGCCTAAACCTGATTCTGTGGTCACCCAGGGTGCTCAGCACCGCTCCAGGAACCCAACTTTTCCCATTACGGCTCCCCCTGATCGGGAAGGTCATCGCCTTGACGCCATTGGGCGAAAACTTTCTACAATGGCCTCTACTACAGTGAGAGCGGCAAATTCCTTAGCCATATTGGGACGCTACGACCATCAGATGTGGTCTGACATATCTGCCTTTGTGGCCCTCATCCCGGAGTCCTCCAAAGCAGAAGCTTTAAAGATTCTTCAAGAGGGAGAGAGAGCGTCGGAAGAAATCATTAACTGCTCTGTAGACATCGCTTGCACTGGCTTCCGTCAGCTCACAGGGGCAGCTGTTGTGCGACGTCAGGGTTGGCTCCGTTCTACTTCTTTTTGCCAGGAGGTTCAGGCGAAATTCCTCGGTATGCCGTAAGACGGCGAGTCACTCTTTGGTGCGCACGTCGACGAGGCACTGCAAACGATAAAAAAGGACACTGACACTGCTTGTTCCTTAGGCACTTTGCAGTTCCGTAAGCAGCCGTTTCGTGGTGCGCGCGGACGTGGCACCTCCTCTCTCTACCGCTCCTACAATCAAGGAAATCAGCGATTTTCCTCCCAGCCACAGCAGTCCTCCCATCAGCAATCTTCTAAATCCTATCGAGGGAAGTCTTCCTATAGAGGTTCCGCTTCCAAAAGACAATGACTTGCTTTCCCCGCACAAAGTTGGAGGTTGAATCTCCCTGTTCTCTTCTCAATGGTCCTTAATAACCTCGGACCGTTGGGTACTGGACATTGTAGCAAAGGGCCATGCTCTGGAGTTTGTCAAATTTCCTCCTCACACTCCTCCATCTGGCCCACCTCCAGCCCACCTCAAAGAACTTTTAAAAAAAAATTGTATTATGATCCAAAAAGGTGCCATCGAAGTGGTTCCCAAGTCTCAAAAGGGGATGGGATTCTATTCCCGCTTTTTCCTTATCCTCAAGAAGACAGGAGATTGGCGTCCGATCCTGGATTTACAAGCACTGAACAAGTATCTCAAGTGACAATCCTTCCGCATGCTGACGTTCGTGGAGATCTTGCGTCTTCTCTCCGAGGACAACTTCATGACCACCATCGACCTCCAGGACGCCTATTTTCATGTGCCAATTCTTCCACGGCATCGGAAGTACTTGCGCATCCGGGTGGGACGGAGAAACTTTCAGTTCAGGGTGTTGCCTTTCAGCCTACTCCCCGCCCCTCGTGTCTTCACAAAAGTTTTGGCTCCAGTGGTGGCTTACCTGCTTCTGCAGGGTGTCCAAATTTTTCCATACCTGGACGATTGCCTCATCAAATTGCAATCTCGCAGCAGCTGTCTCGGGATACTCAACTCTGTCAACACTTACTTTGTTCCCTCTGTCTTTCCATCAATGCAGAGAAGTCGCAGGTCGACCCAGCTCCCTGCAGAAACTTTCTAGGCGCCACTCTGGATACGTCACGAGCCATAGCATTCGTGTCTCACAAGCGTCAGCTGAAGATTCTCCGTCTGGTGGCTCTTATTTGTTCAAAACAGTCCGTTTCAGTCCGGATCTTGAAGTAATTTCTGGGGATGAAGTCATCATGCATCTGTCTGATCTCAAATTGCAGGCTAAAGACTCGCCCCGTCCAAGAGGAATTGGACAGACAGTGGCGTCAGGTCACCGGCTCTTTCAACAACCTGATCAGTGTAACCGCTCGCATGAAGGCGGCTCTCAAGTGGTGGCCGCAACCGTCCAACATTGCAGCAGGGACTTCTTTTCTCACTACTGCTCCAGAACTCATTCTGACCACGGACGCCTCCTTGGACGGATGGGGCGCGCACCTTCAAGGGCTGTCTATAAAGGGCAAGAGGGCTCTTGGCACATCAACAGGCTGGAATTGATGGCCATCTTTCTGGCACTCAAATCATTCCATCGTCTGATCCAGGGAGAATCGGTGCTTATCCAAACGGACAATACAACCAGAATGCACTAAGTCAACAAGCAGGGTGGAACCAAATCTCCTCTCCTGTCTCGACTGGTTCAGACGATCTGGGATTGGGCACTCCGTCACCAAATTACCCTGATCGCAGTTCACCTACCAGGCATCTCCAACATCCTAGCGGATTCCCTCAGCAGGTCCGCGTCTTCGACCCACAAGTGGGAGTTACATCAGCCAACGCTCGACTCAGTCTTCTGACTGTGGGGTCGTCCGTCCTTGGATCTCTTTGCAACCCCGGAGAACCGGAAATGCCCATCTTACGCAAGTTGGCATCCCCACAGCCGATCGTGCGGGAATGCCCTTTTGATGAACTGGTGCGATCTATTCACCTACGCCTTTCCTCTGATTCCGCTAGTGCCTCGCATGTTGTGGAAAAGGCAGAGACAACCTTGCCACGTTCTCCTGATCGCTCCCAGATGGCCTCGACAAGCGTGGTTCTTGGAGCTGCTTCTCCTCTCACAGTGCGAGCCCATCCTCCTTCAGCCTCAAGCAGATCTCCTCACGATGGACAAGGGTCAGATTTGTCATCCGAACCCCTCCTCTCTGAAATTATCGGCCTGGAACCTGAGCACCTTGAATTTGCCCATTTGAATATTTCGCCAGAATGCAGGGACATTCTTGCTCATGCGAGAGCTCCGTCTACAGTTAAAACTTACAAGCTAAAGTGGAAGAGATTATGTCACTGGTGCGCAGCTAACAATGACCATGCTGTTCATTCCACTCTGGCTCAGCTGCTGCCGTTCCTTTTACAACTGGCTTAGTCAGGGCTTTCCCATTCCACTTTGAGAGTTTTCTTGACGGCATTTTCTCGTTTCCATCAAGATGGCTCCTCCTCGCTCTGCTCTTCCGGAGTCATTCGCAAATTTTTCAAAGGACTATTCAGGAAGTTCCCGCCCATTTGGCGTCCTCCTCCTACCTGGCATCTCAATGTTGTATTGGCACAATTAATGAAGGCACCATTCGAACCTATCCACAAAGTGGATTTAAAGTTTCTGACCTGTCAGGTGGCCCTTCTCCTTGCTCTAACCTCCTCACGACGAGTGAGTGATATTCACGCTTTCACCATTAAGCCTCCTTTCCTCCAATTCAAATCAGACTGTGTAGTGCTTCGCACCAACCCAGCGTTTATGCCTAAGGTGCCCACTGATTTTCACATTAATGAACCTGTTTTCTTAAAAACTTTCTTTGCCAATCCTCAATCTCCGGCAGAGCAACGCCTACATTCCCTGGACATTAAAAGATGCCTTAAATTTTACATCAACAGGACGGCGCCCTTTCGCAAGTCCGATCAACTGTTCATTGCCTATTGACGCATGCGCAAAGGACGTCCTGTTACCAAGCCAACTATAGCACGTTGGATTTCTTCCGCAATTGTCTTCTGCCATCAGAAATCCGGCAGGCTTCTTCAGTCTTCAGTGAGGGCTCATTCCACCAGGTCGATGTCATCCTCTACTGCCCTCTTTGATGGTGTACCGATTCATCAAATTTGCCGAGCAGCCACGTGGTCCAGCAGGCACACTTTCACGAAACACTACTGCCTGGAGGCCATCAACGAAACTGATACGGCAGTGGGACAGGCAGTGCTTCGCAATTTTTTTAACTAAGGTGAGCCTCTGTCTTCCCTCCGCCTTTATGGTTTTATATGGCTGTTGTGATTACTTGCATGACTTTATTATGTCTCTTGAGTTTTCTACATGCTTATGCATGGCTGCTTCGAGCCTCACACCGGCTACTACTGCTCACTATTCTATTCAAGTATGTGAATCTATGAAAGACACCCTAATACTGGAGAAGAACAATTGTTACTTACCTGTAAACAGGTGGTTCTCCAGTATTGGTGTCTTTCATAGATTCACATGCAACCCACCCACCTCCCCTCAGAGGCTCGCTTCTCCTCCTAGACTCTTTTGTCACTCCTGTGCTACGAAAATCTGAGGGACTGAACTCTGAGGAGAAGGTTCTGGAGGGGTGCTTGCACCTGATTGGCTGTAGTTTGGACTAACATAATGACAAGGGTATGTTACAAGTGTTTTTTCTCTCTTGCCATGTATTCCTATGTAAGAATTATGACTTGGTATTTACAGGTATTTCTAGTGTGTATTTTATGTGTTATGTTTTTACATACATATGTTATTAGTATTTTATTGCTGTTTTATTTACCATGGGACTCCCATTTCGACGACGGGGAATATTCAAGCATGTGAATCTATGAAAGACACCAATACTGGAGAACCACCTGTTCACAGGTAAGTAACAATTGTACTTCTAAAGGGCTTAGCACCTCTCCCAAGATTAGCTCTTGTCCAAATTGGCCGAATATATAAGAAACGGAGACCCATTTTCTTTTATTCTGTCCTCTTTATAGGAAAGCCTGATAAAAGTGGTTGGTGGCGGCCTGTAATTTTATGGGTGTTAGACATTAATGGGAAGCAGAGAGACTACGTAAGAGTGACACCAGAGAGCTTTAAGCCCTTGCGGTCATATGGTACCTGCATAATGCCTGGGCCTTAGGAAGTAAGGCTACTCTCAATTCCAAAGCTTGATAGAGAGCCGATAAAACTCTGCTTGGACATGGCACCCTCTCTGTATACTGGTATTGTCTCAAAATTCCTACTGAGTGCATCCATTTTTACCATTCACTTACGTTTTTTGGGCTATGTGGAAAATTGTACATAAGTATATGAGATGTAGTACTTTCTTTTCTTTTCTAACCTTGTCTAAACCTCTAACAATTGCCTTTTTGCGCACTTTCTCTGTTGTAAATATATGAATTTCCTTGAAGTAACACTGTCAATACTAACTTAATTGTGTAATTTTTGTCTCCATAGCCTTTTTAACCCAACTGTTTAAATGATGACTGTTCCCTTTTAATTTTAGATCTGTTTTTATAGTATGACATTTCGACCTTTGTTTATTTGCACAAAGTATTCTAGAGCATTCATGCTGTACGTTGTATTGATTGATTATCCAGTATTATGCGTGTCTTTCATAGATTCACATGCCTGAATCATTCCCCGTCGTCGGGATGGGAGTCCCCGGTATATAAATAAGTAATGTCCTATAGACATATATAGAGAAAAGTAGGCCTAGAGGCCTCACCTTAGTAACATATCCATGTCCTTTTGTAAAAATGACCAAACTATCGAGAAGAGCCAATCAGCTGCCACCTCCCTCTAGAACCTTCCTGTCAGGATCCTCAGTCCCTCAGATTTTCTACTGCACGTTGTGCTAAGGGAGTCTCCCCCTGAGTTCTGCTCAGGTTTGTTTCTTCAAAGCTTTTTTCTTCAAACTTTTGGATTTTCCTCTCAAGTGAAAGCTGTACACTATGGCTGACACTCCTAAGAAGTGTCTCTTCAGAGCATGTAGCTCTTGTGGAAAGAAAAGGCTCCACATAGATGACCAACACAAGGACTGCCTGTACTGCCTGTACCCTGATCATTCAGCTAAGGACTGCAAGGTATGTCAAACATTTTCTACAAAAACCCTCAAAGACCGTGAAGGATACCTTTTGATCTGGCTCCAAAGACTCAAGGACATAGGTAATATAGAGCCTTCTGAGGAAAGTGAGGGCTCTTCAGTCTCCTCAAAGATGTCTCTTAAAGGCCATGGGTAGCTTCCCCTAGCGGGTAAGGCTTCATCGTTGACGATTACCATTAAGAAATCATCGTCGACGCCCAAGATCCCGCTGACGATTACCTCGCCGACGTCAGCGTCGACGACGAGATCGTCACTGTCGACATCGGCACCGTCGACGAAGGCCCCATCGCCGAAGGCCTCGTCGTCGAAGACATCGTCGTCGAAGACACCGTCGAGGAGGACGTCGTCGACGACGACACCGTCGACGAAGGCACCGACGACGGCTGCATCACTGCCACCGACGACAACTCTGTTGACGATACCTTTCGTACAGTCGACGACGACAATCCCGTCGATGACAGATTTCCGGAATATAACAACTGTCGACACTACTTCGTCGACAATCACTCCATCGACGGGCCTGTTGCCGTTGACTGATTCTGGATTTCAAGCAGCTTCTGTGCATCTCAAAATCACCAAAAAGACACTAACGCCGGAGTTAACTTCTCCTAGCCGTGTGCAGCGTTTACCACCAGCATGTCTCCTTCAAGATGAGGATTCTGATGACGGGGATATGTTTCAAGCCACTAACCCCTCAGAACTAAATGTTAAATGTCAAAGCTCGGATGAGGAGGATGTTCAGTAGCACGTGGTTCAACCACAAATTACGCCTATGGTCTGTCTACCAGCATCCTTGGTTACAGATCTGAGATTCCTCATTCAGCACTACAAGCAGAGATTCCCAGAATCTCCAGCTCCTCCACCTACCACGGCAGTACCATCGCCAAGACCACGACCGCCGCCCTTGGTTATCCAGCAGGAAAGGGTGAATGTGCCTAGTTCTCAGTCTTCGGATGAAGAAAAGGAAGGAGAACAACAAGAGGAAGGTGAAGTGCAGGATGATCAATCTGTCCATGAAGACTGGGACGATTATGTTATACCTTCCCCAGCATCTCCAGTGCCAGATTACAATGGAATCACAGGAGCAGGACTGCTTCCTGTACGATTTTAAAGAACTCCTTAAGAAATCAACGAGATCGATTCCAATTATTGATTATCTGTGGACCCAGGGGGTTCAGATGATGCAAAATCCCGCTTCAGTTTCGCCAGTGGTCCCTCGCCTGGACAAGAAATACAAAACTCCAACATCGGCACCGGCTTGCCTGACAGGACATCCTAAGCCTGATTCGGTGGTGACGCAGGCGGCACAGAAGAACTCCAGAAATCCCTCATCTCCCTTATCGGCGCCACCGGATAAGGAGGGATGGAAATTAGACAACATAGGGAAACGATTTTCCACAATGTCAGCGATGACAGTTAAAGCGGCAAATGCCCTAGCGCTTCTGGGGCGCTATAATAGACAACTGTGGGCAGATATAGCCCCATACCTGTCTGAACTGCCGGATGCCTCGAAGGAAGAAGTTAAAACGATACTTCTAGAAGGTCAAACTTCAGCTTCAGAGATGATAGACTGTGCAATGGATGTGGCAATGACAGGATTCCGCCAACTAGCTGGGGCAGTGGTGTTAAGGCGACAGGGATGGCTGAAAGCGACCTCGTTCAGACCTGAGGTAAAGTTTTGGACATGCCATATGACGGCCAACTTCTGTTTGGTTCCAAGATTGATGAGGCACAACAAAATATTAAAAAAGACACTGACACTGCAAGAGCGCTGGACACGCTCCAGTATAGAAATCAGTCCTTTTGAGGAATCAGAGGAAGAGGACAATCCTCCTACAGAGGTGGTTATCAAAACAGGTCATCCTACTCTTCCAACCAGAGTAGACATCAATACCAGTAGCGCCAACAACAGCAGGGCCGACAGTCCTCATATGGAAAGTCATCCTTTCGGGGCAGAGGTCAAAAGAGGAACAACGGAGGACGACAATGACTTGTTTATCCAGCCAGTCCAGACTTCAACTCAATTATTAAAAATTGGGGGAAGGTTAACCCACTTTCTAAAAAATTGGAAGAAAATTACTACGTACCGTTGGGTCCTTCAATTAATACAATTTGGCCATTCCATGGAATTCGAGAGTACTCCTCCACAAACTCCTCCTCACCCAATGCACCACAAGAATTTACGACTGCTTCTGCGAGAACTCTCTGTTATGCTAAGGAAAGGAGCAATAGAGAAGGTACCACCATCACAGAAGGGGAAGGGATTTTATTCCCGATTCTTTCTCATCCAGAAGAAAGAGAAGAAATGGAGGGCGATACTAGACCTCAGGGCATTGAACAAATTCTTGAGGAAGCAGTCATTTCGCATGGTCACAACACAAGAAGTCCTGCAACTTCTGGAGTAGGGAGATTTTATGGCGTCACTGGATTTACAGGATGCGTACTTTCATATTCCAAATCACAAAAAATAACCTGAGGTTTTCAGTAGCGGGCAGACACTTCCAGTTCCATGTCCTGCCCTTTGGTCTCAAATCGGTGCCCGCATCTTCACCAAATGTCTCTCCCCAGTGGCGGCATACCTCAGGTAACACGGTCACCAAGCCTTTCCATATCTGGATGACTGGCTAATAAAGGCACCATCCTTCACGGACGTGTCCAGATCCTCCAACGCCTGTCTCAGTCTCTTCGATCATCTAGGTCTTGCGCTCAACCAAGAGAAGTTGACCCTGCAGCCTTCTCAAACCATCACCTTTCTGGGGGCAACCTGGACATATGTTCTGCAAGAGCGTTCAGGAGAGAAAACGCAAGCTCCATTCTCTAGCATCGACAGTGACCTCGAAGAAAGTGTTGACGGTTCGTCTTTTCAAGTCCCTTTTGGGGATTATGTCATCGCGCATCCTATTGATACCACATTGCCGTCTGTGGATGCGTTCTCTGCAAGAGGCATTATCCACGCAGTGGGTCAAATGCATGGGGTCGTTCAACGACCGCATAAAGGTGACAGGGCAAATAGTCAAGACTTTACGCTGGTGGATGTCGCCAAAGAACCTATCTCAAGGATTGACATTCCTACTTCCCGCAGCTCCTCATGTCATCACGACGGACGCCTCCTTGGAAGGTTGGGGGGCCTTCCTACAGGAGTTGCAGATAAGCGGCAAATGGTCAGTGGCAGAGAAAAAACTCCACGTCAACCTTCTCGAACTGAGAGCAGTCTTCCTGGCCCTGCAGTCATTCCTACCAAGGATCAAAAACTCCCTAGTGCTCGTCAGGACCGACAACACTACGACGATGCACTATCTCAACAAACAGGGAGGGACACGCTCGCAAACACTCTCTTGCGAGTCGCAAAAAATCTGGAATAGGCTCATACTCAACAATGTAGCCCTAAGGGCGGACTATGTCCCAGGCACAGACAATGTGCTCGCCGACAAGTTGAGCAGGCAGAAAACATCGTCACACGAGTGGGAGCTAGATCAACAAGTTATCGACCAGATCTTCTCCAGATGGGGCACGCCACAAATCGATCTGTTTGCGACGAGAGTGAATGCCAAATGCCCACACTTCGCAAGTTGGCATCCCCAGTCAGGGTCTCTAGGGAATGCATTTTCCATCGCATGGCGCAACGTCTTTGCGTACGCCTTTCCGCCATTCCCGATGTTTCCCAGAGTCCTAAAGAAAATGAAGGTGGAGCCTTTTACTCTAAATTTAGTAGCCCCCAACTTGGCCGAGGCAACATTGGTTCACAGAGCTCCACCGTCTATCCCTGAAACCGCCGATCCACCTGCGGCAGTATCCATCTCTGCTCACGATGAACAACAGACAAGTTCAACATCCGGATCTGAAGTTTCTCAGGTTAGCCGCCTGGCTCCTGAGTTCCGAGAGTTCCGGAATCTGAATATTCCACAAGACTGTAGAGACATTCTTGCCAGAGCAAGGGCAGATAGCACGACCAAAACGTATTCCCTGAAATGGAAGCGCTTCTGTGTTTGGTGTGCAGATCAAGGAATTTGGTCTTTCTCCTCCTCACCATAGCAAATCTTACCTTATCTATTACATCTGGCACAGTCGGGCCTAGCCCAATCCTCCTTTAAAGTACATTTGGCAGCAATATCTCGTTATAAAAGAACTTCAACGAGTCCATCTCTCTGGTCAAGCAGGTTGATTAAGCAATTTCTAAAGGGATTGTACAGGTCTTTCCCGCCAGTAAGGATGTTACCACCTACCTGGCATCTCAATGTGGTTCTTAATCAGCTCATGAAACATCCGTTCGAACCAGTACACAGAGCCGACCTCAAGAATGTCTCGTGGAAGGCAGCACTCCTCCTAGCGGTCACATCTGCAAGGAGGGTGAGTGAGCTACAGGCGTTTTCAATCCAGGATCCTTTTCTACAGTTTAAAAATGACAGAGTAATCCTGAGAACTAATCCTAGGTTTATCCCAAAGGTTCCGTCAGACTTCCACCTAAATGAACCTGTGGTTCTATGTTCCTTCTTTCCAAACCCAGGCACAGCAGCTGAGAGATCGCTGCATTCTCTAGATCTCAAACAATGCTTTAAATTTTATATTGACCAAATGAAAACATTCAGAAGATCTAACCAGCTATTCGTAGTTTACAGCAGACCTAGGAAGGGTCTACCGCTTACCAAGCAGAGTATCTCCCGATGGATTTCTGTAGCCATTGCTTTCTGTCATGACCAAGCTGGACAACCATTGCATTCCAAAGTGAGAGCGCACTCCACGAGAGCTATGTCCACTTCTATGGCACTCTTTGCAGGGGTGCCAGTCATTGACATTTGCAGGGCGGCAACATGGAAGTCGCCGCATACCTTCACAAGGCACTACTGCCTGGATACAGAGCTGATGAAGGATGCAGCAGTGGGACAAGCAGTGCTACGCCATCTATTTCAGTAAGGTGAGCCTTCCTCCGTCACTCCATCCTACTCTGGTATGCACATTTCTTTACTAATGCTTATTGTTGATGTCTATTGATGGTTCATAGTCGTAGGATATGTATTATCTAATGACTTGTATATGCTGTTCCATCAGAAATGTACACTGGGCATTGCTTGCTACTCTGATTCAGGCATGTGAATCTATGAAAGACACCCATAATACTGGATAAGAAATGCGTTACTTACCTGTAACTGCAGTTATCCAGTATTGGTGTCTTTCATAGATTCACGTGCAACCCTTCCGCCTTCCCTGGAAGGACTCACCTAATTCTCTCAGTAACACGCCTACTTAGCTTAGTGCATACGAAAATCTGAGGGACTGAGGCTCTGACAGGAAGGTTCTAGAGGGAGGTGGCAGCTGATTGGCTCTTCTCTATAGTTTGGTCCTATTTACAAAAGGACATGGATATGTTACTAAAGTGAGGCCTCTAGGCCTACTTTTCTCTATATATGTCTATAGGACATTACTTATTTATATACCGGGGACTCCCATCCCGATGACGGGGAATGATTCAGGCATGTGAATATATGAAAGACACCAATACTGGATAACTGCAGTTACAGGTAAGTAACGCATTTCTTGGGTTTTATGGGTAGTGCCCAAAATAAACGATATTATATATATAACCAATATTTATCTGTGCAACAAGACCAAAAGCAAATGAAGACAAACATACAGTAATCAAAAATATGCACTTTGCAAGAATGACTTTAAAAGGCAGTTCCTTAAAGGCTGGTAGCTCCATCCGCGGCTACCGTGGTGCTGAAAACTACAGAATCCAACAGTTCCAGCCGACCACGGCGCTGCGGACTGGCATTAGTGTCAGCAGACTCGTAAACTGTACCTTTGGTCCTGGCTGACCGCGTTGGTGCGGGCCGGTCATGGCAATCATTACGATGTGAAGTGCACAGATGGGGCGTGTTGTGCCCTCGAGTCGGGGTGCAGGTAACGGTTCGGTGACACTCGTCCAGTGGCATTGGTTAGACCAGGGCTGCAGTGCAGAGTGAGACAGTGCTCGTTTTGGTGCTGATAGGTAACAGTGCAAGCGGCAGTGCAGGTTGATGGGAGTTGGCATCGGTTGTCCCAGACTGGGGTGTGGGACAGGGCGATGCATGGTGTGACTTACGAGCGGCACCCTCAAACCACAGTGCCGTCAAGGGTGTCAAGATCAGCATGCAGCTACCTCATCGGCGACACCAGGAAGGCAGAGTGAAGCAAAGTGGTGCGGAGTGCAGTGTCCAAATTTCGCGGTGCAAGCAGCGGCGTCAGTCGTCGTGAGACCAGGGTTGTGGTACGAAGTGCGGCGGTGCCTTCTGCAGTAGCTTCATGACACGGAGCCAGCAGCGGTGTCGGTGATGTTGTTGGCTGCTTTCCCCTTCTGATGCACCTGAAACCCACAGTTCCAGAGGTGGTACCCAGAGGTAAGTTAAGTCTTTGCTGTCCCTGAGACTTCATGAACAGGAGGCAAGCTCTATTTCAAGCCCTTGGAGTTACTCAGCGACAAGTGAAAAAGTTTAGTCCAGTTCTTTCACTGCCCAAGGTAGAAGCAGCAACTGCAGGCCAACTGTCAAGGCCTCGAATCTTTGGAGACGTACGATGCTCAAAGGGGTCCACCTCCTGATAGCCCCTTGGTCTGAGTAGAGCTAACAGACTCAAAAGAGTGATCAGGCGAGGAAAGGAAAGGAAGGGAACAGCAGAGAGGGAGATCTGTTACGAAAGTAAACAAGCCTAAGTATCCCACACTTCCTCTTGTATTGGACAGCAGAATACTTCACGGGCCAATGCTATAAAAACTATACCTGTAAGGGAAAATAACTGCCACTGTATCCTAGCTGGGTATCGCAGGAACCAAAGTACTACTGGATCTATGGATAGAACAACAATTTTACTACACAAGTATAAAATGCTGTCCTAGACGCTTCCATCAATTTCTACATCAGTTAGCAACATACCCAAAAGCATCATGAGAGCCACTTTAACAGGGGAATTAGAGCTTTCTTCTGGATGAGCTCAGCAAGCTCCTGCTGTGGGGACAGAGATAAACAGTCCACCATAAACACTAGAACATGTTGAGGTTATTTTCCTCCATAACACATCAGAGTAAATGAAGCAAACGATAAATATTGTCAGTGTTTATAATCCGCTTCAAAGGAGTTTGTTACCCACAACTTGGACCATGAACTGAACTCAAAAGTCACAGAGAATCGCTTATATATCCTGCGAGTATGTACATTCTGTTGGCTGCCTCACTACAATTACAGCATTGTGGCAATCCAGTGACTTACACAGAGTTGTAGACCCAAAGTCAATAAAGAACAAAGCGAACGTGCAGCCGCGCGTGTAGCACAAAGCAAGCAAATCCTCAGTACCTCCAGAGATCAGAGAGGGTAAGGAGGATATATACGAAGCCCCGCAAGAGCCTGATGTCAGCTCGTCCAAAGGGACTAGGGAATCGGACCTGAATTCCCAACAGTTCCAGGCTTGGCGCTCGGCAGGAAACAAGTACTGTGAACAACAAGCATTGATTGGTGCCTTAGCACCCCTACCGTGTCTTCAATCAGCCGGAACGACACAAGGAGAGTCCAGGAATTAACGGCACCCGACTGGTGCCCTGGAAGGGCTTACATTCGCTTCCATGAAATGTTGTGACGTCATCAGCGTCACGCTCCCATGGCTTCATGGGTAATGTAGTTTCGACAGCTGATTTCTGTCCGTTCACGGAGAAGACTTGCGCTGCAGTGTTCTCCGCCTGCCCCGATAATGCAACGTGACACCAACAAAGCAAAGCAACAACACAGCAAAGGGGCAGTACTCCTCCTGGCAGTTCTTCCAGCTCTTCTTCTTGGTAGGTTACTTGATCCCAGTGGTCGAAGTGGGGGAAAAAAGTAGGGGAACTGTTGGTGGACAGTCAGAGGGCGGGAATCACCTGAGGATGGGATCAGTGGGGAGAGTCAGAGGTGTGAATGCGTAATACATTCCAATTTTTAGTATTCCTTTGGCATTTCACTGCCCAGTTACAGCTTATTGTGTTATTTAATTCAACCAATGAATACACATGATTATTTAAAGTTTATATGCGTTATTGATATTAAAATACAGTCACAAAGTAGGATATATTTCCATTTACAGAGAGCCCCACATGCTCTAAAAAGTGGAATCACAAGCCATTTGTCTCCAAACCATGGAGTTTCTGCCATCAGCACTTCTCCTCCCTTTTTCCACAACAGCAGTTCAAACATGAATGGCAAAATATCCTAGTCTGCAAATGTTTTCTAAATAATTATGGCTCTGCCATATGTGCCACATAATACATCATCATCTGCATAATCTGACAATTTTAACTAATACATTGTTTGTAGCTCTAACAGTTCAAAAGTTACTAAACAATGTGACTTATGTTGCTGCAAAGTGGATGGCTTTTTACAAAGTTTGACTGATCACTTTTCCCTTGACCTGGTCACTCCACCACTGCATGGCCCCCGTGTGCCCGGATTCTGCTGCCGCTGCCTGCTTGGCCCTCTTGCTGCTGCCTCTCCTTAGGACCCCTGCTCTCCAGGCTTGCCCTCGCTCTCCAGGCTTGCCCAGGCTTGCCCCGATCTCCAGGCTTGCCCTCGTTCTCCCCGTTCCGCTTTCCCGCTCTTTCCTTCCCTCTGCTCCCCGCCGCTGCTCTCCTGTGGCCCCGCCCCCCTCTCCTGTCTCCTGCTCCCCATCCGCTGCCCCGCTCCCGCCTAAACATTCCTGATATCAGTTTATTACATCCCCGGAATCCCCACTTCCAGCTAGTTCCCACACATACCCAACAGCAAATGTCCCCAACCAGGTGATTGCTATTGCGCAGCTGGGCATTCCGGCAGGATCTGAAATATGCATAATCTGTCAGATCTAAGGGGGTTGCGGCATTGATTAATTCCGGCCCCTTTGATGGTGCAGCAAGTTCTACTGTACGAGGGCAATAAACTATATCCGCAGGGGTTGGTTATTGCCTGGGACCGGATCGAACAGCCAGGTGCAGGGGAGGAGGTTATGGATGGGGCCTGTTAGTGCGTGGGGGGTGAAAGGGCATGTGGGTTTGGCACGGGAAGCAGCTCAGGGGCTTGGTTGCGCTGAGGATGCTTTATGACTCTAGCATGTGTGCTTGGGGGTTGTCAGCGTGCGGGGGATGATAACGAGGTCAGGGTGACGCGTAGGTGATAGGCAATGTACGTAATGGCCATGGTATCTAATTTGGTTGTCGTTTATGCGCTCGCAGAGGCCTAAGTTACGCAAGATGGCGCCGGTAATGTTCACATCGTAATCTAACTTTCAACAGTCCTCCCTTTGAACATATCCCAGCCAGCTTGTCAATCAAGGGTAATGTCTTGTACCTCTCTAGCGTACATTGCTCTCATATTTTCAGATCGAGTATCCAAAGTCTTAGGGCATAAAGAGTTCAAACAAAGAGAACATAGGGGCGGTATGCATTGTATCCCCAAACAGCAGCCACATATCACAAAATTTGGGACCAAGAGGACCATCAATATTTTCCAACCCCATTCCTTTAATATGCCCCAAAACCAGCTTCCAAGTGTCCAAGTTTCTTGTTCTTGATGGATCTCTGATGCCAGCCTGTGAAGATGTTCGATCGCCTTATAGACAGAAGGTGAACTGTCAGGGACAAAAGTGCAGCAGCTGGCACTGATGATGCGCCATGCTCCTCCACAATCCGCTAATACCACGTCTAACACAAGGCGGTTCTGCAAAGCCACCAGGCGGACTGCCTGCAGCTCAGCCGTGTTGTTGGTGAGGATGCCAGCTGTGATGTTCAACGCTGTTTCAATTGCTTGGGTCAGGTGTCGAATGGCTCGACTGTTTGCCATCGGACCCCATAGAGGGATGAGTCCTTTTGCTTCATCGAGGAACTGTGATGCAGCGGAGTCTGCTTGCTCTGTGTCTTTGGAGCGCCTTTCTCTGTGATGGCTTGCCTGCGCCGTGTATGTCAGAGGTAGAACAAAGGCGATGTAGCATGTGCCCCCCCAGCCTTTTGGGAGCCAGGTGTAGGCCTTTGTACTACAGATGAAGTACATGTTTGGCGATGCAACAAATGAAGGAGGGTCGGTGGTGTTCAGAGTCCTTTTTATAGGGCAAGAGCTGTGGCCCACGATTTTTATCCCATGGCCCTCGATGCAGACAAGGCCTGAGACGTTTACCAGAGACAGGGCCACAATCAGAGTTGCGGCAGTTCGTTTCGTCAGATATGAAAAGGTGGGTCTGGCTGGGTTGTTGAACACTTGCATTTCAATTCGTTCTTTGTCAGGAATGTTCATTAGAAAGGTTGCATTTGAGGTCAGAGGGCAAAAGGGAGCAGACGTTTTTCCAGTTTTGTTCAGCCAGAATTCGTTGTAGAACTGTTTGATCGTATTATCGGAAGTGGCATTGTCTTTGTAGCTCTCTTGCAGGAGCATTAGCCTGGCGAGGCAGGACCCATGAACAGAGAAGGGTGAAGGGATGAATGGAATGGAATGTTCAGTTGCATGTGGTAGCAGCCCACAGATCCAACAGTTTGTGGCATTGGCGGCAAGATTGTGTTGGTGCAATAGCTGTACAAAAGAGTTGTTCCAGAATTCCTTTTGTCGTTCTCGGAGGTGTGGTGACAGTGATACCAGATAGTGCTCTTTCTTGGTGGTGGGCTGCATGGTGGATGACATTGTCCTGTGAGCGCTGGCACTCTCTTCAATGATCCAAACTGTGACCATTAGCAAGAGGCAGATGAGCGATGCAGCGAAAAGCATGCACTGAACTGTGCAACTTGGCAGCTTTGGAGTCTTTGTGGTGGGTCTTCGGTCGTCCGGGATCTTCCATCACCTTCAAGAGGCTCGATGACTGGCAGGACCACATACTTTCGTCTAGCGTTTCTCCTGGTAGCCTTTGAAGTGTTAGCTACTGCTCTGAGACTTTTGACTTAGTTAGTGGCCTGCCGTCAAAGCACTCTCCTTTCGTCGTAAGTTGTACCCTTCCTTGGACGGCACCATGGGGTCTGGAAACTCTGTTAATTCAAGTGTCTCTGTTTCTGGGTAACAACTCAGGGCTGGTCGGTCTTTGGTCAGGAACTCTTCTTGGGCGTCCACATCTTCGTTTGTTGCCAGTGTTGGTGCTATCCGTTTGCAGTGGTGAGCATGTAGCCAATTTTTCTTCCCTTCCACTCAAAGTGCAGTTCGGGTGGTAATCAAGACTTGCCAGGGGCCCGTCCACCTGGGTTTCAGACTCTTCGACCTCTGGAAGTTCTTGATTAGGACAAATTCTCCAGGTTTGATATTGTGTCCGGGGCCCCTGGATACGTCTGGTATGGCTTGCTGCACCTGTTGGTGGATAACAGTTAGTTTGCTCATTAATTTATGCAAATAGTCGGACATGAGTATGTCCGGGACATCATTAATGGTTGTCGGTTTCGGGGCCGCCCAAATGTTCTTTGGCCTGCCGAAGACAACCTAGTACGGAGTTAATTGGTGTCTGGTCAGGGTGGAATGCATTGATAGCAATGCCAGTGGGAGGGCGTCGGGCCATTTCAGCCCAGTCGCAGCGACTATTTTTACTAATTTTTAGTTTCAGAGTGGCGTTGTGTCTTTCCACCAGGCCCGCTGATTGGGGGTGGAAAACAGCTTGGAACTTTTGTTTTACCCCCAACCCTTTCAGTATGTTTTGGATGACCTCAGCTATGAAGTGGGGGCCATTGTCGCTCCATAAAACTCTACAAAGGCCATATCTAGGGAAGAATTCCTTCAGCAACACCTTTGCTTTAGCTGTGGCAGTATTATCACGAGTGGGGTATGCTTCCACTCATTTGCTGAAGGCGCATACAATAACTAGGACGTATTTCAGACCATGGCACCTTTCTAGCTGAATGTAATCCATTTGGAGGATTTCAAAGGGGTGGTCGGGGACTGCAAACCCTCCCCGTGATACTACTGTCCCTTTCCCTGGGTTGTGTTGTAGGCATACCATGCATTGTTGTACTAGGCGTTTTGCTGAATCTGCTATCTTGCCATTATGCCATACCCTAGTAATCAGTTCGGTCATGGGAGCGGATCCTATGTGTGCGGGTAAGTGTGCCATGGTCAATATGGGGATCATATTGGCATTAGGTAGTAGCCATTTGTCTTTGTCTTTTGTCCTCCAGCAGCCTTCATCGTCTTTTAGTCCCACCCGAGCCCACTCAGTCAGTTTGTGTGGTGTACTCGTCAGTTGGATATCCCTTATAGTGGCCCTAGCATCTGTCCATGTCTTAGCTTGTGACCTGGTTACATACATTCGTGATGCGGTTCTGTCTTTGGCTGTGGCTCGGGCAGTAACGTCAACTAGTGCATTTCCCTGTCCAATAATGTCTGTTACTTTATTATGTGCTTGGCATTTAATTACTGCTAGCTGCTTGGGGAGGAGGACGGCTTCAATCAAGGCGGAGACTAGATCTCCATGTAGGATGGGTGTGCCGTGCGAGGTCAGGAATCCTCTTTCCCTCCATAGGAGCCCAAAATGGTGAACTACCCCGAAGGCATATTGGCTGTCCGTGTATATGTTTACTGTCGTCCCTGCCGCTAAAATACATGCTCGTGTGAGGGCAATCAGTTCTGCTGCCTGTTCGGATCGTTGGGCAATGCGGGCTGTTTCTATGATGGTTCGGGCAGTGGTGACGGCATATGCAGCTGAGGTGGTACCATCCGGGAGTTTGATGCACGAGCCATCTATCCATAGTTCCCCATCAGGTTCTGAAAAAGCAGTGTCTCGGAGATCTACCCTACTCTTCGTCTGTTCGTCAGTGAGGGTCACACAGTCATGCAGGGGAGCCACGCTAGGGTCGCTTTCGGGCAGGGGTAATAACGTAGCTGGATTTAGCGTGGTGCATCGTTTCAGAATGATGTGTGGAGCCAGCGGGGTCAATTCGTATCCTGTCAGGTGTTGGGTTTTGGTCTGATTCAGAAGCGTGTCAACAGCTTGGGGTACTAACACTGTAAGGGGGTTGGAGAGTACTTTTTCCTCACTCTGGTGTATCAAAACTGCTGCAGCTGCTACAGCGTGTAGGCACGCCGGTAGCTCTCTGGCTACTGGGTCAAGGGTGGCTGAGAAATAAGCGTAAGGGCGCTGCTTGGGACCAATTGATTGTGGCAGGACAGATAATGCACATCCCTCTCTTTCGTGTGTGTAGAGGGAGAATGGTTTGGAGTAATCTATGGTTCCTAGAACAGGTGCCGAACAAAGGGTGTCTCGCAACTCTTTAAACGCTGCCTGGCATTCGGGGGTCCAGGGAGTGGTAATGGAATGTCTTTGGCTAGAAGGGATAGTAGGGGCTTGACAATGAGACTTAAGTTAGGCAACCACTGTTGGCAGAATGAGGTGAGACCCACCAAAGAGCGGACTTGCTTCTGATTTTTAGGGACGGGAGTGTCTAGAATAGTCTGGATTCTGTTGGGCGTGAGTTTCCTCCCTTCCTTTGATAAGAGGTGTCCTAGATATGTTTTTTGGGGTTTGCAAAACTGTAACGTCTTTCGGGAAACTTTGTGGCCATTCTCTGCAAGGAAGTGTAGGAGCTGGATGGTGGCTGTGACTGCTAGTGGAGTGGTGTCCGCTGCTAAAAGGATATCCTCTACATACTGTATCAACACCACCCCGTCTGGTAACTGCACTGCATCTATCTGTCTTTTGAGCGCCTGGCTATAGATGCTCGGGCTCTCGGTGTACCCCTGGGGTGCTCGATAAAATCTATATGAGCGGGATCTTAGGGTAAACCCAAAAAGATAGCAGCTGTCTTGGTGAATGGGTATGGAGAAGAAGGCATTCTTGAGGTCAATTACGGTGAACGTGGTGGCAGTGGACGGGATTAGGGTCAGGATGGTGGTGATGTCAGAGACTACAGGGTACTGTGGCACAACTATCTTGTTGATCTCTCGTAGGTCGATGATGAAGCGGTAGGCTTTCCCATTTCCCTCTCCTTGTCTCTTGATGATCGGTACGATCAGACGGTTACAGACATTGCTCACTACCTCTTCTACCACTCCTGCTTCTACTAGTAACTGTATTGTTTCGACCAATGCTTACTCGCTCTCTGGTGATATCTTGTACTGGGGTACTTTCGGTAAGGTTGCGTCCTGTCGTATTGTCACATGCACTGGGTCTATCATCATTCGTCCTACGTCTGAGTCAGCCTTAGCCCACAAGTGCGATGGCAAAGTGTCCAGTGGGACACGTCTGCTTCGGTAATGGGGTACATGTGTTGGGATGGGTGAGGTCTTAGATGGTGGTGGTTGTCATATAAGATGACTCGGACTCCGTCAGGTGAGCATCTGATGGTCGCTCGAAAATGTTTCAGTAGATCAAGACCGATAATGGCGTCTGGGGTATTGGAGGAGAGGAGAAATGTTGTGTCAATGATATTACCTCCAGATTAAAAGGAATCGGTTGGACAAGGGGTTAGTGGAGGGCGTACCATCAAATCCTATTGATGTCATGTGTGAGCCAGACAAGGGTGCCCTTGGAATCAGTCGTTTGGATAATGCACTACGTGCTGCTCCTGTGTCTACCAGAAATGGTGACTTTGTGCCCAGGACCTTCGCGGTAACATAAGGGCCTTGCTGGTCAGCATAGAGCTCGACTGGATCCCTCCCTTGCCCTTGGCAGTCCTATGCAAAGTCGTACGTGTTGTCGTAGTCAGATTGTTGGTAATGATTCTGTCAGGGATGGTCAAATGCATTTGCCCTTCCTGGCCTCTCTTCACTAGCGTAGTTTGCGTACCCTCTTCCACGTCCTCTACCTCTCGGTCCATTCGCTAATTCTCTCACCCCTTTTTCCCTATTAATTCCTAACACGATCGGGCATTGGGACTTCCAGTGTCCGTACCCCTTACAAAATGCACACTGATCCTCCCCCAAGTCCCGACGTCCAGCATAGGGTGCGGATACATTGTTTCTGGGTGGTGCTGTTCTAGGGGTATTTTGTTGATATCCTCCCTTGTATTGTTCCTTTCCTGTATTCACCCCTTGCAGTTGTGCAATCATAACTCGTTCTTTTAAATCCTTCTTTTTCTTTTCGGTGGTTCTATCATTTTCGTTTTTCTGGTGTTCATAATACTGGGCCATCTGGAGGATGGCCGCTGGTTTTAAGGCCGCCCAACTGCTTTCGCCAGTCTGTAGCTTCTGCGATACCTCTGGCAACAAACCTTAACATAATTTTGGACGAACAAGTGATGTCCGGTCGCAGTAGACATGTCTTGTCCACTATAATCGGAGAACATTGTTTCGAACCGCGAGAAGTATTCTGAGACATCTTCTTGAGGTTTCTGGCGGCAAGCGGTTACTATGGACCAGTCTATCTTTTTCTCGGGAATCATGGATTTTACCTTTTGTACTATCTTATCAGGGAGGTCTAATATGGCTTTTACGGGTTTCTGCCCAGGGTTTCGTTGTTTGTTTAGTACATCGAGTTGTTCCCAGTTATGACCGAACAGGTCAGTGTGGTCTATTTTCCTGATCTGTTTCCAAACATCAGCTGGCAGACATAGCCCGAAGAATAAATCGATGTCGGCAAGCGTCATAATTGTCGATCCTAGAGCGGTACCTAATTCTGTGTAAAACGCTGTAGGATTATTTCGCAAGTCCAGCAAGGATTTACAGAACGTCAGAATGTCCTGTCTATCCCAAGGCTGATACACCCAATTGTAAACCACTCTTCCTTTAGCGTCCTGGTGATTTATGTCATTGTGAGTTCCTTGTCCTCTAGGGGGGACCCAGTAGGGGGCAGCTTCCTTTATGGGCATCATGTTATCTAGCCTCTCTATCGGGGGCTCTGTTATTACAGATGTGGTGTTTTTGATTACCCGTCCTTGTTCTATGAGGTGGCGGAAGACTTCCAGGGTATAGGAGAAAAGTCCTGCCACATCACAGTCCTTTTTGTCTCCTGTATCTACCTTTCTGTATAGAGTCATGAGTCGTTCAAGTCCTACATCCTTGTATTTTTCCTCATAATTCGTGAGGGTGTGGTAACAAAAACGCACAACAAAGTGTTGCTTGTGATTGTCGACGTAGGAGTTACATATATCTGTTATGTATTCTTCTGCTTCCTTCCTGTCTACTAGGGTTTTGACTATTTTTTCGATGCCTGCTCGTTCGTTCTTGCTCAATCAAGGGATTCTAAAAGGCCCTTTGTCTTTCGCTTCAATTCTTTCAGGTGTGTCATTAGATGAGGTGTTAAGCACAAGAGGCTCGGTCAGCGCAGAGGCCGTGGATACCGAGGCCCTGGCGCTACCTTCAGTGACATTATTATCATTTTATTTCTCCTTTTTTGCTGTGCTGAAATGCAGTGGACGACGCTCCTCCGCCTTAGCAGTGGAGTCTACACACACATTACACAGAGACAATCAGTTATACATGTGTAAATCACTGTATAGGAAATGTTACATAAGACTAAGGGCTACAAGGTATAGGAGTCTCATGACAACTAGCAGGCAGCATAGTTTAATAGTGATTGATCTGGAGAAACACAAACTCGGAATTTAAAACGTAATAGCATGGTTGGGAGTTATCTTTAATAATTAGAAATGATATCTATTCAAATGTATACTTTTTGCAACATTAGGATAATATAAGAGTGGGGGAAAAAACACAACGCTCTAATTTATACCTTGCAATTTGCACAGAGCTCTTAGATGACAGTTAATTGCTCACTGTGCTCACTGTGCTAGGTTAGGATTTCAACTTATAAACGGAAAGTAACAAAAGGATCTCTCTGACAAAAGCAGTAACCCGCGGACCTATTTACATTATGTGCACTTTGTGATCGGCATGCTACCTGTTCTTTGCAGCAGGCCCATTAACCCTCTGCACTATCTTTCTATGAGTCAAAACTTCCACTAGACACAACTCTGATCCCTCTCCAGGAAACACATTAAACACCAGAGTTATCATGACATTTATACTGTTGCTGACCACCCCACCCAAAGTGAGCGCTGGTGCAGCCACACCGGTCGCACTGCCCGAGGGTCTCCAGGGTCCTGTGACCTCAGTGACAGAGTCACTGTCGCTCTAGAAGGTGTGCTGGTTCATAGGCCTTTCAGCAAGACTGGAGGTGTACTGCAGTATGGATTGTGGTGGACAAGCCTTCAAGGTTAACTCACACTTGCCACCGCTAAGACACCAGGGCTTCTACAGTCTTGCACCATCAGGATTCAACCAAGCCGGGACGACGACGGCTGAAATGCCAGAAACGGTCCCCGGAAGCTTGTCTCCTTTCTGGTGAAGAATTGGCTTGGTAGTTTGGTCTGCCCTGTTCCCATGATGCACTGGGCCAGGGACAGACTAATTTGCCTATAGCCAGGTTCTGAGCTGGGATGGTGCAGTGAGCTAAATAACGGTGATGGATCAAGCCCTGATCTTTGGACTGGGTAAGAGTGGTCTGCTTAATTCAGACACTCTGTTCATCACCACCCCCTTTTCTGAATCGTTTTTGGCCACTATAGGTGTGGCAGGGTATACTCAGACATGAGTCCCTTGCTCACTGCACCATCAGGATTCAAGCAAGCCGGGCCGACGACGGCTGAAATGCCAGAAACCGGTCCCCGGAAACTTGTCTCCTTTCTGGTGAAGAATTGGCTTGGTAGTTTGGTCTGCCCTGTTCCCATGATGCACTGGGCCAGGGACAGACTCATTTGCATATAGCCAGGTTCTGAGCTGGGATGGTGCAGTGAGCTAAATAACTGTGATGGATCAAGCCCTGATCTTTGGACTGAGTAAGAGTGGTCTGCTTAATTCAGACACTCTGTTCATCACCACCCCCTTTTCTGAATCGTTTTTGGCCACTATAGGTGTGGCAGGGTATACTCAGACATGAGTCCCTTGCTCACTGCACCATCAGGATTCAAGCAAGCCGGGCCGACGACGGCTGAAATGCCAGAAACCGGTCCCCGGAAGCTTGTCTCCTTTCTGGTGAAGAATTGGCTTGGTAGTTTGGTCTGCCCTGTTCCCATGATGCACTGGGCCAGGCACAGACTAATTTGCATATAGCCAGGTTCTGAGCTGGGATGGTGCAGTGAGCTAAATAACGGTGATGGATCAAGCCCTGATCTTTGGACTGGGTAAGAGTGGTCTGCTTAATTCAGACACTCTGTTCATCACCACCCCCTTTTCTGAATCGTTTTTGGCCACTATAGGTGTGGCAGGGTATACTCAGACATGAGTCCCTTGCTCACTGCACCATCAGGATTCAAGCAAGCCGGGCCGACGACGGCTGAAATGCCAGAAACCGGTCCCCCGGAGCTTGTCTCCTTTCTGGTGAAGAATTGGCTTAGTAATTTGCTCTGCCCTCTTCCCATGATGCACTGGGCCAGGGACAGACTAATTTGCATATAGCCAGGTTCTGAGCTGGGATGGTGCAGTGAGCTAAATAACGGTGATGGATCAAGCCCTGGTCTTTGAACTGGGTAAGAGTGTTCTGCTTAATTCAGACACTCTGTTCATCACCACCCCCTTTTCTGAATCGTTTTTGGCCACTATAGGTGTGGCAGGGTATACTCAAACATGAGTCCCTTGCTCACTGCACCATCAGGATTCAAGCAAGCCAGGCCGACGACGGCTGAAATGCCAGAAACCGGTCCCCGGAAGGTTTTCTCCTTTCTGGTGAAGAATTGGCTTGGTAGTTTGGTCTGCCCTGTTCCCATGATGCACTGGGCCAAGGACAGACTAATTTGCATAT
Source organism: Lissotriton vulgaris (assembly GCF_964263255.1). Classification (NCBI taxonomy): domain Eukaryota; kingdom Metazoa; phylum Chordata; class Amphibia; order Caudata; family Salamandridae; genus Lissotriton; species Lissotriton vulgaris. The sequence continues at coordinate 890,801,632 of NC_141693.1, read as the reverse complement.
AGCCAGGTTCTGAGCTGGGATGGTGCAGTGAGCTAAATAACGGTGATGGATCAAGCCCTGATCTTTGGACTGGGTAAGAGTGGTCTGCCTAATTCAGACACTCTGTTCATCACCACCCCCTTTTCTGAATCGTTTTTGGCCACTATAGGTGTGGCAGGGTATACTCAGACATGAGTCCCTTGCTCACTACACCATCAGGATTCAAGCAAGCCGGGCCGACGACGGCTGAAATGCCAGAAACCGGTCCCCGGAAGCTTGTCTCCTTTCTGGTGAAGAATTGGCTTGGTAGTTTGGTCTGCCCTGTTCCCATGATGCACTGGGCCAGGGACAGACTAATTTGCATATAGCCAGGTTCTGAGCTGGGATGGTGCAGTGAGCTAAATAACGGTGATGGATCAAGCCCTGATCTTTGGACTGGGTAAGAGTGGTCTGCTTAATTCAGACACTCTGTTCATCACCACCCCCTTTTCTGAATGGTGCAGCCACACCGGTCGCACTGCCCTAGAGCCGGCCCTTCTCCAGGGTCCTGTGACCTCAGTGACAGAGTCACTGTCGCTCTAGAATGTGTGCTGGTTCATAGGCCTTTCAGCAAGACTGGAGGTGTACTGCAGTATGGATTGTGGTGGACAAGCCTTCAAGGTTAACTCACACTTGCCACCGCTAAGACACCAGGGCTTCTACGGTCTTGCTGGGCCTTCCAAGGTGTAGCATGGGAATGTGCCCCCTCAGAAGAGTGGTCCAGGGGGGCTTGTAATGAAGGCTGAACCTGATTCTCCAGTTCCAAAGTCAGCAGTTCTGACCACAGTGCCACATCCTCTTACCATCATCTCCCCACTAAACACCATGCTGCCCCACTGAGAGAAACTCCCACTGCCTTCAACTACAACCCAATGTGCCAGGCTATAAACACCTGGATAAGACTTAATTCAAATTACGCACTAGACAAGAGCAATATGCTGTCTAAAAAAAGTAACAACATCCTGGAAAAAGCAAACACACATAGGGAATGCAAGATTAAGTAAAGCATGTGAAATGTAAGCAGAACAACATGGTTACCTAAATGCTATTACACTCACTATTCAGAAATCAGTGAGTTCTTTTGCCTGAAAAGTTAAGGACATAACTTCAGGGCCTGGAAGGGACCCATTTCAATGTCCATTGCTTATTTTCTTACAAAACGTAAGCACTATTGTTTAAAAATACCACATCCATGAACAGAGCCGCTGTACACATTTTGTTTTCCAATCCACCCATCAATTAGGCGCTTCACTGGCAAACTCTGTAAAGTGACGCTAATGTGTTTGAGAGTAAATAAAATAAATCTGGCCATTTTGTGACCACTCTGTCATGCTTCATTTTGTTATTTATTTATTTTTTATATTTCGAACCTTTTATTGCTGGGGTTGCTCTTTGAAATAGAAAATTTTCAAAAAAGACGACAGTTCCAGCAAAAGTGTTTTTCATTTTTTGCATCCATTTCACAAGGGAACAAATAAATGAAAGGAAGAAAGAGCAAGCGGTTACTATGGACCAGGCCAACTTTTTCTCGGGAATCATGGATTTTACCTTTTGTACTATCTTATCAGGGAGGTCTAATATGGCTTTTACGGGTTTCTGCCCAGGGTTTCGTTGTTTGTCTAGTACATCGAGTTGTTCCCAGGTATGACCGAACAGGTCAGTGTGGTCTATTTTCCTGATCTGTTTCCACACATCAGCTGGCAGACATAGCCAGAAGAATAAATCGATGTCGGCAAGCGTCATAATTGTCGATCCTAGAGCGGTACCTAGTTCTGTGTAAAACGCGATAGGATTCTTTCGCAAGTCCAGCAAGAATTTACAGAACGTCAGAATGTCCTATCTATCCCAAGGCTGATACACCCAATTGTAAACCACTCTTCCTTTAGCGTCCTGGTGATTTATGTCATCGTGAGTTCCTTGTCCTCTAGGGGGGACCCAGTAGGGGGCAGCTTCCTTTATGGGCATCATGGTATCTAGCCTCTCTATCGGGGGCTCTGTTATTACAGATGTGGTGTTTTTGATTACCCGTCCTTGTTCTATAAGGTGGCGGAAGACTTCCAGGGTATAGGAGAAAAGTCCTGCCACATCACAGTCCTTTTCGTCTCCTGTATCTACCTTTCTGTATAGAGTCATGAGTCGTTCAGGCCCTACATCCTTGTATTTTTCCTCATAAGCCGTGAGGGTGTGGTAACAAAAACGCACAACAAAGTGTCGCTTGTGATTGTCGACGTAGGAGTTACATATATCTGTTATGTATTCTTCTGCTTCCTTCATGTCTACTAGGGTTTTGACTATTTTTTCGATGCCTGCTCGTTCGTTCTTGCTCAATCGAGGGATTCTCAACGGCCGTTTGTCTTTCGCTTCAATTCTTCCAGGTGTGTCATTAGATGAGGTATTAAGCACAAGAGGCTCGGTCGGCGCAGAGGCCGTGGATACCGAGGCCCTGGCGCTACCTTCAGTGACATTCTCTGATTCTTGGTGTTGCACTAGATAATGAGTAGGGGCATAAGGAGGTGGCATGGAGATGATCGGTGGACATAGGAGTAAATCATCGTCTATCTTTTGTTTCGATGGTAGCTCAGGGTAAAGAGCTGAGGGCGCTCTGACAGGGTATTGACCTGAGACCTCTGACTCTCGCTCCCTCCTAGCATTTTCTCTTTCCTTAATCTCCTCTTCTAACTTTTTGCCAGCTAGGTGAGCTGATTTCCGTAGTTCCTTATCTATTCTTGCTTCGTCTCTCTTCTTTCGCTGAACTGTTTCTTTTCGCCACAAGCCGAAACTGTCAAGCATAGTTGGCGTCGTTTTCTTTTCGCGAAGGGCTTTCTCTAGCGCTTCTATTTTAGCGGGGTCAAAAGATCCCATCAGTGGCCACTGATTTTCTCAATCTTTCTTAGTGTGTTTATGCCATAGTTTGCTATAAGCTACAGCGACTAGTCTGTATTTTACATACATGTCCTTATTAGGGGTGCTCTCCGGTGCAGCTGGATGACTGACCTCTAATAGACGGTCCGGGTTTAACCAATTATACTAGTATTTTCAATCCTAGCAATTCCAATACAAACAATCAATCAACAGTAGTCGTTTATCACGACCTTACCTGGACCGTTTGGACAGTTCTTCGTCTTCCACTTCTAGCGCCTGATCGTCCTGTATTCTCTGTTTTTGCCGCGGCACTCCTGTGGGATCCCAGTCAGGACCGTAGGTCACTCGAGAGAGGTTCGTTCGGAGCCGGTGAAGTTCGGTTGATCCGCCGCCAGACGAGGGTCTCTTTCAGGCAGGTGCTCTTTCCCGATCATTGCAGTCGTTCACTCCGTCGTTAGGACCTCTCTACCGGACCCACGTGTCGCTGATGGGCCCCGCGTTGGGACGCCAAATTGTGAAAAAGCAGTTTTTCTCTCGTAATTACCAAGCACTGCTCGGCGCTAGCCGCCTCTAATTCACTTAGTTATTAGTTATTCAAATAAAGAGGCAGGCGCTGGCACTGGTAAGCAAGGAACAGGTTTATTTCTCCAGAGGAGAACACGTCAGTTCGGACAAACGAAATATCTTCGCGAGTTGCTCTAACTGCATCTCTCGTAGCATGGCCTTTTATACATGTGCTCGACTCTTTATTACAGGGTAAACATTCCTGATATCAGTTTATTACATCCCCGGAATCCCCGCTTCCAGCTAGTTCCCACACATACCCAACAGCAAATGTCCCCCACCCCGGTCTCAGCAGGTGATTGCTATTGCGCAACTGGGCATTCCGGCAGGATCTGAAATATGCGTAATCGGTCAGATCTAAGGGGGTCGTGGCATGGATTAATTCCGACCCTTTTGATGGTGCAGCAAGTTCTACTGTACGAGGGCAGTAAACTATATCCACAGGGTTTGGTTATTGCCTGGGACCGGATTGAACAGCCAGGTGCAGGGGAGGAGGTTATCGATGGGGCCTGTTCGTGCGTGGGGGGGGGGTGAAACGGCATGTGGGTTTGGCACGGGACGTGGCTCCGGGGCTTGGTCGCGCTGAGGATGCTTTATGACTCTAGCATGTGTGCTTGGGGGTTGTCAGCGTGTGGGGGATGATAGCGAGGTCAGAGTGACCCGTAGGTGATCGGCAATGTACGGAATGGCCATGGTATCTAAAATGGTTGTCATTTACGCGCTCGCAGAGGCCTAAGTGACGCAAGATGGCCCGGTAATGTTCACATCGTAATTTAACTTTCAACAGGGAGTGGTGGAAGGGAGGGGGAAACAAAAAACATCTCATACCTGCTGGCCGGCTGCATGGCTGGCTGGATGCTGCCTCTCTTCGCTCCTCTCCATCCTCTTCCTGGCTACTGTTCGAACAGGAAGCAGGATAGGCTCCCCTAAGCCAATCATATCGCTGCACTGTTGTGATTGTTCTGAGCGCCGTGGTTCGGCACTCAGGTTGGAGAATTGGATACTGGGCATGTTCTCCACCCAGGCTATAATGCAGCCTGGATGGAGAGCATGCAAAGTGCGCATACATATTTGGCCGGCCCCGGAGGGCCAGCCAAACATTCATGCACAATTAGGAGGGTGTCACCACTCCTCCCCCCTGTGCAGCCTAGCCCTGCCCCACAAAACTAGCCCAACACAGAAAAATTAAATGATAATAACATTGCGTTATTATAATTTTATTTTTCCTTATTTGCTGTGCTGAAATGCAGTGGACGACGCTCCTCCGCCTTAGCAGTGGAGTCTCCACACACATTACACAAAGACAATCAGTTATACATGTGTAAATCACTGTATAGGAAATGTTACATAAGACTAAGGGCTACAAGGTGTAGGAGTCTCATGACAACTAGTAGGCAGCATAGTTTCATAGTGATTGATCTGGGGGGAGGAGCCAAGCTCGCGACCGTGATGGCTGCACTGTAGCTCGGCTCCGTCAACCTTCCTGCCTGAAACGCATATCCTGTACCTCATGCTGCCCCGAGAGGACACATGCGGCAACATATGGAAAGGTGACGCATTGCTCGCACTTACTGTCTGTCCCGGGGCTCCTGGGTGCCGTGGATCTGGAGTTGTGCCCTTGCTTGTTCCGGGGCCTCCGCGGCGTGCAGGCCGGGGACTCGCCTGTGACGGTCGACCGGAGTGAGGTGTTGACGCCGGCCCCCGGTGGAGGAGAGGGGTCGGCTGAAGAGGCCGTTGTGCGGTTGTGCCGGTGGCGACTGACCGGGCCCGGTCTGGTGGCCCGGGGGCTCTGTGGCGGGGCGAGGCCTGCCTCGGACGGGGGTAGACCATACAGGAGGCTTGTCCCCCCTTTGTTGGCTGGTCCGGCCATCTTGACGCCCTTTGCCCGGATTCGGCGGGCGACGCCCATGAGACGGTTGCGCCGGCGACCCCTGTATTTTGGTGGCCCATCTTTCTGCACCAAGATTGCCATTGCTGGGGCTCGAGGAGACTCCGGTGGGCCCTACTTGAAAGTCTGGTCCAGAAGTTGAGGAATGGTGAGTCCCTGCTGCACTGGCAAAATGGCGGCCGGCGCCCCGGGTCCCGGACCTGCTTGGGGCGGCGAACCTGGTTTGTCGAAATACACGATGGCTGAGGATTGTGGGCGTGAGCCCACGGTTGGTGATGTCTTTGCCGCCCTATGTTCTTTGCGTGCGGCCATGGCCTTCGACGCTGCTATGCAAGACAGCGGTTCAGCCACCGTGCCTGTTGGCCCGTCCCCCATGAATGCGGCTCGACTGATGGTGTATGCTGCTTTGCCCCCCTCGGCTGCTATGAAGAGTGCTGCCGCCGTGCATTTACGAGACTGTAAGTCTGCGGCCCTGAATCCCCAAGAAGCTTTGACTGTGGCTAACATGAGCGAGGGCCCCACGTCGGGGCCCGCCCAGGTCAGTCTGACTGGGGAGCTCGGCGGATGTTCATCTCGAACTGCTTTGGTGAGGTCCCGCGGCTGCCCCGCGGGGGTTACCTCGCTTTTTTGGGCGGCGGGATCGCACCTAGTCAGTTTGCTGCTCCTGATGTTGTCATTCGACAGTTTGGTCTGCCGCAGCCACTGCTTGCTTTGCCGTTTGAGACTGGGGTCCTTTGGACTGCGCCTCTGGCCTGCCCTGTTTCATTTCTGTGTGCACTCCATGCCGAACTGCTTGTTGCCTACCACTTTATTGCGCACGGAGGCTATGATCAGGAGAGGACAGGGGTGAGACAGTATTGCCTCGGCGGACTACTGGTTAATGTATAGAGATGGGGACTACTCGCAGCTGTGACTAAATGGCCGATTCCTTTTCCTGTTCCTGATATTTGAGGTTGTGTCTTTCTCGCTTTGATGTGGGTTTCAGTTGTGTCAAGGCGGGGGGTGGGAGCTGAATGTCCGATTGCTGATCTCCTCTCCCATTGGATCCCTTTCCCTCCTCTTTTTTCTCTTTTGTCTGTCGTGTTCTTTTCTTACTTTTTGATTCTTCTATATTTCGGGTTCTACTTAGGGCGACAGGCACGCTGCTGGGGGGGTAGGCCGTAGCCTTCTGCAGGGGTGCAGGGTGGTGTAGGCGGGACGGGGTCTTTATATTGTTAGTTTTTTTTTCTTTAGTTCTATGGCTCTTTTGTATCCCTTTATCGGGACGCTGTGTCTGCGCGCGTCTTCCACGGAGTGTTGCTGGCAGTGAAGGGGAAGACTTTCCCGCTTCCACGATATGGACTGCACACATATCATGTTTTCCATGCCTGGCCCGATAGCGGGTTCTCCAGTCCTGCGTGCGTTGTTCGCCGTGGGGCACGTGCAGTGGCGCTGCGTTCTTTCTTTCCCTCTTTCTGATATTCTTTTCTCTACCCCTCCCCTCTTTTTCTCTTTATTTGGGTTAGTATAGTAGATGGCTATTTCTACGTTGCAGTTCTGATTCCTCTGATTCGTGTCAGCACGCATTTAGGCGGTTATGGGTGTGTGGCGGGTTGTGGTGGGAACTGATCTGCAACGGGGCGACTATAAGTTGATTCCTGTCAATTGCTGCTATTACCTTCATTTATCAATGCCCCACTGTATTGATGCTTACAATTAGCCCGCCATGGGAATTCAGATGTCGAAAGTTGCAATTGATCCTGCTATACTTCCCATTATATTATAAAATTAACCTTATTTAAATCCTGCCTCTAGCGGTCATATTCGGCTTTAATGTTTGATTGCTTGCCTGTACACTACTGGGAAACTGCTGGGGAACTTCAATGTTGACTTATGTGCGTTCATAATGTGTCGTGGCCGGCCTGATTGGTTGTAGGCCCGTATTTGTATGCCTCTATTTGCACAATAAAGGTTTTTAAAAAAGAATAAAATAGTGATTGATCTGGAGAAACACAAACTCGGAATTTAAAACGTAATAGCATGGTTGGGAGTTATCTTTAATAATCAGAAATGATTTCTATTCAAATGTATACTTTTTGCAATGTTAGGATAATATAAGACTGGGGGAAAAAAACACAACGTTCTAATTTATACCTTGCAATTTGCACACAGCTCTTAGATGACAGTTAATTGCTCACTGTGCTCACTGTGCTAGGTTAGGATTTCAACTTATAAACGGAAAGTAACAAAAGGATCTCTCTGACAAAAGCAGTAACCCGCGGACCTATTTACATTATGTGCACTTTGTGATCGACATGCTACCTGTTCTTTGCAGCAGGCCCATTAACCCTCTGCACTACCTTTCTATGAGTCAAAACTTCCACTAGACAAAACTCTGATCCCTCTCCAGGAAAAACATTAATCACCAGAGTTATCATGACATTTATACTGTTGCTGACCACCCCACCCAAAGTCAGCGCTGGTGCAGCCACACCGGTCGCACTGCCCTAGAGCCGGCCCTTCTCCAGGGTCCTGTGACCTCAGTGACAGAGTCACTGTCGCTTTAAAAGGTGTGCTGGTTCATAGGCCTTTCAGCAGGACTGGAGGTGTACTTCAGTATGGATTGTGGTGGACAAGCCTTCAAGGTTAACTCACACTTGCCACCGCTAAGACACCAGGACTTCTACGGTCTTCCTGGGCCTTCTAAGGTGTAGCATGGGAATGTGTCCCCTCAGGAGAGTGGTCCAGGGGGGCTGGTAATGAAGGCTGAATCTCATTCTCCAGTTCCAAAGTCAGCAGTTCTGACCACAGTGCCACATCCTCTTACCATCCTCTCCCCACTAAACACCATGCTGCCCCACTGAGAGAAACTCCCACTGCCTTCAACTACAACCCAATGTGCCAGGCTATAAACATCTGGATAAGACTTAATTCAAATTACGCACTAGACAAGAGCAATATGCTGCCTAAAAAAATAACAACATCCTGGAAAAAGCAAACACACATAGGGAATGCAAGATTAAGTAAAGCATGTGAAATGTAAGCAGAACAACATGGTTACCTAAACGCTTTTACACTCACTATTCAGAAATCAGTGAGTGCTTTTGCCTGAAAAGTTAAGAACATAACTTCAGGGCCCGGAAGGGACCCATTTCAATGTCCATTGCTTATTTTCTTACAGAACGTAAGCACTATTGTTTAAAAATACCACATCCATGAACAGAGCCGCCGTACACATTTTGTTTTCCAATCCACCCATCAATTAGGCGCTTCACTGGCAAACTCTGTAAAGTGACGCTAATGTGTTTGAGAGTAAATAAAACAAATCTGGCCATTTTGTGACCACTATGTCATGCTTCATTTTGTTATTTATTTATTTTCATATTTCGAACCTTTTATTGCTGAGGCTGCTCTTTGGAATAGAACATTTTCAAAAAAGACGACAGTTCCAGCAAAAGTGTTTTTCATTTTTTGCATCCATTTCACAAGGGAACAAATAAATGAAAGGAAGAAAGAGAGGGTGAGAACCGTTTCTTGAAGTCACGGTTTTCAGTAAGTGAGGATGAGCTAGACAGAAAGAGACGAAGAAGAAAGAGAGAGGGGGCAGTTGCAAGCAGCAGAGCATGTGAAGCGGACACTGTCTCTGTTTTCTCTGGGCAAGAAGGAAAAGACAGAGTCCTTTTTCTTCACTGCCTGCCCTTCCATCACCAACAGCCCCAAACGCCGCACCATATCTGTAGGCCTTGCCTATTCATGCCGTCCTGGGATAAATGCTGAAAATAAAAAAGTAGGTGAACGGAATTTATTGATTTAAAGAAGTAGGAGCACACCTTGCTCTGCCGATCCCGCCCACTTCGACCACTGTTTGATCCAAGTGAGTTCTATGGTCTGGGCCCCAATATTTATACTCAGTTTCTATTTGTTCTTCTGTGGCAGAGCAAACCAGTCCTGTTTTCGCTGGTCCAGCTTCCTGGCAGGAGGGGGCGACAGGATTGTCCAAGGCAGACTAGGCCCATTCAGGTGCAATGAAATCTCCTTCCCACTAATCTAAATGTGGCCCAGGTCTATTCAGCCCAGCCCTGACTCATCCAAGAAAGGCAGGACAGACCTCAACCCCTCGAGACGAGAATGCACATCCCCAGTCCCTTTACCCGAAAATCTGAAAGTCAATCCACAACCCAAAAGAGGCACACAGGATGACTAAGCAAGAAAATACATACTTTCTAAAAGTGGTATTTCATATACAGAACACAAAAATCATCTTTACTAAAAGATGCATTTCTGCATTTTGAGTTAAGGCATACTAAACTCCATTTCTCTATCTTGTCCCAATGGGAATATATACTTATAAAATGTTATCCAGTACTTCCCATTCTTTCCTATGGGACTTTAACTAGAGAAAAACCAAATATACTATATTTCACTATCAGGACATGTCACACACACCAGTACATGTCCTACATTTCAAATAAACTGCACCCTGCCCATAGGGCTACCTTGGGCCCACCTTAGGGGTGACTCATATGTAATAAAAGGGAAGGTTGGGGCTTGGGAAGTGGGGGCACTTGCCAAGTCGACATGGCAGTAAAAACTGTGCACTGACACTGCAGTGGCAGGTCTGAGAATCCTTTAAAAGGCTGCTTGTGTGGGTGGCACAATTATTGCTACAGACCCACTGGTATCATTTGATTTACAGGCCCTGGCACTCTCAGTGCAATTTACTAGGGACTTAACAGTAAATCAAATATGCCAATCATGAGAACACCAATCCATAATCCAATTTACAATTAGAACACTTGCACTTTCACACTAAGCAGCAGTGAGAAAGTGCACAGAGACACTAAATCAGCAAAAACAGAGTCAAAACTAGGAGGTCAGAAAGCAAAAAGCCTTGGAAAACACGCCAAAGGATGCCAGGTCTAAAAATCCAAACACAAGGAGGTAATGGAGGGAGCGCTGAAACTTTTCAGACACTCACCCCAGTCTAAAACTTTTCAGACACTCAAACCCAGTCACAGATCTGAGTTGAATTAATCTTCGTTCTTTAGCTGACTTCGCCACCCCAGTTCAGACACAGATACATGCAAATCAGTCTTGACCCTGTGCCTCATGGGAACAGTCCCGCCCAAACTGCCAAGCCATGTCTTCCCTGGACCTGAAACAAGCATCCTGGGACCGGTTTCGGGCTAACAGCCCTCATCAGCCAGGCTAGCTTGAATCCAGTGGTAAAGTGAGCAAGGGTCTAACAATCAGCTATCCAAAAAGATCTGCATTTATAATTTTCTATTACACTGTTATAACGAGACTACATGGGTTCCTTCTGCTCACCTTCAATCCAGTTGCATCTTTATCTCTAAAGCCATGGGATGGGGTGGGGGTTTCGGGTGGGGGTGAAGGTATTGGTGGGGGTTTTGGGCGGGGGTGAAGGTATTCTACTTCAACTCCCCCGTGTTTGTAGTCTCACCAATCGAGGAGAAGAGATGCAGCTCCGGACTATTCATTCCATTCTTACCTGTTGCACCTGTATGTGCTGCCCTCTTCCCATACTGAGACCTCGGTGTGTTGCGGGCCCTGTATTTCCAGGCTGGCTCATGCCCAATACTACGAGTGGACTTGAGCTGGTATGGGGAAAGCACAGAGCCCAGTGCTCCTGGAGATTTTGAGAGTGCTGTGCAATATCCTCCCCAACCCTCCTCTGTGATCTCTCTTGTCTGTCAGCTGCCCATGTCGTTCTGACTCCATCAAGTTTGTACTGTGCTTGTGAGAGTGCCCTCTATACACTACTGTCACAGCTTTGTTTATCCCACTGGTGGTGCATATCAGTTGGAGTAAGTCCTGTGTGTTCTGGAGGTTCGTCCATCCCAAACCCCCACTTGGTGTGGACCACAGGAAGTGACCCCCAGTAGTCCATATTTCTGCCATAGACCTCCAAATCTTCTCAGCATCCTTGAAACAAATCACTCATCACTTCTAACCCAAGGAAAATCCATTGTTCTAGACGTAGTCCATGAACACCTCCCAAGTATGTGTCCTAATCTATAGCTTTATCCCCCACCACCCCCCACCCTCCACCGTAGGCAGCCTCAATTTCGCCATAGGTGGCACCGGACACCACAAATGAGGCCAACTAGGATGAAGTCTGATTCTTGGAATAGTTTTCTGTTAAGGTTTACTGGGAGGGTGGAGAAAAAGTAGAGCAGTCAGGACTATGCTACCATTTTGGCAAGTGCTGTCGTCACTGGTACAGGCTAGCCAATGGAAGCTCACACAGCTCCTAGTCCTCTTACCCCGATAGCCTTCTTTATGTTTCGCCCTACCAGGTCTTTCTCCATCCTGTATATTTGGATCATTCGTTTATTTCCCAAGTCATCTCGTCTCTCCTCATGTGTCGTTCTACTGATTATTCGATTGCCATACAAGTATCTACAATAATGGGAAGATGATGATTCGATCCCCCGACTTAATACATGATTCAGAAATAATTGTTTTCGTAAAGGTAACTGATACATATTGTACTTTTTAAAATATTAAAATAGAAATAGACATGCATGAAACATTAGTGCATACCAAAAATTGCACTCTATGATATCTCTTTGTTTATTTGCTCTAACTAGTTGAAATAAAATATTGTTTTCCAGGGACTTAAGAGGAAATTCATTTCACTGTGACTGCAAGATGAAATGGCTGGTGGAATGGCTAAGTAACACCAATGCAACAGTGGAACAGATCTACTGTGAAAGTCCACCGGAGTATAACGGCCGTAAAATCAACAGCCTCTCACCAAAGGACTTTGACTGTATCACTACAGGTAAACAGCTTACAGTGAACACAATTCCACAAATATTGAAGTTTGTGCATTTGCTAGATGTGTTATTTTGATAACATAGTATTACGTTGTTTCTTGCTTAACATGGACGGCTAAACCTGATCCATGCACTAAACACTGTTTATGTAGGTATTGGAATTATAGATTGTGCGGCCTTTACTACACACGCTGATTACCAGGTGCAATGCACTCTGCAACCCTGCAATATACCCAAGTATACTTCTTCTGGTCAAACCTGCCAAAATATACTGGGAATGAGGGGGGGCATCCCTGTAAAACAAGACATGCGATTTGTAGTATGGAAAACAGCAAACTCTACACGTGATACCTGAGCAATATACTTAATTAGAGGTGATTAAAGTACCCGGTGAATTCCAAAACCTAAAGTATCATATTTCATGGAGTAGAAAGCCTTAGTCGTCATTATAATCTGTTTGGCGATTGCAGATAAGGATGTTCATTTTTTGGTAGATATCCTTTATGAAAGTTGAAAAGAATTTAAGAAAGTTCCGATAGCTAGTATCTCTTTAGGTTGCTCTTTAGCTTTCAGGAGTTACTTAAACGCTATCCCAAAAAATAAGATTTTGGGGCTGATTCGAAAAGAATTCTCAAAAAAGTCGTCTGAACATAATTTTCTTCCTACAATTTTTTTGTAGATTTCTAACTTATATGGATCCTCAAAATTCTCCAGGAGTACACATAGAGACCCACACAAATTATAGATTTATACGCATAGATCTACTGCACCGCCCTTGCTCCTGCGGGTTATTTGCAGGCAAAAAGAAATAGGAGCAAGTGTGGAGGAGAAATTCCTTCCCACACACCTCCAGAAATCATAAAATCAGCCGCCTAGTTTGGTGGTTTTGATCTCCATTTTCACATTTCCTCCTGCCTTTTTTGGGTGCTAAGGGCCTGGTTCTGTAGATTTTCGTTTCACCATGTTAGTTGACCTACAGCCTCTACAAAGGCCATTTATGAAAAATTCGCCAGTGCGTAGGTTTGTTTGGTGTAGGATCCAGACCTGTCAGTTACCCTGTGGTAGACTTTTTTACTTACTGCTACTGTATCCAGCCCTCTCAGTGTCCTTATAGTAGTCGTGTTGTAGTGTAGAGTGGTGTGGTTCACTGGTTAGAGGCGGCAGACCCGGAAGCAGGAGTCGGCCCGGGACCAGGGTTCAATTCCCGACGTGGCAGGGTCGTGGACCAGGGTCAGCAGACTTGATAATTCTCGCCTCGGTGCCTACTCTAACCAGGGGTCCCACTCGGCAACTCTGGGCATTCGCTTGCCTGATCTCCACAACGGCCCCATCAACGCCGGGGATGCCTGGCTCCACCTTGGGGACTCCCAGAAGGGACCATCCCACAGGGAAAGCCAGGACGGGTTCCCCAGTGGTATACCGCGCCAGGATACTCCGGTAGTAGTTGTGCGCATTACAAAACAGCATATAACATAACATAACATAACGTGTTTAGTTACTGGTGTTGGATTCAGCATTGTCAGTGCCCATATAGTAAGTCATGTTGAATCCATCAAGTATATTAGGTACACTATTCTGATCTCTTTTTGAAAGTCTGCCACCATTTCCACATCCAAATTTCAGTCACTGGACATGTTGCCTACTCACATTAGAGTGTGTGGCTGCTTCTGCTCCACCACTATGCCTGGTGGAGTCAGCTCAAACCTTGGAGTGGTTGATGGAGTAAGCAAATCTTCCATCTAGGAAACGCTAAATAAGATGGTTACAGTCACAGATGTGGGGGAAATCTGCAGATTATTGCCATGTTCTTCATTACCACCCTCCTCAACAGCAGGATGTGTACAGATGTGGTCTTGAAACGCCCTTGATAGTTTGTCTGTACTCACAATTCTGACTTTTTGAGTGATCTCTACTTTCCTAAATACAACCTCCCTGATTCTCCCTTGGGAACTCCGCGTTCCCAACACCTAAGTTATGACTGGAGAAAATGCACTACATTTTCACAGCAGTAGGCTCCTCCATCTTCTAAAATGTTTGCAGTTCCTAACTCTTAGAACCAGGATCTGTCATTTGATTTGTGTCACTTTTTGCAAACTTATGTTAAACTTAGGTGATCATAAATTATTGTGAATCATATTTATTATTTCGAGAGTGTGCTTCAATAATTACAAAACCAGTACAGCAATCAACAGTTGAAAATCGGATACTTAAATTCAATTCAATTCAAATGAGCTTTATTCGGTCTTTAAGTTTAAAACCATAAAAGCAACAGAAAGAAATACATACATGCATATATGACTCAACAATTCATTACAAGGTTAAAAGAAAACCGACTATTTAAAACAAACTAAAATCAATTTAGCGATTCAACTAATCAAAGTAATATCACATGGTACACAGAGTACAAATTCAATTTATAAACTATTTCTTCCACATAGTTGTGCTCCATTTGTATTGTCTTAATACAAAATTATGAGAAACCAGTGTACAGTTTCCTAACTGTTTATTTATTCATTCATTCACATACTTTATTTGGTCATCATTAAAACGGTCGTAAAAGAGCAACATATATACATCAGTGGGCATTTGTTGTACAAAACTACATTCAGGTTAAAAAACTGTTCATGAATAGTTACAAGATAAAATGGTAATAAATAATTAATAAAAAAAAATCTCCTTACTATACAAACAACAATAATCATTAAAACATCAGAGAATTTCTGTATCAAAAAGATTACAAAAAATATCCAGCTCTGTGAAAAGCTTCATCTGAGCACAACGACTGCAAATAGATCAGTGCAACTCTGCACATTTTATTCTGCAGCCTCTTAAGAATTGGGATTTTAAAAAACTCAAGCCAGGTAGGTGCTTGTAGTACCTACAAAAGAATACAAAATGTAGCAAGGTTTGCGGTGAAGATCATCACAGGGACAACAACAAATGCCAACTGCGTCATATTGTCCCAGAGGAAAACAAAGTGTCCATCTGATAGAGACTATATGACACCGAGTAACATTCTTTCCCAGGGATATCTAACCCATTACAGATATGGTTCCATCCCAAGGGATTTTTGAATCACAGCATACTCCTTAACTGTTTATTCTTTTTTTGCAGAATTTGCTGTTTACCAGTCCCTACCATACCAATCCCTGTCAGTGGATACCTTCTCTTTCATGAATGATGAGTATGTCGTAATTGCGCAGCCTTTCACAGGAAAATGCATATTTCTTGAATGGGATCACGTGGAGATGTTTTTCAGGAACTATGACAATATAACAGGTATGAAACATTATAACAAATTAAATAGCTCAATAGCTTCTCCAAAAAGCTGCCCTACCTAATCCTATTTCTTTACCTCTGGCAGGTACTTCGACCGTTGTCTGCAAACCCCTAGTTATCGACAAGCAGCTTTATGTTATAGTGGCACAGTTGTTTGGAGGATCCCACATTTACAAAAGAGACAAACTGGCTAATAAATTTATAAAAATCCAGGATATTGAAGTTCTCAAAATCAGAAAACCAAACGACATTGAAACCTTCCGCATTGAGGATGAATGGTATTTCATTGTTGCTGACAGCTCCAAGGCTGGATTCACCACAATCTACAAGTGGAACGGGAATGGTTTTTATTCCCAGCAGTCTCTTCATGCATGGTACAGAGATACGGATGCTGAGTTTCTTGAAATACTCAATAAGCCCCATCTAATCTTGTCCAGCAGTTCACAGCGCCCAGTGATATATCAGTGGAATAAGGGAGCAAACGAATTCACCAAAAGCATGGAAATACCCGAAATGGAGGATGTTTATGCAGTGAAACACTTTAAGGTCAAAGAAGATGTCTATGTTTGCTTGACAAGGTTCATTGGTGATTCTAGGGTAATGAAATGGGAAGGATCGCTCTTTCTCGATGTACAACGGATGCCATCTCGTGGATCAATGGTACTCCAGCCTCTTGAAATAAACAACCATAAATATGCAGTGCTTGGGAGTGATTACTCCTTCACACAAGTCTACAAATGGGATATTGAAAAGGGAAAATTTATAAAATTTCAAGAATTGAACATACAGGCACCACGATCTTTCACACATGTTTCTATAGATAAACGTGATTTTCTCTTTGCTTCAAGTTTCAAAGGCACAACACAAATATATAAACATGTCATAATTGACTTAAGTGCATGACAAACAAAATGACATAAAGACATGCAAGTGTAAACGGACATGAACTAAGTGCATGATGATTCGCCCTCTTATCATACTTCTGGATGAATGCCTTTTAAAGAGCAAGCATTTCTAATACCCTCATCTTAAATTGTCAAGTCTGGTGGATATGTAAATTCACCTTTTTTTAAACTACACTTGTTAACTGGTCTCTGCATCCTCAATCTGTAAATATGTTTGCGCCATTACATCTCTTATTATGAAAAGAAAAATTCTAAAGATGTACTTTTCCATTTATCTATTCATCTGTTTGAAAATAACTGCCAAATAAAATGTTTACATTTTCTGCCATTCTTGAGGGCAAATTGTAGTTCTTTACTGCTAAAAGCAGGCATGCAATACAAGGTTTGCCATATGTTTACCTGTTTCTCTCTTGCTGCCATTATTAGGATTTCCTTTGCAGTGTCCCAAAAAGCAAAAATAGTTTTACTGACAGATAAGTTCATGGCAAAATATTCAATCAGCATATTCACTTGTAACCAATCAGAAAATGTGCTTTGCTAAGCATGATAAATCAAACATTGTCGAAGCCCAGTAAGTCTTGACTTTATAATGTGTGTGCCGATCCAATTTTTTTGCCAATGTTTGCCTGTAAAGTATTGCTTAAAAAAGGGTGGTGGGGGATCTCAAAATACTGGAGCAAAAGCAAACACATATCTTAGATTATCTCAAAACTGAACATTGAAATCAATATTTTCAGACTTTTTTAAATGACAATGCTTATTTTGTATTTAGTCTGCCTCGGGCACTAACTCAGTGAGTGCAGCAAATTGTCCTCCCAGTGCCATAAAAGCCTTTGGGTGCAAATGCTTGTGCTTTCATGCAAGATGTGCAATGCAGGAAATAAAACAAAACAATGTACATTTGAAATCAATATTTTCAAGCTTTATAAATGCCAATACTTATTTTTATATCGTTTCCACTCAAGAGACCCAGAATATAATTTAAAAAGAATAAGAAGTGTCAGAATGTGAACCGAAATACTTACCAAGGCCTAATTTACTTTCCTCGGGATTCAGTTGACTGTAGAAGCCCTGGGAGCAGATGTGTGGGCCTCCAGGAGATGTATCATGTTAAGTACACCTTCTGCCTTGGGCACTAGCTCAGAAAGTGCGGCAGATTGTGTTCCCCCAGTGCAATAAAAATGGGCCATATGTATCAACACATTTCCCCATAGACGCAGAATGGGCAAAACCCTTTGATACATCTGGCCCAAAATCCTTATTGTGCCAAAGCTTGTGTTTTCGTGCAACATGTGCACTGCGTAAAATAAAATAAAAACAATGCTTAAAGTGTGCTCTTTATCCATAACCTAGTAAACATATCCCTTTTGCTGTGATTTCATCGGGGGGGGGGGGAGGGGGGTGAGGGCGGAGAGGAACACAGCATGGGGGTGTATTTGAGGAGGAGAAGCAGGACACGAGGGAGAGAACTGGAAAAAACACATAGATTCTTATGGAGTGCTGCCTAAAAAAGAAAAAGTAGTTCCATAAACGTGAGCAGTGGAAGCATATAAGTCAAATCAAAAGACTCATAAAAAGGCTATGCTCCAGGGTGTGGACCTACACAAAAAATAGATAGGCCAGGCATCGTGTAAGGAGCAGGCAAATGACAGTGACAATCAAGCTGGCCAGTGGTAAGCAACGGTGGGCTGTAAGTGCACTGTCAGTTCATAATAGATTTAGGTCCCAATTTGGTGGGTTGATGAATACCATACTCTGTCACAAAAAGGAAGGAGTACCCTGTCCACCAAACCTGCAGGCTTTATTTGGAGCCTGGCTGATTCTAAGTTTTCCGTCATCTGAGCCAATGGGAAAAACTTCTTTACATAGCCCGACGGAATTAGGGCTATCAGAGGAAGGACATTACACCGTCCACCCTATTTAGGGTGGATGGGGTAATATCTGTTTTTTTCATGTCAGTTACTGGCACATAAACCTGGCATTAAGGGACAGGAAAAAAATAATAACCCTCAAACCCTGGAAGAAACCTTCTAGGGTGTGGTGGGTCATTATTAGTTTTTTTGTATTTCTGAAGCAAGCTTCCACTTTAGGAATTTGTTTCTGAAAAACAAAAAAATTGAAAAAGTTTGATGATTGTCCATCAGGCAGCCGTCTACCAAACTTTTTGTTCAGCGTGAGGAATCATAATGGCTGCTGAGCTGCAAGTCATTTCTTAAATTCTAAATTTGAAAGGTTAGGTCCTCCGTCGCTGTGACAGATGAAGTACCGCCCATCAAACTCCCAATCAGGCCATTAGCTTTGATGATGATACAGTTCTGTTTTCTGTTCAGTGTGGATTATGAATTGCATTAGATAGTTTGTTGTTCAGTAACCAATGTTTCTCAACTGATTTCTGCAACAGTGACAGAGGATTTATTTTGTTTTGTCCTTGTTTTTAATTCGAAAGTACCCAATGTCAGATAAATCTGGATTCTAAAATTAAAAAAATGTTGTTGTGCGCCTTCTGTTTTTTACATAATCTATGAATAAAACAGTCTATAAAAAGAAAGTGGTGACATTTATAAAATTGTTCTTTGGTTAAAATGTACATCTTTTTAAGCAAATTACATGGAAGTGACATGTTGGTATTCAAGGTCAAAACACTTTATCTTGTAAGCACAGTGGTAATACAATGTCAAAGAAATCACAATTTTCATGGACTGCACCTCAGTCCTTACGATAGTGATCTCAGCTAGCAAGTCAAAAGTTTCAAGAAGAATTAGGTAGAAGGATTCTGAACATGTATGGCTTGTCGGGATGTAACACAGGCATTGCAGTCCCAGCAGAAGGGTGGGCGGTGCAGGGGGCACCACAGGAGCTCCCATTCAGCCTAAGGCCTATTCGTAAGATATGGAAGGCTCAGGGGCCCCTCACCACATTCCGCTGGGGGCCCCCTCATTTTCCATTAAGCCTCCGATGTTTGTACCTTATTTCAACCGGCCAGTGATCCAAACCAAATGCTTGATAAAAGCTCAGCCTCAGGAATGGGAAAGTCACGGGTCCTGACCACCCTGTAGCTGCATGAGAAAAGAACACTACGTTATTGTAAGCAGACACATCAAAATAAAAATGTTATATAACACGACACTGTTCAGTTTCTCTGTGAAATTAACAGAGTTCAAAAGAAATGATGTGCGGTATTTTAGCGAGGACCACAATTCTGTTGCAGAAGAAAAGGAGGGTAGATCTGTTAACGAGACAATCCTGTACAGAGCATGCTTTACTAGTCATTTCACATTTAGGCCACAAAGATGTATCTCCCCTAACACAATGTCTGCATTTCAAACAAAGAGGCGGATAAGTAGGGAAACAAATTAGCTTACTTTATTTGTTATCTCTCCTTCATGAGAAGTGCTGGCTAGTGTCCAGGAATGTCTATCCCCCATTCATAATAGCTTTTAACACTAGCGACCCGACTGCTCTGCCTCACATATCTTTGAATATAGCTGTCAGGTGAGCTGTTCCAGCAGAGTCCTTCACTGTAACATTTTGAGATCACTGCACTTGGCTTGGTACATGTGGTATACAACCGTTACAACGCAACTTTTACAACGACCTACCATTACAACGCAACTTTTACAACACAAACTATTACAACGCATTGCGCTGGGGGGCGCTCTAGGATAGGGAATAGGTTAATTTACTATCCAATAACCTTCCCTACTATCCACGGGGACTGGAGTTGGAATAGTAAATTAAACTATTCACTACCCAGCGCCTAAAAGCATTATGCGTTGTAATGGTATGCGTGGTAAAAACCGCGTTGTAGAGGTAGGCGTTGTAAAAGTATGCGTTGTAACGTCATACATCCGGTACATGTACTTCACCCCTTGCACTCCTCCACTATGGACGCTCTCGAGAGGTACTACAAGTTCAGGTTTCACTGCAGCATTCCCAGACAGTTCTTGGATTGCACAGCCCATCACTGCCCCATTTTCTCATAAGCCCAAGCCTCCATGCCAACAGCTTTCCCACTGTTGTTGGTATTCTGCCACTTGCGCTGCACTCGCTGTACACACAATGGGTGATGAGTGGGTCGAGAGTAGCAACGCTGCCCTCACCGCTGCTGCAGCGATTGGGTGACTCCTTATGAGTATGCGAATTGCCCATCTCAGCATGCCTGTGTGATAGCCTCTGACGTATAGGTACAGACTGTAGGTGAGAAATAAAATAAAGAAGAGGGAAGGGGTGCAGCCAGCCAGCATGGATACTTATTGGGCCAGAATTGAGGTCACACATATATATATATAACTCTGGAAGCAGCTATGCCTGGCAGCCAGTCACGTGAGGGTTTATACAGGCAATGATTATTGTTTCTAACAGAATTATTCTGGATTGAAGGGGCATCAGAATGGAGGACTGAGAAATAACTTCCCGTCTGCCATCTTGAAGTCTATGCCCCCTTTAATGCTAATGCTTTTTATATCACCGAATCCAACAAAACCTGCTGGTTAATTTGGTTCTGCATTGCCTCATGGTTGTTGTGAAATGATTTTAAGTCACCATGGTTGTATCATTTCAGCTAAACCTTGATATGATTTTGAGACAGATGTGACGGGATGGTAATTGTTTCATCCTCTTGTTGAAGATTTCTCTGTCCCTAAAAGACGCTGTTCATTTGCACGAACTAAGGCATCTATTTGTCCAGCGGTAAAAGCAGGTCTGTGAGTGATGAACAGTATGCATCTGAAACATTGCGGTACAGCAGATAAACTGACAGTTTTAAGCGGTGATCAGAGGAATTGATCACCACTAGGAATGTAGTAACGCCAAACGGAATACTGGTCCAAAAAATGTTAACATCAGGAATACAGCGTTACTTTTATTTTATACTCTACCACAGAATGGTCGTGACTACTGCTCTTTTCCATTGTAGGCGGTGTTCTTTGTTACAGATTATGAAAATCTCACTAAAAAGAATATATTTCACCAAAGTTTGAGAGCAGGGCACACAGATAATCCACTGCTGCACGCTTCAAAGTCTGGATGAGCTGGGACAGAGGTGGGACAGATGACTGGCCCTTCAGTGGCTATGGGTAGCTATGATTGGACTACCACAATATGCTCATTGTGCACTCCACCAAAGTTTCCTACAGTTGCTCACCTCTCCTCCTTGTTTTCTGAGTTAAAATGCCTTCAAACTTCATGGGAAACACAGGTGATTGACCCCTTTGTTTAATGATCTTTTTACCGAAGTGGTCAGCGATTTATGTTCAAGATATCAGCAGCTCCTGCTGGTGGGGGATTTCAACTACCACTGGGATCAGGTGCTTTGAGAGTCATAGGTCAGCCAGCTTCACAAGGTCATGACCTCGCTGGGGGTGCAACAACTTGTGGAGTCCCGCACCCTTGATAAGGGACATACCCTACACCTCATCTGGACTACTTGGCCCCTGGCTAATCTGACAGATATTAGACCTTGTAGTTGATTAGACCACTACTTGATCAGCCTCATGTTTCCACTGCCTAGTCAGTCTATGCACTTAACCCCAGAATGGAGGATAGTACGGAAGTGGAGCAAAATTGAGAAAGTCTACTTAGGGAAGGCACTAAAAGAGATAGCGTTCATTGGGAGACAGCTTGAGGATCTTGACCAGGAAAGCAAGAGGTTTACAAATAGGCTGAGAGAAGCCATCAACGAAGAGGTGCCTGCCTCGAGGGAAAGCGTAAGGAACAAAGGAAAGGGTGCTCTCTGGTTCTACAGAAGAATTAGGAGGAAAGAAAGAAATCTTACGCCAGTACGAAATGCAGTGGCGAAAGTTGTTTGACCTAGAGGCGCTCAAGGAATATAAAACCATGTCCGCCCTTTAGATAAATAAAAAAGCCATCACCACAAGGAAGGCTACATTTTATGAGGCTAGGATTAGGGAGGCGACTAACACACAGAAGGAGACCTTTTAAGTACTGAGGGAACTAAGCCAAAAGCAGGAGCTGAAGGCTACAGCCAACTCCGAGGACTGTAATAGGATTCAGACCTTTTTTCTAAATTAGGTCAAGGAAATTCTGAACTGACATAAGTAACACCCTTATCAGTCAAGGCCCCTTGGTTGTGGCAGAACCACCGAGTGCCCAGGGCAAAAAACTTTCCACATTTCCGACACTAGACCTAGACTCGCTGTCTCACGTTATGGCCAGAGTTAAGTCTGGATCACCAGAGGACCCCTGTCCACCAAGGGTGTTTAAGATGATTCTCCCAATGATGTGGAGGCTGTGCTCCCCCTGATTAACCAATCTCTGACAACTGGGAAGGTCCCACTCAACCTCAAGGAAGCCACGGTAACCCCGTTGTTGCAGAAAGCAGGGTCAGACGTCAACAACTTGAAGAATTATCAACCTATATCTATGCTCCCTTTCTTGGCCAAAGTAGTGGAAAAACACATGCTGAGAACCCTCTCTCTATTCATCGAAAAACGCCAGCTGCTTCGGGTGTGGCAAGCGGGCTTTAGGGTCCACTACAGTACAGAGTTGGTGATGCTCTCGGTGTTGGATGAATTCAGGCTTGCGGCCGACAAGAAGAAGCCTTCTGCATTGATCCTGCTGAACCTAACAGCCGGGTTTGCCACTGTGAATCATGTCCAACTGCTGGCTCATATTCAGAAGTTGGGAATCTGATGTGTGGCATATCAATGGATCTCCTCTTTCCTGAAGGATCGAAGAATTCAGCTTGAGGACCGCGTGTCCAGTAAAAGTGCACTGTCTTGCGGAGGTCCGCAGGGCTCTGCCCTGTCCCCCCTTCTTTTTAAAATCTATCTCTAGCCACTGGTGGCAGCCTTGGCTCAAATGGACTGTTGAGTGTTTAACTATGTAGATGACACTCAATTGATCCTTTGGATCAACAGTTACTCCAGTATTGGAGCTTTCATAGATTCACATACCTGAATCATTTCTCCGTCGTCGAGACGGGAGTCTCAGGTATATAAAACGCAATGCTTAGCAGTATAGCTAACTGAAAAAAGGCCTAGGCCCATTTCTCTTTTGCAACCCATAACCTTTGTTATGTAAAAAAGCACAAAACTTTTCCCTTAGCCAATCAGAGGTCCTCACCCTCTAGAACACTCCTGATAGAACCTTTTGCCCCTCAGATTTTCTACTGGCACGTTGTGCTAGGGAGTCTCCTTTGAGCTCTGCTCAAACTCTGGATTTCCAACTTTGTAGAAGCTTGACTTCATTCTATTTTCTTGAGGATTTGAGAATCTTGTGACCTGTTTCTCATCTACATTCTGTAGAATGTCTGGAAAAGAGAAACAAGTTATTTTTAGAGAGTGTGCCACCTGCTCTAAAAAGAGACTCTACACTGATGACCAACATGAAGACTGCAATTTTTGTCTTTATCGGGACCACCAAGCCAACGACTGCAAGGTATGTCGCACTTTCTCTAGTAAGACCCTTAGAGATCGTGAGGGACGCCTTTTAATATGGCTTCAGAAGATCAAGGCCAGAAAGGAGGTGGTTTCTAGTGATAGTGACCAGGAGTCCTCCTCTTCTTCTAGGAGATCTCAAAAAAGAACAAGATCTCCTCAGGCTCATTCCTCAGGGGAACGTCCTGAGAAGGCCCTAAAAAAGACCAATCATGGGTCTTCAGGGCGTAGTCCTTCCAAATCTCCTCAGCCAAGAGAAAAGGAGAGCAAAGGACACACTTCTAAGGAAAAAGTATCCAAAAGAGCCTCATCTGAGCCTTCAAAGACCCCACCTTTGGTCCAAGAGTCCTTCAAGAAGTCATCCACCAGTATTCCTGAGGAGAAAAGCAAAAAATCGACATCGTCGATGGGATCGTCGACGAGAGTGTCGACGAAGAAGTCATCGTCTATGGCGACGACCACAGAGGTGCAGAAGCTACCATTGATTGTGATAGTGTCGATGGCATCAGCGTCGACGGGAGCGTAGACGCCGGTAACATGGACGACGACATCATCGACGACGGCAGTGATGATGACGACCATGTCGACGACGGGATCGTTATTGACGGTGATAACAACGGGGTCGTCAACGGGAACGTCGACGACGATTACTGTGTCGTCGGCGAGGAATTGTTCTAGTGCAGTGTCGACGACGACAACAACATCGTCGATGGTAGTATACACGGCGATCTCGTCGACGGGCTCGCCGACGAGAAAAACTCCAGAAAAACAGAAGAAGAAGATCACACCAGCAGTGACTTCCCCGAGCAAGATTACTCCTCTGGTTCCTTCGCACCTTTTGAAGGAGGAAGAGTCGGGTGAGGAGGAGGATGACGGACCCTTCGGATACGCCAGTAACCCATCGCAACTCCACTTGAAATGTCAGGAGGGTTATGAAGAATATCACAGCCTCTCACAGCATCGTTACCAACAAGGACCTCAGGAGGAGATGGTCGCTATGCCATCCTCAATGATGATGGACTTGCAGTTCATGTTGACAGATTATAAGAAGAGGTTTCCTCCGTCAGTAGTCCCTCAGGAAATTCCTCTTTCACATCCCCGTTCTATTCCCGCTTCTTCAGTCCGCAGCAGAGAATCGCTACTGGACACTACTCCACAGACGCCTCAGGTCCAACAGCACCAGAATCCGGTTACCACGGATGACGAGGACCATGAGGAGGGTGCGCTAACGGAGCCCCACAAAGAATGGGATGACTATCTAATCCCATCTCCACCATCACCCATTCAAGGGCCGGCAGATTCTCCATCAGTGGATATTGGTGGATTCCACCACCTTATGGAAAGAGCTGCACAAATATTCCAGCTGCCTATGAAGACAACTCAGGCAGAATGTTTTCTTTATGACTTTAAAGAGCCTTATCAAAAATCAGTCAGATCCATACCAATCATCGACCATGTATGAAAGGAAGGTTTGCAGGTGATGACAACCCCAGCGACGGTTACACCTGTGCTCGCTAGGTTGGACAAGAAGTATAAGGCGCCTTCGGACGCTCCAGCGTGTTTGCTGGGCCATCCTGAACCAGACTCTATCATTTCGCAGGAAGCCCAACAAAAATCGAAGAACCCATCAGCGCCTATTTCTGCACCTCTGGACAGGGAGGGACGGCGTTTTGACAATGCAGCACCATATGTCGACCTCCTTCCGGAAGACAGTGAACAGGAGGCGAAGAAGATTCTCCAGGTAGATGAGAGGACTTCAGCTGAAGTCATCGAGTTTGCCATGGACATAGCTACCACAGCCTTTCGTTCCCTAGGAGGAGGAGCAGTTTTACGGCGTCAGAGTTGGCTGAGGGCCACTGCCTTTAGACCGGAGGTCCAAAAGAAGATTCTGGATCTACCTTTTGATGGGGAAGATTTGTTTGGATGTCTGGTAGATGAGACCCTTCAGAGTATTAAGAAGGACACAGAGAAGGCCTTGGGTACGTTGCAGTATCGGAAGGTGCCCTTTTGAGGCACCCGTGGAAGAGGACAACCTTCTTATAGAGGTGGTTACCAACAAGGAAGATACACCGCCTATTCTTGTTATGTTATGTTATGTTATTTATTCTTTTGTATAGCGCTGCGGTTACTCAAAAAGAGTGTCCCGGCGCTTTAGGTAAGGAGAACTGATTCGCAATAACATAACATGATAAAAAGAGAGTACAGAACAAACAGGTAGAAAAGGGACAGCTGGGAGGTCTACTGAATGAACAACCAGGTTTTAAGACCTCTCCTAAAATCAAGAAGACTAGTAACCCCCCGAAGTGGAAGCGGAAGCGAATTCCACATCTGTGGAGCCAGCAGGCTGAAAGAACGGCCACCCAGGCGCGCTCTCTTAACTCGAGGGACAACCACCAGGAGCAAAGATTCTGACCTCAGAGACCGAGCCGGATGGTAAAAGGAAAGTCTCTTTTGGAGATGCTTTGCTCCCACAGCATGGAGAGCCTTGTAGGCCAAAGTCATAGCCTTAAAGGCGATTCGTTTGCGGATGGGTAGCCAGTGCAGCGTCAACAATAAGCCCGAGACGCTGACACGTCTATTTAGACCAAAAATGGCCCTGGCCGCCGCATTCTGCGCAACTTGAAGCCGCTGCAACAGGTACTCTGGTAGGCCCAGGTAAAGAATGTTGGCATAATCTAACCTGGAGCCTATCAGAGCCTGCACAGTCAGCCTCCTGTGCTCCTCCGACAAAAGAGGCAAAAACCTCCGCAGCATCTTTAATAGACAGAAGCAGGTGCCGGTCACTCCAAGGATCTGGGCTTTCATCGTCAGCTCCTTGTCCATCTTAACCCCCAAGTTTTTAGCCATAGGAGAAGAACCGGATGGAGGGAACATATCGATGGGCCACCAGGCCTGCCAGCTAGGCTCCGTATCGCACCCGAAAAAGAGCACCTCGGATTTATCGGAATTGCACTTGAGGCTGTTCAGTTGGAACCATGTGAACACAGCCCCAAGGCAATTCCGGATACTCTCCCCGTCAAAGTCTGCCCCTCTCTCGCAAGAAAAGAGGAGCTGGGTGTCGTCGGCATACGACACGATCCGGGCACCGAACGACTCCGCCACCGCCGCCAAAGGGGTCATAAAGATGTTAAAGAGGGTCGGGCTCAATATAGAGCCCTGAGGGACCCCGACTCCCAAAGGCGGCATCACGGCGGTGTCAGGCGATGTCCAGACCGTTTGCCGGCGGCCGGCCAGAAAGGACGAAAACCAGCTGAGCACCGTCCCCCGAAGACCAATCTCATAGAGTCTTGCGAGAAGGCCATCATTGGGGACGGTGTCAAAAGCCGCCGACAAGTCCAACAACACCAACATGACTTTGCCCCCGGTGTCCAACACCCCTTTGATAGTTTCAGAAACCTCAAGGAGCGTGGTCTCGGTGCTACGATTTGAACGGAAGCCAGACTGGGAGTCATGTAAGATCTCGTGGGTCTCCAAAAAGTTGGAGAGCACCGACTGAACATGTTTCTCCAAAATCTTAACGAGAGCCGGCAACAAAGAAATCGGCCTATAGTTGGCTGGGACCTTCGGGTCAAGACCCGGTTTTTTTAAGCAGCGGGATGACCATTGCCTGCTTCCAAACTGGCGGAACCACTCCCTGCCTCAACGAGAGATTCAGAAGAGGGTTCGCCAGTGGATTGATTACTTCCGCCAACTTACCCAAAAGCTTGGCTGGGCAAGGATCGAGTGGAGACCCAGATTTCAAATTGCCCATAAGCGCTAAGGAGGCTGGGGCTGGCAAAGATGGAAACTCAGCCAATATGACACCCTGCGAGGTCGGAGGGAACATACCGGCCTCGGATGTAAGCGGCCTAACAGGTGCTCCCGATGGAAAAGAGTCCTGTATGAGTTTTATCTTGCTTGTGAAGAAACAAGCAAGATCCGCCGCCCAGGATTCTAAGGGCACCTCTTCCGATGTAATGGTCCGAGGAGAAATAAATTCTCTGACTATGGTAAAGATCTCCTTGCTAGAGTTAGAGGCCGCTTCAATTCTCCCCGCAAGATAGGCAAGATTCCTCATCACAGCACTACCGGCAGCAATGTGGCCAGAGGCAGTCTGGAAGCTACTCTAAGTCCGCTCCCAGAGGACGAGGAGGTCGTCCAGGTAAAGACAACAACAAAAGACAATGACAACCTTCAAACTCTGGATTTTTACCCTCCTACCCCGTCAAATGTTCCCCTGGGTGGAAGAGTGACTTATTATTTATGTCAGTGGCAGAGAATAACATCGGACAAATGGGTCCTCCACATAGTAAATTTCAGACATACTCTAGAATTTCTACGCTTCCCTCCTCCCACGCCACCTACGTATCAAGAAGTCAAATACCTATCTCAAATGCGTCGGGAGGTTCGGGCAATGCTCCGAAAGGAAGCAATAGAACCGGTACCAAACTCCTAAAGAGGAAAAGGATTTTATTCCTGTCTCATCTTGATCTCGAAGAATGCTTTCAAGTGGCGTCCGATCCTGGACCTACGGTCTCTAAATGCCTATCTCAAGAAACAGTCATTCAGAATGGTGACCCTCCAAGATATTTTGCTAATCTTAAACCCAGGAGATCAGATGACCTCCCTAGATTTACAGGATGCATATTTTCATATCCCCATCAATCCTTCCCACAGAAAGTACCTTCGATTTACAGTGGCCAAAAACCATTACCAGTTCAAAGTGCTGCCATTCGGCCTCAAATCAGCCCCGAGAATTTTTACAAAATGTCTGGCAACGGTGGCAGCTTATCTCCAAAGACAAAAACACCAAATATTCCCATACCTAGATGACTTGTTGATAAAGGCACCACAGAAGGCGGCTCAAGCTTCAGCTTCGGCTTGCATGGACTTGTTTGCAGATCTGGGTCTGAATTTAAATGTAGAAAAATCGTCTCTTCAACCACCCAGAAGAATCACATTTCTGGGTGCAATCCTTTGAAACGTCTCAAAACAAGGCATTCCCATCCATAGAAAGACAATTGGGACTAATCTCTCTGGCCAAAGAGTTCAGGAGAAGAAAGTGTCTTTCAGTCCGAAAATACAAATCACTTTTGGGGACGATGTCTTCATGCATACCACTCATTCCCCTGTGTCGATTGAGAATGCGTCTGTTACAAGAGGCGCTAGATCTACAGTGGAAACCAAGCAAAGGGATCCTTCTAGGACAAGATCAAAGTCATGCAACCAATGTTGCAGGCGATAGCGTGGTGGACTCACAGAAGCAATATCTCAGTGGGTCTTACCTTCTTGACCGAACCAGCTCCATTAGTGGTTACCACGGATGCCTCTCTCGAAGGATGGGGAACAGTCCTCCAGGAATTACAAGTCAGCGGCCGATGGAAACAACAGGACCAACACCTTCACATAAACCTATTGGAATTAAGGACAATAGGATTGGCAGTGTTGGACTTCCTGCCAAGAGTAGAAGGAAGATCGGTGTTAGTGCGGACAGACAACACAACCGCAATGCACTATATAAACAAACAGGGGGGGAAAAGATCGCTTTCTCTGTCAAGAGAAGCTCAGAAAATATGGAAATGGGCTATAAATCACAAGGTAACTCTGAAGGCTGTACATCTTCCAGGGGATCAGAACACAACAGCAGACACTCTCAGCAGGCAAAAGACGGCCTGTCACGAGTGGGAACTCGATCAGGACACAGTACTGAAAATGTTTTCCAAATGGGGAGTACCAACAGTGGATCTGTTTGCCACAGCCCAGAACATTCCGACAGAATGCAGAGAGATCCTGGCAAAGGCGAGGGCTGAAAGCACTAATAAAACATATAGGATGAAATGGAAAAGATTCTGCTTGTGGTGTCAGGAGAACGACTTACATCCTCTGCAAGCAGAGGCACATCAGATCATCCCATATTTACTAAGGCTGGCAAAGTCTGGATTGGCCCAAGCCTCTATTAAAGTGCATTTGGCGGCGATCTCTAGATACAGGAGAAGTTCAACGGGTCCATCTCCGTGGTCGGAGAGGATTGTAAAGCAGTTCATGAAGGGGTTGTTTAGAGTTTACCCACCTGTCAGGTCTCCACCTCCTCTATGGCAACTGAATATTGTTTTATCACAATTGATGAAACCACCATTTGAACCAATTCACAAAACTGATCTAAAATTCCTATCCTGGAAGGTGGCTCTATTAATAGCTCTAACATCAGCCAGGAGAGTGGGAGAAATACAGGCACTTACAATGCAAGAACCTTTTCTGCAATTCAGAGAGGACAGGTTGGTGCTCAGAACAAATCCAAAATGTATTCCAAAGGTGCCAACGGATTTCCACTTAAATGAGCCATTGACCCTTAAAAGATTCTTTCCTCAGCCATCTACGGCGGCAGAGAGAACTCTCCACACTCTGGATGTTCAGCGTTGTCTGAAATTTTATTTACAAAGGACAAGAACTTTCAGAAAATCAACACAATTGTTTGTGGCTTTTAGTGTCCCCAGGAAAGGATTCCTGGTGTTGAAACGGGGAATTGCGCAATGGATCTCAAACACCATTCAATTCTGTCATCAGGCGGCGGGAAAGCCGTTGAGTGCACGTGTTCGTGCACATTCAACAAGAGCGGTATCAACCTCTACTGCTCTGTTTTCAGGCGTCTCTATTCAGGACATCTGCAGGGCGGCTACCTGGAGGAGTATGCATACCTTTACCAGACATTACTGCCTGGACGCTCACTTAAGAAGCGATGTAGCGGTGGGACAAGCTGTACTGAGGAACCTTTTGCAATAACGGTGAGCCTTCTTTGTCATATCTCCTTCCTTGGTTGGTAAGATAAGCACATTTTATTATTGTACACTGTTTGTTATAACATTTATAAACATTCTGTCTATGGATATTTGTATACAGCTATTGCTACAAGAGAATGACATGTGTTACCTGTTTGGGAGAAGAAGGTGACAACAAAATGTGCTATGATTTACTGCTCGCTATTCTGATTCAGGTATGTGAATCTATGAAAGCTCCAATACTGGAGTAAGAAAACAAGTTACCTGTAACTGTAGTTCTCTATGGAAGCTTTCATAGATTCACATACGCCCACCCTCCTCCCCTGAGAGGTTCACCTCGGATTAGGCACAAAGGGTGTTATAGCACAAGTGCCCAAAAATCTGAGGGGCAAAAGGTTCTCTCAGGAGGGCTCTAGAGGGTGAGGAGCTCTGATTGGCTAAGGGAAAAGTTTGGTCCTTTTTTGCATAACAAAGGTTATGGGTTGCAAAAGAGAAATGGGCCTAGGCCTTTTTACAGTTAGCTATACTGCTAAGCATTGCTTTTTATATACCGGAGACTCCCGTCTCGACGACGGGGAAATGATTCAGGTATGTGAATCTATGAAAGCTTCCAATACTGGAGAACTACAGTTACAGGTAAGTAACTTGTTTTCTTCCCTTCAAGAGCAATTCTGTGTACAGAACATCCTTAGGTATAAAGTAAACTGGATGACCTCCAACTTGCTCAAAATAAACCCTGACAAAACAGAGGTACTAGCCATCACCACGGGAGGCAACCCTTGTTCTAATCTCTTTTGGCCACAAGAGTTGGGTACTACACCCACACCGGTCTCTGTTGTGAAGAGCGTAGGCATTAACCCTATCCATGCTGATGACGGAACCGCTCCGTCATCAGCCGCGGTGGCGCTGTGCTGATGACGGGGCGGTTCCGTCATGGCCCGGCCGCTGCGCCTGCGCGGCGTTGATTTCGCCCCTGCGCGGTGCGTTCTATTGAGCGGGCGGGGCCATGATGGAACCGCTCCGTCATGAGCACAGCTCAACCGCGGCTGGTGAGCGGTTCCGTCACCAGCATGCGCCCGCCGCCCCGCCCCCTTAGCACTTCGGCGGAATAGCCACCGCAGTGAAGGGGTTAAATTAGATGCTAAGCTTACACTGTTAAACCAAGTGACCACTGTGGTAGGGACCTGTGTGGGCCTTTTGAGACAACTTAGGAAACTGGCACCCTCCTATCACTCTCAACTCTGCGCACTGTGGTGACAGTATGGATTGTGTTGCGATTGGACTACGGCAATGCAATATATATTGGGCTACAAGAGAAGCTGTTAGGTAAGCTGCAAGTAGAAATGAACGATGCAGAGAGATTCATTTTCAGGCTCCTAAGACACTCACATGCCACACCACTTCTGCAGCAGCTTCACTGGCTCCCAATTAAGCAGCGGGCCAGGTTTAAGGGCCTATGCATTGCACACAAAGTTATTGTTGGGCATGTACCAGACTACATCAAGGACCGCCTAAAGAGTTACATGCCAAAACGTGACCTCCGCTCGCCCGAGGCAGGCCTGCTGTCCTGCCCACGGTTTGATAAAGCCACCATGGGCGGACAAGCTTTCTCAGTTCTGATCCCCCAACTGTGGAACAAGCTACCGGAAAGCTTGCGTAGGGAAGCCTCTCTCCTTCCATTCAGGTAAAAACTTAAGACTCTGTTGTTCACACAGGCCTGGGTACAAGATGTGCTCTGACCGGGTTACTTCTGGTAGGGTTTCGCAATTCTCTCATAAGCGCTAAGAGACCATTGGGGATTACGCGCTATACAAATGCCACTTCATAACAGGTGTCTGGAACTCATTCTTTTCACTTCAATATTGGCATATATGCTGACTTTTAGTTTCTAGGCTGACTTCCACCACACCACACCAGTTGGCAACAATTACAGTGAAGTGCAATTATTGTCCCTGTATAGTCAGTCAAAAAATGTTTATTCAATCAATGTATACCATAAAATACATGAAGCATAAGTATCACATAAATACTAAATGAGTACATTAATTACAGCAGGAAAAGAAAACAATATAAATATAAAAACAAGCTAAAAAACATATTACCAAACGGAAATTTAAAATGTGCATATAAAGTGCTAGTGCCCTAGTGCGTTATCTAAAACAGGTTTAGCAAATTCAGACTTTTGCAAGAAAGTTCCACTTTTAAAAAAATACAAAAACTGGCCTATGTGATGAGGTTGCAAGAGGGTCCCTTTAGTCCTTTAATAGCTTTTTTCTCAATCTGAGGGCAACTGAAAAGAAAACTAGCAACCCCAAAACTAATCATAGGGAAGGGTAAGGTTTGTAGAATCAACAATGCAGGCCTTACTTGTACAAATTGATTGTTTCTTACCAGCGGAATGGTAAATGTATGCCTCGAGGAACAAAAAAAATCACAGAAAAATATAAAATGCAAAGTGGCCGGTTACAAAAACTTTTCAGAAGAGCAAGGTTTCAGGGCTCCTGGCTTTGAAATACCCATTGGGACCGTTGGGAACCAGTGCATGGTATTGAGTCCAAATCTGGTCAATATGAAACAATAGTAGACATTATTGACAAATGACAGGTAGAGTTCTCCCATCAAACTTGCCAACAAGGCATGCTGATGCACTGTGGGTTTCATAAGTTCTCTATCTTCCCTTTCCCCAAGCTGCCTGGCCAGGAACATGTTCTTGATGACCTGCGCATCACCTGGGCGTAAAGGTTTTGGGTTATTATACAAATACAAGCAGCCTAGCCTCGTCGGCTGTACCTGAACATACCCTAACCACGGAATATGCAGGGCTCCTTCAAGGGCACTACAGTCCTTTAATACATGATGATTCAGGGTAGGAACAGGACTTGACCAGATTCTAAGCCACGCGATATTGGCACCACATCGATATGATATATGATATATAACCCACTCTTAGCTCCTCATGAATGATAAAAGAGGGGGTGTTGATCAGAACTGCAAGAAGTCTGCAAAAAATATATTCTCCTTTACCTGTAATTCTCTAATGCCTTTATGCCCCCACACATCACAGCCATAACTTTCCATGGGGATACATTATTCATTAAAAAACTTTAAAAGGGCAGGCACAGGTTTAGCCCCTTGTCTCTTAGCAAAGTCCATAGTGTCACCAATGGCCCTTGCCAAAGTGTTCTTTTTGAGAGTTCTTTGGGCAACCCAGGGGCCTTTGTCATAAAACAACACTCTCAAATATGGGAAAATTGATACCTTGTTAGTTCTGCCCCCCTACAAAAGAACCCAACGGCCTTACGACTGTGTGAGATTTGGTAAACTTAGAAGAAAGATCCAGGGAATCCTTTAAATCAATAAAAACATTTAAAAGATTTTGGAGGCCCACTGCATGACGTGGGAGTAACACTGCACCATCGGCATATAGTAATGCAGGTATTAGTTTTGTGCCTGCCCTGGGTATATCTATACAAGCTGTTGTCAAGGCATCCCTTAATTTATTGATATAAAGGGTAAACAGCACGGGAGCCAAATGCAGCTCTACCTTACTCCTCTCTTGACCTCCCATGAAGAGGACAGGCTATCATTCGCATCATACCTGCCTGATGCGTTAGACTGTGATGAGATGTGTGAAGGAAAGCCACCATGTCTGCGTTCATACCCAGCTCCAGGAGAAGTGGCCAAAGATTGAATCTGTTAACACAATCAAATGAGAAAGTTAGGTTCATAAAGGCCATATGTAGGCATCCCCTCTTGGTTATGGGATATTTTCCCACTATCAATTGTAGGGTAGCTCACTGATCCACTGTCCCTCTGCCCTTCCTAAAACCATATTGGAGCTCCGAAATAATGTTATGAATATCCAACGAGCAGGTTAATCGTTCTAAAACATCTTTCCCCATGATTTTTGCAGCAAGGAGGGAGATGGGGTGATAACAAACTGGGTTTTTCTTGCCCCTTTTCTAAAAATTGGTAAGATGATGGCTTTAGACCAGGAAGCTGGAAAACCAGTCTTGTTGACCGCGATAAATAAGTGTATCAAGATATTAGCCCAGGTCAGGGGTGGCTTTGTAAAGTCCAGGAGAACCCCATTGAGCCTGTAGCTTTCCTCATGCTGTTCCCGAGATGGCTTTAGGTACTTCATTAATATTAAAAATCAAAGGTGAGATTTCTGTTCCAGGTTCCCATGGGGCTCCCCAGGGCATCCCCGCCATAAATCCCTTCAAAGTGTTGAACCAATCTCTCTGGGGAAATGATGCAATCCACTCTAGAGTTTGCTGAGCCGGAAAGAAAAGCACTATTTCCCAAAATTTGGAACTATTATCCAGCACACTTGCCTCTCACAAACCTTCCCACACCTGTTCTCTGTAAACCATTTACGCTTTTAGATTGTTATATGTTGGTTATTCATTCTTGAAGGCTTTCTAGTTCAGCTCTCTATAATACTCACATGGACAGAATTCCTCTCCTGGTATCCTGGATTGGACCATAAAATGGGTGTTCTTGCTGGTCCCGTGGAGTGCCTAATGACCACTTTTGTCAATCAATCTGTCAGATATTCTTTGAGCAGCTGGTCCTCTATAGGACTTAAAGGATAAATCCTCCCATCAGTTACCCTGGCATTAGCAACCAGTTCGATGGGACAAGCATGTGTTCGGTGTGGTCTCTTTTTTTTAACAAATACATCAAGATAATTATGATAAGCGGCAGTAATCAGAGTTCTTTCTTCCAAGGGCTGCAGTGTAAGATTTTTCAGAATGTACTGTAATGGAAGTCCAGCATGGGAGTAAACAGTTTCTTTGCAATACAGGTGCACAAATTGGAGGTTTCTTCTAACCAGCCAACCTGGTCATCCAGTCAAGCTATAGTGAAGGGAGGAGCATCAATCAAATAAAAAACTAAAGACTCTACATGTCCATGTAGAGTTGCCATGACGAGGCTCTGATCCCAAAAGGTATCTCCAGATTTTAATGCTTTTCCACCAGTGACTCCAATAAGATCCTTCTGCTCTTGTTTCTGTCTCTGGAATCTGTATTATTTTCTAAATTGTACAATCCATATACCCCCACGTTCCAGAATCAATAAGAGCTAGAGTGAACCTAAAGACGTGGATACATCCATTAGCAAGAAGTATTGTTCTTTAGAAATGGCAAAGCCTTTTATGGGAAATATGCATACTCTGGGTTTGTCTTTAAAGATAGATCTCAGAAGCAGACAGGGGCATTGACAACTCACCGGGGGTCACGCTGCTCTTCCGTTGCTGTTGGTCTCCAGCTGCCGCTTCCTCCACCACGCGGCAGCCGTGTGAGAGACTACAGCCCCCAGCATCCTTGGCGGTGACACGCCCACCGGGTATCGCGCATGGAGGCGCACAAAAGGCAGAGGTCCCTGCGGACGAGCGGGGGTCTCAGAAGCAGACAGGGGCATTGACAACTCACCGGGGGTCACGCTGCTCTTCCGTTGCTGTTGGTCTCCGGCTGCCGCTTCCTCCACCACGCGGCAGCCGTGTGAGAGACTACAGCCCCCAGCATCCTTGGCGGTGACACGCCCACCGGGTATCACGCACGGAGGCGCACAAAAGGCAGAGGTCCCTCCCGCCTCGCGGGACGCGCGCGGGTGGCACCGGGAGAAGCCTGGGACAAGGGCGGGGCCATCTAAGGCCATCTGAGGCCAGAGGAGGTCGGGGCGGGGCCACACCCCTTGGCTCATCTCGAGGAGATGCGGTTTTAGCAATAAAGGTACTGTTTCCCTTTACTTGTCCCCGGTTACAAACTGGTCCCCCCTATTTTGTCTACAAAGCGGTTTCGCTGAACTGCTTAGGTCGGAAGGATGGCTGATGTCTTCACTTGCACGGGGGGGTACAGGAACGATGCCGCACAGAGTGGCATGACCAGAGGAACATTGGACCACTATCTAAAGAGGTTAACGATCCCCATTGTTAGGGACCTTGAACGATTAGAGCAATCTCCCGCCCTGGATAGTTCACTCAATATGTACTCTCCTTTACAGTTTGTTGACCCTGCTCCCGAGATTTTATTACTGGAGGAATTAAATAACCTGTGTAAGACTAAATATGAACACGTAAAATCTGTCAATGTGGTAATTAATCCACCCATCTGTGCCATATCAAATATTAGCCCTCGGCCCTGCAATCAATCTCAACTAACCCCTAGTACTCAGGATGAGCCCCCTTTAATACGATCACATGTAAATTCGCCTTTGGCATCTATCACCAATCCAGCCAAGCCTATCATTGCCAAAAGGAAGCGAGGAGGTGTTAAACATCATGGGAGACGGGCCAAGCTACAGAAACCAAATCCCCATCCTGTATCTACTAAAACTTCCAACTCTGATACTTTGAACCCACCAATATATGCTTCTTTTCTGGCTTCAATCGAGAACTTATTAAAGTCTATTTTATCCCCCCTGATGGACAAAATGGTCAGCATAGGGGATAGGCTTATGGCCATCGAGGAAGCAGTTAAGGCTAATTCATTTCCTGTAAAAACTATATCTATACCAACGCAACCACAGCCTTTAGTAGCCACACAAAAGCCGAAAAACCCCGTACAAAACAAGATCACCCAATATCAGTCAGCATCTCGGAATGTGAATAGTTTGGATCCCCATGCTAAAAATGTGCATAGCTCCCGCCGTACAGTAGGGCCAAATAAACAATTGCCTTCAAATAATGAAACCATGGTCATTCGTAAAACTCTGATGCCCGCTTCTAAACACCTTCAATTGCCTCCAGAGGCCGCCCCCATTGTGTGTGTGCTTTCGGGAGTACCTGAACTTACAAGGGGGAAACATGAAAGCCATACGTATCTTAGAAACAAGGTATCATTTTGGCTAACCAAAAATAGACCTCTACCGCCAAATATTGATGGGACCATACTCAGCGTCAGAAGGGTGGGCTGGCTAGGACCTCTACGCAAGGACTTGGTGGGAGATCTGGTACTTGTTAAATTTAGGTCCAACTATGTGGTTCCATTTCTCCAATCCTGGCAGCCTCATATAGGTGATGGTCCTATTTCTACATGGAGCATATGTGACTTCTATCCCAGTTCATTATATGTCTAGCTGAAACGCTTAAACTTACAGCATGGTCGTTTTTTTCTTTTTTCTGTTCTTTTTTCCTTAATGTGCGTATGTAGAAACATTGCTCTTTTCTTGAATTATGCTGGTTTTAATAATGTTTTGTACGTTTTTAAAATGTTGTTTGTTATCTTGTGATGTCTTTTATGGTTAATGTACCGAATAAAGACTTGTGTGATTTGACTTGATAGATCACTTGCGATTCTTGGCAAAAGTGGACAGTTTCTAGGGGAATGCCCACATTTTTCACAATATAAACACAGACCTCCTCTTTTCTTTTATTATTTTCCTCAGTTGTATGATATGCCTGCAACTGTACAACCTGCATTGGTTCTATAGGCCCTTCTGAAGACAGGATCAGGAGTTTAGAACTCGGTGGTCCTCTTATTTCCCATTTTATTTCAATTTGTAGGGCTAAGTCAAAGAGAGCCGTGGAATAAGTGGGTCAATCTATCACTAATGAGATGGCATCTTCCAGGTTATTATGTAGACCTTTGTAGATGGTAGCCACCACTTCATCTGTCCATCCGGCTTCCAAAGCCAATTGTTTACAATGGCTAATGAAGGCAATCAGGTCTCTCATCCCCTGCCTGAGTGTGAGGTGTTACATATGCACATCTTGTTTACTTTACTTTAGTTTATGGTGTACCCAATAATTCTCTTGATGTGTTCCATGAAAATGGAAAAGAAAACTGTGTGTGGGGCAGGACCAGGAGAGAAGGGGAAGTGGTATAGAGAGAGAAGAAACACTTAGTCAGCATCTTGGGTACCGTATTTCTGTAACATGTGATGGGAGGAGGTAAATTGCAATGAATCTTGGTCTATGACAGTCTGGCTCGTAGTACTCTAGCTCAATGTTTGACACAGTAGGGACTTTATTTAACCCCCTGGTGCTGTAAATATCATCCAGTAACAGAATGTGAGGGTTTGCCCCAGTTGTTGAGACATTGGGTGCCAAGATGACTCGGAGAGTCCACTGGACTAGAGGGAGAAAGGATGGTGGGGAAGTGAAGCTCAGCATCTGAGGAACGGAACAGTTCTAGCTGTCCTAGGAAGCCAGAGAAGGGTTAAAATGGTGCAGGAACCACAAATCCTGCAAGCTATTAGATAGAAGTAGATAACCCACCAACTGCCATTACTGAGTAAGGTGTAATTCTGTGACTGGTGCTTAAATACGCCCATTTCCTACTTACCAGGAAGTTCAATGTGTTGTTCTTCAAACTTTGCCCTGGAAGTGTTCTCAGAAAATACCTATCCTTCCTGAGGACCTCCCCTTAGTAACCGGAAGTTGTAATGCAACATTTTCAAACAATATCAAGATAATACAGGGGCCCAGAGGTGGGAGTTGGCCCAACTATGACAATCTCTTGAGCCCTGAGAGGGCACCTTAATAACCATGCTGGTTTTCCGAACCTGATCAGGCATTCTAGATGACTTTAAATTTTGTTTTCATCATGTCACATTTGCTGTGCATTCAAAGACATAGGTCAAATGTCAGTCCAGGCATCTGAAAAATTGCTGAGTATTCTTTTAATATAGAGACTACTGCATAGTGTGATCATTTTGCAAAGAGAACTATAGGGAAATCTTGCTTTTGTGAAAGGAAAGGCTGAATGCCGTTTTCTTCCAACCCAGAACAAAATTTAAATACCTATAAACAAACTGTGCATATACTTCAAAATAAATAAACAAGAAAGGGAAAATAAAGTGCTTTTTCTAATAATATAGTGTGATGAAAACAAATAAAAGATTTTAATAGGGTCAAAACAAACTAAACACTTTATTTGATGATGTGCAAATGGCAAATATTAGCTGAAACTCAATTTCCACATATTATCATTTGGGCGATATATAGTTTTATCAGTAAAATCTGATGCGTGTACAAATTAAGTAGTAATTTTAATGGAAAATATGCTGTCTACCAAGCCTTAATTTGGTAATATATTTGTTAGTTAGTGTGTCCCTATATGCAACACCAGCTACATAGTACACCCATTACCACTTTCCTGCTGAACGGGCATGGCTCATTTGCGACACTTGTGATGCTTGAGATTTTTTCAGAATCAGAGTTTCAGAGTTCAGTGATGTAACATTGATGGCAGCATCACCAGCCTGAAAATTCTTCCAGCACCTCTGCCTTCTAAGGCCACAGACGCTCTTGCAGCACAGGAGCTGGCTGTTAACTCCGTATGATTTCTCTAGCAGCAGGAGTCTGACGTTGAGCAGCAGAATCTATTGATCACCTGCAGGGGTACTGCAAAGGCCTCATTGTGCATGATCTGAATATCTGAGCACCCGCCTGCTCACCTTTGTGAATGCAGAGTGCGCCATTCAGCCCAAACTGCCTGACACCAGCAGATGTCAAAGAAGAAGTTATGCCCATGCTGATAGATTGTACCAGAAGATAAGACAGTCACAGTAATCACTGTGTTCAGCCTGATGAGTGGAGGAACGAAGATGGCAGTTAGTAAAATAACATAGTTACTTGGGAGAGAGTGCTGGACCTGCAAAATGAATGATTTGAGCATTGTTTGTTCTCCAGTACTGTATCTTTTGTTGATTTACATGCTTGAATCTTCCCTGTTGTCATGGTGGGAGTCTCACGGTAACAGTAAAATAGCAGTATTAAAGCTTGACATTCAATAGCCATAGAAATTCAATAGCCTTTAGCAACCTATTATCATTGTTTTAAAACATCCAAACTTCAGCCAATCAGAGCATAGACCATAGAGTCTCCATCCTCTGCAGGGCTACCATATCTCAGATTTTTTACCGCACATCGCGTGCTAGGGAGTCCCCCTGAGCTCTGCTCAGTCACAGTGTTTCTACTGTTGCCCTTTTGAACTTCCAGCTTGCAGTTCCTTTCTTTGCTTCATCTCTTTTTTTGAGGGACATTCCAGGAGTGTGAGTACCTATTTTTTCTTCATTATGCCTGAGTCTAAAAAAGGGCTGTTTAGGCCCTGCAAAACCTGTGGAAAGTCCAGACTGTATTCTGAGGACCCACATAAAGTGTCTTTATTACCTGTATCCTGACCACAAGCCCAGAGAATGAAAGTACTGCCATACGTTTTCCACAAGAACCCTCAAGAACCGTGAGGGTAGGCTGCTTCTCTCACTGCAAAGGAAAAAGGCTGCTAAGGATGCTGACTCTGAAGGTGAGGAGAAGCCATATACCTCCTCCAAGAAAAGGAAGGAAGAAGGGTCTTCCTCTTTGCATAGATAGCCTAAACAATCTTGGTCTCAGAGTAAAGAGAAGCCTGAAGAAAAGAGTATTTAAAAAGATCAGCCTGGTCTCTCTTCCTTACACCAGATAGCTGGCTCTGTTCCACCATCGGCCCCTCATACTCCCCTCAGGTATTCTTCATCTGTGAGAATCCGCTCGTCAACAGCTCTGTAGATGAGGAAATTGCCATCTACAGCCTCCACCTCCACAGAATCAGGCGATCTGTCTGCGGTCTCATCAGCGACTTCGACTATGTTGACAGTCAAGACAACGGCGGCTTCGTCATCGAAGACGGAAGTGGTGGTGTCATCATCGTTGAATATTGTAAGACCATCTCTGTCATGGAGGGCTTCTCCATCGACGGTCCAGCCCTTTACCTCACTGTTGGTGATTGTCTCTCTCCTGCTGCCGCAGACGGTTTTACCGTCGACGACAGTGTCGGCGATCCCGTTGATGAGCCGGTCAATGGCTCCATCACAAGGGAAAAGGACGTTGTGCTTTCAAAGTCGATATTATCTCTTCTACAGGACTTTTCAAAAATATCCCCATTGGCTCCTATTCGTCTCTTGGATTTCCAGGAATCTGAGGATGTTGGTCCGTATGACCCAGCATACATCCCCTCGCATCTCAGAATCAAGCGTCAGGACTCAAAGGAGGATGTGGCGCTGGATGACTCATCTGCTTATTTAGAAGGTGAATATTTTTTCTCTGACGCAGGGCGTCCCAGTGCTCAACGCTTGGACGCATTTCAAGAGCACTACCCATACGAAGAACAGGAGGATCATGCACAAGAGCCTTCTAATAATATTTCCATTTCGTTGGTCTCTGACCCTCGTATGATGCTTAATGACTATTACAAGCGATTTCCTGAGGGGAACGCCGATCCGCAACCACCACCTACACAAGAGGTTCCTGTTGTCATTCCTGCACCGCTGACTGTGCCTCCGTTGCCAAAAAACAAAAATGTTCCGACACCTTGGGAAATTCCTGTTCCGGTACAGGACAGTGATGACCTGCAGCTAGAAAAAGGGGAGCTGCAATTGGACCCGGATTTCCGTGATGGATGGGACGATTACTCCACCTTCACCTATTCCACCTATAGCCGACTCTCCACCTGCAGATATCAGCGGTTTCCACGATCTCCTGGAATGTGCTTCAAGGTTCTTCGACCTTCCTATGCCTGCCAAGCAGACAGAGTATTTTTTGTATGATTTTAAACCTTCTATGCAACTCTCCACTAAGGCCATACCCATGGTGGACTACTTATGGCAAGAGGGCCTAAAGTTAATGAAGACGCAAGCCTCTATTCCTTTGGTGGTATCCAAACTAGATAAAAAGTACAGGGCACCCGAAGACTCTCCTGTGTGCCTCACTGGTCATCCTCGGCCTGACTCAGTTATCCTGCTGGCTGCGCAAAGAGATATAAAAATCCTTCTTCCCCATGTGCCACTCCACCTGAAATGGAAGTACGCTGTCTGGACAACAGCGGCAAAAGGTTCTCCACATTGGCAGACACCGCCATCAGGGCCTCCAATGCCATGGTTATCCTCAAGAGATATGACCGACAGATGTTGTCCGATATCACTTCCTTGTTGGAGTATCTTCCCGAGGAGGAGAAGAAGGAGGCAACGGATGTTCTATCAGTGGGGGAAAAAGCCTCATCTGAGATCATTGATGTGGGTCTAGACATTTCATGGACCGCCTTCAGACAGATGGCGGAAGCAGCAGTGCTGAGAAAACAGTGGTGGCAAAAGCCTACAACTTTATGCCATGAGGTTCTGGCCATGGTGTTGGATATACCGTTCGACATGGATGACTCTCTACAGTCAATAAAGTCAGACACAGGCATTGATAAATCGCTGATGAATCTGCAGCAAAATAAGTTTTCTTCTTATCGGAGAAAACGTAGAGGTCAATATCTCTCTTGACCTCAATGTGAGCAGCGTTTTCAACCCTATTACCAGCAGGGTTTTCAATCGCAGCACTCTACACAGCCCTTTTGACTAACCTCCACACCAGCCTTTCCTAGAGCATCAGCATGTTGATGCCCAGTAACAGGAGCAATAGTTCATGACACCAACAAGAGGCAATGAGGATTCACAGGCCCCTGCTACCAAAGTCTCACTTCAATTCAGCCCCACTCGTTCCAAATTCTTCAATCAATGGAAGCTCATATCTTCCAGCAAATGGGTGTTAGTTAGACATATTCCGCCTTGGTCACACCCTGGAATATGTTCAACCGCCTGCGGATTTACCTCTGTGAAGAACTTCTCATTGTCATCTGGCAGTTCTCAAGAGGGAAATCAGATTGTTCTTCTCCAAGCAGGCAATCGAAGAAGTGCCATGCAGTCAGCACAATCTAGGTTTCAACTCTAATTTCTTTTTAATAAAGAAAAAGATAGGAAAAGGGAGGCAAATAATGGACCTCATGTTGCTGAACAAGTTTGTCAAAAGTCAACCCTTCAGGATGTTTTCCCTCCGGAGGAATTTGCTTCTCATGGATGCGGGGGATTATATGTCCTCCCTCGTTCTTCTGGATGCATATTTCCATATTCCCATACATCAGAAACACTGACGTTTTCTCAAGTTCGAAGTGGCATGGTGCCATTATCAATTCCAAGTTCTGCTCTTCGGGTTCAAGTCGGCTTCAAGAGTCTTCATCAAGTGCTTGGTGCCAGTGGCGGCTTTTCTACGGCGTGCCGGTCACCAGGTATTCCCTTTCCTGCACAACTGGTTGGTCAAGGCGCCACTCTACCAAGCAGCCAGAAGATCTACGGACACCTGTGTTCGGCTCTTTCGCTTCCTAGGTCTCAAACTCAACAGGAAAAAGCCCTCTCTCATTCCTTTGAGGTCGCTAGTGTTCCTAGGAGCAACTCTGGATACCACGGTTTCAAAAGCCTACCCACAAAACAAAAGGATTTTACACCTCCAGAGAACAGTGTAATCCCTATCCACAAGAAAGTGTGTTTCAGTAAGGATATACAAAATAATGCTAGTGATGATGTCATCCTGCATCCACTGATCCCACACTGTCACCTACAGATGAGATGTCTCCAGGAGCAGCTCGATGCTCAATGGACTCAATCTCAGGGCTTATTTGAAGGCATTGTTTAAATCACACCAGAGATGACTTTAGCGATGTCCTGGTGGGCAGTCAGAGGCAAACTTCCTCAAGGTATATCCTTCCTTATGATAAAACCGAAGCTGGTAGAGACGTTAGACGCTTCCATGGACAGGTGGGGAGCCCACCTACAGGAGTTATAGATTTACAGAAAGTGGTCAGCTCAATAAGAGTAATGTCACATAAATCTGTTGGAGCTAAAAGCAGTTTTTCTCGGCCTCCAGGGTTTCCTGCTAAGGATTAGGAAATCATCCATCCTTGTTCACACGTACAACACCACCAACATGTTCTATCTGCTGAAAGAAGGTGGGACAAGATCTCATGCCTTCTCGATCCTGGCTCAGCAGATCTAGGACTGGCTAATAGCCCACGAGATATCAATACAAGTTCAACACATACCAGGAGTCCAAAACAAATGAGCCGACTGCCTCAGCAGCGACACAAAGCAATGTCACGAGTGGGAGCTAAACGAGGATCAGATGCGAAGGCATTTTCAATGTTGGGGGTTTCCAACCCTAAATCTGTTTGCTACATCTCTCAACAGTAAATACAGGTTCTACACCAACAGATTTCCTCAGCCAGGCTCTCTAAGAAACGCTTTCCATTTTTCTTGGTAGGGAACGTTTGGTTACACATTTCCTCCATTTCCTATCATTACAAAGGTTCTCCAAAATATCAAACAGGAGCCATGCTGCATCATCCTTATCGATTCGGCATGCGCACAGCAGTGCTGGTTCACAGAGCTTTATCGCCTATTAGGGTTCTCTCCAATCCTGTTCCAGCCAAAGGAGAATCCTCTCTCCATGAACCAGGGCCAAGTGCTTCATCCACAAAATTACACGCTTCACTTGTCAGCTTGGCTCCTCATTAC
This sequence comes from Lissotriton vulgaris, assembly GCF_964263255.1. Lineage (NCBI taxonomy): Eukaryota > Metazoa > Chordata > Amphibia > Caudata > Salamandridae > Lissotriton > Lissotriton vulgaris. Next base: position 890,756,869 of record NC_141693.1, on the reverse strand, counting down.
ACGGAATTTGGAGCGCTAGCAATTTTGAAGAATGCCAAACAATACTGCAGGAAGTGCAAGCTCCTTCTAGGCTCAAGTGCTACTCAGCTAAATGGAAACAATTTTGTTCATGGTGTGTCGAGTACTCTTGTGATCCTCTCTCAACGCCTCCTGATGACATTTTGCCATATTTGTTGTCTCTTGCCAAGCCTGGCCAGGCACATACATCCATCAGGGTGCGCTGGGCTGCAATATCCAGATACAGATGACGTTCTGGTCACTTGTCCTTGTGGTCTAACAGGAGTTTATGAAGGTTCTCTTCAGGGCTTACTCACTGATAAGAGCTCCTCCTGTATTATGGCAACTAAAACTTGTCCTGTCACAGCTTATAAGGTCTCCCTTTGAACCAATACACAAATGCAATTTAAAATACCTTTTGTGGAAAGTTGCTTTCCTGTTGGCCATCCCGTCGGCTAGATGCATTAGTGAAATCCAGGCATTTACTGCAACAGAGCCTTACCAACAGTTTCATCAGGACAGAGAAATTCTTTGTACCAATCCTTCTTTTATTTCTAAGTTACCGACCACATTTCATCTAAAATAACCTGTTGCTCATCGCCTTGCCGGCCCCCAGGAAGGGTCAGGCTTTGTTGTGAGCATCGATTACTCGCTGGGTATCATTGACTATACCCTTCTGTCATGAGAGGGCTGGCCACCCTCTAGCTTCCAACGTCTCAGCTCATTTCATGTGAAAGGTGGCAGCTTCCTCAGCCCTGTTTGGCGGAGTGTCCTTACGTGACGTCTGCAGGACAGCGACATGGACGGACGTCCATACCTTCACGAAGCATTACTGCCTGGATGCATGGCAGAAGACGGATGTAGCGGTTGGACAAGCTGTTCTGCGATGTCTGTTTGCTTAAGGTGTGAACTTCTTAGTATCTGTTTTTTCATATACAATTATTTTATGATCAGTGATTGATACCTTTTGAATACCTTCCATTTTAGGTGTGTGTGTGTATATATATATGTGTGTGTGTGTGTATATGTATTAATGTATATATGTATATATATATATATATATATATATATATATATATATATAAATATATATATATTTTTTTTCCCACAGAAAAAAACATAGGTTTCAATGACATTTGGGCTCCGGTGAAAGCACCCATTGTGGTTTCAAATGGCGAGGACTACAACCCCCACAATGCCAAATTGACGACACCTAGTGGGGCGGGGGCTTGTTAATGAATCCAGGTGCCGAAATAACGCTTTCCTGCCAGCCCTTCACACGAGCCACTGACGAAGGGATTTCACTCCTGAAACGCGTTTGGCTGGAATTATGGCTGCAGTTTGTTTTTACTCACCTGAAGGATGGTTTGCCAGCAAGCTGCCAATAAAATAATTTTGCTGAGATGAGGTGTCCGTGTAGCTCAATCCACAAGGGTTCTGCATGATTTTGGATTTTAAGCGGCCTTCCCGGGTCGCGGAACGAGCCTGCCGCTTGTCTGAGCGGTTCCGTGGCGATGACATTGAGCATCGCGGATCACAGAACGGACCGGAGCAGACGCCTTGCAGAGTGGTGTTTGCTCTCAGCAGTTGGCAGCAATAAAGCAGGGCAGAGTCTTCATCGGGAGAGTTGCCTTGTAACAATGACATTTGGGCTCCGGTGAAAGCACCCATTGTGGTTTCAAATGGCGAGGACTACAACCCTCACAATGCCAAATTGACGACACCTAGTGGGGCGGGGGCTTGTTAATGAATCCAGGTGCCGAAATAACGCTTTCCTGCCAGCCCTTCACACGAGCCACTGACGAAGGGATTTCACTCCTGAAACGCGTTTGGCTGGAATTATGGCTGCAGTTTGTTTTTACTCACCTGAAGGATGGTTTGCCAGCAAGCTGCCAATAAAATAAGTTTGCTGAGATGAGGTGTCCGTGTGGCTCAATCCACAAGGGTTCTGCATGATTTTGGATATATATATATATATATATATATATATATATATATATATATATATATATATATATATATATATATATATATATATATATACATATATATATATATTTGTTTTTGTTTTTTTCCCACAGAAAAAAACATAGGTTTCAGGGGCGTTATAGTTAGCTGGACATTTCACTCGTACAAAACCATTGAAATTCCCCCTTTATAGTTAGTTCAGCTAACTATAACTTGCGCGCCCGCAATGCACTGCTGATGATGTCACATATTACATCATTCATGACATGGTCAGTGGCATCATTCATGACATCACTGACGACATCTCAAATGACATCACTGATGACATCATCCACTGAATGTGTGTCTTTCTAAAAATAAAATATTTTTTATATATGTATATCTCAAGGTCGTTGGAAGAATAAAAGGATAAATAATTGTCTAAATTGATGTTTTATTTTTGCAAAATTGATTGTATAACTGACTGATCTTAGGGCCAAATGTAGGAGACCAAATACCGGTCGGTAACGGACGATTTCGGCCGTTACCGACCGGTATTTGGGTTTTGTAATGTAGGGGGCCTTTGATTTACAGAATCAGTAAATTTACCGATTCGGTAAATTTACAGAATCGGTAAAATACTGAATCAGTAAATTTACCGATTCTGTAAATCAATATGTAGGTGGCCCAGTAAACAGTGCCACAGGCCCCTAACCCCTTCCGTGCTCATGACGGAATGGTTCGGTCATGAGCATCGGTCGAGCTGTGCTTATGACGGAACGTTCCGTCATGACCACGCCCGTTTTAATTAGGGCTCCGCACCAGGGGGGAATCGCGGCCGCACGGAAGAGGTTAAGGATTCGTTATTTACCATGTAATACTATTGCATGGTAAATAACGAATTCCTGTGTACATGTACATCTGTGCATGTACACCTGTGCCATGTGGCACACAGACATGCCCTAAGGGCATGTATGTGTGTTACATGGCACACAAGCCAGAAACAGGGATGCAACAGGGTGTCAAAGTGACACCCTGTCCCCATTGGCAATTCGGTATTTTTACCGATTCGGTAATTACTGAATCGGTATTTGCCATTGATTCCTATGGGCTTCAAGCCCCATAGAAATCAATGGCAAATACCGATTAGGTAATTACCGAATCGGTAAATACCGAATCCTACCGATTCGGTATTTGTTACCGAATAATTACCTACATCAGATTTACTGATTCATGAATACCGAATCGGTAAAATTCTGTATTTATGAATCGGTAAATCTGATTTACCTACATCAAGCCCTTAGTGAAGACATGTTTTTTTTTTAACTTTATTTCGCATTTTAAGCAAAAACAAAGCAATGCACTGAGCCCAATGATAGAGCGACTCGGTTGTACATACATGAAAATCCACAGTTATCCTCCTAGCTGCACAATAGGTTACTTGTGAACATCACAATTTATAAAGTACACACATCTGGCCCATGTTAGTCTTAGCCACCAGTAATGCTGCATGGATAGCCCCCACTCCCTCCATCTCGCCAACAATTCTCATTGCCACCCTTACCAGTCTCTACACGCGTTCAATCCGTCGGAACGCAGGTTGTGCTTACATTATAAAGCGGTACCTTAGCCCACACCAGTTGGCACAAGCCCCTGCTCTTGTTATGTAGAGTGTTCCTGTTGTTGGGCTGCCAGAGAGGCCTTGAAGGGGCCCCACATATTTCTAGGTCAGGAGGCTGGGGGGATATGTCTGCATAGTGCTCACTTCTCGTAGAGTAGGACGCTAAACTCTGTAGCCAGGACTGTACTGTAGGGGCTCTCCTACCTCCCCAGTGTATCGCTACTTCCCTCTTCGCCAAAAGCAAGACGATGGCTGTAAACCTACTGATCTTAAGGGGGAATTGTACTACGTATCCCAATAGAGCAATCTCAGGCAGGGGATTCACCTTTGCAAGGTTCGGAACGTACTGTCTCGACCAAACCCTCTGAACAGCAATAATTGTATAGTATCTTATCACTGTTACAACCTTTGAAACATAAAATCAACATATGACTCATTCTATGTTGTTTGTTGAGTGTTTATCTTCAATTCAATATTTTTTCTCAAATCAGCATGTTGTATACATAAGTGTTCAACGAAAATTTCAAGAAATTTGCAAAATAAACTTGGTATATATCATACATTCATTTTTCATCACATTATACATCAGAATTATATTCCATCATCATTTTAAGTACAAATGAAAACCAATAGTCGGAATCCATCAGAAAAATTCTATCGTTGTTGGCTGGCCCAATGCATTTCGAGACCGATGGTCCCTTCTTCAGGGGACACTGTGAATAAAAAAAAATAATGAAATTATATCAATATCCTAGTATGATAATCTGAAGTTCATTTTAATTGTCAACATGAACTCAGATGCTTTCGAATCTACAGGGACCATGTGATATCGTGTATGGGTTGCTCACTCACACGTGTTCATTCATTCCAAAGGCATATATGTGCGTGTGCATTTCACAAGGATGCATGTGTTTATAGTGATTACTCAAACCCAAGAAAAAGTTTTTTGTGCAAGAACCAGAAACTCTGCTATTCCAAATGTCCAAAATATGTGCAAACTAAATTCCAGAGCATAGTGAGTGCCAAATATTGTTTCTGACCTGTCCCAAGAAGACTCAAATAATAGACTGCACTGCACAGACTGAAGCTGTAGATTAGCGTCGTTCAGGCATAATGAAACGAGTGTGATGCATTTGCTGCAGCTAATCTCCTAGATAAAAATCGATTCAAAACACAAAAACGGCAAGCAAAATAGCATGTAAACGCTACCTGTCCTCAGTCTTTCTGTAGTTAGAAGACCCGTGCACTCGTTACTCTAAGGAGTTGAGAATAATATTGAATTTTACAAAAACTGGTACCCTGGTCATCTATTCTACCATGATCCTCACCTTGAAATGATGGATGAAATGTAGTTCGTAAATCGACTTATCTTGTTTCTGAAACCAGTGTAGCGTTGCACTTGCGTGTATCGTAAGGGTATTTAACGCGCAATAGCGGCGTTTGTACGCAATCAAAGTAGAAATAGCACTCTATTATCTCAAATGATCACGATTTTGGCAGCCATATTGGACAAGGAATTAATACATATAGTAGATAGATATTCTGAGCATATCTAATTGCTCAAAGCTCATAATAATGATAGACAGCCAGTTTAAAAGATGTAATCTGTGCCATCTACTCAAGCGGTTATAAAATGGCGTTCAGATGAGTCTCACGTTAGTGAGATAAGCCGAAGCGCAGTTTGTATGCTATGAAGATCACGAAGAAAGTCTCTTGCCTTAGATGATCAGGTCTAGGGTGACCATGATGAAAAAGAACACAAAAATTAAAAAACGTTCAGTAAATACCATATCTGCGTGGAAAATATCTACATGAAGAAAAAAAATAAAGAAAAGAAATGGAAGAAAGTGAATGAAACCCCACATGCACAAACACTCTTCTGTGTGTATATAATGTATATGCAATCAAATTCAATGTTGACACAAAACATGACTTGAGATGTTTACACTATCATTACTTACACTATCATTACTTTGTGATCATGTGTAACTAATTCTAGTTGTGCCCTTATATGTACATATAAACCAATGCCTCTCTCAGTTCTTACTCTGTAGGAGAATGAATTAATGATGTGTCAATTAACTGCTTTCTATTGTATAGGTGGCTCTATTTACACAAAACAGCTAAGGTCCATTTTGTCATTGAGTCCCAGCGGTTCCATTGTTTGGAATTTCTTAATGAGTAAAAATTCTTGTTGGGACAGAAACTGGCTGGCATTCCTTCCCTCTTTATTAATGATTTTTTCAATAACTGTAAATCGAACTTGAGCAATATTATTTTGATGTTCAAGCCAGTGGACTACAAGGTTCGAGTTGGTGTTTTTCTTTCAAATCATACTTTTATGTTCTCCTATTCTTATTTTAATTTTTCTTTCTGTTTTGCCAATATAGAGAAGTCCACAAGGGCATTTGATGCTGTAAATAACCCAATTCGAGTTGCAGTCAGCTGTGAACCGTAGCATAATTTTTTCTCCTGTTCTGGGATGTATGAAGTTCTGTTGTATCACATTATTGCAGTGAGTGCAATTATTGCATTTTCTCATGCCTCTGTGTTGGATGTCGTCACTCTTTTTAGGTGGAGACAACATTTCTTTCAAGTTACGGCTTCTGGTATACGCAAATATTGGTCGTTCGCTGAAAATTTGATTGAAGTCATTATCTTTCTGGAGCAATTCCCATCTCGTCGTTATTATTTTTTTTATGCTTGCTGATCTGGTAGAAAATTTTGATACAAATACATTGCGATTTTGAACTCTTTGTTTTGGGTTTATGTGTCAATAAATCTTTCCGATCGATGTTTGCTGCTCGTGTTGCTGCTTTATTGATACATTCTTCAGGATAACCTCTCTCTAAAAATCTTGCACGTAAACGTTTGAGGTCTTGTTGATGTGCTTCTATGGTGGAAGCGATTCTTTTGCTGCGAAGTATTTGTGAAAACGGAAGATTACTGATAAGTTGAGGAGAATGAAAACTATTGTACATGAGAGTATTGTTGCGATCTGTTGGTTTAATGAATGTTTCAGTGTGAATCATTTGATTAATCTTCTTAATCTTTACGTCCAAAAAAGATATTTCACTGTGATTGATGGAATGGGTGAATTTGATTCTTCTGTTTTGTACGTTCAGAATCTTAATGTTGTTCTCAAGGGATGCTGTCATACCTGACCAAATGAGAAAAATGTCATTGATGAATCGTCGATACATAACTAAATTTTGATTCCATGTGTTGATGTTCAGGATGTGTTCTTCTTCAAATGCTGCCATATAAATATTTGTGTATGTAGGTCTTCCCCCAAATCCCATGCTTGTACCCCTTATCTGTAGAAAAAAACGATCTTCAAAATGAAAGTAGCTATGTTGAAGACAGATCATAAGTAGTTCAAGAAGGAAAACTTTATGCACTCCATTATGATCCATTTGTAGTAATGCCCACTCAATGGCCTCCATTCCTTCTTTGAGTGGGATGGAGGTGTACAAAGATGTAACATCAATAGTACATAAAATCCATTGATGACTCTCTGCTGTGTTTAAGTGGTTTAGATGATTCAAGAAGCCGGTTGTATCTCTGATGTTGGTTTTCCACGACATTACAAACTGTTGAAGGAAATGATCTATGTATCTACCTATGGGCTCAAACAGTTATCCTACTCCAGATACAATGGGTCGGAAGGGGGGTAAGATGGATGTTTTTGTATTTTAGGTAACATGTATACCCTTGGTCGTTTGGGGTTGCTTTGAAGTAAAAACTGTTTGGTTTTTGAGGAAATCTAATCCATGTTTAAGGCGTGTTCAAGTATAGATTCTAATGTTTTCAAGATGTCTTGAGTAGGGTCTGAATCCAATTTTAAGTAAGTTGTTTCATCAGTGAGTTGTTCTATCACTTTTCTGTTATAGTACGCTATGTCCATGATGATAAGGGCTCCACCTTCATCCGCACATTGAAATGTCAATTCTTGCATGTTGGATAATTTTTGTAATATTCTTTTTTCTCCTTTTGTGATGTTTGACTTTCTTGAAGTTCGGAAATTCAAAGTTTGAAGATTTGGTAAAACTAATCTTTCAAACAAATCAATGGTTTTATGAGATGTGGGTGCAGTGAATGTACTCTTTGGTTTGAATTCCACATATTCTTTGGCCTCAACAGGTTCTTGTTCTGGAATTATGTTCTGAAAAAAATGACGTAATTTAATAGTACGCATGAATTTGAAAAACGCTATCTCGGTTTCCGGTAAATTTGTGTTGTAAGTAGTTACAAACGATGTTCCTATATTTAAGACATTGATTTGTTTGTGCGATAGTTCTGTAGATACAATTTTTATCACTATGTTCTGTGACTCCTCAAGTTAGGTTTGCCATTTTCCTTTTCTTTTGGTTTGTCCTCAACTTGTTTTTTAACGTTTCCACTGCTTTTTTGTGTTATTTGATCCGATGGTTGTGTTAATTTCTGACCCTTGGATAAAAAAAATTCTATGTTTGTTGAAGAACGTTGTTGTGTTGTTTCACTTCTGCCCTGTCTACTGGTAGATGGTGCTGTAAGGTCTTCAGTTTGTATTGGTGCTCTTGTTGCCACTATTTCTCTGTCTGACACTACACTCTCTTCAGATGAAGTAAATTGTTTCTTAGCAGGACGACGTTGGGCATACATTTCTGCCCATGTGTATACTTCGTTTAATCGATAGTCTATGGTGTCTCTCTTGAATTTTCTCAATTTTCGTTCTTGTAAATCATTACCGTAGCTTTCACATTTAACATTGAATTCTTCCAGAAATCTTATCCATTCATTATCCTCCATTCTTGCTGACAACTCTCTCTGAGTGTTAGTGATTTCATTTTCCAGTTCTTTAATTGATTTGGATAATTCTTCGATGATTAACAAAATCAAATCAAGGGAGAATTTATTCAAAACAGCATGCTATTTATCCATAAATTGTTTATTGTACTGTAAACAAAAGAGGAGAGGTTTGATTGCCAGTCTCAGGCCTCCGGGTATGCGTTGATGCTTATAATATTGAATTAGAGTTGTAGCATAGAGTCTTTCATTAAGCTCACGTCGCATTATAAATTCCAAATGTCGAAGATGTTGAATTGTGGAGCCTTGATGAGATTCTAAAGTATTTGTGGCTTTGATTAGAGCATAGATTTCTGAAGCTTGTTCACTAGTATATGCTTTGGTCTCTGCACGGTTTTCAGTGGTGCTTGCAATGCTTTCAAATGATGCCATATTTGTTTGTAGGTGGGTTCTGGTGAATACTGGGCAGTTATGTGACAATTTCTATTAGTTCAAGGTAGTCACTAGCACACCTTTTCTTTTGTGGTTAAAAAGAAATATGTGTAATTCTCTTAATCAGATATGTCCTCCTATAGCGTGCTAAAGGGTATCGTGGGGCTGCCTCTCCCTACGTGGACTTAATCTAAATTTGCAAGGTTCGGGATGTACTGTCTCGACCAAACCCTCTGCACAGCAATAATTGTATACTATCTTAGCACTTTTACAACCTTTGAAACATTAAATCAACATATGACTCATTCTATGTTGTTTGTTGAGTTTTTATATTCAATTAAATATTTTTTCTCAAATCAGCATGTTGTATACATAGGTGTTCAACGAAAATTTCAAGAAATTTGCAAAATAAACTTTGTATATATCATACATTCATTTTTCATCACATTATACATCAGAATTATATTCCATCGTCATTTTAAGTCCAAAGGAAAACCAATAGTCAGAATCCATCAGAAAAATGCTATAGTTGTTGGCTGGCCCAATGCATTTCGAGACCGATGGTCCGTTCTTCAGGGGCCACTGTGAATAAAAAATGAATGACATTTTGCTGAGTGTGCCATGAACTTCCAGGCAAATGTGTGAATACGTGGGCAGGTCCAGGCCAAGTGAGCAAATATCACCTGGGAGGATTGACACCGTTGACAGTGATGAGACCTGTTAGGGTCAATCCTGTGTGCCCTGAGTGGAGTAACGTATATTCAGCATAAAAACTTAAAATGAATCAATCTATGTCTGCTGTTAATGGACACTTGTTTAGTCTCCAGACAGCACGCAACCCACTGCTCATCAGACACAGGACCTCCCAAGTCTGCCTCCCAGTCACCCCGCACCCTGGCATCGTCAATTGCGACCAAATACGCACTCTCCTTATAAAGCTGCAAAATCAAGTGTACCACCATGCTTCTGTCAATAACCATTGTCAGTGGAGAAAAAGACGGGGTTCCAGAGGATAGTTAGGAAGCTTGGACCATAGCACAGCCTGAGCCTAGCCAGCACAAACCTGTCTATAAACGAGGCGTCTGGAAAAAGGGACGCATCCTCCAGGTCAAATACGTGGCCCGCAGGAAAGAAATCTCCCATTTTGACGAAACGGAACTTCGTGCAGGTTGTTTTGTACAAGCTTTGCTCCGGTAATGGGCAGCAGTTTGGGATTCGGAAGAGGTACGCAGATGAATAATCCATTTGCGTATTCGTGAGACGTCTCAGTGTGCCCCACGCCCAGCTTGTAGTGGAGAATGGTTTAATATCTGTGCGATTTCGGGGGACCCCAATAGGCAGGACTGCGGCCAACGTGTCCGGCAGAACAAAGTCCGACTCAGGCCTCAGAAAGGTTATTCTGGCGTCAGGATGATACCATGCTTGCGCAAAGCTGCACTGCACCGCCAGATAGTTTAGCTGCATATCTGGGACAACGTACCCTCCTTGGCGTATGAGAGTGTCATGCCCTGCCACCGTACTCTCAGCATTCTGTTGCCCCAGACCAATCTAATCAATTGGGTGAGAAGCATGCTAAAAAACTTCTTAGACAGGGGAATTGGGATGTTATGAAATAAATATAGAAATTTTGGAAGGACTATCATTTTAATTAATGCCACGCGCCCAGCCATAGATAGAGGTAGTTTCAACCAATGATCTATTTGTGACTCAAGCTTGGAAATCGCCACACCGTAATTGAGGCGAATAATTTGGTCTGGATCCCTGTGAACATGCACCCCCAAGTATTTCACAGAGTCGGAACACCATTCCAACGGGAATTCCAGTGCCCACGGGATGGTACTCTTCGTAAGTGGGAATATAACCGATTTATGCCAGTTTATCCCTAGGCTGTAATAGGTGCCAAAGCATATAATTTCTCGTAGAAGAGGATCTAAGTTAGTTTTGGGGTCATGGACATAAAGGATCGTATTGTCCGCATACAGCGAGACCAATAACGGGCCCTTTTGAAACACCAGGCTCCTATGAAGATGTTTTTCCTGGAAATGCCTCACTCGTGGGTCCATTGCCAGAATGAACAACAAGGGGACAGGGGGATTCCCTGCCTCGTACCCCGAGATAGTGAGAAGGGCGAAGACAAAGTACCATTTAGGTGGAGCCTGGCAGTAGGCGAGGTGTATAACAGGGCCGGGGTGGCTATAAAGCCCTGCGGCATGCCCATTTGCTTCATTATTGAGAGGAAAAAGGGCCATTCCAGGGAATCAAAGGCCTTCTCGGTGTCCAACAGGACAGCGGCTGCAGGGGTGTCAGGATCTAGCCTATGCAGGGTATTGAATAAAGTGCGAAGGTTAAACGCTGTGGATCGATGGGGTATAAAACCCGACTGGGCCGGGGAGATTATGGACTCCATAAGTAATGAAAGGCGACATGATAGTGTCCTGGTAAGTTTTTTTTAGTCAAGGTTAATGAGAGATAGAGGACGATAGAAACCGCACAATAAGGGGTCTTTCCCGGGTTTGGGGAGTAGTATAATAACTGCTTCACGGAGCGTGGGTGGAAGGATCTGCCTTTCCAACGCTGTGGCATACATGTCTAATAGACGAGAAATCAATAGTTCCTTGTAAGCCTTGTAAAATTACCCCGTGTACCCATCCAGACCAGGTGCAGAGGAGGAGTTCAAGAATTTAATTGCTTTGTCTATGCTTTCCGTCGTGATTGGTATCTCTAGGAAGTCTTGCATGAATTTTTCAAGGAACACAATTGCAATTTCTGATAAATAGGCTTCTTGGCCCGTGCGGTCTGAACCCAGTCTCGTGGAGTATAGTGTCTTGAAATAAGAGAGAAATTCCTGCTGTATTTTCAAAGGGTCAGTAATGTGTTGCCCTGACTGGGAGCATACTTCAGGGATGTCAGCCTTAGTGTAGGGGGGTTGAACCATTTGTGCTAGAACCCTACCAGGGTCGTCTCCTTCTCCGTACACACTTGCACTATGGTATTTCCCCATATACAGAATTTACCGCTCAGCAGTGGCTCTTGTTACCGCGTGCTCTTGGTCAAAGCTGCCATTTATGCAGAATCCAAGGCCCCAATCTCCCTCTCAACTCAGGACAGAGTATTGCGAATGTCACTGGAGTACCCCAGAACATTTAGCCATACACACTCCTCTAATATGAGCCTTAAAACCCTCCCGTAGCACTGCCTCCGTGTCTACCGATCCTGTATTAAGTGTATAATATTCCTCTATTGCATCCTGGATCTCTTGTCTAAACACCTCGTCCTCTAATGCTCGATGGGGGAACCTCCATTGTCTCTCAAAACCTTCGGGCGTGGGATCCGTAAGGTCAACAATACAGGGGAGTGGTCGGAATATGGCCTGGGCAGAGTCCTAAGTCCATGAAACCACTTGGAGATGTCAGGAGTAACCAACCAGTAATCAAGTCTGGTCCAGGTATCGTGTAGACATATGTAGTGGGTGTAAGTGGTGTGTCCCGGGTTCCGTGCACGGCCCACATCTAGGAGCGAAATTGCTCGCATATAGATTGCAAAACTTTACGGACTCGAGGGCAGTTGAAGTGCTGTAAGTGGTAGGGTGATATTAAAATCACCCCCCATCAGGAGTGGAATGGGGCCCAACAGTAGCAGTTTTGATAGCAACGTATAATAAAAAGCGGGGAAGTCAGTGTTTGGGCCCTATACATGTATCTGCCATCTGGGTCAGAAGTAAACAAGTGACTTTTAAAATGTAACCTCTTATGTATAAGTATGACAGTACCCCTTGCGTAATTGCTGAAATTTGCGAAAAACCTATTCGGGCCCCATGAGGGGGCGAACCTGGTGTGATCGCTAGTAGGGAGGTGGGTTTCCTGCAAGAAGGCCACATCCACCCCATGTCTGAGCAAATAATGAACCACTGACATTTTTTACATGTGTCGTTTAAGCCGCGGATATTCCACTTCGCTAGTGTGATACTTGAAGGACCAGTGTTGTAACCTAACTGCGCCATTTTAAAGAGTACAAATCATGCGTAGGACAAAACCAAGTATGTCGCTCACCTGTTGTGAACTGGGAAAAAGGAACTAAATCTACAGTGCAATGCAATTCAAACAATACCCCACTCTCCTCCCCCCACCCAGCCTTCCCCCCCATCTGGAGAGGCAATACGAACTGCATAACAACGTACAACAGTACCAATGGAATTTCAAAAACAGAAAATGGTGTAACAATCGTGGTACATTCTAATATCACCATTACAGTCTCGAGGTGTACATCAAAGTGGGGGGGCGTTCGCTCTCCAACGGCCTAGTAACCCAAGTGATCATTATATGCAACATATTGATTTCCCGGTGGTCATTTCTACATAGTAAACGTGCGGTATAGTGGAAGGAGGCCCGCCATCAACAATCAACCTTGCCCAGAGTTCGAGAACAAATCCACACTATTCGCTGAGCCACTGTGTGGAGGTGAGGCGGTGTCCGCTTCCGCGGAATGTTGGTTGTTTTGTTTATAAGTGAGGCAGAATTCTTGCGCTTCTGTAGGATTCTCAAAGAAACGTGCCCGGCCATTCCCCTCCATTCAGCCTTGCCGGGTATATCATGCTGTATTTCAGCCCTACGTTCTTCAGCGTTGCCTTCATCCCCAGATATTTCCTCCGAGCATCTTGTCTGATGTGCAAGACTCCACAACATCTAGTAGTCGATCATGCGCTTGGATCTTGGCTCCCAGCTCCGCCATGTTTCTGTCCAGGGAGTCAAAGCAGACATCCAGTGCATTAAACCCTCCTCTCATTTCCAGCAGTAATGGATGTAGCTGGTGCGGGTCCTCTGCCGAGGTTAATTGGGGTTGCCCACTTTGGACTGGTCCCTGACAGACTCTGGAAGCTTTTCGAAGGAGAGCACACTCTGCTTCGCATCTTTGCGGCCCATGCTGCGACCAGTCAGGTCAGACCACTGGCAGCGACCCACTAGCGCTCAGAGGACTTAGAAATTAGTGGTGTGGTGCTGGGGGGGGCTCAACTGGTGCAGCAGAGCAAGGACCTGCCCTGCCGTCGTTACTCACACGCTACTCTCTCAACCAGCCACGATGTTTGCCCGGGCAGGCCTCGAATGCTGTCAGCGCTGTCTGTCACCCACACGTAGGAAGGGCAGGGAACGCACACCCGGGCCCCACCTGGGGGGGAAAGGATGCAGTGTCTCCCCTGCTTGTATGTCCTATTCAATAATAATTACCTCACGCTGAAATAAGCAGTCCGCTATATAACCAGGAAGTGGCTTTGGTGGTGAGCTGCGCAATGTGGAGTGGATTCTCACCCTAGGCCGCCATAGAAATGAGGAGAAGGGGGAGGAGCCGACCGTGTATTTCAAGCGCTGGGCCCCCACTCTGGTCTTCTTTGCCCCTGGGGGGCTGCAGGAGTGTAGCTGAAGGACCGGTGCCCACCTCCAGTGACCAAGGAACCAAAGCCACCTCCCAGCACTCGCTGGAGCCTGCAGGGACTGGAACAGCTGGGTGCATCACACAGGAGGCCGGGGGGGTCCCTTACATAGCTGGAGGGCTCCGGGTATGGATGTCAGACCTCAAGGGGCGCCGCGGGGGATTCCGCACTCACCGCACGACCTCTGCGCCGATCAGGGGCTGCTGTATTGCGGCATTCCGATCTCCTCCTCCGTCCGCATCGCTGCGCCGCCATTTTGTGTGGACACCTCTGGAACCAAGAGAGCCGTCAATCTGCCTTGCACTTCAATTTAAGGCTGTCAGACTGCCGCTTCCAATGTCGGAGTTCTCTCACGGATTCCTCGGCCGCATATCGGTATTTTTGGCCGCTGGTGCACCGGGAAACAGCCAAATTGGGGTTACAGCCGGGAGAGCTTCAGCTCCGTGCAGCCAGCCCATACACGGAGTAGCCACGCCCCCTCTAGTGAATACATGGGTTAGCGAGTAATGTTTAAATATGTAAATATCTGTATCAGTCTCTCGCTTTGTGTACAAGGGGCTGCATTGATTGGTGAGTAGCTACACGAGTGTCTATATGGGTTATTAGTTGGTTTTTTGAGTATCAGTACGGGTGTCTCTATGGTTCGGTGGTCGGTATTACTTAGCGCATAGATGCATGAATGAGTGACTCACTGTTTGTAAGTGATGAAGACAGCATGTATGCAGGAGTGTATAGGTGGCTGAGTGTGTGTATGGGTGTGTTAGTGAGTGAATGACTGTCTCAATAGTGTCTTTATGAGTAACTACATATGTTTAAAATGAGTATATGTGAGTATTGGTGTATATAAGTGAGTAAGTATGTGTACGTTTCTGTAGAAGTAAGTGTAGTGGTGTGTGTATAACTGTATATGCAAGTAAATGGATGTTTTATTCTTTATTAGCATGAGTGACTGTGTGTGAGTAACTCTATGAATGAGTGGCGTGTGTAACAGGATGTATAGGTGTATGAGTACATATGAGTGAGTACATGTATGAATGACTATATAGGACTGTTGGTGAATGAGTGGATGTGTATGTAGAACTTGGATTTACTGTATAGGTTGTTGTAACTGGTATTGGTATGTCCATTTTTTAAAAAATGTTAGTTTCTATTTTTGAATGTGTGTATCAAAGGTTATAATAGGGTGAGAGGGAGTCTGCCACTCTATCACAAGGATGATGTCATTTGAGATGTCATCAGTGATGTCATGAGTGATGTCACTGACCATGTCATGAGTGATGTAATATGTGACATCATCAGCAGTGCATTGCGGGTGCGCGAGTGATGGTTATCTGAACTAACTATAACAGGGGAATTTCAATGGTTTTGTACGAGTAAAATGTCCAGCTAACTATAACGCCCCAGAAACCTATGTTTATTTCTGTGAATTTCTAAGGTTTTTTAAATGCTAATTCCTAACTATGCCTACAGAGCTAGGACATGTGAAGAAAGAAGAAAAACACACAGAAAGAAGAAATGAAATGCAGAAAGAAGCAACAGCAGTCCTCAAAGACGAAAAAAAGTGCAGGAAGAAGGAAGATGTGCAGAAATAATAAACAGAGGAGCAGAAGGAGGACTTGTTGCAAAATCATCCTGTACCCTCAACTTTTTCAGATGAGTACTGGTGGTAACTGACTCTGACTAACCAGTCCTAGAGCCAGTGCTATGCTAAAAAACACTTAGAATACAGTTAAAACACCTACATACACTAGAAACCACTATGCGTTGGGGTACCCCTGTTATTAGCATGAACTCCTCTGTAAGCCCCTAGTATATAACAGGGCAGGGGGATTAAAACTGTCTATTAAAACGCGCCACAGGGTGCATTTCCACACTGGTGAAGGGAGGGGAGGGCTGAGCTGACATGTGCAAACAC
Source organism: Lissotriton vulgaris (assembly GCF_964263255.1). NCBI lineage: Eukaryota > Metazoa > Chordata > Amphibia > Caudata > Salamandridae > Lissotriton > Lissotriton vulgaris. Next base: position 890,740,744 of record NC_141693.1, on the reverse strand, counting down.
GCCCTGTGGCCGTTTTAAGTTGGGAGATTAACTACCCTTGAATCCTAAGGGTCCCTAGGTGCAAATTAGCCCACTAGGTAAGTCCAGTAAGCACCATTGCAGAGAGGTCTAAAAAGGGGCACGGCCTGAACCACCACTCTGCAACGCTGCACAGTGGCGCTTCCTGGAAGCACATGGTGGGCTAGTTGGCTCCCAGGTTCCCTCAGGAGTGAAGGGGAATTATTTCCTCAACTTAAAACAACCCACAGGGTGTGTTTGCACACGTCACTTCAGGCCCCGTCCCCTCCCTTCACCACTGTGTAAACGCGCCCCGTGGCCGTTCTAAGTCCCCTTAAATCCTAAGGGTCCTAGGGTCAAACTAGCCCACTAGGTATCTCCAGTAAGTGCCACAGAGCTGCGTTCCAGAGAGGTGTAAAAAGGGGTGTGGCCTCTGAACACCTGTCTACAACGCAGCTCCTTGGCGCATACTGGAGATACCTGTTGGGCTAGTTGGCCCTCAGAGACCCTCAGTATTGAAAGAGAATTCATTCCTCAACTTTAAACACTGAAGGAAGGGGCGTGGCCTGAGGAAACATGTCTGCAAACACGCCCTGTGACGTGTTTTAAGTTAGAGAATTAATTCCCCCTCAATCCTGGGGGTCCCTGGTGTGGCGGTCCCCAGGGCCATCAATGGCTCCAGGAGGGGGGCCGCGTGGCTCAAATACAGCCGCCTCACTACACGCGATGTTGAAACACTGACGAAGGACTAGGCGTCCGAAACGCGTCTGTGCACACTTTGCTGTTGCCGGAATAAACAACTTTGACCGCTATACCACGAAGTGCTTTTTGCTTTGTTTATGGAGGGGGAGGGGGGAGGGGGAGGGGGAGCTAGCTGTCATGGCCACTCGAACGGGCATTTTGCCTGTTTATTTGTTGCCATCGCATAATCATTGGACTTTGAGCAACATGGAGTGAATTTTACAAGGAAATTGTAGTTACAAATTAAACTGGTGAAAGTTTTCCCATAGCTTCCAAAAGGTATATTTCTTGCTAGGTTACCCCTTCCTGTCCAGTTTATTTATTCTGAAGATTGAGGTTAGCCATTCCCCGTGTGTAGGGGGTACCAAACTTACCCATTTTATGCATATTTCCCTCCTTGCCAGTAAAATCAGCAGAAAGAGTAGACTCTCTTGCCTTTTGGTTAATTTATCTAAACAATTTGATCTATCTACCCCAAATATAACAAGATCTATACTTACATCAAATGGTCTTCTCAGTACTGTGCCTAGTGTCTTACACACCTCCTGCCAGAATATATCGAGCTGGGGACAGTGCCGGAACATGTGCAAGTCGTTGGCTTTTTCCAAGCCGCATATGGGGCAGTTCTTTGTTCTGGCCCCGTTGATCTTAGATAGCCTGTTCAGAGTCCAGTAGGCTCTGTGGGTGGTAAACAAGTGGGTTTTCCTTAAGGCAGCGGATTTTACTATGGACCAGCATTTTCCCATAGATACTTGCCATATTTATTGTGTATCCAGCGACGGCAGGTCTTTCCCCCAGATCGTTTCAGGAATCAGGAAGTCCTCCTCCCCGCTATTATGAGGGCCCAGTAGCAACAAGAGATTTCTTTATTTATGGGGGCGTTCTTCATCATCTCTGTCTCTAAATCATCATTTCCCTTTTTGTTTTCTTTCAACGATTTTGCCCAACTCGTGAGTTGATAGAATTTAAATTTTGCTAGGGAGGCATTTGTTATTATTTTTAATTGATCCCAGTCGACTATGGTGTTCTCCGTCATCAGTTGGTCCCACTCCTTGATACCTGCTGTTTTCAGCGGGGTGGTCAGGCTGTCTTTGAGACAATCTGGAGTGCCTGAAGATTTCCATATGGGGGCGAACTTGCTGTAATATGATACGTTCAGAGTGTTTCTTATGTGGTACCATAGTTTTGCTGCAGACTTGAGAACCTTTAGCTTCACCCTTTTAAAATATTTCGGGTGGCCGAATTTGTATAGGAAATGTCCTACTCTTCCAGTAATTGCTTGTAAATATTCCAGATAGTGCTCATAATTTTCAGTAAGGACCTTGTGTATTTAAATTGGAAGGCTCTATAGTATTCGAGTTGGTCAGGGATCGCTATCCCCCCTTGTTCTTTTTTCCTCCTTAATTTGCTCCATGCTATTATTGTTCTTTTTTTTTTTTTTTACATTTTTTAAAACCTTTATTCAAAAACAGTGCACACAGCTATTCAGCCTGACATCCCGGAGGCGAGGCAGCATTCCAAATCAGGGAAACGAAAGTGCAAGAATTGGTACAGCAGAACGATTGAGGTTGATTTTAAATTTTATAAGAGTAACACAGAAAAGATAAAGAAACGAGAAGAAAAGCGCCAAACCTGGCATATAGACAGAGGCAATGGAATGTGAGAAACAGTGAGGCGTTGTGAGGGGGTCAGGAGGGCATAGTGAGCACAGTGAAGACCAACGAAAGGAAGTACTATGAATGAGAAGGGAGGAAAGCACAGGATAATAACTCAAAGTTTTACAGTCGGTGTCTCAAGCTACGGCGACAGATGTTCCTCCCGCGGGGCGGGGTCTGGGGGTACGCAGATATCCCCTCTATATGCATTCCAGCCCCCCCACAGTTTCTGCCACTTTTTAGGCTTACCCCTGGCAACATACACAGTCTTTTCCCGGAACATACACCAATCCATATTGGCCTTCCACTGTACAACCTTCGGAGCCGCTATAGCTCCCCACTTCTGCGCAATGTCACGTTTAGCTACCATGTTGCCAAGGGTCACCCATTGGGTCTGGGCCACGTTGTGATCTGTCGGACCCCAGATGTTGAGGAGGCATCTCCTGGCTTCCGCATGCACCTCTACCCCAGTCACCACACTCATGATCGAGTGCACGCGTCGCCAGTAGGAGTCTACTGCAGGACATTCCCACAGGATGTGCATGAAAGTGGCGAGGGCGCCACAGCCACGCCTACAAAGTCCATCGACAGAGTAGCCCATGTGCACGAGTCTGGGACCGGTAACATAAACTCTGTGTAAGATTTTAAGCTGCACCAATCGGAGACGGGAAGAGATATCAACCTCCTTAGGGGAGGACACTGCACTCTGCCAATCTTCATCATCAAGTTCAATCCCATCCCGTGTCCACTGGTCCCTTACACCCAGGAGGAGGTCTGTACGGACATTGATAAGTTTCTTATAAGACAGTGAAATGGCGCTGTCCGGCATGTGGCCGTCCAGCACCCTGTCTTCCAAAGGGGAGCTGTCAGGAATCGCCCCCTCCTCCGGTTTGGCGGACAACAATGCATGTCTTAACTGAGTGTAGCGGAAGAACTCCACCTCACCCAGCTGGAATTCTGCTTGTAACTGGGCAAAAATCTTAACCTCGCCGCGCTGCAACATATCTTCCACCCTGGAAATGCCAATCAGATCCCACTTATCAAAGCCCTTGGTATGCCATAGTTTGCCCAGGATGTCTGAGTCGTACAGTGGGGTCGACTTAGTCAGTCTATCCTTCCACCCCTGAGTCTTGGTGATTGCCCTCCAAATATGGACCGCGGTTTTCGTTGGACCAGACATCCGCCTATCGAGAGACCTCGAGTAGAGCGCCCTGTAGTAGTTCCCACCGCCCAGTAGCCACCGATCCATGGCATATCCTGGGTTGGTCTCCGGACCGTATAGGCCGTGGTTGATAGCCGCCATTTGGGAGGCCCAGTAATACCTTCGGACATCAGGTAGCGCTATCCCCCCATCGTACCATGGTAACGTATGTTTCGTGATAACGATGCGAGGGCGGCCGTCCCAGAGTAGGGCGCGTTGCAAGCTCTCGATCTCGCCGAAGTATCGAGCTGGGACCGGATCCTGTGTGTTTTGCAGGGCGTAGAGGAACCTGGGCAAGGACATCATTTTAAACAACGCCGCGCGCCCAAGCAGGGAAAGCGGGAATTTGCGCCATCCCTCCACATCACGCCGGAGGCGGAGAAGAGGGGGAAGCAAATTGTGCTCATAGCGCGCTTTTGAATTAGTGGAGATATAAATCCCCAGATACTTGAAGCCCTGGCTCGCCACCTGTATGCCGCAACCCCTTGGAAGGCGTGGCGTTCCCCCTTTCAGGACGTATAAGTGCGACTTGGTCCAGTTAATGATTAGGCCGGAGTACTGACCGAAAAGTCGCAACACGTCACAGGCCACAATAAGGGATTTGCAGGGGGAGGTGAGGTACAGGAGAATATCGTCCGCGTATAGTGAGATCCTGTCCTCGAAATCAGGGGCCCATCTGATACCATGGAGGTCGGGATGGGTCCGCAACAGGGCCGCAAGTGGTTCAAACGCGAGTGCAAACAGGAAGGGCGACAAAGGGCAGCCTTGCCTGGTGCCCCTCTGAAGAGCAAAAGTTGCAGAAACTCGGCCATTGACCGCCACGTTAGCCAGCGGCTCGGCATATAAGAGTTTGACCCACCCCACAAATTCCGGGCCAAAACCGAGCTTCGCCAACACTGCCCACAGGTAACTCCACTCGAGGGAGTCGAAAGCCATTGTGGCATCCAAGGACGCAAGAACAGCCGGCTCCTCAAGCGTATGGGCCCTAGCCAGGGCACCGTGAAGTCGACGCAAGTTAAGAGCAGTGTTGCTGTGTGGAATAAAGCCCGACTGGTCCGGGTGCACTAAGTCGCCGATGATGCCAATCAAACGGTTGGCGTGCATTTTGGCAAGAATCTTAGGCTCCGCGTTCAAAAGAGAGATAGGACGATACGATCGGCACAAGTCTCTCGGCTTCCCTTCCTTGTGGATGACCACAATGGTGGCCAACCTCTGGTCAAGGGGAAGTAGGCCCTTCTCCCGCGCCTCCAGGAACATATTACGCAAATGTGGGGAAACCACATCCGGTTTAATCTTATACAGTTCTACCGGAATGCCGTTGGGACCTGGTGCCTTGCCAGACCTCAAGGAGCGGATTGCAAGTGCAACCTCATCCACGGATATGTCCCTGTCCAGGTCGTCCCGATCCGCGTCAGATAAACACGGGAGGTCGATGTCAGAAAGGAAATCAACCGAATCGGCCTCGGACCGGTCCGAGACAGAGGCATAAACGCCCTGAAAATAATTTGAAAAGGACTCAGCAATGGCACTCGGGTCAGTGACTAACACTACATCTTCTCCCAGTATCTCAGGAACGACGCGGCTGGCCCTCTCTTTCTTATCAAGCCAGGCCAGCAACTTCCCGGTCTTGTCGCCAACGTCGTAAATCTGACCCTGCTGTTCCCTGCCCAGGACGAGAGCTGCGTCAGTAGCAAGGTCACGGTACTCGGATTGTTTGAGGGAGAGGCTATGTAGCAGGGCTGGCTCGGGACCCGCCTCTAATCGGGAGTCTAGCTCCATGATCTCAGCCTCGATACGTACCATGTCGGCATCTCTGATGCTACGGGCTTCCGCTATAAGATTAAAGGCCTCACCCCGCAAGACAGTTTTATAGGCCTCCCACAAAGTAACAGCCGATGCAACCGACCCCACATTCTCCGTGAAGTAAAGGTCGATAGCCTTAGCCAGGAGACCACGAGTCTTAGGGTTCCGAAAGTACCACGGATTGACCACCGCAGGTCGCTCCGACATGACAATATTAAAGTCAAAGGAGACCCACAGCGGGGAATGGTCTGAGATGCCCCTCGCCAAAAAACGGGCCTCGGAGATCGCAGGTGCGTGAGCCGCCAAAGTAAGGACGTAATCGATCCTGGAAAGGCTACAGTGAGCGCCAGAGTGGAATGAATATTGGCTCTGGGTGGGATGCAAGAGTCTCCAGCAATCAACCAGCCCCAGTGTATCAATAAAGGTGGGCAACCACAGTTGAGTGGTACGGAGGTCTCTAGGCGGATGTCTGTCCAAGGATCCGGAGCAAACTGAGTTAAAATCACCCCCCACAATCAACGACCCTGCGGGCAGATTCAAAATGGTGCTACCAAGGTCCTGGAAGGTGGTATTCTGCAAACCCGGAGGAACATAAACCGAAACCAACGTGAGGGCACGCCCCTCCCAGCGCCCCGAAACAGCGGCGTACCGCCCCCTCTCGTCAACCACAGTAGAATCAATCTCAAAAGGAAGGGACGTACGCACCATAACTCCCGCCCCCCGGGACCCCGAAGAGAACCCCGAGTGGGCCACCATTTTAAAACCTTTCCGATTGAGCGCTCTACACGTGTTCCCCACTAAATGTGTCACCTGCAAGAAAACAACATCCGGCATATGTCTTTTAAGCAACTGCAATACCACCCCTCTTTTAATATGGTCACCCAAGCCATTGACATTCCAACAAAGAACTTGCAATTTCCTACCCCCCATCATCATGTCTCAAGTCCCACCCAACCCCCAAAAGCCTCAACGACAAGCAAAACAGAGCGGAGCATACGACCCATTGCCTAAGAGATAGAAGAGAAGAACAAAGAGAACACACAAAACCATCCCCAACACCACCCCCCACCCTGCACCCCTGCAGCAGACTAAAAAGCCCCCCCAACCAGCAGTGTGCCTGTCGCCCCATAAACTAAACTACAAGAAAGACCCTAGAGGAGTAAGGATCCCTGCAGTGCCACCCTCCATGTAAAAATAGGATAAGCAAGAGTACAAGAGCTTGGCATCATCAGTCACAGTCGACGGGAACACCAACCGCAAAAACAGTGCTAGGAGCATTAATCTTGATGATCAGGGCCACCAGAGGCGCCTTCGGAGTGTTCCTCGTGTTCTTCTTGGCGCTGTGGCAAAGTGTCCAGCCAGTCACTCACAGTCTCAGGCATGTCAAAGAACAGGGCTCGGCCATCACGTTCGACTCGCAGCTTAGCGTGGAACAGCATGGAGTACTTGAGCCCCAAGTCCCTGAGGCGCCGTTTCACCCCCGTAAAGCTCTGGCGCTGTCTCTGAACGGCCCTGGTGAAGTCCGGGTAGAAGTTCAGGTCAGCATTCTGGAATTTAAGAGGCCCATGTCGCCTCGAAGCCTGAAGAATCACGTCCCGATCCCTGAAATTGAATAGTCGGGCGATGATGGGCCTCGGCGCGACCCCCGTCTTTGGGGGGCCGCCGGGTATCCTGTGGGCCCGTTCCACCGAGAAAAAGTGGCTGAGCCCGGCTGGTGCGAGATGAGTCTTCACCAAGTCCTCCACAAAGAGATCGACGGCCGCTTCCTCCGCACCCTCCGGTATTCCAATAATGCGCACGTTCTGCCGCCTGACACGTCCTTCAAAGTCCTCCAGCCGTCTCGAGAACTGGTCATTAACCGACCTCAGGTTGCGGACCTCCGCTTGCAGGTCCGAGACATCAGTCGTAAGGCTGGAGGTCTTGATGTCGAGGGATTTTACTCGGTCATTAGTTTTGCCTAAGTCGGCCCTGATCAGGTTGAGGTCAATGGCCAGGGTGTCCACCTTATGTGCCAGGACCTCGTGCTGCTTATGCATCTCAGTCCTGATGCTTGTAATGGCCCCCATGATGTCCCTTAAAGTGGGCTCCGACCCTTCGGGCGAGCTCTTGTGCACGGAGTCCTTTGACTGAGCCATTACAGAAGGCGAGGTCCTTTGTTGGGCATATCGGTCGATCTTATTTACCTGGGGCTGGATTGTCTTTCTGCTAGCCCGGTTCGCCGTTCTGTCGGGGTCACCCCTGCCAGCCATGATGGGTTCGGAGAGAACAAAGGGTGACACGGCAAGAACACAGCAGGCACTTGTGTAGGCACGAGGTGCAGCTTCCACGGGAGCCAAGTCAGCAATAAGCAACTCCGCAGCTACGTACACTCCGCCAGCAGGAACAGGAGATGCTCGCTTCGCATATCAGTCATGCTCCGCGTCGTCTCGATTACCAGCCGCCCACCGAACAATGGCGCAACCCTGGCACAAAGTTCAACACGACATAACTTTGCCTAGAAATGTCGGATTTGGAAGCGGAAAGCTGTTCCCGCGCCCATGACCATTCGCCAATTGGAATCCACCACCGTGGAACAGGATTTCTTCCAGGATATTTGCGGAGGGTCGGAGGGTCCGCGGAGCTCCGAGCTTACGCAGCCATCTTGCTTGCCCGCGAAGCTCCTCCTATTATTGTTCCTTTTGATGACCAAATAAAATTTGTGAGTTCCCCTTGGAGTTTATTTATCGACTCCCTCTTGAATTCTAATGGTATAGTGCTGAAAAAATATGTAAACTTTGGTAGTATGGACATTTTTATTCTGTTTGATTTTCCAAGAAAGCTCAGAGGGAGACCTCCCCTTACTTTAAGTAGTTTTCTAACTTCACCAGCAATTCTATTAAGATTTATCTGCGTCACTTTGTCTAGATCCTTGGCCAGATCAATGCCTAGATACCTTATTTTATCCTTAGTATAGGGGTCGTTAATTTGCGCATTCCAGCTCATGATTTCCGTTTTTGCCTGGTTGGTCTGATACCCTGATACCTTCCCGAAGTTGGTCAAAGTTTCTTCTATTGATCTGATGGAGCCCTCAAAATTGCTTGCGAAAATCATTAGATCATCTGCATACAGAGCAACCTTTTTTCCCATTCTAGGTACGTGAAGGGTGATATGAAAGGGTGGTTTCTTAGGCTATTTGCCAGAGGTTCAATATATAAATTGAAAAGTAGTGGAGACAGGGGACACCCTTTTCTTGTTCCTCTCTTGATCTTTATTTTTTTCGTGAGGTTTCCATTGATCTTCTGTAGAGTTCCTCGACCAGTCCTAGAAAATTCTCTCCCAGATTATATTTGTTTAATACCCTATTTAAAAATGCCCAATTTACTCTTTCTAATGCTTAGGCCTTTCTGGTCAATGTTAATCAGGGTCCCTAGCCATTTTGCCATGATCTGCGTAAATATTTTGTAGTCATAGTAGTGTTATTGTTAATGTTTCTTACTCAGTGGTGGATCCTGGATCCAGCACTGGTACATCTCCTGTAAACAGTTTAAAGAATGCGTTTAAGTCATACAGGCGATTTTTTAAGGAATACTTGTAGTTTGTGAAAAATCGACACTTAGAAATTTTTCTGGTGAAAACCAGACAATGGATTCCTATGGAAGGAAATACAAGTTACTGGTAAGTACTGTTCAAATTACTTTTCAGGGTCAGTGCTGGGCTAAAAGATGCAGCACTGGGTTCTCTTCTGATAACAGGTGAGTAAATAGGAATTCGTCGTTCGGCTGATTTGAGAGGAATATTTGTAAGTTCCAAAACCCCACACTTAAAAGAATTTCCAAGTGAAACCAGTCAATGTTAGCCAATGGAAGGAAATTCAAGTTACTGGTAAGTGTGGTTAGAATTACTTTTCAGGATCAGTACTGGGCTCAAAGATGCAGCACTGAGTTCTCTCCTGATAACAGGTGAGTAAATCAGAATTCGTACGTCGGCTGATTTTAGAGGAATATTTGTAAGTTTCAAAAATCGACACTTAGAAACTTTTTCAGCAAAAAGCAGGCAATGATATCCTATGGAAGGAAATTCAAGTTACTGGTGAGTACGGTAAGAATTACTTTTCAGGATCAGTACTGGGCTCAAAAATGCAGCACTGAGGTCTCTCCTGATAACAGGTGAGTAAATCAGAATTCGTACGTCGGATGATTTTAGAGGAATATTTGCAAGTTTAAAAAATCGACACATAGAAACTTTTTCAGCAAAAAGCAGGCAATGATATCCTATGGAAGGAAATTCAAGTTACTGGTAAGTATGGTTAGAATTACTTTTCAGGATCAATACTGGGCTCAAAGATGCAGCACTGAGGTCTCTCCTGATAACAGGGGAGTAAATCGGAATTCGTAGTTCTGCTGATTTTATAGGATTATTTGCACAATGGTGAAGGAAGGGGGCGGGGCCTGAGCTGACATGTCTGACATGTGGCGCATTGTAAATTGGTTAATTAAATCCTCCTCAATCCCGAGGGTCCTTAGGGGGCAACTAGCCCACCAGGTACCTCCAGTATGCACCAGAGAGCTGCGTTGCAGAGAGGTGTTCAGAGGCCATGCCCCTTTTTACAACACTCTACAACACTCCTCACATTTTCAAAGCCCCCGGGTTGGTGGTCCCGGGGCTGGAGGGTCTGATGGTGCTCCAGTTCTGGTAACACTTAGGTCAATGCACCTCATAACCAGAAATTAGTGTTGTATTAAATTTATGATTTTCGGTCCTGAAGATTTGCCGCTTGATTCCATTTTTTGGGACTATAAAGCAAGAAACATGTTGACCACATAAGTGCAACTACCCACAACATCACTGTAGTTAGTTGCCATCACCATTTTAACCAGGGTAGGGAGGCAGGATTATTAAAGTAGTGGCCCTGACCACCGTCCCCTGTTTTAATTCACTATCCTTACATTCACTACACTTTCGCACCTTAGGCTCAGCAAATGGCAAGGATAAAAGATCTCCGCCAAAGAGCCCCCACTGAGGTTGCCCGTCGGGTATTGCACCGCCGGCCCGACAAGGAGCACGCCCGATGATGAAGCATGACACCTAGCGGGCTGGGTGTGTGAGGGCATTCTATCCGAAAGGAGGAATTACGATCCTCCTTTGTGGTTACTAAACACTATTGGTGTTCCCCCATTAATCAGTATACTTAAATCCCTCTAGGAACTGCATACCAATTCTTGTTGTTCTCAGTATTTGGGCATGTATGCTGGACCTGTGTTTAAATAGCCCACCCCGTAAATGTAATGGTACTTGTATAGCGCACGAATCACCATGAGGCATCTCGGCACTTGTACAAATAGCACTGAGGAACCCTTCCTGGCCTTTCCCTGTGAAGTGCCCACTCCTGGGCATCCCCAAGGTGAAGCCAGGCATCCTAGCGTTGTTGGGGTCATTGTGGAGATTAAGCAAGCTATTGCCCAGAGTTGCTGAGTGGGACCCATGATTAGAATAGGCACGGAGGCGAGAATTATCAGGTCCGGGGAAATTGAGCCCAAGAGCCGCCGAGGCGGGAATTGAACCGTGGTCCCGGGCCAGACCTCTGCATCAGGGTCTGCCGCTCTAACCATTGAGCCACACTTCTCCCGTCACTCCCTTTGTTCACACACCCATGGAAACCAGCCAGAATCTGATGTTGCTCCCCATTGCCAGATACTACAAGAGGGTGAACTCAAGTAACTGTTATACATAGTACTGTAGTAGAAGTAGATGAGCCAAGAAATTAACAGTAAGAGCGGAGTTAAGGGTCTGCTTTGCTTTAAGATACCATCTTGGCCTTAACAGCCCAGACACAAGTTGAGTCATGAGAACATTTGGCATGAAATCGTGCAACAAATATTATGTAAAAATATGATAAAGTGTCTTCAAAATAGTATATTTCTTTGACAAGCGTTTCACCTTAGTACATCAGATTATATAATTGCATTCAGAGTTGATTATTAAAAGTGACCATTAGTGAACCAAGAGGCAAGTCAGTTGTCATGTGCACCCTATCAGTAGACTACATTCTTATTTTAAACTGAGCAATATTATAGTCCATTAAGTCAAACTCAAAAAATAATTTTGATCTGAACACATCCTCAAGTATTTCAAGGTTTTCTCAAATGCAAAAATAGGAGGCACTATAAAATAAAATAATTGCAGAGGATCACACAATCTGATCATAGGGCCATATGTGCTTGTGTGCGGGTGTCAGTGCGCATATGAGAGTGTGTGCTTACATTTGTGTGTGCTTGTGCATGTCTGTGCTTGTGTTGGTGTGTGCACGCTGGATTTGTTATTCTCTGGCGGCCGCTGTCCTGGATATTGACTTTAACTGCCAGATGCCTGACCTTAAGATGGCCACCAATGTACCAGTGTACAGTACAGTGTCATGCCTGACCCCAAGATGGCTTCCATAGTGGTCCCCTACACGTTATTCTACTTCCCCGGGACAACAATTGGACATTGACCAGACCTTTAACCTATCCCCTAACCTGCCTACACATCAGGACTTAGAACCTGCGAAACTTACCCCAGACTGTGGAGAGCTAGCCATTAGGGTGATGCCCGGTGGAGCTACCATATAGCTAAAGAGGAGAGGGGTTGTGGACTCCCCTCCCCCCTGCCGTCACTGTCCCAGCCTGACCTTGGGCAGATTTTCCTCTTGTCTCTACGTCCTATCTTCCCCCTGCCCCTTTACCCTACCCCCTTACCCTTCCTTGCTCCATTCACCTTGTCCCCTATGTTCTTTAAATGTTTTTCTTGATACTTATGTAACTTTTAACTGATGTAAATTGCAACATTATTGTTCTTCATGTAAAGCGCTCTGATTCCTTTGGGTCTCGCCAGCGCTATATAATAACTAATTAATTCAATTTGCCCCATTTAGTACTCTTTCACTCTTTGTCTACCTCCCTAGCTCCTACCTCCTATCCCCTCTCCCCTGAATCTCTCACCTTGCCTGCTAGTCTGCCTAGCCCCCTGTCCTTTGTGCCCTTTGACTAAGCACTCCTTCTCCCCTTGTTGGGGAAAGATCCAATATTTATACTCTGGAGTCTCAGCGAAACCGCTGAGAGAGTCCACTGCGCCAAGGGAGCCACTCCTGGCTGAGGTATGGTATGGCACCCCTTGCCAAAGCACTCCCTCTCCCCTTTTTGGGGAAGGATCCAGTATAAAGGCCTTGGAGTCTCAGAGACTCCTCTGTATGAGTCCACTGTGTAAAGGGAGCCTCCCGCAACAGAGATAGGGAAGTGATACCACTTTGCCTGGGATAACAGCTTGCTGGACTTTGGACGTTGCTTTGACTTGTCTACCAGTTTGTGTCCCCGTCGCCCTTCCCCTCCTCTTTCCATGCAGTGTCCTTCACCCTCCCCTTCTCTTTCCCACCTTCATTACCTGTCTACTTCCCCCTCCCCTGCATCTTTCCCCTTGCCTGCTTTTCCCCTTATGTATTTGTGCTTCTTGTTTATCTCGGCCTTACAAGTAACTATTTTGCCATGCTCTAATTACTATGTAACCTTTGTAACGATGTAACCTGTAACTATGATCTGATGCTCATGTAAAGCGCTCTGATACCTCCGGGTCTAGCCAGCGCTATATAACACCTTTAAAATCAATAAATAAATAAATAAAAAAGAACATAAAGCCAGTATTGATTCCAGGTTATCTGGTCTCACATTGTGTAATTTAGTAATTAGATTGGAATCCCCTTTTTGCTCCTGTTTGCCATCCGTCTTTCATTCTTGGTGCACGAGGTCACTGCGTGGATAGTAGGCAGAGGCCACAAGATAGCTCAGATCCTTGGGATCAAGGGCTAAAGAACAACTCAAGCTGACCAGGGCCCTAGCCTCTGCCTCAAGCCTCCATTGGCTCACTCACACCTATACTTTACGCTTGGTATTTTGTGCCTGAAAAAAGCTTAAATGCTGCTGCCAGTGTGATACCTGTTTTGTTTATGTGAGGATATTGTAGCTTGCATGCTGATGACCATCTTGTACCTATTCTGCATGTGAGGACAACTTACACTGCTGCCAAATGCTGCACATTGTTTGTGTGTATTTACGCACAGGCTTGGATTGCTGCTGCAGATGTTGTCCATGTTCTGTGTACTGGGAAGCATGCATTGTCTTTGACCAAATCGGTATGTGTTTTATGGGTGGGAGTTAAGCTTGCAGTCCTATCAGGCTCTGGACCTGATTTGTGTGTGGAAGTCTTGGTATGCATGTGAGTGAAGCCTGCACTCATACATCCCAGTGCTGTTGCTTACACTTGTACCAAATCTAAAATGCTGTTGTGGTGTATCTAAGGGAGGTGGTAAATGGTGCTGTCCAGTGCCACACTTGTTCCATGTCTTGCACTGGCTGGTGCTGTAATACCTCACTTGTTCCATGTCTTCAAAGGAAGCTTGCACTGGTCTTGCAATAACACACTTGTTCCACGTCTTTCAGGAAAGATTGTGATGCTCTTAACCAGTTCTGTGTCTAATGCAAATGAGCTAAGGCTCCCTGCCAGCCTGCACCCTGTGCTCAGAACTATTTCTGTGTGATTTAGATCTGACCAAAAGACTGTTTTAGCTGTCGTACCAGCCTCGTACTTCCCCTCAAAAAATACATAATCGTGCTTAAAAAATTTGCTTTAGTTAAGCCCACTCATTTATTCATCAGCCCTTCAGAACATCATACATACAATTGGGCTGTTGGTCAGCCCTCTTCAGTCATTGGCTTAGTTGCTGATGTTTGGCTCAGTTTAATAGACAACCACTGGTCTTTAGAATGTCAGGTAGTCTGAGTACATTCAGGCTTTAGTTTACTTCAGTAGCTTTGAATTACACTAGCGTACTAATGCATCAGATACTCAACCTGTGTCTCCTGTGCTACCATCTGTCCAAACGCTCCTCCTTCCTAATGGTGTACCCATGTGCTTGTGTGAGTGCAGGGTAGCCACCATGTTCTATGAGTGCATTGTGAAGGATGTGACTGTGTGAATGCAGTATTAACATTGTATTTTGTGAATGCAGGTTACGTTGTTTACAGGTTGAAATTTGTGCCTGTGTGAGTGCTGAGTGAGGCATATGCCTGTGTGAGGACAAAGTGCGGGTTGTGCCTATTTGAGAGCAGCAGTGGGAGTTCCCTGCATGTCATGTCTTTTTGTGCCTGCAATTTAAAAGGACCAAACGTATTGGCTTTTGCATGGTGTGGAAATACAATAATGTGTGTATGAGAATGGAGAGGAGTTTTGATATGACAGATACTCTGTCGAAGGAGCTTGAGGAGTGTGGTGGTAGCTGATAGACTGAGATGTCACCCTAGCAACTAACATCATTAACTATGCATGTACTTTGGCGCCCATGGCAACCTACCTATGCCAATGGGGGAATACCAGAACTCTGGCTATTGAAAAACTCCTTGAAATTTTCAGTGTAAGGAACATTTTAATTATCACACTGTTGATTATGAACTCCGTTTTTTGAGTGACTAACTTACCTGACATTATCTTACGCTACTTGCAGGTCCCAAATGGCTTTTTCTAATTAACCTTCGTACAGGACAGGGAGATTTATATACCAAAAGCAATCAAGCAGAATGAGAACCTGTGAGAGGTTCTACTAAAAACAAGCACTGGCGTTGCCAATAGGTCTCGCAGTAGGAAAGTTGGAGCTATTACAATTGCAAATAACAATGCCTTTTATTTTTGTTTTCATTTTAAAAACATAAAGGGCTTTGTCATTTACAAAACCAATAGCTCCAACTTTCCTACTGCGAGACCTATTGTGCACTGCACAGTGTGGGTGAAAGTGGCACTGCGTGTGTGTGAGTGGCTTTGAGTGAGTTGCGTTGCGTGGGTGAGTGGCGTTGCATGTGTGAGTGTTGTTGCGTGGGTGAGTGGCGTTGCGTAGGTGAGTGGCGTTGCATGTGTAAGAGTGGGTTTGCGTGGGTGTGAGTGGCGTTGTGTGTCTGAAAGTGGCGCTGCGTGGGTGTGAGTGGATTTGCGTGTGTGAGTGGCGTTGCGTGTGTGAGTGGCATTGCGTGTGTGAGTGGCGTTGCGTGTGTGAGTGGCGTTGCGTGGGTGAGTGGCGTTGCATGGGTGAGTGGCGTTGCGTGGGTGAGTGGCGTTGCGTGGGTGAGTGGCGTTGCGTGTGTGAGTGGTGTTGTGTGTGTGAGTGGCGTTGCGTGGGTGAGTGGCGTTGCATGGGTGAGTGGCGTTGCGTGTGTGAGTGGCGTTGTGTGTGTGAGTAGCGTTGCGTGGGTGAGTGGCGTTGCGTGGGTGAGTTGCGTTGCATGGGTGAGTGGCGTTGCATGGGTGAGTGGCGTTGCGTGGGTGAGTGGCTTTGCGTGGGTGAGTGGCTTTGCGTGGGTGAGTGGCGTTGCGTGTGTGAGTGGCGTTGCGTGTGTGAGTGGTGTTGCGTGTGTGAGTGGCGTTGCGTGTGTGAGTGGCGTTGCATGTGTGAGTGGTGTTGCATGTGTGAGTGGCGTTGCATGTGTGAGTGGCGTTGCGTGTGTGAGCGGCGTTGCATGGGTGAGCGGCGTTGCGTGGGTGAGCGGCGTTGCGTGGGTGAGTGGCGTTGCATGTGTGAGTGGCGTTGCATGTGTGAGTGGCGTTGCATGTGTGAGCGGCGTTGCATGTGTGAGTGGCGTTGCGTGGGTGAGTGGCATTGCGTGGGTGAGTGGCGTTGCATGGGTGAGTGGTGTTGCGTGGGTGAGTGGCGTTGCATGTGTGAGTGGCGTTGCATGTGTGAGTGGCATTGCATGTGTGAGTGGTGTTGCGTGGATGAGTAGCGTTGCGTGGATGAGTGGCGTTGCGTGGATGAGTGGGGTTGCGTGGGTGAGTTGTGTTGCGTGTGTGAGTGGTGTTGCTTGGGTGAGTGGCATTGCTTGGGTGAGTGTGGCATTGCGTGGGTGATAGTGAGCTTGCGTGGGTGTGAGTGGCGTTGCGTGTCTGAAAGTGGTGCTGTGTGGGTGAAAGTGGCACTGCGTGGGTGTGAGTGGCTTTGCGTGAGTGAGTGAGTGAGTGGCGTTGCGTGGGTGAGTGTGGTGTTGCGTGGATGATAGTGGGCTTGCGTGGGTGTGAGTGGCGTTGCGTGTCTGTAAGTGTTGCAGTGTGGGTGAAAGTGGCCCAGAGCCTTTGATGTGGACTGGCGCAGGAGAAATGCTGCTGCTGCTAATTAAATATAAAAAGTGTTTAGGGACTCACGGCTGCCGAGAGTAACAAGGCAGTGCTGGGAGGGGGGCTGCACACCAACTGAAGTGCTCTGGTTGCACGGCCTGCGGCCGGCCGTGTGAAGTGATAAGCCTTTGAAGTACACAGACATGCTGTGACGGAGGTGTGAGAGGTCTGGCAGGGAACAGATGGCCTGGCTGTGAAGCAGGAGGCGGGGCAGCGCTGGGGAAGCCTGTGGGAGGGTGATTGATGCCTTTGATGTGGGGAGGGAGGAGAGCCTTTTGCGAGCCTGCAGGAGAAATGCTGCCGATGTGCGTGCATGTTTAATCACGTGATTAAAGAAAACCGCGGCTGAAAGCCCGTGGTTTGAAGTGGATTTTGCTGACTTGAATTCTCCCCATTTCCCATTCCTGCGGAATGGTAAAGGCGAGACCTAAAAAAGATAATTCTTGAGTAGTGCATACTGGGAAAGCCAGGCTTCAGTCAAATTAACATTATGAAATCCATGGAAGACTTCCAGTGGTAAACTTGGAATCATGCACCAACTAAACGTTTCCACTTAGCAAACAGTAAGCCATGCTCATTAGGGAGTCAATATCTGATCCATAATTTACAACCACAATTTGGACGCAAACCGTTGAAAGAATCCATTATTTTGGGGGAGCTGTAAAGATACGCCGTTTTCACTACTCCTTCTTCTACGGGACCGATGTCATTCGCAAAGTGCGAGTAGGAAAGTGTTTCCTTTGTCCTACGCACATTGTGATTTTTTTGGGTTTTGAACAGTTGTTGTACAAGCAGGCTTTATGACTTCAAACGGCTAAACAAATCGGGCCCCGAATGCAGAATACTAATCAAGAATTCGGTGACTTTATCTCAGCTAACATACTGCAGGAGCCTGAATCATTGCCAAACAGTAATACAGCAATCAAAACATTTTATGAGAGCGAGGAAGTTTGCAATGAAAAATTGAGTGGGAGGGTGTAAAATATTATCAGCACCAAAGAAGCTGAAGGACTTTGGAAGTAATTATAAACGAGTTGGCAAAGTATACACATATATGATTTCCTTTTTTGCTCCACCAGTTTTCCAATTGCTAGAACTGTCTGTTATGGGAAGAAGGAAGAAGCTTCCATAGCAGAATCGGGCTTTATAATACTTACTTGTGCCACTGAGAAAATAAGGAATTAAATAGATTATTGCCATTCTGGGTGGGACTTTCTAGCTGTATTATTAATCCCATCAAAGCCCCAGAGTGTGAGAATCTTTTGGCTGACAGAATTAGCTGGATCATAACAGGATCAGTGTAAGGAAGGTCGTATTTAGTGGTGAGAACTAAGTATTTTGAGGCTTTCAAAATGAAGCTCAAATAAACGATTCCCAAGCATTACAGGATACATGACGTTACCATCAAGTGATGCAAGGTTTTCAGTTTGATTGTGCTACAATATCATGGCAATCTTAAGGATTTTGGACCCCGGGGCCAAACGTATTTTGGGGGCCCCTGTTCGGAACAGCATTGAATTTATGATCCAATTTCAGCTCTTTCATGCTGTCTTTGGCCAGGTCACTGAGTGCACAGGCACGCTGGCCCAAATTCTAAATGTTTCTCCATCTTATATGCAGAAACTGTAATGTGTGTTTTCAATAGTGTAATACAGCAGCAGCTCACTAATGTTATAGCAAATAATCCCTGTGACGCCCCTACTATTTCTCATATTGTAGAATTGGGGTTATACCCCCAAAGGAGAGGCAGAGGTAGGTTTGAGGGGTGAATCTACTTTTATTCAGGCACGTGGAAAGAGCCAAGACTGCACTCTTCGCGGGCTCCGCGCTCTGTCCACAACATGGCGGCTACGCCCTACGTCGTTGAGTCACACGCAACGACTAGAGCGCAACATTACATATCTCCCTCCTTTAATGAATCAACAAAGATAAAAAAAAGTAAAGTCCCAGAGTCTATCTGCAAATTCGCTCATTAACTTCTCCCATCTCATAGTCTCTATATTTCGCCGGTCTTACCACTGTTCTACCAGAATGGGTACTTCTCACCGGGGTGGCTGATGCTTTCTCTGGGTCTTCTTGGAGAACTCTGGATCCACTTCTTTCACCACTCATCTGGTACTCCCTCTGTGGTGCTTCACTCTGGCTCTCCAGGTGTTCCCTTGTGCTCTGATCGTCCCTTTTCCTTGCTAGCTCTTCACTCACGTTCTCTCCAAAGTTCGCCGTCTCTTCCCTCACTGGGACAATCTCCCCAAGGGGTTGACCGTGATGATCACTTTCCTCTTTAGTCCACTGCAGGATCTTGTTGCACTTGGACATCCTATCCTGTGACCACACCTTTCCATCACTCAGTAAGACCGCTCTGCTGTAAACCTATTTTACCTGTAATGGTGCGCTGAACTTGCTGGGGCCCTTCATTCTCAGCTGGGCCAACTTGACTCAGACCCACTCTCCTCTCACCAACGTCGTCTCTTTGACATTACGCCTTTTATTGAAGTGTTCCATGTATACCCTTTGTGCTCTTTCCAGGTTGTGGTGGACCACTGCAGGGGACCTCTTGCTCGTGATCGTGCGTTCCTTCCACACGACATTGTCCTTGGTGAAAGGGTCCCGACCTCTCAGGATTTTGAAGGGACTGTATCCTGTGCTGGTTGGGGTGATCCTGTAGGCCCACAACGTGCTTTTCAGTTCTTTCTCCCAATTCTTTCTGGCCAGTATTGCCGCTTGCACAGAGCCCATAATGACTCTATTGAACCGTTCGGCTAAGACATTAGCGGCGGGATGGTATACCGACGTATGCTTGATCTTGATACCATTTCTTTCCATATAGGTGTTCCACTTTTCCGACATAAATTGGGGCCCATTGTCACTTAGGATGGAGCGAGGAATTCCTTCCCTTAAGAATGTGGCTGTAAGGAATTCCAACACTTTTTCCGTGTCCATTTCCTCTTGTATGTCTATCTCCGGCCATTTAGAATACCTGTCCATGAGCACAATTACATGTTTTGGAATTCCTTGGGCATCTAGCACCGGACAGACAATGTCTATCGATAGCTCTTCCCATGGATTGGTGGGGTTGTCGAACTTGCCCAAGGAGGTACGCAACAAGCTTTGTGATTTGTCCGCGTTTTGGCACTGCATACACTCCCTTACGTGCCTTTCTATATGGGCGTCCATCGCTGGCCACCAGTACATTTGTTTCGTTCGAAGTTTCGTTTTCACAATGCCTAAGTGCCCTTCATGTAGGATGGCAAGCAGATGTGGCACCAAGGACAAGGGAGGAACTACCTTGCCTCCTCTTAACAAGAAGGTCCCCTGGTCTCCAACAGATAGCTCCTCACGTACTTCGAAGAACTTCCTGTGCTCCTCCTTTAAGTGTCTCTTTTCCGGCCATCCCTGAAGTACAAATTGCTTCACCGCCCTGAGGTGTGTGTCGTTCTCATAGGCTTCCTTCCATTACTGTGCACTTATCACTTTCTCGTGGTCTTCCAGGAAAGCCACACTGATGTTCTTTTCCTCCGTGCAGGATGGTGCGTCCTCCATGGCTGATGCCTTGCTTAGATAATCAGCTACCTTGTTTTGTGTTCCTGGGATATATTCAACATCTTACCGATAGTCCAACAATTTCAAAGTCATCTTTGCTATGCTGGGGTTGCATTTGCGTGTCCACACGATATGAGTACTTTGATCAGCGGCTTATGACCCGTCCTGAGCCTGAACCTTGTGCCCCAGATGAATTGGCGAAACTTCTCCATGGCCTAGACTGTCGCCAGCATCTCCTTTTACACAATGCTAAACTTCTGCTCTGTGGGTGACAGGGACCGGGACGGAAAGCTGATAGTGGACACCTCCCCATCTCTTGTTTCTTGCATTAGGACGGCTCCTAGTCCCTTCTCTCTCGCATCCGTGGTTAGTATGAATCTTGCCTGTTGGTCAAACTCTTGTAACAGAACTGCTGTACAGATGTTCTCCTTAATCCTCTGGAATTCTTCTTGTGTTTCCTCCGTCCACGCAAAACACGTTTTGTCTCAAAGGTGGTGCTTCTTGGTGGCAAAATGCGGCACAAATTTACTATGAAACTCGGCCATCCCTAAGAACGAGCGCACCTCTTCCTTGCTCCTTGGCGGTGGTGCATCCCATATGACTTTGGCGTTGGCTTGTTTGGGCGTGACGCCCTGATCGCTGATCTCGTAGCCCAAGTAAGTGACAGACATCATTCCGAAATGACACTTCTCCCATTCTGCTGTGAGGCCATTGGGTTCCAAGACATGTAACACCTGGATTAGTTTTGCATTGTGGTCCGCCCTTTCCTTGCCCATTATCAGAATGTCATCTTGAAAGTACTGTACCCCTTCGGTGTTCTTAAACAGTTTGTGCATAAGGTTCTGAAATAAGGTCGCTGCCGATGCGAGGCCGAACGGCATCCTGTGAAACTGGTAGCACCCGAACGGGGTTATGAATGACGTCAGCTTGCGGCACGTGTGGTGTAGGGCTATTTGATGATATGCCGAGATGAGGTTGATGGTGGAAAACCATTTCACCCCCTTCGTCTTGGCTAACATTTAGTCGATTCTTGGTAGCGGGAACTTTTCAACTATGAGGTTCTTATTCAGCTCCCGAAGGTCCACACATAGGCAAACCTTGCCATTAGGTTTTCTCACTACCACCAGTGGCGCCAACCATTCCGCACTATTTATCAGCTCAAGGATCCCATTGTCTTCCAGCCTCTGTAATTCTTCTTGTACCACCTCCCTGATTGCTAAGGGTATGTTTCTCACTTTGTGGCACACGGGCTTGGCGTATGCTCTGAGCTCTATCTTGTGGGTGAATTTTGTCAATTTTCCCACTTTGCCTCCAAATACTGTGGGAAAGTCCTCCTGTAGGCTGGTAACATTTGGTTGTCGCCCTGGACTGGTCATCAGCACTTGTATGACTCCTCCGGGGTCCAACTGTGTGCCCAGATTGCCTTGGTCGACCCAACCCAGGACTGAAGGACCTTTCTCGGCCACATATAGCTTGCACCTCACACTCCGATCTTTAAACTCAAATTTCAAGACTCGATACCCCACCATGGGGATTGGCTCCCCTGTAAATGTGACTGGTCCTATATCGGGAGGTTCCAGGTGAGGTCCTAGATGTTGTTTGAAACTTTCTTCCCAAACCTTGCATTGTACTATGGTATACGGGGATCCTGAATCTGCCACCATCTGTATACGTACACCCCCAATGATCATGTCACATTGAAGTTTCTTGGAGCGGGTTCAGTCGATGCCTAATATTTGTTCTTCAATGCCCAACACAGTGTCTTCCTCTTCCACGTCGTCTCCTGCATCGTCCGGTTCTTGTGCGACATACTTGACCGCCGATCTTCTCAACTTGACGCACATACTTTCTCATAGTTCCCCATTATTCCACAGAACATGCATTTGGCATGGAAGACTGGACAATGTTTATCGTGAGCTGCGTGTGACTGGCTGCCACACATGTAGCACCCGGTCTTGTTGTCACTTGGGAGTTTCTTCCCGGGCAATGTTCTGGGCGTCCATTAATTGGAGTCTTCAAGTCCCCCATCTCTGCTTTACCCCTGTCTGGTGGGTCTGCTTCGGTGAATTTGTTGACCATGGGCCTTGTGGAGGTTTCCTTCTTCGCTGCCTCTGCGCATCTTTTTGATAGTTCAGCTTTCTTCACCATGGCTATGACCTCCTTCAGGGATGCATCTCCGTTGACCCACAGCTTATCTTGGATTGCTGAGTTTGTGGTGTGCATGACAATTTGGTCTTTAATGAACTCGTTGCGTAAGACGCCGAACTTGTATGTGATCGCCATTTTCTTTAATGCCGCTATGTACTCATCTATAGACTCCCCCGCTGCTTACTCTCTCTGTTGGAAGTTGTACCTATCTATGGACGTGCACACCGTAGGTCTATAGTGGTTATTCAGATCTTCGATCGCGTGTTGAAACACGTCATCGTCTGCTGCCTGTCGTGGTGCAGGAACTAGATTTTGGAAAACTCTGATGCCTTCCTGGCCTAGGTTATGGAGCAATATCCTCTTCCTTCTCTTGCTGGGGAATGCCTCACCATTTTCATCTTCCAGCGCTTCTAGGTAGTTCATGAAATATTCTCTCCAATCTTCCCATTTCATTGAGGGGTCTCCTGGCTGGGGTAGAAAGGGGACCGGTGTTATACGCAAGGAGGGCTGGGCACACATCTCTGCTCATCTGTCGGGTGCTACTCCCTCTCCTCTGGGGCTTCCTAGTGCACCCTGTCTGTGTTGGTGCTTGGGGCTCTGTTGGGGAGCGGTTTCCCCCCGTGCTTTGCTGTATCTGCTCCGCCAGGGCCTCGTGGGACTACTGGTAGCCTGGGGGAGTGGTGCATTGCTTCCGTGCCCCGCTGGGTGTCTTGCCTACCCACTGGTCTTCCCTCTGTCTGGGCCACCTTAATCACAGTGGACGCTGCTCTCCTGTGAAGTCTGAGGCTGCACTTGGAGCCCTTGCTCTGCACAGGTCCTAGTGGTAAGGTGGGACCTTCACAGCCTGGTTGGTGGACTAGCAAGCATTATTCCCTTGACTGCCACGTGTTCTCCGTTTTCCGATCTAGGGGCTGGCTTTTCCTTGTGTGGGGGAGCTGTGCTGGTGTCCGCGGCCTCTCTCCTTTGCGGCGCTCCTTCCGCCGGGCTCCTTCGGCCATGCTGTTTTGTGTTCTGGCCCTCTCCTGCCTTGTGGTTGAGCACCTTGGTGAGTCACGGGGGAGGGGCACCACCTCGGGCGTCTCCCTGCCCCAATCCCGTCCTTGTCGCCAATTTGTAGTATTGGGGTTACCCCCAAAGGAGAGGCGGAGGCAGGTTTGAGGAGTGAATCTACTTTTATTCATGCGTGTGGAAAGAGCGCCGGGAGCCAAGACCGCACTCTTCGCGGGCTCCGCGCTCTGTCCGCAACATGGCAGCTACGCTCTACTTCGTTGCGTCACACGCAACACTAGAGTGCAACACTACACATATGTGAGACATTTTCGATCTAAAAGAAACTTTTTAATGGATGTTGCATAAAACATAAACCCAACATTTCTCTGAAAAATGTATGTAATAGACTCTCAGACATCACCCATGTTAGAAATAAAGTAAAGGAAAGCAGCATTTAAAAGATCTGTTTAAGATTTATTCAAGGTCATCAGTGCAAGATCTGAAGAACAAAGCTGGCTTTATCAAGGGGCCCACTGAGTGGCAGAGGCCCTGGGCCAGAGCCCCCCTCTGCCCATGCCTTAAAACACCTCTGTACAATATAGAGGAAATATGTCAAATAGCATCTGTGGTTTAGCTCATTTTCCTTGCAAGAATTGTGTATAAGAGCCCCTTGAGTCAGGTGGTGAACCAGATTATTAGAGATTTTCCTTTTGCCTATTGAGGATTCCATCCAACCTTTTCTTGATTTTGCTGCTTGCTGACCACTCTGTTTAACTTTGCATTTGAGCCTTCATGGCAATCATTTACTCTTTACTGCCTAATTTTTAGAGTTCTGTAATAAAACTCTTTAACTTTTTCCCTAATCTATAAATCAATTACTGAGTGGTCTTAAGTACTTATTTGATACTCTGCTAAACTAATGATTGTTAAGGTTCTCTTTTTTGCTAGATCCATGCAATTTGGAACTTCCTGGGTATACTGTGAGATATGATTATTAGGGTGTGTAAGAAATGTGGCTGTTGGTTAACTGGGGTGTAAGCCGAAGTTAAGCAACAACCACAAACCTTGTCAAGGCGAGGTACAAGCCAACCCTAAATTAATCTGTGCTCAAACCTCTGGTAGCTTGGCACAGAGTACAGAGTAGCCAGTCTTAATTTTCAGCTTGGGCTGTCATGGACGTTTTCTGCCCAATGCGGCACAGAAGTGTTTTGGTGATTGAGTCACCCTTGACTGGGCATGATCTGCTAAGTTATATGGACGGATGTAGCCCTCTGGTAATTTCCTAAAATCTTGGGACAGCTAAATTCTCACGCCTGCCCAATCTATGTTTTAATGAAATTTATGATTTGTATGCTGATCTATGCAAATAAAACAGCGGGTTGCCTTGTTAATCTGAATAGAATCCTTGGACACTCAATTTAATATTAGTCCTGATGACGACCGTGTAATTCTACAGAGGTTGAAATGCCGTTGACGCATTGTGGCCATAAAACTACTGGAGGACACATTATTTTGTTCTATGTTGTTCCCTCTATGTGACATGTATTTTTTTGTCTACCACCTGTTTGGTCTGTTTTACATATTGTCTTTGTACCAACACACTGTATTGAGTGTCATTGTTTCATCTATTTTCATATTTATAAAAAAGAATACATTTGTCATATTTTTCCCCAAAAATTACTGTATATGGGTCCCTCTATATTTTCCTTACCTTTTTGCACTTTTTATTGCTATCTGAATATTTATTTAGTAACTTTTTTGCGAATGTTTTGAATTGTTGTTGCTTGAACCTGTGTTAGGATCAGACAATAGTTGCCCTGGTTCAGGTCGTTTGGGCTGCCCCTGTGTTTGCTAATAAGTCTTAATTTAGAGGCAGTGTGTCAAGTATTTGAGCAACACTTCATAGAGTAATACAGTGAAAAACACCACACAAAAAGGATCCCACATCAAGTTAGAAAGACAAAATTTTCTTTAAAAAATAAACCAAAACAACAAACATCCAATCACGGCAGTGTAAAGCTGGGAAATTTTTAACTTATTTGAACAATAAAGAACTTGAAGCACAAGATTTGGTTTTGGATCCATACTTTGAATTGCCATTGAACCATTGAATGATGTTGGTGTAATAACCTTGGAAATAACACCACTATCTTACATTTATGTTCATAGATTAATGGACTTTTAAGAGGGTGCTTGTGTAATTTGGTTTTCTCTCTTGATCCAATCAGTAGAACCAGAAATAGGCAATTTTAAAGAGTTTGATGAAAATAGCGCCAATTAGAAAAAGCTGCAACAGCAGCTATCTGGTCGCCTTGGTCCAGGATAAAGTCACAACGTCAGGCCAACCATGATGGAACACCTGCCGGTTACAGGGTCTCAGTTAGTCCCGTTTAACAGAGTACCTTAAATCCTGCTTGGCGGAGCGCTGCAAGGATCCGCATTAAAGATGTGTCACACAGCTGAAGCAAGGAAACAGTTCAGATATGTGATGAGGCTGCGATGAAAGGCCTTCGTCATTGTCTAGGATACCGTCAACAAGGGCTTGCGATGCAAAGTCCATAGTTGAGAATGTGTCGCACAGTCAACGGTTCCGAGGAGCTGCGATGCGTAGCCTGGTGTAGTAAGTAAGTAAGATTTTTGTAAAGCGTGCAATTGCCAAGGCATTTTAGCGCTAGCGTTCTCTAAGTGCTGAGCAGTTAACAAGTTGTTGTAAATAGAAAAAAGCCATGGTTTAAGCATTTTTCTGAACAATGCTCTGTTAGATTGAGATCTGAGGGCAAGGGGCATGGTGTTCCAGACTACATACTAAGAAAGAGAATATTTTTCTTCCTCATCTAACTTTCGTTATTTTAGGAACTACCACCTGTTTGGTGGTGCATGATCTTAGTTTGCGAGAAGGTACAAGTCAGGAAAAGATTTTCTGGAAGTAGGATGGGCCATCACCAGACAGTGCCTTAAGGGCCATGCAAAGGGCCTTTAATTTCACTTGCTTACTAAATTGGCAGCCAATGTAGGTCCCAAATGCCTTTGAAGATGGAATTATATTTAGGTATTTTAAGCAGCTGTCAAGCAGCTGTGTTCTGAAGTGATTGTGACTTCAATGGTAAGGGTTTCTAGATACCCAAATAGAGTGCATTGCAATACTTATTCTGAAATAGTACTCATGCTACGACAATCATCTTCTGCATTTCCAGAGGGATACATGGAAACCCTTTCCTTAGCACTCTAAGGAGATGGAAGCAAGAGGATGTGACTTGGTTTATTTGATTGGAGTGGCAAAGATGTCCATCAAACATCGCCCCCCGATTTTCTACTTTCTGAATCGAACAAAGAAGAGGTTCAATTTTAGAGGGCCACCAAGATCTGTTGCAGACTGAAGTATCAGAGCTGAATAGAATAACCTCTGTCTTTTCAGATTGTAACTTTAGGCAGTTCTCTTGCATCCATTTAACAATATTTGTCAGGCAGTTTCTAAATTTACTGTCTACTTAATCGACGTCTGATGAAATAGACACCACTATTTGTGTGTTGTCTGCATAGACCACAGCAACAAAGCCATAGGATAAGATAAGTTTGGCCTGAGGGGTGACTTGAATATTATGTGGGACAAAGACAAGCCCTGAGGCACCCCACAGGGAAAGGATTTGAGACAAAATCTCAAAAAGCCATGCTTTGTTATCTATCAGAGCGAAAAGAGCTGATGATGGTAAGGGTGGCGCCCCCAATCCTGATTTTCTCTAGCCCGCTAACAAGCAGAGAATGATTCACAGTGTCAAACGTGGTGGAGAGATCGAAAAGAATCAGTGCAGCCCTACCTCATGAGTCCACCCTCTACGAATCTCTTCAGTAGCAATTACTTATGCTGTAGTGTAGTCCCTGTATCCGTGATAGGCTCTGCGCATTGGAATAATATACACTATAGTTGTGGCATAGGACTGAGGTCAGTATACCTCTATCGAGTACATTAAACTTAATTACTTGCGTGTGCCAGCTAACTCAGAGGTGACCTGAAACTTCTTGAATAAACAAGAAGGGATTTGTTTCTAACAACCGCATAAACATGACAACTGTGTTTCCCTTAGAATCGGAACAGTCTCAGAATCATGGAAACAATAGATAACAGTTTCACTCAGTCAATCGTGCATGCTTCGTTTCTACAGAGTTTACACAGAAATAGGTAGACAGGCGTTTCAATAAAAAGGGTTGTTGGACCTGGCCCTCTTGGCAGGGTCATCCCTAAACTTTTTGCCTTCCTCCAATACTCTCTCTGACCTATTTTGTTTGGTTTAATGACTCTGGGCACTTTACCACTGCTGACCAGTGCTAAAGTGCATATGATCTCCCTATGTAAAGTGTACCTGTGATTGATATTCCTGATTGGTTCATTGGATTTACTGTCAGTCCCCAGTAAAGTGCACCAGGAGTGCCAGGGCTTGTAAATGCCAATACTGCTAGTGGGCCTCCAGCGCTGGTTGCGCCACCCACAGAAGCAGCCTTAAAATGTGTCTAGGGTCTGCCATTGCAGAACCTGCGGGCAGTCTGGTACTGTCATGCTGGCTGAGCAAGTGCACCCACTTGCCAGCCTCTAAACCTTCCCTTAACTTCATATTAGTCACCCCTATGGTAGGCCCTAGGGCAGGGTGCATTGTAAGTGTAAGGTAGGACATGCCCTGATGTGTGTGGCATGTCCTAATAGTGAATTACAGCCAAATTCGCTTTTCACTATTGAAAGGCTACCTGCTCCCTTTAGGCCAGAATGGGCTGCTGGAATTATTACACTCTATAATCCCAGCAGGCTCAGGGAACATGGTAGAAAATAATGTTTAGTATGCCTGAACTCAGAATAATAAAATACATCTTTTAGTAAAGGTTATTTTAATATCCTGTGTTTGCAAACGCTACTTTTAGAAAGTTAGCATTTGCTTGCCTAACCATTTCAGCCCACCTCTGCTGGTATGTGTATCTGACTGTCTGGGATGTGTGAGTGACAGGGCTGGGGGATGACAGGTGGTGAATGCAAGGATTACACCTTAGTGGGAGGTAGGAGTGGCCCTGGACTTCTAATCAGGCTGTGCTCTGCCACCACAATGCTGGCTCCGCCCCCCTGGGGAGCGACTGATGACTCAGCCTGCACCTGGCCCAGGAAGGGCGAAGCACCATCATCAAGGTACTCCTGGCTGCCCCTGGCCACACAATGCTGGCTCCACCTCCTGTGGAGCGTCTGATGTGCCTGCCCTCACACTGAAAGCAACAGCCAGAGTACACCCATCAAGTGCTCAGAGACTGAAAGGAATTATGCAGAGGCCCCCCTGGCCTGAGAAGACAAAGGAAATGGGGTATAAAAGTAGAAGCCCTGCTCCTTGTAAATTAGATCCTGTTTGCGCAAAGAAGAAGCTCTGCCTGAAGAGGAGGACCCTGGAAGCTGCAAGGAGAAGTACTGACTCTGACCCCAAGAGACTGGCCTGTGGTGGGTGCCTCGCTGCTGAAGGAGAACAGGAGAAGAAAGACTGAAAGACTTTGCTTTTATTCAACTTGTGCCAAACTTTTACCAAGATCTCCAAGGGCTTGCTGTGGAACTTGCCCCCTGAACTGCGCCCCAAGAACAGTAGGCGCTACCCCCCCCCCCCCCCCCCCCCTGGAAAGAGAAGCTGCCGTGAGATCTGCATCTGCCTGGTAAACCCTCCTGAGGAAAAGCGGAGTGCGCTGTGAAGGAATCACTGTGCCCCCTGAGAGGCCCTTGGCACCCCCGTCCCGCCGAGCAACGCATCTGCTTCCTGGCAGGCCCCAGATAACATCGCCAGGACCAGCCTCGCTGGCCCCAGCACCGTGCCTGTCGCCTGCCTAACTGCGGACTGCACCGCAAGACCGGACTCTGCCTTTTGCCGCCTGTTCCTGAAGGTGAGAGTGCCTTGAAGCCCCAGCCGCCGCCGTTCGTGTGCAGCAGCGGCGTGGAGAGAAAAGGAGCACTCCCAAGGCTTGTTTTGTGCCTCACTTTGCTGCCCGGGGCGCCGCCCCCTCTTTCCAGGACTCGAGGCGCTTTGTCTCTCTGGCCCGGCCCGCGCCGCAACGCCAACCTTCAAGCCCGAGCCGAGCCGCCGCTCTGACTGGCCCAGGAAGGAAGACACCGTGACTCGGGACACCGAGCTGACCCCCGACATTGCCGCCTCAACCTTCGCCTAATCTTTAAAGGTACTGTGTGCCCCCTCGCGGTGCGAGCATCCTGCCCTTTGCAGCTCGCACCGCCCTCTGTGACCGTCCGTGCCCCGGGAGCCCCGCAGCTGCAGTCTGCACCTGGCACGAGCCTCCCCTCTCCAGAGAGGCTTGCACCGCTCCTGGCCCCCCGAGGCCCCCCCCTGAGATTCCCTGTGGCCGGTGCCCCCTCTGCAGCGAGTCCCACACAGCTGTGACTCATTCTGAGAGCAGACCCGGTCGTGCCTTTCGCCGCTCACGCGAGAAGCGTGAGCTTTGGCAGGCCGGGCCCGATTTTCAAGCAGGAGGTGCACAGAGGCGCTGGAAAGCACACAGAAGCGCTAGAAAGCACTAGACTTGGTGGATATTGGGCAGAAGGCCCCAAGGATTGCATTTGAGAACTGTGGCACCCCTTTGAAAGTATTGAGAGAGGTTAACCCCTTTTTGGAAGTTTAAGAACTATTTTGAGAAGCTAAACAAGAACTGTGGCAACTTAAACAAAAGGAAACTGGAACCGCTATTTGAAATCTGAAAGTCTGTATTTACAAGCCTGCTTTGAAAATATATAAAGGAGATATATTTTTACAGAATACAGTCTGGTGTCATTGTGTGGTGGGTTGATGGTTGGTGTGTGTGATGCTGCAAATGTTTAACCCTATGTACTCCAGAGTTTAGCCTAGACTGCTTGCGCCACACTACCTAAAGGGTGAGCAGGGTTTATTTCCGGGAGTAATCCTTTGCCCTGACTTAGAGGAGAGGGTCCCTGCTTGTCGCAAGTACATACCTGCGCCAACCAGAGACCCCCAATTCTAATATTGGACGCAGCGGTGAGGATCGCGAATTTACATTTGCAGTGTCCATACCGTGATTATTGACCATTGCATAGTGATGACAGTCCAGTAACCTAAGCCACAGACTTTTGGGATTTATGATTTGCTAGAAGAGATCTCCATGTGTTTTTGAAGTCATGCCTGTGTCAGTGAAAATGGAAAAGGCAGCATCCATTTCTTCTATTTACTGTGATTGGGAGAAACTAGAAAACTATACCGGGGAACAGCTCAAGAGCTTCTGCAAAAATTTGAACATTTCCATGACCGGACTCTCCAGAAGGGAGCAGTTCCAAAAGGCGCTGAGGGCCTGGGTCAAGGCAAGGAATGCCCCTGGAAAAGATATTGAATTTGAGGATGCAGAACAGCAGCTGGAGGGACCCCTGACTCCAGAGTGGAGGGGTGCAACCACCCCATTGGGTAGCAGTGTTTCTGGCCGAGGTCTGTCGCCAGAGGAGCTGGCGGACAGACAGGCAACCCGAGATCATGAATTGAAGTTGGCAGAGCTGGAAATAAATGGGCAACTGGAGCTAGAAACTAAGAAGTTGGCCCTGGAAGAAATGAAAATGCAGCTTGCCCGTGACTTAAGAATGAGGAAACTTGACATGGAGCTCAAGGGGCTTGAGGCCAGGAGGGCTTCAGCCCAGCAACAAGAAATATGTGTAGCTCAGAGATTGAGCTTTGCTGAGTTGGAGGTGGAGCCGAGCTCAGATGGTGGCAGCAACATTAAGGTAGCCAGTGCTGACAGCATAGTGCGCGCACCTAGAGATATGGCACCTGACTTGGAGGGGGTTTACTTACACCAGGAGGTTCAAGGGCATGAGGTAGCTCCAGTAGTGCGCAGCATCCCTGAAGGGAATAGGGTAGCTGGCGTAGGAGTTCATGGTCCTAGTAGTGGGAGGGATTCCCCCATGGTTGAGGTCCTGGTGGGTGAGTGTAAAGACCGCCCGGAAGAGTGTGGGTTGTGTAACAGAGACAGTCCGCTACTGTCTGGCCAGTCTCAGAAGGATGGTGTGGAGTATGTGTGTGAGGCGCTGGATGGAGAGGTGAAGGATAGTTTGGTTAACCCTGCTAGGGGGCTGTGTAATCCAATTGTGGGAGAGCATACCTTATATCCCAGTTTTCCAGAGCTATGCCAACACCTGTTTGAGAGTGAGTTCTCTGACCCCAGGGAGCTCACATTGGAGGCAGACCTTGTGGTGGATTCCAGAGGGTCTGAAGAGGCATTGGGGTGTGATCCTGTGGGGAGTGGCTCAGGTATCTTCCAGCCCAGAGTGGTGGAAGTGGCGCAGAGTAGCCCAGTTGGTCCTGTAGTAGTGAGAGGGGTGTAGGGCCTCACGTCCTGTCCTTAAGGGGAAGGAGTGAGAATGGGTTTTGTCCCGGTAGTGCCCAACCTCAGCCTCAGAGCCTGGATGGTTCTTTAAGGGATGACCAGCTGGGGAGCCTAGGCTGTCCGGATGAGTCACCCGCTGAGGGGCATCCCCCAGTGGCTAGAGAACGTGGAGGCTCTGTAAACAGAGCTCCAGTAGTTCTGGTATCTGGCAGTACCACTCCAGTTGGGAGGGTGCAGAAGTCCAGAAGGAGGGGCGAGAGGGGGAAGGAGTCCCCAGTGGAAGAACCAGTGGGTCAGGGGCCAGCCAGCAGGGCTGCGTCCCCAGTGAATGACCATGGGGACACCACTTCTGTCCTGGGGGATCTTCCCGCACTGTCAGATGGACAGGGGTTGGGAGATCTGCGCCAGGCAGACTGTCGCACGGCACATGAGCTACGTGCCACCCTCAGGGGGGGCATGCGTGCTCCCCGGGAAGTCCTGGTGCGCCAGGCAAGTGTTCAACTGCAGGGTTGGGTCCCTGAGTTGGATAGCCAGGTTCAGGTGTTGTCTGACCTGGAGGGCAGGACCACTGTAATCAGTGTCCTGGCCCATGTCCCTTCTAGGGGTACCACTCCAGTTGGGAGTGGGCAGTACTCTAGAAGGGGGTGCAGAGGGAGGGAGTCCTCGCCTCTGATCCCGGTTAAACTAGAGGGTTTAGACCCTAAGTTTAAGGGCCAGGTGCAGGGTGTCCCCCCTGACCTGGTCCCCCAGTTGCAGGATAGCACCCCTGAACTGGTGGGCGAATTGTGCAGGTCACCTGCCACAGGTGCCCTGACAATTCTGGAAGGGGGTACCACTCCAGGTGGGAGGGTACAGAGCCCCAAGGAGGAGGGCCGGGTGTGGGAGAGGCCACCCCAGTCTTTGGTCCAGCCGCCAGGTACAGGCCTGGGGCTGGAGGGTCAGTGCCAGGATGTCATACCTGACCTGACAGGAGGGAGAGTGGACAAAGGGTGCCAAGCACCTGGGGCTACTGCCCCCCACTCTTTAAGGCCACAGAGGTTTGAGAGCCCTGAGAGGCATAAGGCCTGGGTCTCATTCCTGACTACTGTCAGTGGCCACTGTGACATTTTTCTGTCTGCCTGTTGGGACACACATGTGAGCGAATTAAGGCTAGGTGCTGCCCAGGTGGTGTCCACGGGTGGAGAGAAGGGTTCCACATGGGTTGACTGTGTGGACCCTGAGAGCATACCCAGAGGAATTGAGAAAGGTTCAGTTTGGCGTAGAACTGGAGTCTGCCCCTGCAGTTGCGGGCCAGGTCCTTGTTCTATCGCCCAAAGCAGTGAAGACCATCAAGGTAGTGATGGGTCTACCCTGCGTTTTGTCTGGAAGGGGGTTCTGTTGGACCTGGCCCTCTTGGCAGGGTCATCCCTAAACTTGTTGCCTTCCTCCAATACTCTCTCTGACCTATTTTGTTTGGTTTAATGACTCTGGGCACTTTACCACTGCTGACCAGTGCTAAAGTGCATATGCTCTCCCTATGTAAAGTGTACCTGTGATTGATATTCCTGATTGGTTCATTGGATTTACTGTCAGTCCCCAGTAAAGTGCACCAGGAGTGCCAGGGCTTGTAAATGCCAATACTGCTAGTGGGCCTGCAGCGCTGGTTGCGCCACCCACAGAAGCAGCCTTAAAATGGGTCTAGGGTCTGCCATTGCAGAACCTGCGGGCAGTCTGGTACTGTCATGCTGGCTGGGCAAGTGCACCCACTTGCCAGCCTCTAAACCTTCCCTTAACTTCATATTAGTCACCCCTATGGTAGGCCCTAGGGCAGGGTGCATTGTAAGTGTAAGGTAGGACATGCCCTGCTGTGTGTGGCATGTCCTAATAGTGAATTACAGCCAAATTCGTTTTTCACTATTGTAAGGCTACCTGCTCCCTTTAGGCCAGAATGGGCTGCTGGAATTATTACACTCTATAATCCCAGCAGGCTCAGGGAACATGGTAGAAAATAATGTTTAGTATGCCTGAACTCAGAATAATAAAATACATCTTTTAGTAAAGGTTATTTTAATATCCTGTGTTTGCAAACGCTACTTTTAGAAAGTTAGCATTTGCTTGCCTAACCATTTCAGCCCGCCTCTGCTGGTATGTGTATCTGACTGTCTGGGATGTGTGAGTGACAGGGCTGGGGGATGACAGGTGGTGAATGCAAGGATTACACCTTAGTGGGAGGTAGGAGTGGCCCTGGACTTCTAATCAGGCTGTGCTCTGCCACCACAATGCTGGCTCCGCCCCCCTGGGGAGCGACTGATGACTCAGCCTGCACCTGGCCCAGGAAGGGCGAAGCACCATCATCAAGGTACTCCTGGCTGCCCCTGGCCACACAATGCTGGCTCCACCTCCTGTGGAGCGTCTGATGTGCCTGCCCTCACACTGAAAGCAACAGCCAGAGTACACCCATCAAGTGCTCAGAGACTGAAAGGAATTATGCAGAGGCCCCCCTGGCCTGAGAAGACAAAGGAAATGGGGTATAAAAGTAGGAGCCCTGCTCCTTGTAAATTAGATCCTGTTTGCGCAAAGAAGAAGCTCTGCCTGAAGAGGAGGACCCTGGAAGCTGCAAGGAGAAGTACTGACTCTGACCCCAAGAGACTGGCCTGTGGTGGGTGCCTCGCTGCTGAAGGAGAACAGGAGAAGAAAGACTGAAAGACTTTGCTTTTATTCAACTTGTGCCAAACTTTTACCAAGATCTCCAAGGGCTTGCTGTGGAACTTGCCCCCTGAACTGCGCCCCAAGAACAGTAGGCGCTACCCCCCCCCCCCCCCCCCCCCCTGGAAAGAGAAGCTGCCGTGAGATCTGCATCTGCCTGGTAAACCCTCCTGAGGAAAAGCGGAGTGCGCTGTGAAGGAATCACTGTGCCCCCTGAGAGGCCCTTGGCACCCCCGTCCCGCCGAGCAACGCATCTGCTTCCTGGCAGGCCCCAGATAACATCGCCAGGACCAGCCTCGCTGGCCCCAGCACCGTGCCTGTCGCCTGCCTAACTGCGGACTGCACCGCAAGACCGGACTCTGCCTTTTGCCGCCTGTTCCTGAAGGTGAGAGTGCCTTGAAGCCCCAGCCGCCGCCGTTCGTGTGCAGCAGCGGCGTGGAGAGAAAAGGAGCACTCCCAAGGCTTGTTTTGTGCCTCACTTTGCTGCCCGGGGCGCCGCCCCCTCTTTCCAGGACTCGAGGCGCTTTGTCTCTCTGGCCCGGCCCGCGCCGCAACGCCAACCTTCAAGCCCGAGCCGAGCCGCCGCTCTGACTGGCCCAGGAAGGAAGACACCGTGACTCGGGACACCGAGCTGACCCCCGACATTGCCGCCTCAACCTTCGCCTAATCTTTAAAGGTACTGTGTGCCCCCTCGCGGTGCGAGCATCCTGCCCTTTGCAGCTCGCACCGCCCTCTGTGACCGTCCGTGCCCCGGGAGCCCCGCAGCTGCAGTCTGCACCTGGCACGAGCCTCCCCTCTCCAGAGAGGCTTGCACCGCTCCTGGCCCCCCGAGGCCCCCCCCTGAGATTCCCTGTGGCCGGTGCCCCCTCTGCAGCGAGTCCCACACAGCTGTGACTCATTCTGAGAGCAGACCCGGTCGTGCCTTTCGCCGCTCACGCGAGAAGCGTGAGCTTTGGCAGGCCGGGCCCGATTTTCAAGCAGGAGGTGCACAGAGGCGCTGGAAAGCACACAGAAGCGCTAGAAAGCACTAGACTTGGTGGATATTGGGCAGAAGGCCCCAAGGATTGCATTTGAGAACTGTGGCACCCCTTTGAAAGTATTGAGAGAGGTTAACCCCTTTTTGGAAGTTTAAGAACTATTTTGAGAAGCTAAACAAGAACTGTGGCAACTTAAACAAAAGGAAACTGGAACCGCTATTTGAAATCTGAAAGTCTGTATTTACAAGCCTGCTTTGAAAATATATAAAGGAGATATATTTTTACAGAATACAGTCTGGTGTCATTGTGTGGTGGGTTGATGGTTGGTGTGTGTGATGCTGCAAATGTTTAACCCTATGTACTCCAGAGTTTAGCCTAGACTGCTTGCGCCACACTACCTAAAGGGTGAGCAGGGTTTATTTCCGGGAGTAATCCTTTGCCCTGACTTAGAGGAGAGGGTCCCTGCTTGTCGCAAGTACATACCTGCGCCAACCAGAGACCCCCAATTCTAATATTGGACGCAGCGGTGAGGATCGCGAATTTACATTTGCAGTGTCCATACCGTGATTATTGACCATTGCATAGTGATGACAGTCCAGTAACCTAAGCCACAGACTTTTGGGATTTATGATTTGCTAGAAGAGATCTCCATGTGTTTTTGAAGTCATGCCTGTGTCAGTGAAAATGGAAAAGGCAGCATCCATTTCTTCTATTTACTGTGATTGGGAGAAACTAGAAAACTATACCGGGGAACAGCTCAAGAGCTTCTGCAAAAATTTGAACATTTCCATGACCGGACTCTCCAGAAGGGAGCAGTTCCAAAAGGCGCTGAGGGCCTGGGTCAAGGCAAGGAATGCCCCTGGAAAAGATATTGAATTTGAGGATGCAGAACAGCAGCTGGAGGGACCCCTGACTCCAGAGTGGAGGGGTGCAACCACCCCATTGGGTAGCAGTGTTTCTGGCCGAGGTCTGTCGCCAGAGGAGCTGGCGGACAGACAGGCAACCCGAGATCATGAATTGAAGTTGGCAGAGCTGGAAATAAATGGGCAACTGGAGCTAGAAACTAAGAAGTTGGCCCTGGAAGAAATGAAAATGCAGCTTGCCCGTGACTTAAGAATGAGGAAACTTGACATGGAGCTCAAGGGGCTTGAGGCCAGGAGGGCTTCAGCCCAGCAACAAGAAATATGTGTAGCTCAGAGATTGAGCTTTGCTGAGTTGGAGGTGGAGCCGAGCTCAGATGGTGGCAGCAACATTAAGGTAGCCAGTGCTGACAGCATAGTGCGCGCACCTAGAGATATGGCACCTGACTTGGAGGGGGTTTACTTACACCAGGAGGTTCAAGGGCATGAGGTAGCTCCAGTAGTGCGCAGCATCCCTGAAGGGAATAGGGTAGCTGGCGTAGGAGTTCATGGTCCTAGTAGTGGGAGGGATTCCCCCATGGTTGAGGTCCTGGTGGGTGAGTGTAAAGACCGCCCGGAAGAGTGTGGGTTGTGTAACAGAGACAGTCCGCTACTGTCTGGCCAGTCTCAGAAGGATGGTGTGGAGTATGTGTGTGAGGCGCTGGATGGAGAGGTGAAGGATAGTTTGGTTAACCCTGCTAGGGGGCTGTGTAATCCAATTGTGGGAGAGCATACCTTATATCCCAGTTTTCCAGAGCTATGCCAACACCTGTTTGAGAGTGAGTTCTCTGACCCCAGGGAGCTCACATTGGAGGCAGACCTTGTGGTGGATTCCAGAGGGTCTGAAGAGGCATTGGGGTGTGATCCTGTGGGGAGTGGCTCAGGTATCTTCCAGCCCAGAGTGGTGGAAGTGGCGCAGAGTAGCCCAGTTGGTCCTGTAGTAGTGAGAGGGGTGTAGGGCCTCACGTCCTGTCCTTAAGGGGAAGGAGTGAGAATGGGTTTTGTCCCGGTAGTGCCCAACCTCAGCCTCAGAGCCTGGATGGTTCTTTAAGGGATGACCAGCTGGGGAGCCTAGGCTGTCCGGATGAGTCACCCGCTGAGGGGCATCCCCCAGTGGCTAGAGAACGTGGAGGCTCTGTAAACAGAGCTCCAGTAGTTCTGGTATCTGGCAGTACCACTCCAGTTGGGAGGGTGCAGAAGTCCAGAAGGAGGGGCGAGAGGGGGAAGGAGTCCCCAGTG
Source organism: Lissotriton vulgaris (assembly GCF_964263255.1). Lineage (NCBI taxonomy): Eukaryota > Metazoa > Chordata > Amphibia > Caudata > Salamandridae > Lissotriton > Lissotriton vulgaris. The sequence goes on along the minus strand of NC_141693.1, from coordinate 890,703,357 downwards.
GAAGAACCAGTGGGTCAGGGGCCAGCCAGCAGGGCTGCGTCCCCAGTGAATGACCATGGGGACACCACTTCTGTCCTGGGGGATCTTCCCGCACTGTCAGATGGACAGGGGTTGGGAGATCTGCGCCAGGCAGACTGTCGCACGGCACATGAGCTACGTGCCACCCTCAGGGGGGGCATGCGTGCTCCCCGGGAAGTCCTGGTGCGCCAGGCAAGTGTTCAACTGCAGGGTTGGGTCCCTGAGTTGGATAGCCAGGTTCAGGTGTTGTCTGACCTGGAGGGCAGGACCACTGTAATCAGTGTCCTGGCCCATGTCCCTTCTAGGGGTACCACTCCAGTTGGGAGTGGGCAGTACTCTAGAAGGGGGTGCAGAGGGAGGGAGTCCTCGCCTCTGATCCCGGTTAAACTAGAGGGTTTAGACCCTAAGTTTAAGGGCCAGGTGCAGGGTGTCCCCCCTGACCTGGTCCCCCAGTTGCAGGATAGCACCCCTGAACTGGTGGGCGAATTGTGCAGGTCACCTGCCACAGGTGCCCTGACAATTCTGGAAGGGGGTACCACTCCAGGTGGGAGGGTACAGAGCCCCAAGGAGGAGGGCCGGGTGTGGGAGAGGCCACCCCAGTCTTTGGTCCAGCCGCCAGGTACAGGCCTGGGGCTGGAGGGTCAGTGCCAGGATGTCATACCTGACCTGACAGGAGGGAGAGTGGACAAAGGGTGCCAAGCACCTGGGGCTACTGCCCCCCACTCTTTAAGGCCACAGAGGTTTGAGAGCCCTGAGAGGCATAAGGCCTGGGTCTCATTCCTGACTACTGTCAGTGGCCACTGTGACATTTTTCTGTCTGCCTGTTGGGACACACATGTGAGCGAATTAAGGCTAGGTGCTGCCCAGGTGGTGTCCACGGGTGGAGAGAAGGGTTCCACATGGGTTGACTGTGTGGACCCTGAGAGCATACCCAGAGGAATTGAGAAAGGTTCAGTTTGGCGTAGAACTGGAGTCTGCCCCTGCAGTTGCGGGCCAGGTCCTTGTTCTATCGCCCAAAGCAGTGAAGACCATCAAGGTAGTGATGGGTCTACCCTGCGTTTTGTCTGGAAGGGGGTTCTGTTGGACCTGGCCCTCTTGGCAGGGTCATCCCTAAACTTGTTGCCTTCCTCCAATACTCTCTCTGACCTATTTTGTTTGGTTTAATGACTCTGGGCACTTTACCACTGCTGACCAGTGCTAAAGTGCATATGCTCTCCCTATGTAAAGTGTACCTGTGATTGATATTCCTGATTGGTTCATTGGATTTACTGTCAGTCCCCAGTAAAGTGCACCAGGAGTGCCAGGGCTTGTAAATGCCAATACTGCTAGTGGGCCTGCAGCGCTGGTTGCGCCACCCACAGAAGCAGCCTTAAAATGGGTCTAGGGTCTGCCATTGCAGAACCTGCGGGCAGTCTGGTACTGTCATGCTGGCTGGGCAAGTGCACCCACTTGCCAGCCTCTAAACCTTCCCTTAACTTCATATTAGTCACCCCTATGGTAGGCCCTAGGGCAGGGTGCATTGTAAGTGTAAGGTAGGACATGCCCTGCTGTGTGTGGCATGTCCTAATAGTGAATTACAGCCAAATTCGTTTTTCACTATTGTAAGGCTACCTGCTCCCTTTAGGCCAGAATGGGCTGCTGGAATTATTACACTCTATAATCCCAGCAGGCTCAGGGAACATGGTAGAAAATAATGTTTAGTATGCCTGAACTCAGAATAATAAAATACATCTTTTAGTAAAGGTTATTTTAATATCCTGTGTTTGCAAACGCTACTTTTAGAAAGTTAGCATTTGCTTGCCTAACCATTTCAGCCCGCCTCTGCTGGTATGTGTATCTGACTGTCTGGGATGTGTGAGTGACAGGGCTGGGGGATGACAGGTGGTGAATGCAAGGATTACACCTTAGTGGGAGGTAGGAGTGGCCCTGGACTTCTAATCAGGCTGTGCTCTGCCACCACAATGCTGGCTCCGCCCCCCTGGGGAGCGACTGATGACTCAGCCTGCACCTGGCCCAGGAAGGGCGAAGCACCATCATCAAGGTACTCCTGGCTGCCCCTGGCCACACAATGCTGGCTCCACCTCCTGTGGAGCGTCTGATGTGCCTGCCCTCACACTGAAAGCAACAGCCAGAGTACACCCATCAAGTGCTCAGAGACTGAAAGGAATTATGCAGAGGCCCCCCTGGCCTGAGAAGACAAAGGAAATGGGGTATAAAAGTAGGAGCCCTGCTCCTTGTAAATTAGATCCTGTTTGCGCAAAGAAGAAGCTCTGCCTGAAGAGGAGGACCCTGGAAGCTGCAAGGAGAAGTACTGACTCTGACCCCAAGAGACTGGCCTGTGGTGGGTGCCTCGCTGCTGAAGGAGAACAGGAGAAGAAAGACTGAAAGACTTTGCTTTTATTCAACTTGTGCCAAACTTTTACCAAGATCTCCAAGGGCTTGCTGTGGAACTTGCCCCCTGAACTGCGCCCCAAGAACAGTAGGCGCTACCCCCCCCCCCCCCCCCCTGGAAAGAGAAGCTGCCGTGAGATCTGCATCTGCCTGGTAAACCCTCCTGAGGAAAAGCGGAGTGCGCTGTGAAGGAATCACTGTGCCCCCTGAGAGGCCCTTGGCACCCCCGTCCCGCCGAGCAACGCATCTGCTTCCTGGCAGGCCCCAGATAACATCGCCAGGACCAGCCTCGCTGGCCCCAGCACCGTGCCTGTCGCCTGCCTAACTGCGGACTGCACCGCAAGACCGGACTCTGCCTTTTGCCGCCTGTTCCTGAAGGTGAGAGTGCCTTGAAGCCCCAGCCGCCGCCGTTCGTGTGCAGCAGCGGCGTGGAGAGAAAAGGAGCACTCCCAAGGCTTGTTTTGTGCCTCACTTTGCTGCCCGGGGCGCCGCCCCCTCTTTCCAGGACTCGAGGCGCTTTGTCTCTCTGGCCCGGCCCGCGCCGCAACGCCAACCTTCAAGCCCGAGCCGAGCCGCCGCTCTGACTGGCCCAGGAAGGAAGACACCGTGACTCGGGACACCGAGCTGACCCCCGACATTGCCGCCTCAACCTTCGCCTAATCTTTAAAGGTACTGTGTGCCCCCTCGCGGTGCGAGCATCCTGCCCTTTGCAGCTCGCACCGCCCTCTGTGACCGTCCGTGCCCCGGGAGCCCCGCAGCTGCAGTCTGCACCTGGCACGAGCCTCCCCTCTCCAGAGAGGCTTGCACCGCTCCTGGCCCCCCGAGGCCCCCCCCTGAGATTCCCTGTGGCCGGTGCCCCCTCTGCAGCGAGTCCCACACAGCTGTGACTCATTCTGAGAGCAGACCCGGTCGTGCCTTTCGCCGCTCACGCGAGAAGCGTGAGCTTTGGCAGGCCGGGCCCGATTTTCAAGCAGGAGGTGCACAGAGGCGCTGGAAAGCACACAGAAGCGCTAGAAAGCACTAGACTTGGTGGATATTGGGCAGAAGGCCCCAAGGATTGCATTTGAGAACTGTGGCACCCCTTTGAAAGTATTGAGAGAGGTTAACCCCTTTTTGGAAGTTTAAGAACTATTTTGAGAAGCTAAACAAGAACTGTGGCAACTTAAACAAAAGGAAACTGGAACCGCTATTTGAAATCTGAAAGTCTGTATTTACAAGCCTGCTTTGAAAATATATAAAGGAGATATATTTTTACAGAATACAGTCTGGTGTCATTGTGTGGTGGGTTGATGGTTGGTGTGTGTGATGCTGCAAATGTTTAACCCTATGTACTCCAGAGTTTAGCCTAGACTGCTTGCGCCACACTACCTAAAGGGTGAGCAGGGTTTATTTCCGGGAGTAATCCTTTGCCCTGACTTAGAGGAGAGGGTCCCTGCTTGTCGCAAGTACATACCTGCGCCAACCAGAGACCCCCAATTCTAATATTGGACGCAGCGGTGAGGATCGCGAATTTACATTTGCAGTGTCCATACCGTGATTATTGACCATTGCATAGTGATGACAGTCCAGTAACCTAAGCCACAGACTTTTGGGATTTATGATTTGCTAGAAGAGATCTCCATGTGTTTTTGAAGTCATGCCTGTGTCAGTGAAAATGGAAAAGGCAGCATCCATTTCTTCTATTTACTGTGATTGGGAGAAACTAGAAAACTATACCGGGGAACAGCTCAAGAGCTTCTGCAAAAATTTGAACATTTCCATGACCGGACTCTCCAGAAGGGAGCAGTTCCAAAAGGCGCTGAGGGCCTGGGTCAAGGCAAGGAATGCCCCTGGAAAAGATATTGAATTTGAGGATGCAGAACAGCAGCTGGAGGGACCCCTGACTCCAGAGTGGAGGGGTGCAACCACCCCATTGGGTAGCAGTGTTTCTGGCCGAGGTCTGTCGCCAGAGGAGCTGGCGGACAGACAGGCAACCCGAGATCATGAATTGAAGTTGGCAGAGCTGGAAATAAATGGGCAACTGGAGCTAGAAACTAAGAAGTTGGCCCTGGAAGAAATGAAAATGCAGCTTGCCCGTGACTTAAGAATGAGGAAACTTGACATGGAGCTCAAGGGGCTTGAGGCCAGGAGGGCTTCAGCCCAGCAACAAGAAATATGTGTAGCTCAGAGATTGAGCTTTGCTGAGTTGGAGGTGGAGCCGAGCTCAGATGGTGGCAGCAACATTAAGGTAGCCAGTGCTGACAGCATAGTGCGCGCACCTAGAGATATGGCACCTGACTTGGAGGGGGTTTACTTACACCAGGAGGTTCAAGGGCATGAGGTAGCTCCAGTAGTGCGCAGCATCCCTGAAGGGAATAGGGTAGCTGGCGTAGGAGTTCATGGTCCTAGTAGTGGGAGGGATTCCCCCATGGTTGAGGTCCTGGTGGGTGAGTGTAAAGACCGCCCGGAAGAGTGTGGGTTGTGTAACAGAGACAGTCCGCTACTGTCTGGCCAGTCTCAGAAGGATGGTGTGGAGTATGTGTGTGAGGCGCTGGATGGAGAGGTGAAGGATAGTTTGGTTAACCCTGCTAGGGGGCTGTGTAATCCAATTGTGGGAGAGCATACCTTATATCCCAGTTTTCCAGAGCTATGCCAACACCTGTTTGAGAGTGAGTTCTCTGACCCCAGGGAGCTCACATTGGAGGCAGACCTTGTGGTGGATTCCAGAGGGTCTGAAGAGGCATTGGGGTGTGATCCTGTGGGGAGTGGCTCAGGTATCTTCCAGCCCAGAGTGGTGGAAGTGGCGCAGAGTAGCCCAGCTAGGTCCTGTAGTAGTGAGAGGGGTGTAGGGCCTCACGTCCTGTCCTTAAGGGGAAGGAGTGAGAATGGGTTTTGTCCCGGTAGTGCCCAACCTCAGCCTCAGAGCCTGGATGGTTCTTTAAGGGATGACCAGCTGGGGAGCCTAGGCTGTCCGGATGAGTCACCCGCTGAGGGGCATCCCCCAGTGGCTAGAGAACGTGGAGGCTCTGTAAACAGAGCTCCAGTAGTTCTGGTATCTGGCAGTACCACTCCAGTTGGGAGGGTGCAGAAGTCCAGAAGGAGGGGCGAGAGGGGGAAGGAGTCCCCAGTGGAAGAACCAGTGGGTCAGGGGCCAGCCAGCAGGGCTGCGTCCCCAGTGAATGACCATGGGGACACCACTTCTGTCCTGGGGGATCTTCCCGCACTGTCAGATGGACAGGGGTTGGGAGATCTGCGCCAGGCAGACTGTCGCACGGCACATGAGCTACGTGCCACCCTCAGGGGGGGCATGCGTGCTCCCCGGGAAGTCCTGGTGCGCCAGGCAAGTGTTCAACTGCAGGGTTGGGTCCCTGAGTTGGATAGCCAGGTTCAGGTGTTGTCTGACCTGGAGGGCAGGACCACTGTAATCAGTGTCCTGGCCCATGTCCCTTCTAGGGGTACCACTCCAGTTGGGAGTGGGCAGTACTCTAGAAGGGGGTGCAGAGGGAGGGAGTCCTCGCCTCTGATCCCGGTTAAACTAGAGTGTTTAGACCCTAAGTTTAAGGGCCAGGTGCAGGGTGTCCCCCCTGACCTGGTCCCCCAGTTGCAGGATAGCACCCCTGAACTGGTGGGCGAATTGTGCAGGTCACCTGCCACAGGTGCCCTGACAATTCTGGAAGGGGGTACCACTCCAGGTGGGAGGGTACAGAGCCCCAAGGAGGAGGGCCGGGTGTGGGAGAGGCCACCCCAGTCTTTGGTCCAGCCGCCAGGTACAGGCCTGGGGCTGGAGGGTCAGTGCCAGGATGTCATACCTGACCTGACAGGAGGGAGAGTGGACAAAGGGTGCCAAGCACCTGGGGCTACTGCCCCCCACTCTTTAAGGCCACAGAGGTTTGAGAGCCCTGAGAGGCATAAGGCCTGGGTCTCATTCCTGACTACTGTCAGTGGCCACTGTGACATTTTTCTGTCTGCCTGTTGGGACACACATGTGAGCGAATTAAGGCTAGGTGCTGCCCAGGTGGTGTCCACGGGTGGAGAGAAGGGTTCCACATGGGTTGACTGTGTGGACCCTGAGAGCATACCCAGAGGAATTGAGAAAGGTTCAGTTTGGCGTAGAACTGGAGTCTGCCCCTGCAGTTGCGGGCCAGGTCCTTGTTCTATCGCCCAAAGCAATGAAGACCATCAAGGTAGTGATGGGTCTACCCTGCGTTTTGGCTGGAAGGGGGTTCTGTTGGACCTGGCCCTCTTGGCAGGGTCATCCCTAAACTTTTTGCCTTCCTCCAATACTCTCTCTGACCTATTTTGTTTGGTTTAATGACTCTGGGCACTTTACCACTGCTGACCAGTGCTAAAGTGCATATGCTCTCCCTATGTAAAGTGTACCTGTGATTGATATTCCTGATTGGTTCATTGGATTTACTGTCAGTCCCCAGTAAAGTGCACCAGGAGTGCCAGGGCTTGTAAATGCCAATACTGCTAGTGGGCCTGCAGCGCTGGTTGCGCCACCCACAGAAGCAGCCTTAAAATGGGTCTAGGGTCTGCCATTGCAGAACCTGCGGGCAGTCTGGTACTGTCATGCTGGCTGGGCAAGTGCACCCACTTGCCAGCCTCTAAACCTTCCCTTAACTTCATATTAGTCACCCCTATGGTAGGCCCTAGGGCAGGGTGCATTGTAAGTGTAAGGTAGGACATGCCCTGCTGTGTGTGGCATGTCCTAATAGTGAATTACAGCCAAATTCGTTTTTCACTATTGTAAGGCTACCTGCTCCCTTTAGGCCAGAATGGGCTGCTGGAATTATTACACTCTATAATCCCAGCAGGCTCAGGGAACATGGTAGAAAATAATGTTTAGTATGCCTGAACTCAGAATAATAAAATACATCTTTTAGTAAAGGTTATTTTAATATCCTGTGTTTGCAAACGCTACTTTTAGAAAGTTAGCATTTGCTTGCCTAACCATTTCAGCCCGCCTCTGCTGGTATGTGTATCTGACTGTCTGGGATGTGTGAGTGACAGGGCTGGGGGATGACAGGTGGTGAATGCAAGGATTACACCTTAGTGGGAGGTAGGAGTGGCCCTGGACTTCTAATCAGGCTGTGCTCTGCCACCACAATGCTGGCTCCGCCCCCCTGGGGAGCGACTGATGACTCAGCCTGCACCTGGCCCAGGAAGGGCGAAGCACCATCATCAAGGTACTCCTGGCTGCCCCTGGCCACACAATGCTGGCTCCACCTCCTGTGGAGCGTCTGATGTGCCTGCCCTCACACTGAAAGCAACAGCCAGAGTACACCCATCAAGTGCTCAGAGACTGAAAGGAATTATGCAGAGGCCCCCCTGGCCTGAGAAGACAAAGGAAATGGGGTATAAAAGTAGGAGCCCTGCTCCTTGTAAATTAGATCCTGTTTGCTCAAAGAAGAAGCTCTGCCTGAAGAGGAGGACCCTGGAAGCTGCAAGGAGAAGTACTGACTCTGACCCCAAGAGACTGGCCTGTGGTGGGTGCCTCGCTGCTGAAGGAGAACAGGAGAAGAAAGACTGAAAGACTTTGCTTTTATTCAACTTGTGTCAAACTTTTACCAAGATCTCCAAGGGCTTGCTGTGGAACTTGCCCCCTGAACTGCGCCCCAGGAACAGTGGGCGCTACCCCCCCCCTGGAAAGAGAAGCTGCCATGAGATCTGCATCTGCCTGGTAAACCCTCCTGAGGAAAAGCGGAGTGCGCTGTGAAGGAATCACTGTGCCCCCTGAGAGGCCCTTGGCACCCCGTCCCGCCGAGCAACGCATCTGCTTCCTGGCAGGCCCCAGATAACATCGCCAGGACCAGCCTCGCTGGCCCCAGCACCGTGCCTGTCGCCTGCCTAACTGCGGACTGCACCGCAAGACCGGACTCTGCCTTTTGCCGCCTGTTCCTGAAGGTGAGAGTGCCTTGAAGCCCCAGCCGCCGCCGTTCGTGTGCAGCAGCGGCGTGGGGAGAAAAGGAGCACTCCCAAGGCTTGTTTTGTGCCTCACTTTGCTGCCCGGGGCGCCGCCCCCTCTTTCCAGGACTCGAGGCGCTTTGTCTCTCTGGCCCGGCCCGCGCCGCAACGCCAACCTTCAAGCCCGAGCCGAGCCGCCGCTCTGACTGGCCCAGGAAGGAAGACACCGCGACGCGGGACACCGAGCTGACCCCCGACATTGCCGCCTCAACCTTCGCCTAATCTTTAAAGGTACTGTGTGCCCCCTCGCGGTGCGAGCATCCTGCCCTTTGCAGCTCGCACCGCCCTCTGTGACCGTCCGTGCCCCGGGAGCCCCGCAACTGCAGTCTGCACCTGGCACGAGCCTCCCCTCTCCAGAGAGGCTTGCACCGCTCCTGGCCCCCCGAGGCCGCCCTGAGATTCCCTGTGGCCGGCGCCCCCTCTGCAGCGAGTCCCACACAGCTGTGACTCATTCTGAGAGCAGACCCGGTCGTGCCTTTCGCCGCTCACGCGAGAAGCGTGAGCTTTGGCAGGCCGGGCCCTATTTTCAAGCAGGAGGTGCACAGAGGCGCTGGAAAGCACACAGAAGCGCTAGAAAGCACTAGACTTGGTGGAAATTGGGCAGAAGGCCCCAAGGATTGCATTTGAGAACTGTGGCACCCCTTTGAAAGTATTGAGAGAGGTTAACCCCTTTTTGGAAGTTTAAGAACTATTTTGAGAAGCTAAACAAGAACTGTGGCAACTTAAACAAAAGGAAACTGGAACCGCTATTTGAAATCTGAAAGTCTGTATTTACAAGCCTGCTTTGAAAATATATAAAAGAGATATATTTTTACAGAATACAGTCTGGTGTCATTGTGTGGTGGGTTGATGGTTGGTGTGTGTGATGCTGCAAATGTTTAACCCTATGTACTCCAGAGTTTAGCCTAGACTGCTTAGGCCACACTACCTAAAGGGTGAGCAGGGGTTATTTCTGGGAGTAATCCTTTGCCCTTACTTAGAGGAGAGGGTCCCTGCTTGTCGCAAGTACATACCTGCGCCAACCAGAGACCCCCAATTCTAACAAGGGTTTATTGAACAGTCTTATTTCTCTTGCAAGAGATATGAACTGCTACAATCGTAAGACAGAATGTGAAGTATAATACATACAGCGTTAGCAGTAAGATAAAATAATACTGCAATAGCACGGTTTGTAGCTATGACATATATTCATAAAAATACATACATAAATAACACAGGCTAAAATGTGAATACTCATCTGGTGCTTCTAGCTAGCTCTACCCCAGTGTACCTAACCTAAGTGTAGTACGAGGTAAGAAGTAGGTGCTGTTTTTCTATAGTCTAGTTTAGCTACAGTTAGGATTGGTGTAGCCAAGATTTGCCAAAAGTCCCTCTAGATACTAGTCTGCTCCATACCTTAGAATGAGAGAGGTTGGAATCTCTTTGCGGGTCTTGATCTCTAACACCCCTCAAGGGGATTCAAAAACACTGGAGCTCGGTTTTCTGCGAGGAGGGTGACAGCGTCTGGTCAGTGCATCAGGCGGGGACTCGACTTTCTTCTGAACTTGCCGTGGCGAGCCGTGCAAGTATGCAGCCGTGACTTGCAATTGCAAGTGAGGGAATATTTATACCTTGAAGGTGTTTAGGAATGCCAGTATTGATGTAAAAGTCAGGCAGAGGAACGTCATGAATGAACCCCTAAGGAATAGATGTTCATGCATAATAAATGAGTTCTTGGAGAAATCAATAATCCAAGCAAGGGGAAGTCTTAAAGGCTTAAGAGTCTGGTTTTCCAAGAACTTGTTGTGACATGGATGGATGGATAGATGTAGGTGGCCATGCCTGTATTTGGTTAGCATGGATAATGCCTAAATAAGGGTAGGATTCCTATGCCTAAATAAGGGCAATGCGAATTGTGCCTATATAAGGGCATAAATCAGGAAACCTATATACAGTATCTAAATCGACACACAGCACCCACTCCAGTTTTGTATGGGGATGGAGAAAACATGAAATCTTCTAATCCTGTAAGGAAAAAGTTGTCTGCCTTTGTAGGTGAAAGATGGATTACCTCATTTAGAAGACTAACCACACATAGATGAGAAGCATCGCCTTCAGCATTGGGCGCATCATCAATGTTCATGTTGGATGTTACCTGCATGCCTTTTATTTTCTCTCGTGCCTCAGCAGTAGCAATTTGCGTCTGTGAGATCTCAATGAATGCCGTCATCAGGAATGGTTGCCGCTGGGGACAATACAGAGCCTGGGCCATTACCTGGTCCAGCAGAGTATCGATATCCGTAGGCATGACTGATGGAAGTGTTAGACAGATTTCTAGCACGCATTCCTCACCGCAAAGCAGACAGCGTAGCACAGGCAAAGTGCAATCTTGCCAGATTGGTCTGAATGACAGAAACCATGTGGTATTTAATTCTCGTAGACAAGGTAAACCTAAAATTTGGACGATGCGCTCATGAAACTTCATCTCCAGTAGAACTCCCTCTATGGTGCTTGGAGGGACGCTGGTGATTTGGCTTGCCGTATCGTAGCAGTAGGAGCAAAAACAGGATCCCTGCAACAAGTGCTAAAAGTAGTGGCAGTCCGCCAAACACAGAGTGCATAAAGTTTGGAATTATTCTGAGGACTGCTTGTAAAGTGCTAACAGTCCTGAACACACGTTCTTAAATACATGTACAATACCGCTCGTATCAGACATGTTTAAGATACATTTCAACATTTCTGAAAAATGTATTGGGCAGTTTGTATTCAAAAGGGCTTGCATCTTGGCTGAAGTCTTTGCAACTTGTAGATCATAGGTTTCTTTGGCTGAATACAGAGGCATTGTTTGTTGTAAAAGAATGGCTTTCATTCTGCTTAGAGTATCAATTCGTATAGAAGAGATGTTCAGTGAAGGTCATAAAGGCGACTCCCTGGCTGTCTCGATCTGAGGGATCAAGACTTGCATACAGCAAGTTATCCTGGATGTAACCGTAACTAGATATGAGATACCTGGCAACGTGCCACAGCAGCTGTGATCATTCAACATATTGTAACTTCCATTCGAAAGCTGGCAAGAAATTGGATTAATCACTGCAGCTGGTGAACCTTGCAGGTGGCAGAATAAGTTTGCAGTGGAACCATCACAGGCGCAGTGTAAATTAATACCCTGGCATAGAAGAGAACCGCTTAGTGCGTTTTCACAGTGTGTACTGCTAAGAAACACTTCACGACCCCCACTCCAACATCTGTGTGTGTAAGGTAAAAACCAGGATGTTGTGATGTATCCTTTACCCAACCTTTCATATGTGCCTGCTGGTATATGTTTTAGGAAATATTGAAAATGGAAAGTTGTAACAGGCAGAGTAATTTTACCATGTATGAGCCACTTAGTAGCTTGTTTTTCTGCCACCGTGAATAGTAGTTTTTCCAGTTTTTCAATGCTCAGCACCGTATATTCTGCTACCCTTTGTGCCAGTTTGATCTGTTTATCAGTGAGATTGAATTCTGAAAACAGTGACGTAGTGTTTATTAAACGCCAAGGCACATGGCCTGCACGCAGGTTTTTGTAGCACCCATCCTAATAGCATGATAGAACATAGCTGAGACTGACCATGTTGCAACATGACCAAGTCTTGTTCCATAATGTCCATGGCAGAGGATACAATGCTGTCCAATGAATATATCCTGGACGAAAGAGTCGTTAACCCATTGTCTACTACAGCGAGAGATTTCTCTAAATTAATACGATCGCTTTCTCCTATTCTTTCTGCAGTTTCTGCTTGGGTAACCTTCCATATTTCATTATAAGCAGCGTAGATACTGACATATATGAAACGTTTTTGACGTGGTCTTCTTGGACCTAGCAAGAATTCCCTAGGGTCTGCGCCTTCTTAAAGTAAAGTTAAGTGTGGTTTCACATTCTCTAGTGTAGCTTTCTGTAGCCAATCAAGGCAAAGTTTCCCTACACTGTATATTGTTACTACCCCTGAATGCTGTATTTGAACGTAGCCTGGGTCTGGCCTATTGATAGTGAAACCCTGTGTTTTGTTCAGGAATCAATCTTGACAGTTGTTTGTGTCTATGGGCCAGAGCAACCATTTTTTCCAATCTGGATCTGATCTGCTGTGATGCAAACTAGTATGTATGTCGACCCCCCCTGTGTAGTGCTATAACTTGCAGGTGCAGGTATGGACAGAGTGTTCATGTCTTTGATCTTGGTTATCGCAAGGCAAGGCGTTTGTTGGACAGTGTCATTGAAAAACATAATTTGCTCAGGGATGATACAGGCTCTAAACAAAGCTTCTACCCCCTGCACTTGCCAATCTTTTGTACCCAGACAGATTTTGTCTCAATGTTGTCTTGCCAAAAGAAGAAACCCTGTCTAGACAGTTAGGCAATAAAGGCTGCAGAATAAATCTTTTTTGTATTGGTTAGCATATTTTTTGTTCCTGTCTTGTTCACATTTTTTACACCTTGGCTACTCAGGATATTCCTCTGCTGTGCTGGGCCATAATGATAATGGGTGTGGTCATAACAAGCTCAGCTCGTCATGAGCACACGAGCACTGTGCCTCATGACGAGCTGAGCTCGTCATGAGCACCGAAGGGGTTAAGAAAAACGTTTCTGGATTTGACAAGTTGAACCCTGAAAAATATGGAAATTCAATGCTGACAAGTCTCTTGCTTCATGATGGGATGATTTCTGTGGCTGTAGAAGTTAGTTCACTCTTTTACTTGCTGTGTCCATTTGAATATATCTTCCATTGATCATCATTCCCAGAGTTATTACCAGAGCTAACGAAAATAGAAAGAAGAATATTCCCAAAATAATCCATAGTTCAATCTATGGCGAAACCAGATAAGTCTTTTTCGGGAGATGAAAAAATCTGTTGCTTGTTCTTTGGAAGTTTCTTGTGCTGGCGTCGTTTCAGGTTTGCTGAGATCCTCAGAAAACGTATCAAAGTTCATGAAATAGCCAGAGGCAGTTCTGTCAATGGTTGGTATTGCATCAAGATTCGTTAAAATTGCTGGAACCAGTTGGTCACTTGTTACTTCGTTGTAGATAGGTGTATCAGGACGAACTGTTATTTGGGTTTCAAGAGGAACGAGTTCCATAGCAGTGTTGCTTAGTCCCTCATTTCTTACTACAGAATCTTCAAAGGTGATGAGTCTCTCAGTTTGAACCTCTTGGATTGTGGCTAGAGGAGTGTGTCTGTTACATTGTCGGAGTCCACTTGGCCTACTGCTTAGTATCGGCCACATAGTGTGGTTTGATCAGGTCGATGGACACAAATCTTTTCTCCTTTTTACCAGCAAGGGGCGGCAAAAGTACTGTTCTTGATCCGTGGATTGCTATGACTGGTACTGGTTGTCTGTAAGAAGGCCCAAATTACTTCTTGTCCGCAATCTTTTCTCTGACTAGATCACCAAGCTTTGGGATCCAGACAGGTCTTGCTGGGATTGCCGGTTTTTCCCCAGTGGTGATTGGCTTCAGGAACACGTTGCTTTGTTTCGATCTTAGTTCATTTAAGTCCTGTAAAACAGCCAAACGATCCTTGATATCACAGTAAAAAGAATCGCACGCTATGAGTGTGAGGAATTTGCGATCCGTATTTTCAAGTGCCATTTTGAATGCTTGTAGTTCAGCTCGCTGAGCTGTACAATCTCCTAAAGATTGTGTTTTTGTGACCATTGGACTGAATTTGCCATCGTGCATACTGCCTTTAACGGTCATGCATGCTGCCCTATAAGCTTGCTTAGCCCCCGTAGCGGGTTGTGCAGATCCGTCAGTATAAATTATAAATTCGTACTGATCAAGAGGGAGAATCTCAGTAGGCAGAAGACATTCGTGTTCGACTTGCGAAAAGCTTGTGTTTTCAAATAAGGATCAAAAATATATTCAACATCAGCTGCAGCAAGTGAATTAACCCAATGTATCCATCTCGGATGTAAAGCTTTTGCATTCGGAATACTCACTTTTGGAACTGCCTCTAAGGCTGGTACAGGAGATACGACCATAATGCGTTTCCCCGGTGCTAGGGCTCTTTCTTTTGCTACAGCGGTTTGAACTGCTCTCAGAATTATTTCTGTTCATGTCAATTTCTTTTCTGCTTGTGTGTACAAATGTGATTTGTATGCAATTGGTCCTTTTTCACCTTTGTTAACACCTTCCATGCTCATGATGAGCTCAGCTCGTCATGCAGTACACTGCTCGTGTGCTCATGACGAGCTGAGCTCGTCATGAACAATGGGTTTCAAGGGAGTGCAGCATCCAAGATGAATCACTGTAGCATTGAAGGTGTTAAAAGTTAAGTAGGTGAATCCCCATTGACCCGGAATGATTCGGATCATGAAGTTGCGTACATTTTTGTGTGTTTGTAAGTGTTTTGTTGCTAACATGTCAGCTTTTAGTGAACGCAGGATATCTGTGTGTTTCCTTGTCCAATGTGTGATTTTAAAATCAGGTTTGAATAATTCGTAGAGAGGTTTAACCCTTTATGCGTTGTTCAGAATGTATGTTCTTCCAAAATTCAGGGAACCTAGAATCGACTGTAAGTGTTTCAGCGGTTTTGGAGGTTGGAGCAGCGCACACTTTTCTAAAAAGTTGGCTACCAGGCTTTTGCCTTCACTTGATAGTTCATATCCTAGGAAAAGGACGCTGAGATGGGCAATTCATGATTTTTTTAATTGAATTTATAACCCTCAGAGGCAAAGCCCAGTATAATGGTGTTCACCCTGTTCAAGTGCTTGTCCAGGTCATCGTCTGTCAGATAGATATCTTCGACATATGACAATGCCTCGTCATCATACATTTGTTGTAACTCTGTTACTCTTGCAGAGAATTACCCTGGGCTGTTCTTGAATCCCTGTGGGAGTTGACAAAATTGACTCTGGGTCCCCATTTTTGAGAAAGCTGTTGAATACCTGCTTTCAGGTGCTATGTTTTGACAAAAGAAATCGTTAGAAATATCAAATGTGGTTTTATATTTTATACGCACAATGTTATTCATTGATGCTGTACTGTGTGCATTTTGCACTGCAAATGTTTTACAACAAGAGTTTAGGTGTCTGTAATCCAAAACTAGATGATATGTATTGTCAGGTTTGGAAACAGGAAGCAAAGGATTGTTCATTGATGAGGTGCATGTTTCAATCACCCCTTGGTATTCAAGTTGATCTAAGAACTCCCTAACCTGTTTTTTAGCTTCTTGCTTAATCGGGTACTGCCTTTGCGCAGTTGGTTGATTATTTTAACTGAATCTTATGATGAGGTGAATCCTCATCCCATTATACATGATTTTTATATAACGCTGGGGCTTGGGCGACAGCACATTTCCTGACATAAGTATATTTTAAATGTACTGGAACTTGGTTGGAGAAGGCTGGCATAATGATGTGTTCTGCATTCTGTCCATCAACTGTTGGTTTTGCATAATGATGTCTTTGCCATGTGGGCACTCCCTGACACATTCTGGTGTCCAGTCCTGTTCTGCTAGAAGTATGTCATAACCCTTTGAAAGATGTTCCCTAAAGAGTGATTTTACTTTTCATGGTATGTCGTCCTCCATCCGGAGTGTTATTTCATATAACCTAGGTGGAGAACTAACCCTGGTGTCTACAGTCTCAACTTGATTATTTTCATTCAAGTCCACTGTCTCTAGAAGTCCCATCAGGTTCTGGCGAGCTATTGTTACTTCTGCTGCAGTGTCCAACATTGTCTGAACCCATTCTCCGTTCTTGAGTTGTGTTCTCAGAATTCTCTGCATGCCTGATCTTCAGACCTGCTACCTTCTTCTTGGAGAATTGAGGTTTTGGTTTGTTTTTCTGAATGTGTTGATCGTCTTTGGACTTCAGGCGATCTTCTTTTAGTTCTGATGTCCTCTTCTTTCGGATGTCTGTGACGATATCTGAAAGGTATGAGAGGGACATGTATCAGTATCTCGATACCTGTCAGGTTTTCTCAAATGATCCCTATTCCTGAGTTTATACCTCCTTTCAGAGGACTCCTTTTGAGGAGACCTACCTCGGGATTGAGAACGTTTCTCTTTTGAATGTTATTTGTTATTTTCCCACTTCTTTTTAGAAGAGGTAGGATTGTGTATAATAGAGTCCTTCTCGGGACTTTCAGATAGTTGTGGTTTAACTGGTTTCCCACCCAAACTGTCTCTGCCTAATTCTTCATAGGGTTTTCAATTATTCTGGCTAATTCTTGTGGTTGTTCTGTTACATCTAATTCCCTTAATTTCTGGTGGATTGCCACTGATGCTGCTTCTCCTTTAATATTAGATAATATTATTGTTGAGACCTGGTCGAAATTTTTCAGTAACATCATACCTAAATTCAGAGCAGGCTCTGCCCCGTATTCGTTTTGAATTTGTTTCAGGACATTAGGTATTGCCGCCATAGAAGGAACACCATGTGTTTTAGTGTGGATAGCAGCAAAGACTGTGCTCCAAGTGGTGCGGTATTTCAGATGTGGTGTTATCCCCATTGGTAAACAGATTGTTAGAATTCTGTGTTTCTCATAAGGGCTAGTATTAGGAAATAATGCTTCGATTTTTCGAGCTATCCATAATGAAATTTGTTCATGTTTTGTGGGCATTATACCCATGACTGTGTGTAATGGCTGTGAAGGTTTTTAGCGTATTCCCCTGATGAGAGGTTTGTCTTTGAATAGCTATTGTTGGTTGGACTGTGAAAGTCTGCATGACATATTGAACCAATTGTCTATATATTTTGATTAACTCTTTGAGTTGAGCAAGTAATTCTACATCTGTCATTTCTTCAATGTCAGGATGAGGTGTATAGCCGGCTAAAATCAGCCATGTTTCTCCTGGTCTTCCTAGTGGACCGAGCCTGGTAATGTGATTGTAATGTTTTAGGGCACCTTTAAACCAGAGATTATGCACCTGGTATGTGAGTGGAATTTCAACATCCTCGAAAGGAATATATTCCTCAGGTGGATCATCTTCTTTGTAGAAGTGAAACATTTTAGTTACTGGATGTGATTCAAGGAATACTATCCATGAGTAGAATACCTCTGCCCGGTGAGATTCATGTGCCTCTATCACAAAAACCGCTCTACCACCTCTTGGTGTTAGGCCATGTTTTATACGTTTTAGAGTGATGGCTCTCCTTAAATTTTGAGCGATGATTATTGCATTTTCATTGGTTTCATCAAAACCTGTATAATCAAAAGCTGCTGTGACTTTGTCGAGTACAGCTCCACCGGTTCCGGTGTTTGTGCCGTTTTTGGTCATTGTTTAATGAAAATTGCAGAGCAAGTTTCATTGGAACAAAGATAAGGTGCAAAAATATTTTGGAACACTGTATCCTTCAATGTTGAACAAACCAAAAAGCTAATACATAGGATTTTCGTCCTACTCAGCTATGGCAGATATTATCCCTACCCACACCAGAGGTCTTATGGAGTTTTATGAGTAGGGGTCTCTGAGAAAAGCACGTCTGAGTTACTTCAGTATCTAGCGTTAAATTAGTGCCTTACCAAACCGTTGGGCGCCATGTAGTGTAGTTCCTATTTCCAGTGGCGGCTGGTGACATTTTAAAGTAGTGAGGTGTAACAATATTGTCATACTGCATTGCGGCGAGCGAGCGCGAACAACCTACGGGGTTTTGGAGGTGTTCTCCCCAATAACATTTTGAAAAAAGAGTGGACAAACGGTGCATTTTTTTTTTTAAAACCTTTATTGCAACACTCTGAAAGTACAAGTATGGGCCTACAACCGCAGGGGCCGGCCGCGAGTCATAAATGTAACCAATCATAGCACGATTTAACACAGCTCATCAGCCGACAGCCCTGAGGTCCGGCAGCGATTCAGGATGAAGTTTGTCTTGGAACGCATGAATAGGGTACAGGATATAATAAAGGTTTCATTTTATAATATAGAAATAGACGGATCAGGTGCCATACAATCAAGCTAAAGGAGACGGGAGACAGGCCAAGAAACAGGATATACGTCAGAAACAACAATATGAGGAACCCTGGTGCCAATGCTTATGAATCGAAGTGAACAACAATACCGGATACAGTTTCGTAAGCGCCGGTTCCCAGATCCTGCCCATCCGGACTTTCGATTAACCTAGGAAGCGTGAGCACAAAATTCCAGAACACAGTGTAGTCAGAATAGAACACTGACGATACTGACCCGAAAGGAAAGAAAGGGAAGGGAGAAAAAAGCCATAGAAAATAAGAAAGGGAAAATTTAAAAAAAAAACGTCCAACCCCCCACCATGCACCCCTGCCGATGGCTATAGCCTAACCCCACTAGCAGCGTGCCTGTCGCCCTAAAAAACTAAAACCCCTAAAAGAAGGGAAAGAAAGAGGAAAAGCGGAGGAGGGTCTAGTAGTACATGCCCCCAGCCCCTTAATCCCCCCGCCAGAAACAGGCACCCCCTATCGCAAAGAGACGGATGTGGAGCGAGCCTTATGAGAGAAATTAGGGGGCACAGTGACACACAGCCCAGCCTCTTAAATCAAATCATCACAAATGGAACAGTCATAATACCATTTCAAACCGCCCCGAGTTGAGTAATCTCAACCCTGACCCTTCCGGACCAGTACACAAGCCCTCCCCAACGAGACCAAAGGGCATAAAAGCAAGTCATAGAGGAGAGGGAAGTCATCGAGAGTCAATCCGTTACCACTTGCAGCAAGTAAGTCCACGGGAGCTTCAGGTGCAGGAAGCCTCCCTCTCCCAACAAGACAGTCTTGATGTTTCTTGCCCCGGGGTCGCAACGTTTCCAAAAAGGGGGGGAGACGATCACCAGATGAAAAAGAGTCTACAACACAAGTCTCCGGGGGTAGGAAGCCAGTCAATACCTCAAGAGTCAATAACGGTGGAAGGTGCAGTGGCACTCTCACGACCTCTAGGACACCATCTTCCAGGGCTTCATCCAATGATTCCAATACTCGCATCCCCATGGGGTCCTCGCAGTGAGTCAAAATGGCCGCTGCTTGAATGGCTACAGATGGTAGTTCCAATAGTGGGGCAGGGTCCGGTACAATAAGCAGCATCCCAGAGAGGCTTGCATCCATTTTATTCATGGAGACAGTCATTTGTGATTGAAGCGCCCAGAGTTCTGCCAGCAATGACCTCAGCGATGGCTCGGACACATTTCGGTCCATGGTCTCACGCCCGAGACCGATCACAATCACCTCCCTAGTGAATTGGTGTCTCCGGGGGGGACAGACAGGGATCACGAGAGGGGAAGCGTGGACGGTGACCCGTTGTTCTCCACAGCCGCAATCGTCCGGCTTAACGCCGCAGGCCTCGGCCCCAATCCGCCGAGCCCCGGAGGGAGCTGGCACCGGGTCCGCGGGACGGGAACCCCCACCTGCCGTCAGTAGCAAGCAAAGTCACCTCTCCATCAGTGCTGAGCAAAGAGAACAATCACTGCCAATTCCGGGCGCAATAGAAGCCTCCACTACGATCGACCGACCCTGCCTGGGTCTCTCAGCCGTTGTTGTTGCACTACCACCCGGCCATGCAGATACTCGAGGCCCTGGCTTCACCGCTGGAGTAGGCCACAATCTTCAACTCGGTGTAACTCCGGGAAACCGGACGATAAAAATTCCCGGATTTCACCCTCGGAGTGAGGAACTGTTCATGTACGCGGGGGCTGGGCGTAAAATCAGGTTATTGTGCAGGATCTTGCGGCGGGATACGGAGGTCGGCGGAGCCGGGAGCCTAAGCAGCCATCTTGTTTGCCGTCGTAGCTCCTCCCCCAACGGTGCATTTTTAAGCAAATTTGAGGAAGAAGGAAGGTTAATAAAGCAATTAGTGCTAGGCCTAATAAATATAGATCGGTCACTGCACCTCCCCTCACTTCACCCAGCTTTGCTCTTCTACCTTCACCCAGCTCCACAGAGACCCATGCTCACTCACAGGTGTACACACACCTCTCTACTGTGGATTGCCAAATAGACAGACAAATACACAAATAACAAGCAGGCACATCTAAGTCTTGAAAATGTACACCAGAGACACCCAAATGGATCTTATAATAGGAATTATAATGCAGACAAATAGTCAGACACTCAGCCTCCTCCCCTTCCATCTCACTCCTGCCTCTCCTCTTGGTTAGTGTACCCCCCTTTTTCTGCCTCTTAAGTCCCCTCTCACACCTGCCCTTGGAATGCTTGTACCTCCTGCCTACCCTATGCCTGCTGCAACAGGGGCAGTGCCATTTATCTGCCATCCCTTGACCTCCTGCTTCCTTTGCAGGCATCATGGGTTTTCCCTGAATGTCTTTGCCACCCCTTCCCGGCAGGGGCCCTGCTGCTTTATGGTGACGGTTATTTGAATTTGCTTAAACATTTTACTGTCCTGCCTATGCACATTTCGTAATTATGTTTTTCAACTGACTCAGGCAAAGTTCATTGAGAGGTTACTAAGGCTTGTGCGCAGCGCCAGTGATCGCTATTCCGGGGGTACAAATTGCAGTTTACTTCTGCAGGTCTCTGGTACATTGTTCAGAAATGAGTAGGTCCTTCGAGAATTGCTGTCATATCCGTAGAGGAAAGAATACCTTAATAGGCTGAGCCGATTTCAAAATAAATGGACGCGCAGAACACCAGCAGGCGAGGTGTTGTCAGAGAGCTGGGAGAAAGGGCTCTGCGCGCAAGGCATGCTTTCGCTTATTAAATATTAAACCTGGGGTTTAATTATTGCTTGGGTATCGGTATAGATCCATATTTTAAGCACATTTGTTCTACGGTACCCACAAAAACAGCTAGTTTATCTTGCTATGAATGCATTTCCATAGTCCACCTGCAATATTGAGTTACAGAACCAACAGTTTTGCCCAGGTTCAGTGGGAATTTTGCACCGGTGCGATGCTGGCCATATCTATACAGTTCTTAAAGCAGCATTAACAGTGGCCAATTTTGTTGCGGTCAGAAATCATTTATATGGATCGAGTGACACAAAATGCATTTTTGTTTTAGTATTGGTGCAATTGTAATGTCTGATGTACTGTCATAGGCAGTCATTTTAACGTCAACATCTGAGTGCGCATCAGAAGCGCAGCTGGTGTCCTGTTTGCTTTGAAAAATCCTATTCAATCATAAGAACATTATGCACTTTCCTCTGAAGTGATTTTTGCAGCCGACTTTACATCTAAATGTCCAAGTTAGTGATAAGCGAGACCCAGCGTGCTTGATGCCTAATTGCGAGGCCAGGGACGTAGTGTATTGGCGCTATGCTTGACAGCTGTACTAGCCTACTCAAATTAAAATCCTCAGGGAAGTACTACGACGAACGGAAGAGTTACCACTTATTTTCAGAAGTGCAAGGGGATTTCCAGTGACCTAAGAAATGGAGGGGTCTAATTCCATGACCAGAAGCTATCAATGAAGAAGCGCTGCCCTGTGTTTGGGAGCGACAGACATCGGGTACTGGCAGCAGGCTAGCAGCAGCATATGGCTTATAGGCAATTAAGCAATTAAACATAGTCTTAAAAAAAGCCGCTCTTCGACTGTTGCACAGTCTGTAGCAACCCAGCAAACCCCCCTTTCGGCCCAGCTATTAGGCCCAATAATTTCCCCAGAACAGTCTAGGAGTGGAATTTTATATCATTGATTACGGCAGCGTTCGTTACGCAGTTTATCACCTCTTGTTTCCTTTCATGTTGAAATGCAAACGCGATTTAAACTGTGCCATTATCTTGTGTCACGATTCGAAGCAGGTGCCCCTTTGTTTAGTGCAGCTAAATTGTTCAGGTCAGAAACGGGGACAGGCATCTTTGTTTTGAGGAAAAATGCTATGGGGAGGTGTGGGGGAGGAGGGTAAGAAAAATAAAGCAACCTACCTTACCGCCGGTCTATGTATGTTGCTGCATGCAGCAACATACATAGAGAAATAGAGAGAGTGGGTGAGCCAGCTCGAGGGTAGGGGGGAGTGGCTTTCCCACTGTTGTGTATACTGACTGTTTGGTTGGCCCCAGGGCCGACCTAACAGTCAATACCCACAACAATCAGCTACTTAAATGCCCAGATGCTCACGCAGACCGGTTGGGGCGAGGCCTACGCGTTTCGAATCCCACTGCAATCGTTGGGGATTCTCTTCAGGGCCTATAAAATATCTGTGACAAATGAAACAAAGAAAAAGAAACAATAAGTGACGCATATTATACCGTTTTTTTGAACAACCATAAGATTCCACATTGGACAACATCAAGAGCACTTCTTTACAATACTGCTTCCAGTCCTTACAAAGGCTTACCAATTATGGGGGGTCCTAGGCATGTACTAAGAAGGATGGCCTTTCGTGGCTAGGTCTTATCCTGTGGAATAAAGAATATTCGGCATGAGGATTTGACTGAATTGTTTAAATTCGCTTTTTTTAAACGTGGAGTGGGCTAGGGCGTGACCTAATCCAAGTGGTACTCTGAGTGTGTCTTAATACTCACCTTTTTTTTAATCAAAGAGTGTGTATTCTTATTCCAGATGTCCCCATACAGTGATGTCATGATTCCTATGCGCTGCAAAATAGACGGCTGCCTGGAGATGGAGAACTTCGTTTAGACTATTGTAACCAGGACGGAGTGGCATAGTTCGATCAAAGGGACTGAATAATATCTTACCCCTAACGTTACTTAGCTTCGTCTCGGGGCTGGTGATAAGGTGAACTACAGGATTAATTAGATGCAAAAGTCTTAACTGCAAAGCAAGAGGGGAACCGATTACTTATGCAGATGGGAGAAACTCTAGAACGTGCTATCTATGAAGGTGTTCAGGAATGCCAGTATTGATGGAGAAGTCAGGCAGAGCAACGTCTTGAATGAACCCCTAAGGAATAGATGTTCATGCATAATAAATGAGTTCTTGGAGAAAACAATAATCCAAGCAAGGAGAAGTCTTAAAGGCTTAAGAGTCTGGTTTTCCAAGAACTCATTGTAACGTGGATGGACAGATGTAGGTGGCCATGCCTGTATTTGGTTAGCATGGATAATGCCTAAATAAGGGTAGGATTTCTATGCCTAAATAAGGGCAATGCGTATTGTCCCTATATAAGGGCATAAATCGGGAAACCTATACACGGTATCTAAATCTACACACAACAATGCAGATTCTGTACAATGTAGCGGCCTAAAACCATGCTGGGAGAGATCTAGAATATAATTGACATCTATGAATGACATAAGGTCTTCATTAGGCACCTTCTCTAGAATTTTAGCAGGTAAGGGTTGTCTGGCTATAGGAGGACAGCTTTTAGTAACCCTTGGGTCCAAAGAAGGTTTTTTCGATTGTGGGCAGATAGACGCCCTCTACCATTCTTCTGGAAATTGGCCTACAGACAGTACCTTATTGATACCTACAGTAAGATACCTAGCGACTTTCTTGGAAACCATATGTAATACCAATAATAAGCAGGGGTCCAATGGTGAGCCTGACTTATTTTTCTCAAGAAGTCTAATGGTTCTATCCTCAGTTTAACCGCATCGATGCTGCGGTGATTTTTGCGCTGTGCGGCTGCTTTCCCTTTTCCGCGTTACATGACGAGCTCAGCTCGTCATCAGCACACGCCACCCGTGGCTGATGACGAGCTGAGCTTGTCATCAGCAGCAAAGGGGTTAAGACATGAAGCAGTCCAACATATTCTGACTGACTCTAACCTTCTTCCGAACTTCATGATATGGTGACGGGAGGGGTGGAATATTGGTTAGGCTATTAGCCTTACAATTCAAGGAGATTTCTTCATAGACACTATTCACCTTTACCTGAAAAAACTCGGCCAAGCTATTGCAAAATGCTTATGTGGGAATGAAAAGTTGACATTATTACATTATTGCAGTTCGAAAGAGAAGTAACTGTTTAAAAAAATTCTTTAGTCTAATCATTAGTTGCACAGATTATTTTCTGTAAATTATCTAGATTTTTCTAAGTTAATCAATTTCTTATACTGTTCGATTGCTAGTTTATATTGAGTTTTTTCCTCATTACAATTGGATATTCTCCACCTCCGTTCTTGAGCTCTGCATTTTTGTTTAAGTATGTTTAGGTCCGACGTGTTCCAAGGAGCAGATGGGTTTCTCCTAAAACATTTTAGGGTTTTCTCAGGCGCTAACGTCATGGCCGCAATGTCTAACCAATTTTTTAATTGGCTGTGGCCTATTCAATATTGTAGTTTAAGGCTGGGCTCTTATTTTTCAGCAGCTCATCAAGTTCCAGGCTATCTATTTTCTGCCACAAATGGGTCTTAGTGGACTTGGGCAAATTATGATAGCCACGATTCCAAACAGGAACTGTACGGATAAAGAATACTGCTTTGTGATCCAGCCAGATTAGAGGGATAACTTTATTAAAACCACGCACAAGATTGTTTATAAAAATGCCATCCAATGTGTGGTTGCTGTTATGAGTTGCTTGGGTAACAGTTTGATACAAATCAAAGCTATAGTGTTAAGTGTTCTGTGTCCGAATTCTCACTGAGCTCTAAATAAAAATAAAAATGCCCTAGAAGACTAAAGTTAGAAAATTCAATACTGGACTCGATGATGGTCTGAACAGATGATTCAAAGCAAATTTTGGGGCCACGTAGATGATAGAGTAAAGAGCCGTTAAACACGGTAGTATTGTTTAGTTTAAAGGTAAACAGCTAGGCTTCACTGTACAAGTGTGGAGTGAAACTAAATGATTATGATAGGCCACTGCCACCTCCACCCCCCATTTACCTTGCCTGTCTAGTCTAAAAACGTCGTACCCATCTGAGATAGCAATTCTCAAGTCAGGATCTGATGAAGAGTCAGTCCAAGTTTCCATTAGGAATAATAAATCAGGATGAAAAGACTCTATAAAGTCGGTAAATTCAAGCTTATCCTTTACTAGGGATCTCACATTTAATAGCACGCAGCTGAGTGACCCCGCTGATACTTGAGAACTACCTATGGAGTCAGTGGAGATTTTGCCATTGATGGCAGCGGTGGGCTGAGGATTTAAAGCATAATTGAAATTTTGGCATCTACATACATACACTTAAAAACTTAACATCCAATATGCTCACCTTTGCAGCCGATATCCAGTAATTTCTCTCTGGCATAAGTCAGGACATGGGCAGGGGTTTTGGTGCTTGGCGCTGTCCAGCTGTGCACAGATGGACTTTCTTTTGGCTTGCCTTTTTTGCGCCAGTGGCGCACCAGCTGCGCGCGTCCTTAGTCGGTCCACTAAAATGGCCGTCATAGGGGATGTGGGCGTGGCTAACTTCAGTGAATGGAAGCATGCTTCAGAGGCGGCAGATTGAGGGGGCAACAAAATACGGAGCAAACTGGGGTCCAGTAACCCCTTTCTCACACTTACAGGCTCCCCTGTAGGTAAGAGTTCTGGTAAAGCAAAACAAAATTTTAACCAAAACGTGAGAAAAGTAAAAATATAAAAGCAATTTTTAATGGGCAGATAAACCTGGTACAGCGAGCTTTAAAACCAGGGAGCAAGGGCCTTACCAAGATGACCTGATGGTGGCATTACAAGATAAATAAATGCGCTAATGCAAGAATAAGAAATCAAATCTCTAGAGTCGCGGAAACAATAGAAAACTATTTCACTCAGTCAATCGTGCATGCTTAGTTTTACCAGAGGTGCAAGAGAAATAGAGAGACGGGCGTTTTCAATAAAAAGGTATTTATTGAACAGTCTTCTTTCTCAAGCATTGAAAATGAACTGCTACAATAGTAAAGCTTACTATGAATTACAATGCAGATAATGCGAACAGTATTAATAAAGTAGTACTGTAAAAGCTTGATATGGTTTCTAAGCCATAAAGTGCATAAAATGTATAAAATACATAAAATACATACAACGATAAAAGGATGACTAAAATACTCAACTGGTGCTTCTAGAATACGCCTACTCCGGAGTGCCTAACCTAAGTCTGGTAAGAGGGAGGGAGTATAAGAGGAGGCGTTTAAGTCTAGGAGTTCTCTGCCAGGAATCTGATTCCGATAATTGTCTAAGAGGTCTAATCAGCTCCGTACCTTTGTTCTAGAATGAAGGAGGTCTTGTATACGTTCTCGGTACTCGATTTCCCAGATACCCGCAAGGGTAGCCTGGAAACACTGGAGCTGGATTTCTCGGCAGGAGGAATGACAGAGTCTCGCAGTGCGTCTGCTGGAGGGTCGGCTTCCTTCGGAACTTGCTGCTGCAGGGCGTCGGGCAAGTAGATAGTCGATCTGCTCCAAACCACTGGGTGTTTGTTTAGGCAAATCAAGGCATATTTATACTTTGAAGGTGCAGAGTTTGACGCATGTTTGGACTTAATAACGTCACTCAAAGGCTCATTTCTTGTAAAACGCCAGGAGTTCTAGGAGACCTTAATATTCAAGCAGGGGGAAGTCCCGAGCTGCTGAAGGCGGGTTTTTCCAAGAAAGCGTTGTTAATTCTTGGAGCTTAGTGGAAGTATCCATGCCGTATTTGGGCTGTATGGTTTAGGCCAAATATGGTAATGATTAGTATACCTATATAAGGGCATGAATCGGGAAATTTTTACTAGGGTCCGAGATTCATTTACAACACCCACTCCACGGATATTAAGTTCAATAAAGCTAACCTAGCAAGCACTGAACATATCTAAAGCTAGTGTTTACAATCCCACCCCAATACAAAGAATGCATTTGAACTGGGTATGCAGAAAACATATTTTTAGCATTTTCTACAGTACACAATATACTTTAGGGAAAAATTTCAGTCTTTAGTCTAATTTATGCAATTTGAAAAAGAATCATGAGATTACATTTATGATAATGTCTCCTAAATACAGAAGAAAAAGTTGTGATCATTTCATAACATAACATGTCATAGCAATCTTACTATTAATAGGGATGAGGCCTAAATAATTTCTTTAGCCAGTTTTCAAAGATGAGTTGTTCTCTAAGAATAGTTCTACTTTAAGCAGATTAGTCTGTGCAAAAAGTTCAATGTTTTGGAAAGAGAAAAACTACAACTTTGTTGTGGAAATATAGTTCCAAATGTTAGAAGTCATTGTTTCGAAAAAATGAAGGCCGAATTTCAGAGTTCAGAGAACACTGTGTGCATGACTCAAAAGTTATTCTTGGTGTCAGGAGAAAACATCAAGTCGTCTAGGCTGGCAAAGAAATCATCTACCATAGTAGGTGAAAGTGGAACCACTTGATCCAGCAGATCAAATGTGCATAGATGAGAAGCATTGCCGTCAGCGCTTGTTGCCGCATTAGCAATGGTTGTATCAGATGGTACCTGTGTGCCTGGTGTTTCTCGTACCTCACCCTCAGTTAGACTTACTGGTGAGATCTCAATGAATGCCGTCATCAGGATCTGTAGCTGTTGGGGGCAACACAATGCATGAGCCGTTACAGGACCTAGCAAGGCGTCGACATCCGATGGCAGGACTGATGGAAGTGTAAGACAAATGTCTTGTCGTGTTTATATCTAGGACCCTAATTCGATATTCCCGATTTATGCCCTTGTGAGGTTATAATCAACAATGTCCTGATAAAGGCATAAGAATCAGATCCATATTCAGTAATAGCCCATGCAGTCCAAAGCACAGCACGGCTACTCCCATCGACTCCTAGAAAGCACAACGCGTTCTTTAAACAAACGAAGCCTCCAGCAGCCCGGGAAATCCCCCTGCTTTTGTTTTGATTTGAACAAGAACTCCTGAAGTCCAGAAAGAACTGTTAGTTCTTAGTGACGTCTTATGTCCAACCTTACGTCAAACCCGGCACCTTCCAGGTATAAAATACCAACAGTTGCCTTAAGCAAACACATGGTGGTTTGGAGCAGAGCGGCCATCTACTTGCCCGAGAGCCCAGCTGATGCGGAGAGCCCACGGAAGCCGCCCCTCCCGTTTGACGCACTGAGAGAGACGCTGTCTTTTTCTCCAGCCGAGAAAATCCAGCTCCGGTGTTTCCAGCTCACCCTTGCGGGTTGCTGGGATATCGAGTCCTGAGGAAAGAGATACCAGACCTCCCACATTCTATTACCAAGGTACGGAGCTGACTAAACCCTTAAGAGAATTCTTGATGCAGATTCTTGGCAAAATAAAATTAACCAACTTAACTTAAACTGCTACTTACTCATCCCTTCCCAAGTATTAGCCTTAGGTCAGGTACACTGGGGTAGGCTTAGTTAGAAGCACCAGTTGAGTACGTTAGTCAATGTATTTATCTATGTATATATTTTATCCATTTTAAAGTATCATATGGCTAAGAAACCATGTCAATGCTTTTACAGTATTATTTCCTAATACTACTTTTACTGTACGCACTTTACTTTACTTTAAGTATTGCAATTGTGGCAATTCATTTCTCTTGCATGAGAAAGAAGACTGCTCAATAAATAACACCTTTTTATTGAAAACGCCTGTCTCTCTATTTCTCTGCATTCTGGTGAAACTAAGTATGCACTGCTGACTGAGTGAAATAGCTGTCTATTGTTTTCACACGACTCTAGAGATACACTCTTATTCTGAGGGAGCAAAGTTGTCATGCTTATGCGGTTGTCGGAAACTGAATCCCTTCTTGTCTGAGCCAGGGAAGCTTATCCCTCCCTATTCATTCAAGAAAGTTTCCAGTGACCTCTGAGCTAGCTGGCGCAAACCTAAATTAAGTTTAACATAGTCAGTAGAGACCTAGATGACCTCAGTCCTACGTCTACACTGCTATTTATGTTATTCCAATGCGCAGAGCCTATTGGGAAAATAGGAACTACACTACAGTCTAACACGCTTTCCTCTCCGCAAAACAGGCATTGTAGAACAGGTTAGATGCAATCTTGCCAGATTGGTCTGAACGAGAGAAGCCATGTCGTATTCAGATCTCTTAAACTAGCCAAGCCAAGAATCTGTGTTAACCTCTCACTATACCTCTGGGCACGGACCGTCTGTTCCATGAGGTTCTGGGTATCGCCGGTTACTGGACTTGCCATATCGGAGCAGAAGAAATAAAATTAGTATTCCTGCTACGAGTCCCAAGATGAGAGGCAGGCCAACGAACACAGAGTGCACGAAATTTGGGGAAATGCTGAGGACTGCTTCAAATGGTGCTAGCAGTCCTGAAAAAATCGTCTTAAATACTTGTTCGATGCCACTGGTATCAGACATGTTTAGGATTTGACTTAACATTTCTGCAAAATGTACAGGGCAGTTTGTTGATAATAATGCATATATCTCTGCAGATTTCCTTGCAACTTGCAGATCATACGTTTCTTTTGATGATGTCAGTGGCACAGATTTTTGCAAAAGAATAGACTTTAGTCTGCTTAAAGTATCAATTCGTATAGAAGAGATAATCAATGAATGCCATATTGCCGTCTGACTGTCTGACTTGCGAGCTGGATACAATACTTGCATACAACAAGTGACCATGGACGACACAGTAACCAGATAAACTTTTCCTGACACCATGCCACAGCAGCTGTGATCATTTAATATAACGTAACTGCCATTGAATAGCTGCCTGAAAACGGGTTCTATTAGTGTGGGGGGAGTACCGTGCAGGTGGCATGAAAGGTTATTCGCAGAATCTTCGCAGGCTCCGTGTAAATTAATACCCTGGCACAGAAGTGTACCACTCAGTGAATTTTTACAATTTTTCCCACTAAGGAATACTTCTTTCCCCTTATTTCAACAACTGTGTGTATATGGTAAAGGCCATGTTGACTTAATGTATTCTTTACCCAATCTATCATACAGGCCTTCTGGTATACGCTGTAGACAATACTGAAACTGGAAAATCGTCACTTGAATCATGATGGTGCCATGAATTATCCATTCTATTACAGGTTTCTCAGAAACTGTCAATGGTAATCTTTCCAGTTTTTCAATGCTCAGCACCATATCGTCTGCTCCTCTTTGTGCCATAGAGATTTGTTTATCTGTAAGGTTAAAGCCAGTAAACAATGACGTTGTGTTGATAAGCATCCATGGCACGTAGCCTGAACGCAGATTTTACAATGTCCAGCCTAGTTGCATTATAGACCGTAATTGAGACTGGCCATGTTGTAACATTAGCAAGTTTTGTTCCATAATGTCAATTGCAGAGGATACAATGCTATCCAATGAATATATTCTGGAGGACAGAGTAGTTCGCCCATTGTCCACTACAGAGAGAGCTTTCTCCAAGTTAATACGATCAATTTCTCGTATTCTTTCTGCAGTTTCTAATTGTGTTATTTTCCAAGCCTCATCGCAACGGTTTTGCCGTGGTTTGCGAGGTCCCAAGAAGAAATCTCGCAAATCATTGCTTTCTTTAAGTAAAGTCAAGTGTTGTTTAATTTCCGAAAGTGTAGAAGTTTTAAGCCATTCAAGGCATAGTTTCCCTACACTTTATGTTGTTACTATCCCTGGATGTTGTCTCTGGGAGTATCTTAACCCTTTGTATCCATCTCGGATGTAGAGCTTTTGAATTAGGAATGCTTGCTCTTGTCACTGCCTCTAAGGCAGGTGCAGGTGTAATGATCATTATGCGTTTACCCTGTGCGAGAGCTCTCTCTTTGGCACAGCAGTTTGAACCGCTGTCAGAATTTTCTCTGTAGAAGTGAACTTCATTTCTGCTTGTGCATACAAGTGTGATTTGTAAGCTATTGGTACCATTTCTCCTTCATTAAAGGTTAGGTACGTGAATCTGCATCTTCCTGGGATGACTCGGATTACAAGGTTTCGTGCGTTTTCGCGTGTGTCTAGTTTAGTTTTTGCTAACATGTCTGTTTGGACTCCACGCAAAATTTATGTGTGTGTTTGAGTCCAATGTGATGGTTTAAATTCAGGTTCGATTAATTCGTAGAGAGGTTTAATCCTCTCTGCATAATTCAGAACGTAAGTACTTCCAAAATTCAGAAAACCTAGAATTGACTGTACGTTTTTCAGCGTCTTTGGAGGTTGAAGCAGCGCACATTTCTCTAGAAAGTTTGCTGCTAAGCTTTTGCCTTCACTTGACAACACATATCCCAAGAATATGACATTGAGGTGGGCAATTCTTGATTTTTTTAAATTGAATTTATACCCCTCAGAAGCGAACCCAAGTATTATGGTGTTCACGCTTTTCAAGTGCTTGTCCAAGTCATCATCCGTAAGATAGATGTCATTGACATAAGATAATGCCTCATCATCGTACGTTTGGAGTAACTCTGTTACTCTTGCTGAAAATAACCCTGGGCTATTCTTGACTCCTTGGGGAGACGACAACATTTTCGCTGTGTCCCCAATATTGAGAAAGCTGTCAAATGCCTGCTTTCTGGTGCAATATTTTGACAGAAAAATCCATTTGAAATATCTAATGTTGTTTTATATTTTTTTGCGCACAATGTTATTCATCAGTGCTGCACTGTGTGAGTTTTGCACTGCAAATGTTTTGCAACAAGAGTTTAAGTGTCTGTAATCCAATACTCGACTATAGGAATTGTCTGGTTTGGATACAGGAAACAAAGGATTGTTCATAGATGAGGTGCATGTTTCAATCACCCCTTGGTATTCAAGTTGATTTAAGATCTCCCTGACTTGTTTATTAGCTTCTTGCTTAACCGGGTACTGCCTTTGTGCAGTGGGCTGTTTTTTTAACTGGATTTTATGGTGAGGAGAATCCTCATCCCATCCTGAATGATTTTTATATGATGCTGGAGCTTGGGCTACTGCCCATTTTCTGGCATATGTATATTTTTTATGAATTGGAATGTGATTAGAGAAGGCTGGCATAATTAGCTCTTCGCCATGTGAGCACTCCCTGACAAATTCAGATGACCAGTCTTGTTCAACTAGAAGAATGTCATAGCCCTTAGAGAGCTTCTCCCAAAAGAGTGCTCTTATTTTTCTAGTTATGCCCCCCTCCATCCGAAGTGTCACTTCATATAACTTATGGGGTATACTAACCCTGGTGTCTGCAGTTTCAACCTGAATGCATTCATTCAAGTCCACTGTCTCCAGTTGATCCTTCAGGATCTTGCGAACTATGGTTACTTCTGCTGCGCTGTCTAGCATTGTCTGAGCCCATTCCCCGTTCTTGAGTTGTGTCCTCAAGATCCTCTGCATGTTTGACTTTTAGGCTTGCTACCTTCTTTTTTGGAAAACTGAGCTTTTTTACTTTGGTGAACGGGTTCCTTGTCTTTGGACTTGACGCGTTCTTCCTTGTGTTCTGACCGTCCTCTTCTTTCCGATTTCTGCACGGAAGTCTGAAAAGATCGAGAGGGACGTGTATCATAATCTTGATATCTGTCAGGTTTTTTCAAATTATCCCTATTCCTAAGATTATATCTCTTTTCAGAGGGCTCCCTTTGGGGAGACTTGTCTCTCTGTTGGGGAGACCTTCCACTGGGTTGAGAATATTTTTCTCTAGGAAGAGTTTGTTTATTACTCTCCCACTTCTTCTTTGGAGTAGTGAGATTATTCTTAATAAAAATAAAATCAGGATTTTCAGTTAGTTGGGGCTTCAATGGTTTTCCACCGAAACTATCTCTACCTAATTCTTCATATGATTTTTCAATAATTCTAGGAAGTTCATATGGTTGGTCTGCTATATCTGTTTCTTTTAACTTGTGGCGGATTGCCACGGATGCTGCTTCACCTCTAATGTTAGCTAATAATATAGCTGAGACCTGTTTGAAATCTTTCAGTAATTTCATACCTAGATTTAAGGCTGGTTCTGCGCCATATTCATTCTGAATTTGTCTCAGAACGTCTGGTATTACCGCCATGGATGGTACACCATGTGTTTTTGTGTAGATTGAAGCAAAAACTGTACCCCAAGTGTCACAGTCCTCCACATGCGGTGCAATCCCCATTGGTAAACAGATTGTCAGAATTCTGTGTTTTTCATGAGGTATACTATCGGGGAATACTGCCTCTATTTGAGTAATTTTTTGTGCTAGCCAAAACGGAATTTGTTCACTTCTGGCGGGTAACTTGCCAATGACTGACTGTATAGTCTGTGGTGTAATTTTGTTTGTGTTCCCCTCGTACGGGGTGTGTTGAGGAATTTTTATCGCTGGTTGGACTGTTAAAGTCCTCATAACATATTGAACCAATTGTCTATGTATTTTTATTAATTGTTTTAGCTGAGCTAAACGTTCTCTATCTGGCATTTCTTCAATGTCAGGATGTGGTGTTTAGCTGGCTAGAACCAGCCATGTAGCTCCTAGTCTACCTAGTGGACCGAGCCTGGTAATGTGATTTTGATGTTTTAGGGCGCTATTAAACCAGAGCTGATGCTCTTGGTAAGTTAGTGGAATTTCAACGTCCTCGAAACAAACGTATCCCGCTGGAGGTTCCTCTATTTTGTAGTAGTGGAACTCCTGTGTTACTGGATTTGCTTGTGGAAAAGTAATCCTTGAATAGAATACCTCTGTCAGCCGATATTCATGTGCCTCTATCACAAATATAACTTTACCACCTCTCGATGATACCCCATTTTCTATAAGTTTTATAGTTATGGTTTTCCTTATATTTGCCGGGATGAATATAGCATCTGGGTCATTTTGTTGGAGAGTTGTGTCATCTAAGACTGCTTGAGCTGCTATTCTAGCTCTCTCCCTTTCGTCGTCACTTTCCGACATTTTTATTTACTAAAAGTTCTGCAAAACAATTTTCAAGGAAACAAAGATTAGGTGCACAATATTTTGGAACCCTGTATCCTTCAACGTTGACTAAACCAAAAACTAATACATAGGATTCTCGTCCTACTGAGTTTTTGCGGATATTATGGCCTTTCACCCACTCCAGACGTATATTGGAGTTTTGATGGGAAAGAGGGGTCTGTGTGAAAAGCACGACTGAGTTACTCTAGTATCTTGCGTTAAATTATCGCCTTACCAAACGTTGGGCGCCATGTAGTGTAGTTCCTATACTCCCAATAGGCTCTGCGCATTGGAATAATATATCCTGTAGCTTAGACGTAGGACTGAGGTCTACTAGGTCTCTACCGGTTATATTAGACATAATTGTGAGTGCCAGCTAGCTCAGAGGTCACTAGAAACTTTCTTGAATAAACAAGAAGGGATAAGTTTCTGACAACCGCATAAAACATGACAACTTTGTTTCCCAAGAATAAGAAATCAAATCTTAGAGTCGCGGAAACAATAGAAAAATATTTCACTCAGTCAATCGTGCATGCTTAGTTTCACCAGAGGTGCAAGAGAAATAGAGAGACAGGCGTTTTCAATAAAAAGGTATTTATTGAACAGTCTTCTTTCTCAAGCATTGAAAATGATCTGCTACAATAGTAAAGCTTACTATGAAGTACAATGCATATAATACGAACAGTATTATAAAGTAGTACTGTAAAAGCATGATATGGTTTTTAAGCCATAAAGTGCATAAAATGTATAAAATACATAAAATACATACAACAATAAAAGGATGACTAAAATGCTCAACTGGTGCTTCTAGAATACGCCTACCCCGGAGTACCTAACCTAAGTCTGGTAAGAGGGAGGGAGTATAAGAGGAGGAGTTTAAGTCTAGGAGTTCTCTGCCAGGAATCTGATTCCGATAATTCTCTAAGAGGTCTAATCAGCTCCGTAACTTTGTTCTAGAATGAAGGAGGTCTTGTATCTCGTTCTCGGGACTCGATTTCCCAGATACCGGCAAGGGTAGCCTGGAAACACTGGAGCTGGATTTCTCGGCAGGAGAAATGACAGAGTCTCGCAGTGCGTCTGCTGGAGGGTTGGCTTCCTTCGGCACTTGCTGCTGCAGGGCGTCGGGCAAGTAGATAGTCGATCTACTCCAAACAACCGTGTGTTTGTTTAGGCAAATCAAGGCATATTTATACTTTGAAGGTGCCGAGTTTGACGCATGTTTGGACTTAATAATGTCACTCAAAGGCTCATTTCTGGGAAAACGCCGGGAGTTCTGGAGAACTTAATATTCAAGCAGGGGAAGTCCCGAGCTGCTGAAGGTGGGTTTTTCCAAGAAAGCGTTGTTAATTCTTGGAGCTTAGTGGAAGTATCCATGTCGTACTTGGTCTGTATGGTTTAGGCCAAATATGGTAATGATTTTTATGCCTATGTAAGGAAATGATAAAGTATACCTATATGAGAGCATGAATCGGGAAATTTATACTAGGGTCCGAGATTCATTTACAACACCACATATAAATATATGTTACCCTTACATTACATCCCCTCTAGCCCTCATCAGGCATGCCAAGCCTTTTAGACAAACTGGGGTTAGGCACCACCTTAACATGAGCTTAAAGGAATTGACCTTATATTGCAGACAGAGGGAGGACTTTGCTGCCCTCTCCCATAACAATATTGGATCTTACTCCACCAATGTGAGGGAAATGTCTTGGGACCAATGTCCCACAAAAGACGTCTTTGAAAACCACAGGCCTATTCAGGGCTTGGTACAGCCAGGCAAAAATATTGTCTTTCCACAAGTGGGACTTGTAGATGTGGGAATAGAACGTAAAGTGTCTGTCTGTCAAATGACAGGACCTCAAGACATTGTGCAATTGGAGGTCTGTGAGGTCCTGTGTCAAAGATGTTGGGGGTCAAAGTGTCTGCAATGCAGTGTGTGACTGATCCAGGTCAGAATGGAGAGTGATATTGAAATATACCCCAATAAGGATATCAGCACCTGAGTAGGGAGACAAAAAGGGGAACAGCCAAGAGTAAGTGACCCATGAACCAAGAGCTCCCGACCCTCCCCGTCTCATTTTATCGCGTCCACCTGCTAGGATGTCTTTTGGCCTATCGGAATGTTCACCCCCCTGGTCTTCAAGTGGGTATTAGATTGGGATTGTTGGGGGAAGTATTTAAACCGGCACCTCTTGACATCCTCTACCAAGAGATAGATCTACTGCAGAAAGGCCACATCTATTTGCTTTATATGTAACCAGTGTGGTAAGGATTTGTACTTTACTGGCGAGTTTGCCCACTGCACATTCGGAGTAGGCACCGTCAGAGACTCACCTTTATCTTGCATTGAATCTGGAATGGCCCCACACATAGAACCCAGTGTATCATGAACTCTCAAATTCCGTTCACTGCAGAAGGTCTCCACTCGCAGCACCACTGTAAGGCCAATAAAAACATGCAACTGAAAAACATCATCCAATAACAGAAGAAAATAGGTCAGACGGGGGTAGAGCCCAGCTGAGCAAGACCCAAATAGTGTCTCTGCGTGACCTGAAGATGTCAGAAGTCCTCCTCTACCTCCCAAAATGACATAAACCGGTTTCACATCATATTCGTACCTAACTTGTCCAGGGTGGTGGGCCCTAATCACTCCACTCACTCCACAAACCCCCACAACACACTCGTGCCACCAAGCAACCCAGGTGCATAAAGCGGGCCTATCCCCCCTCCAACAGCAAGCCAAAATAAAAGAACACATTTCTCCTTGTAGATATGCAGCCTTACAGGCACTCCAAGCCTCGACCAGGTACATGCCTACTACTTGCATTCCTTTGCACCTCATAATGCTTGGTTCCATGTCTTCCCCCCAAAAATTTCCCTCCTATACCGAAGGCAGCTGCTGGCTGCACATCAATGTACTGCTGATTTATCCACCCTCGTACTTCCTCCTGCCAACTCTTCCAGGAAAGCTGCCCTCTCCCTACCTGTAAAACTCAACCTCTCTGACACCTCTGTTCGGGTCCAGTGACAGCAAAGGCATTCTTCTGGTGGCCTGCAAGTAAGGAGGTGCGAAGGCCAATACTGCTGCCATCACCCAGAGCTTCTAATTGGTTACTCCAATCCTCAATGGGTCTCTTCTCCAGGACCCCAGATTCTACAAATCTGTCCATCCAGCCACCCTTAATACCTTCAAAGCCTGCTGAACTTTCACTGATGAACACATAGCCTTCATCATCCTACATAAGAAACCTACATTTCGGCATTTAAAAACTCAGTAGCCCACACCTATCAGCCTTCCTCGCACCCCTACTTAATTCTTTAATTTATGACCTGAGAGAATTCCCTGTTTCTGTAAACTTACCCATTTGAATGATTATGTGAGATACATATGTGGCATTCATTATGCAAGGCTTTATGGGCCCCATGCATCAAACAAAAACCAGTCGCAAACGGGCAGATTCTCAGAATCTGCCCGTTTGCGACGGGTATTTTTGCATTTGGATGCATCATCCCAAATGCAAAAATCGCAAATTGCAATTGCATTGATGGATTCGCAAATTACGATGCCATGAATGCAATGAAAGATGCCATTTAAAATTGAGATATCGCTATTAGGGTCCGCTATTTACAGAAAAATTATACCAGATGGTACATAGTGAAAACTTTGAAAAATGTACTATAGTGCATTTTTCAAAGTTGCAGGTTACACACAAACATGCTCTTGGGGCATGTGTGTGCCCAACATATGTGCACATATTATTTTCACGGGTGCAACAGGGTGTCCTATTGGCACTCTTGAAATTGTATGCACAATTAGTGAGTACCTATTGGGTACTCGCAAATTGCGCATACAATTTCCATTCATACCTATGGGCCTGGCCCATAGGAATGAATAGGAAGCCATTCTCTAATTGTGACTCGCAATTTGTGAGTCGCAATTAAGGAATGTTTGGTAATCACAATTTTTTTTGCGATTCCTATATGCATAGGCTTTTGTGATTCCTTACCTGCGATTCCTTAATAATCGCATTTAAGGAATCACAAAAACCTACCTTGATGCATGTGCCCTTATGTGTGTGTGGACGCTGAGTTCCAGAACGTGGCAGAATCTTATGAAGACTGACAGCAGTTAGAATGAACTGCCTTTGTCTTGGGAACAGTGAAGCAATAGAGATAAGTTATATCATCACCTACATTGGTGCGCCCCCTTCCATGAGTCTGCTCTTATCAATGTAACCCTGGAGACAAGGATGGGAAGAGAGAATGGATTGAGCCTTATCGTTTTAGAACATTAAAGAATGCAGAGAGATATTGCTCAGTCATCAAAAGAGGAATTATTAGGAGGGCACGTTTTTTCATATCTTGTGGGACTGTCCGAGGGTGGCGCCCTTCTGGTCTAAGGTTGCTCGTACCATGGAGATAGTTGTAGGGTCGCCAGTTCCGGTGGAACCGAGGTGGCTTTTATTAATGATTAAAGGTCCGACTGATTGGATAAGATATAAAGAGATCTGGCTGGCCCTAGCCGCTGGGGTGGCAAAAAGGAATATTGGCCAGGGGTGGGGGGTGCAGGAGGCTCCACAATGGGACCAATGGAGGCGGGACTTGGATTGGTGCCAAAGGGCGGAGGAGACGATTTACAAGGCAAGGGGGTGTGTGAAGAAGTGGAGGAAGGTCTGGGGCCCCTGGCGAAAATACAGAGGATCCGGGGGGGGGGGGGTATGAAGCTTGGGGTGGTCTTTGGGAATGTTTTGACCTGCCTACTGTATGAATCAGAGACTGCTGACTATCTCCTGCTAAATGTACGCTGCTATGTTTTTTAGGTACCTGTGAGCAAGGTTAATAGATCCCCCCCCCCCCCCCCCCCAAAAAAAGAGGAATTATTAGTGTGTGTTTGAGGGCAGTGCATTAGAGAATGTTTGTATGGGGCACCAAATCTGTGATAAGAACAGATCACAAGTCATTAAGTAATATGTTATTCAGGCGGGTGTAGGTCCATTACCACGAGGTTGGCAAGAGTTGCTTCTAAATTACAACCTTTTAAATATAGATTTGAGTTTGTACCGGAAAAAACAATGTGCATGCGGACTGTATGTCCAGATTGCCTACTGATGTGGAAACAGAAGATGACCAAAATTTTTCTGAGTGTGATGTTGCACCCACTTTTGCTAATGTCAGTGAGTTTAAGAAATACGACGTTGGATTTGCTGTAATTTCAGTTATCTCGTAGTGATAAATCAGCCAAAGTCAGTACACTGACTAGGAGAGACAGGACACAACAATTTAGTCACCTGGATTTAAAATGGTTAAGGAGCGAGGGGCATAGAATACCGGCAATGCTGAAAACTTCCAACCAATGTTGTTATAATCACAATAACCATAGTGTTGTATATGTTTTCCAAAGAAAGCAGTTAAGAAAAACACAAGTTTTAAACATGTCCATTCACTGCAAAAATGCTATCAGAATTACTAAGAACATGATAACACTGTTGGAAATGCTGTGCCAAAAAACATGCTAACCTAAAAAAAATGCACAAGAAGATAGGGTGGTCAATGGACAAAAAAGGGCAGGAGTAAGTACATTGTCTTATCGTTCCCAAAATATTAAAAAGGGAAATTAAATGAAGGTGCAAAAGCTCCAAAGTCAAAAATGGTAAAACACTAAACCAAGCCTTCTCTTGTCTAGCCCTTAGATTGTGGAATCTTATCCCAGACTACATTAAACTAAATCAATCTCTTTTGTCTTACAAAAAAGACATGAAAGTTTTTCTCTTCAAACTCTATTTCCAAGAATAATTGACTCTAGACTTTCCTTTTCCACTGTTCTTACCGTATCTTTTCATTGTATTTGCTCTTCAGTTGTTTGTAATACACTGCCCTCCCCACATGGCAAGGAGTATGTACAATTTGTAAATAAAAAATTAAAGAAAAATAATAAAGTGAATAAAATGTAGGGCAGAGTTTACCTACAGAATAAATGTGTTGTCTAGTCTGCTGTCTGTTGAAAGGTACAGAAAAAAACGTTTCCAGATCGCCATTTGTATTGTATTGTATTGTAATTTGCATTTATATAGCACTTACTACCCCTCACGATATATATTCTCACAGGGACAACCCCGTCTCTGCCCACGTGGACCAGAGTTACTAGTATTTGTATACAAACTGTGCTCACCATGGGACTATTTTCAAAATAATGAGCAACCCTCTATCCTTCGTTTGGGGAAGCTCTCATTCAATGAGTTTACTCATAAATTCCAAGCGGTACCATAACACTTTGGGGTTATTTAATACAAAAGCAAGTGAATCAAGTAGGTCATAAAATGCTGACCAAGGTTTCTGTGGTTATTTTTCTGTATTATTTAGCAAAACAAAATAATTTTCATATTCAGGTAATAATATAGTTAAAACATAGGTGCAGACGACGCAGTGCTCTAGTGTGAAGAACATATACAATATATACACACAAGATCCAAACAATCAAAAAGTTCAAGGGTATGTGTAACTTTGGTTTGTTTTGTCTTCGCTTTCCCTCCGCTTCCAAGATTCTTGAGTGGACTGATGTTTTTCCATGGTGCAAGAGTTAAATGTAATGTTACTCGAGTTCCTTGGTTTCCATCACAGAATCATGACAGAAGAGCAGATAATGTGACTTGTGGCTGTGAAAGGAGCAGAAACTACACCGTTACAACAGACATATTCAAATACCACAGAAAAAAACTCTGCCAAGGCCCAGAGAAGTTGTAAAGCAAGCTCAATCCAGAATGCAAGACATTTTAGTGTGCTAATTTCTGCTTGGCGAGTTTTGTGGACTGATGTTAAATTAGTCACAATGAGTGTAAACTTTTGGACAGCCAATACTATTGTGATTTAAATGTCTAAAATAGTGAAATAATAATGCCAAAAGTGCTTCTTTACGCTGAATAATTTGCCTCTTATCACCACATAATGCAATCAATGATGGCTCATAATAATAATAATAATTTCTTTATTTAGATATATAAAAACATATCTTTAAAAGATTCTTCCAGCACATTAAATACAATTTTTCAGATTAAAAGGGATTAAGTAAAAACAAAATAAAATGTGGCCTTCTTATCAGTGCTTACTGCAACGTGTCAATTTAAAAATTAGCACGCCCGGACAATGCAGATGAGGTTAAAGTACATATTATTCTGCACAGTTATCCAATTTTTCTAAAAGACTATAAACTTGCTGAGCGAATTTGGCCAATTTTATATTTAAAACAGTGTTCTCTAAGGACAGAGCAGCAATAATGGCGTGCCTACAAGTCCGAACTCCCAGCGTATTCCATTCTGGCCTAAGTAGGCGTCTGCGTTGGAGAATAAAGAAAGGGCATGTACAAAGCACGTGCAAAAAAGTTTTGTTTGCAGCCCCACACCCTCTTCACGTTGGATCGACCCTTTTTTGACGCCATACAGGGAGATTTTGAAGGAAGCGCCAGTCTCCCAGTCTAAGGACGATCAAGCATCGCTTTAGATGATAAGAAAATGTTATTGAAAGGTAATTGGCCGGGGATGGCTCATAACTTTTGCCATATAACTGTAGGTGACCAAACAGTTGGTAACCCTTCCACAGACAGTGATCACATTAATGTTTGCAGTTGGTGGATTTGGGTCACTTCACTTCAAGCCAGAATCTTCTGCAGTGTTTACCCTGCTTAAAGTGGGAGCAATCGCCTTTTAAAAATATGCATTTGCAGTACTGCCAACATAAGCTTAGATCATCTGCAGCTCGGATGCACGGACATGCAACTGCTGTTTTAAAAACAGGAAGGGCTCAAAACATAATATGTAAACACAAATGCGAATCACTGACAAAATATCAAAGGTCACAATATCGACCTACAAAAATATCGCAACAAAAATACTGAAGACAAGAATATCGACATTCTATCAACATTATGGTAAGTACAAAAATATCGGAAAAAAAATCGAAGTAATATATAAAATGTGAAAAAACATTAAACATATACATATATATAATATATACTTATTAATATATTTTAATATTTATTTTAATAAATTATACATTGTTTATTTTTTATAAATTATAAATACATCTAGACACACAAAACGATAATAAAAATAAAAAATAAATAAATATATGTTAAAAAAATATTTTTTTAAATCTTTTAAAAATTATTTATACACTACATTAGCTAAATTAATACAAAAAATATTAGATAGCGGAGAAAATAAAGTTACTATTCCCACTCCAGTGAGTGCAACAGTAGGAAAAGTGTTGGTTAGCGTCGGAGTTCTAATTTCTATTCTCACTCAAGTGAGTGCAACAGTAGGGAAAGTGTTGGATAGCGTGGGGATAAAAATTACTATTCCCACTCCAGTGAGTGCAAAAGTCAGGGATAGTGTTGGATAGCGTAGGGGTAAAAATTACTGTTCCCACTCCAATGAGTGCAACAGTAGGGAAAGTGTTGGATAGCTTAGGGGTTCTAATTACTATTCCCACTCCAGTGAGTGCAACAGTAGGAAAAGTGTTGGATAGAGTAGGGGTAAAAATTACTATTCCCACTCCAGTGAGTGCAACAGTAGGGAAAGTGTTGGATAGCGTAGGGGTAAAAATTACTATTCCCACTCCAATGAGTGCAACAGTAGGGAAAGTGTTGGATAGCGTAGGGGTTAAATATTCCTATTCCCACTCCAGTGAGTGCAACAGAAGGGAAAGTGTTGGATAGTGGAGGGATAAAAATCACTATTCCCACTCCAGTGAGTGCAACAGTAGGGAAACTGTTTGATAGCGAAGGGGTAAAGATTACTATTGCCACTCCAGTGCGTATAGTAGTGTAGAAAATGTAGGATAGCGTAGGGGTTAAATTAACATCCTTATCAATTAAATATTTTTGGGAAAATAAGTAACATTATAATAATTATTTAACAAAACAATTATTATTAAATACCTATTAAATTAAATAAATATTTACTTAAATAAAATTAAATTACTTTCCATCCTATTCTCCCATAAACACAGAACGCACTGCACATAATAAATAACACAATTAATTTCATTATCAATTAATAAAAATGTATTACCAATTAATAGTTAATTAACAATAAATTAATTAACGATACCAACACGTAAATATTAATAATATATCCATTATTATTAATATAGTTTAAAATAACAAATTAATAAAAAATAATTACCTACTAATAATTAATGAACAATAAATTAGTAATCAGTGACAAAAAACATATTAATTAATTAATTATATTTAAATGACTTCCCACCCTATTCCCCCATAAACTCATATTCCACTACACATTTGAAATAACATAATTAATGTAATTTTCAATAAATCAAGTAATAAAAAAATATTTACCAATTGATAATTAATTTACAATAAATTAACAATAACAATAAAGAAACATTATTATAAATTAATTATAATTAATATAATTATAAATTAACCAATTAATAAAAAACAATTACCAATAATAATTAATTAACAATAAATTAACAATCAATAACAATAACTAAAACCATATTAATCAAATATTTATAATTAAATTACTTCCCACCCTATTCCACTATAAGCTCACAACCCGATCTGATATTAAAACGCTATTTTTTATTACTATTTCCTAAATATTTAATACATATATTTAAAAATAATAAAAAACATTAAAAAAAATGTTAAACATACATATACAATGCAAACTAAAATACATAGCACTAAAAAAAATCGATATTATTTACAACAATATTTTTGCTAACGATATTATTTATTTTTATATTACTTACGTCGGTATTAAAAAAATCGATACTACTTACCTTGTAGTCGATATTTTGGTCAACGATATTCTTGACTTCGATATTCTGTCCCTACGATATAAAAAACTCGATATTAGTGTAGGTCGATATTAAAAATTCAATATTTTGACTGTTCACCCACAAATGCACTTCTACCCAGGCAATGGAAGAAAAAAGGAGGCGCAA
The DNA here is from genome assembly GCF_964263255.1 of Lissotriton vulgaris. Lineage (NCBI taxonomy): Eukaryota > Metazoa > Chordata > Amphibia > Caudata > Salamandridae > Lissotriton > Lissotriton vulgaris. Next base: position 890,659,491 of record NC_141693.1, on the reverse strand, counting down.
TTGCACTAGCAGCCAAGGTCTTGCTTGTCAGCAATAAATATTTACTTAAAATATTTCGACATAGCTAAAAACAACATTATGAACCAGATGTGTGCTTTCTTTAGTCCATTGTCTTACAGTAGAGTCGTGGGCATTGTTAGAGACATTTTAAGCAACCTAAAACACATCAATATTGGAAGATTCCACATAAACATGAAGACGTTATTTAGTAGTTCATAAAGGCCCTGTGTATTGCTTTCTGGCACTTAGAGTTTTAATTCTGTCAGCTTAAACATAAATCTACACATGCTATGGCCCTGGTTACAAGGTTGTGGAGGACAATTCCTATGTGTAATTCTGGCTTTATGTTTTTTCCCGTATTGTGAAACACCGCCAGAAGCAGGACTGGACATCAATTCCTTGCGAAGTTGATCCAAATATCCAAGGCAAGAGCAAAGGGAGACACCTGTGCTTGTAGTAAAGACAGCTATCTGCTGTATGGTGATAAAACTGGCCCTATCTTCATGCCCTTAACATTAATGCCAAAAACATGGATTGATTTACGAACAATGAATATTAAAAATGTTAAGGCAAGGTATGTAAGTGATTTAATACTGCTCTTATTTAGTTAATCTTGCATTTCCATAGAGTGGTAGCTATTTATCAGGTTCTCTTTCTGAATTTTTGGTCCATGAATCTTATTTCTCATGCATAGTCCATACTTTGAGCGCTGCCAGGTGTTTATGAGGGGCTTTGATTGAGAGCTCTGACGCTGACTCTGAAGCCAAAGCCTCTCTGCAGAGCACACAGAACAATGGTCATGTATTCCAGTTGCAATTGAAATTTTGTGGAAATGTGTGTGAACGGGGAATACTAATGTCAAAATATTTACTAGGCAAAAGTAAAGGCTCTGGGGGGGCAGATTTACAATAACTGGCGCATCCCCAGGGATGCGCCAGTTATTGTGCGCCGCAGCTCTGCCACCCATGGTGCACCGCATTTACAATCTTGTAGATTTCACTCAGCCACTTTTAGGAGGCGTTCCTGCACAGGAACACCCCCCCTGCGCTGGAACGCCTCCTTCTGGCGCAGGGCTTTACAACGTGACGCATCTCCCAGATGTGTCACGTTGTAAATACCCTAAAGCATGGCGCATCTTTTGCACCGCTGCTGTGTCACAAAAGTGATGCAACGGCGGCGTAAAAGAGGCGCAAGTGGCTTGTAAATCTGCCCCTGGGTGCTTACCGAAGCCTGGTTATTTTGACCAGGGCCGGACTGGAAACCAAACCCGGCCCTGGCAAAGTGCTCGGCTGGTCCCCGGGGGGTTGGGGATGCGGCTGAGCTGTTTGCCAGGGTTGGTCTCGCCAATTTTGTAACAGTTGCTGATATCGCAGCTATGCTGCAAAAACGGACCTGTAACAAAAACGGCCCCAGGGGCCCAAAACCGGCCCACCCTGGTGGCCCACCGAGGAAATGCCTGGTGCCCGCTACAGCAAGACACTGGGCAAGCATACACTTTAACGGGCTGAAGTTGTTACGCTGTACAATTTGCACTTTACAGTAATTGTTGAACATATTAATGGAGTAATATATGGGGCAGGTTTAATGTGTTTAATATTTCAAGACTATACGTTCCCACTGCTTTATACAACTTACTTTATTACAAAATTAATTTTCTCTAAAATGCACCATTTGCCAATCATTTTTAAATTATTTCTTAGGAGGGCCCACCCTGGAGCCCATGTTTTTCCATTAAATATGCTCGCGTCGCACACTACATAAAAGTCATACCCAATTTTTACGACTCACCACTTTCAAATGTCACCAGCCGCTACTGAGGCAAGGTGCACTCTAGAGCAGAGGTTCCTTTGTTGAATGTATTTTGTGATTTTATTCCTGATGAAGAGCGGTCCTGTTCCATGTATAGCTTTGTGGGTGATACAAAAAGGCTTGAATGTGAATCTTCCTGCAACCGGTAACCAATGTAGGGCTTTCAGGGCAGGGGAGATGTGGGTTTGTGGTTTTAGATGTAAGAGTAGTCCGACAGCGGAGTTCTGAATCCATTGGAATCTTTTCACAGTTGTTAAAGCTGATCCATGGTAGAGACTATTGGCGTAATCGAGTTTTGACAGAACAAGAGAGATAGTAGCCTGGACCTTGTGTGGGAATCCCAGGTAGGGGAAGATGCGTTGCAGAGTTTTTATAGTAACACAGCTTGATCTTCCTTGTTTGTCCACTTGGATATTCATTGATAGCTTGGAGTCCATGGTCATTCTGAGGTTTCTTAATTCCTTTGATACTGTAGGTGCTGTTCCTATATCATCAGGCAATGTGGCGTGGGGGACGTAATTTTTCCAACCACTACACACAAGTATTTCCGTTTTGGAAGCATTCCATTTGAGGTGGCTCCATGTCATCCCTTGGTCCACAGTTCTGACCCAACTGAAAAATTGTGAATTTCTAATGTCTTTGGAGCATTCCAGTTGAAGAAGTATTTGTGTGTCATCTGCATAGCTCTAGGACGTGAGGTGAAATTGAGTGACCAGTGCCAGTAATGACTTCATGTAGATGTTGAAAAGCATGGGTGAGATGATAGAGTCTTGAGGGACCCCTGCTTTTGTGGAGTACAGTTTAGAAGAGAAAGGGGGGTATGGCATACATTAATACTGTTGTGAAGGTAGGATGTGAACCAGTCGAGAGCAGTCCCCTCTATGGTGGCTTTGTAGAGTATTTTTACCAGAGTGTCATGGTCAACCGTCTCAAAAGCAGCTGAGAGGTCCAAAAGAAGTAGCGCAGAACCCCCCATCCTGGTGAACTGTGTTCTTAAGGTCATCCCAGATGGCAACAAGGGCCGTTTCTGTCCCTCCACCTAGAAGGAATGCCGTTTGGAATTCTTAAAGTATGGCATTATCTTCAATGAATTGTGACATCTGGGCGAATGCCGCTCTTTCTATCAGTTTGCCCAGGAAAGGTCCATCTGTAATCAGTCTATAGTTGTCGGGGTTCAGCAGGTCCAGGTTTGTTTTCTTCAGTAAGTATGTAGGACTTTTTTAGTTCTTCTGGAAATATTCCAGTAGTAAAGGCATTGTTGATGATTTTTCTTACTGGTGTGGCAGCAGAGGCTGTTAGAAGAATTTTCTTGAAGGTTTGTTGTGGACATGGGTCAGAAGGGCTGCCGGCAGGCCTGCTTGCTTTGACCAGATCCATAAATGTATTCAGTGAAATGTGTTTGCATTGCCAAGAGCCAGGGCTGGTCGGTAGACAACAGAACCTCTGGCAAAATTGTTGAAACCAGCCCCAGTGCCTTCATCTACTCCATCATATTTCTCTCTCCTCTCTCCTCTCTCTGTCCTCGCTCTTCCCTGTCCCTCTCTTTCCCATAGACCCCACAGCGCCTGCTGCAATTAATCTCAGGGAATTGGGAAAGGTGACAGTGGTCTCAGCAGCAAAGTTAAAATCCATTAAATTGGCTCCGGCACCAGGGACATACCCAATGGATTAAATAGCCACTGCAACCCTGTCAAAAATCAACGTACACTCATATATTTCTTTTCATCAACTTTATTTCGATCATAAAAGATCATAAAAGTACACAGCACAATACTGATAAAATGCAGAAGTAAGTTAATCTTAAATAACATCATTGTCATAAAAATATGATGAAAATTACAAGGACTAAAAATGTAATATATCATAAAGTGCATTTAGTGCGCCTAATCTAAAGTGCATGCCAGTATCTAGGCAGGCCAAATACCACTACTCTACGAGTATCAGTCATCAAAATTCTTAACATCTCGAGGTAGTGACCCGTGCCGACTAGTTTACACAATGGGATTATCCATTGTTTCCTTGAGGATTAATAGTGGGGACAAAAGAATAACAAATGTACAATTGTTTCTGGACTGGTGTTGCACGCAGAACAGCAGACCTCATTAATACCATCATTACACAACTTTAAACAAAACTATTTTGTGGGAAGGGTCTTATAGCAAAACTGGAAAAATAACTTACATGCCATTGGGGCAACAATTTCATCTATTGTGTCCTCAAAGCAGTAGACAGATTTAAAATCTAAAAATTCAGAATTTAAGCGACCCTCAGTTTTTACCAGTTCTGTTTTTTAGTATGACTTCCCAAAACCTTGCTTTCAGCATGATTCTTTAAGTGGTGGCTAAGCTTTCCAAGTTTGTCCAGAAACCCTCCATTCCAAGCCTCCTCAGTAGCTCTCTTACTGATCTGAACCAGGGGATCGAGGATATCGATGGTAACCTCAGGAGCTCATTAAAGGCACCCGGTAAGGGCCAAGATCAGCCACAGACCGTAACCTATGCCAAAACATCCAGGGTTTGTAGCTTAGTTTGTGTACTAGCTTTCTGTGTGCAAGGTCCAGGTAAAGAGGCACCAACGGAGTACTTGAGGTTAAATCCACCAAAGTTCTAAGGAAACAGTTTTCAATTACAGACAAGCAGTTTGTGATACCAGTGCCCCACAGCTCAGCTCCATAGAGTGCCCCTCCTAATTCCTTGATGTTATAGATTTCCAGGGCTAGGGCAAGTTGTCTGGACACGGTGTTCCTGTGCATTTAGGTAATATTAGCAGTCTGGTGTATTAATTGTATTTTAACTTTCTCAATATGAGCAGCCAAATTGATCGTTGATGTCAAGCGGATGCAAAGATAGTTAAATGCGTCAACTCGCTCCAGCTTACTATTTCCGATTGACACCGATCTTTTGGTATTGGTGGCCGCTCCTTTTTTGAAAACCATATACTTGATTTTAGACACGTTTAACACCAGGCCACGGGCATCACAGAACTTAATAAAATCATGTAAGAGCTGCTGTAGTCCCTGCGGTGATTTAGAAATGAAAAGCGTATCATCGGCGAAGAGAAGGGTGGGAACTCTTTTAGCACAAATTTTTGGGGCATCACACATGTCTCTATCTAAAAAAATGATGATGCCATTAATAAAAAGAGTAAAAAGAGTGGGGGCAAGGACACATCCCTGCCTTACTCCACACTGAGCTGGGAAGGGATCTGTAACTTTGTTGTTAATCCCCACCTCACTTGTGCTGTGTTAGATGAATGTAGCCTAATTAAAACATCTAAAAGATTCGTCGGGATGCCATGTTCCTTTGCACGCGGGACCAGGTCAAAGGCAGACCGGAGGTCAACAAAGGCCACATAAAGCTTTCTCACTTGACTGCCACTTCTTTCCAGTATTTGCAAAGAAGGTGGAAAGCTTGGCCCAAGATACTTATCTTTGCTCAGAATCCCGCTTGGAAGTCACTTAAAATATGGGACTCAAGAATCCAATCCTGAATTAGTACTAAAATTTGCATGCAAAAAATCTTCTGTAAAGAATCAATAAGACTAATAGGCCTATATCTGAGTGGCTTAGCTCTGCCCCCAATTTTGTACATGGGAACAGCCTCTGCAGTATTCCAAGAGAGGGGATGGGAGTACCCGCTAAAGCTGAGTTAGTCAAGAGGTTTATGTATGATCCCCAAAGTGATCCTCTTTGTATTGGTCATTTGGGATTCTATCTTGTCCAGGGGCACGGTCTGGAATGCAGGAGCGGATTGCTGCTTGGGTTTCTTACGTGGAGAAATCAAGATCACCGCCCTCTTCTGCGGACAACGTCCCGTGTCCATGGTGAACTTCCTCAACTAATTTATCCCTATATTTATACAAAGCGCTGAAATGGGCTACCCACTCCTCTGGTTGCACTGTACAATCTAGGGCCCTCTCATTCCCCTAAAGCCAGTATACCGCTTTACTCCAAAAGCTCTTAGTATCTTTAGCTATCATTGCATTCCGTACAGATAACCACAGAGAGCCCTCTCACTCCTTCTTAGCAGACTGTAATGACCCGATTTCTGCCAATAGTCAGGTCACACCGGAATATTCCCCTTGGAACCCCGAAAATATGACAAAATACTACACTCTACAATACTTATCCAAGGTAGGACTAATAGCACTATTTATACCTTAGCCCTTGCTGAGAGAATACTCGCCTAGGAAGAACCACATACAACAAACACAATACCTCCCACCACAAGGCTGGGGGTGGAATCATTTGAATTTGCACTTTCCTGGTTAGGAGTAGAACAACTTCCCATTACATAATTACCTGCTAGAAGGGAATTTATCCATCCTTCTGAACATAAGCACTTGGCCAAGAAGAGTCCTAACCTCCCGCCCCAAGGAAAACAAGCAAATTATTATATCTGGGATATTGATATATATTTATTAGTACATGATACACGGTAGGCCAATTTTTACTATTTGTAGCTAACAACCAACTAACACTTAGGCGATCACTAAACGTAATCAGGAAAACAGAACTTATATGTATATAAATGTATGGAACCTGAAAACAGAAGAAGAGAGTTAGGCAAGAATAGTAGGAATATAAGAATTAGTGGAACACCTCACCAACTGTCTGTTCATCCCGCTTCCACTTTGCCAGAGGGGAGCCCGTTTCTCCGGCCGAATCGGGAGACTGACACTATACGCCCCGCCGTCATAGCTGCACGTCTGCCCTGTGCTGGACTTTCACCGAACAGAACCCAGACACCTCCTTTAGTACAAGTGGAAACGTAAGACAAAGCTCCTGTAAGCCTCGCCCCTTTTTTCCCATCAGAGCCCGTACCACTCCACACCAAGGCCACAGCTTCAGCTGGCCAGGCATCTGTTATGGCTTCAGAGCAGAGCGAGCACATTCCTCTGACAAGAACCAGTTCCTACCAGTCTAAAAAATGCAAAAAACAAGTGAAAAGTAAAACATGCCTTCTCACCTAGAGAGGCTCAGAAGATGGTGACAGCTTAGAAAATAGAGTATCTCAAGCACAGGCCTATATTCCCGCAAAAGAGCAAAATTAGTATGCAAGACAACATAAGATTATGCCAAAGCCAATAGCAAGCACTGCCGTTAAGCAGGATAAAGTCGGAAACAGAAAGGGACATAATCAACCCCTACTTTGTAGCTTATTCTTACTAGGCAGGCCTACCCATCACTATATTAGGTTGAAATATGCTAAACAAGACTGAGATGGTGATGGGCAACGGTCATAATCAGGCCATTCAACCATATAAATGGCACATTCATTACATTCCACTCATGACCATTGTCCAACACCATCGAACATACAGAAATATCAAACAGTATGCAAACCATCACTAGAATAATAGGAAACATAACTGACAGAACGGGCAAAAGTAATTCCAGGGTGAAGCATATTCAAAAGACTAGGTACACATTGAATGCAACAGCACAATGCAACTAAAAAACAAATAACTAAGAGTGCACCACCCAAGATAGAATGGAGCATACCAAAATCAGGCAACCACCCAAAGAGCCAATCCCACCCACCTGGATCTAAGCTTTGACGAACTTCAGAAGATAATTCATGCAAAGCAGTAATATGAGACTGGATAGATTTAGAGTGGTCAGAAAGGTTAAAGCAACATAAACCATCAAAATCAGAACAGCCATGATCATGTTTCAATAGAAGGTAATGAATAGCAGCTCTATTCTGCAAAATGGCTCGTCGTTCACCACGTGTATAAAGCAAAAATTCGGATAAAGCGATTGAGGTATGGTTAATTGACTTAACCATAAGACAAGCCAGTCTACTATTAGCTCTAGAATTATAAATTGACATTCCAGGAATCCCTACAATTGAGGCAGCTAAACTAACATATTCAGATTTAGAAAGCAGATGCAGATTAGATTTGCAGTGTTCATCTAATTGAGAAATCTCACGTACAGTCCGACTATGAATAGAAGGGTTCAAAGAAAACATCATCAAACTAAGGGCCCGATGTAGGTCGGTCGGTAACGGCCGAAAATCGGTATTTTCGGCCGTTACAGATCGGTAAACAGGTGATTGGCATGTAGGGAGCATTATTTTACCGAATCGGTAAAATTACCGATTAGGTAATTTTACCGATTCGGTAAAATAAAAATTCGGTAAATTTACCGAATCTGAGCCACCCATATGTAGGTGGGACTCTTCAGAGTCCCAGGAGCCTTACCGAATCGGTATTTTACCATCAAATCCAATTTGATGGTAAAATACCGATTCCGGTGTGCATGCACATGTGTGCATGCACACCTATGCCATGTGACAGGCAGACCTGCCCTTAGGGCATGTATGCCTGCCACATGGCGCCCAAGCCTGTTTTGGGGGTGCCAGAGGTTGTCAAAGTGACACCCCCTGCACCCTTGTGAAATTCGGTATTTACAGATTCAGTAAATACCGAATCGGTAATGCCCATTCATTCCTATGGGCTTCAAAGCCCATAGGAATGAATGGGCATTACCGATTCGGTATTTACCGAATCGGTAAACACCAAATTCCTCCGATTCGGTATTCCAGCACATCTGGAATACCTACATGTCGGACCCATAGATTTACCGATTTTCAATTACCGAATCGGTAAAATTCGGTAATTTAAAATCGGTAAATCTTTTCTACCTACATCTAGCCCTAAGTCTCGTTAAGGCACACAGCCCATCTGAAATGTTCGCTGGAATAAAGGACCAAGACAAATTTCCACAGGAAAATGGCCATCCAGTCGGCAATAAGATATTTCTATAGTGACTAGCTGCAAGAATAGTATGGTTACAAAACAAAGAGTTATGAACCGAAGAGAACATGTTAACTCTAGAATCAGAGCACAAAGTCTTTTCATATTGAGAAAGCATAGATGATTTCCAATTTAGTTTGTACACATTTGACAATTAACTGTGGATCACAAGTAAAATTGTAGTAGACGTCACCTTCACTGACATTGCAAGTATTTATCTTGAACATACGCAATTCATTAGAATCAATAGTTTCTGCACAAGATCTGCACAACTCATAAATGGAAAAATGTGATCAGACATCATTGATGTCGACGTTCAGGTCAGTATGAGAGAGGTTGAAAAGCTACAGTAAAATAGCAGCAGGAGTCGGCACAGTTACAAAACAAGTAGAGATCACATCAAGGACACTTCTCTTGTTTGTCATGCAGAAATAGGAGCGATTCAGTACTGTTTGCTCCAAGTACTCCCAGACATTTAGTTTGTTGGTCAAAAGCAAATTCACTCTGCGCTGACGGTCGACTGCCTCGCCCTGAGACCCCTCCAGCCCTTCTCGGCCCCCTTCACACCATGCCGAAAGGAGTCCAGCGACGACAAATTCCGCAGCAGCAAGCCATGCAATGACCTAAAGGAAAAAAGTCAAACAGGTATTACTCATTCTCAAAGGTAACATTTATCCGTAGGAAAACAGTCCCATTTTTCCTGCCCAGATTTCATGATCAGCATTGTGTTGTCATTGCCCGTGGCAATTACTTCAGCCTGTTCGGGGGCTGATTGGGTGACTGAACCCACACTCTGGCTCCTGGATTTTTGTCAGTTGAGCCAAAACCTCCTTTACCACGTACAGTCAGGAGAGTTGGGGCAGTCCCCTTTTTCACCACCCCTCCTAAGATGGGCATAATGACCAGCTGGGCAACTCTGTCTCCGGGCTGGACTGTTAAGTCCAGGTCACCACTGTTCAACAGGATAATTTTAATTTCACCCTGATAACCAGAATCAATGATACCACCCAGCACCTGGATTCCTTTTGTTAGATAGTCCAGAGCGAGGGGCAATGAAACCAAAGTGTCCTAGTGGTATTTGGACACCAATTCCAGTTTTGATAGGAACAATGTTCCTTTGTTTCAAAGTATGCTGCTTTAAAATGTGAAAATCCAGACCAGCAGCTTCAGGAATCGCTCTACGTGGAGCCAAGGCGCCAGGAGTAATTTCCCAGTAAACAATCATATTAACAGCCTTGTGAGGCTGAGCATTCACTGATGGAGTCAACATTCGCATTAAAGGAGTCTCGGCATTAGTCAAAGGTCTATTATTCAAAATTTGCAGAGCATCAAATACATTATTTCTCACATTTTTCAAAGAACCATCAGAAAGTTTTTTCAGTTGATCTTTCTAAAGACTGTTCATGCGCTCAATAAAGCCTGCAGCTTGTGGGTAATAAGGTATATGAAAAATCCATTCAATATTATGTAGTGCACAATATTCCTGTACCATACTCACTTTAAAATGTGAATCATTATCTGACCGAATCTGTAAAAGAATTCCATAGTACAAAATCAACAAATGCAAAGTTTTAAGTGTATTCACCTGGGTAGCACGTTTATATGGGGATGCAATTAAATATCCAGAATAGGTATCTACAATGGTACATATATATTGGCAACCTCTACACGCTGGCAATGGTCCTATGTAATCTATCTGCCAAATTTGTGCTGGTAACTTACCTCTATTCAACTGACCTCTCACTATCTGCGGTATCACTTGGTGTCAGGAATGTTGGCAAATGGGACACTGTAAAATTACCGTTTTAACCATATCATGGGAAGATGTATCCCTCTATCTGCTGTCCACCTGCTAGTGATTTGTTCTCCAAAATGTCCACACTTCTGGTGTGCCCACCTTGCCAATCCAACCAGGTCAGAATTCTGCGTTTCCACCTCTGCCTGCGCCACTTGCTCGTGTAACATCACTGTGCCTTTAGGACCCACCCGGGCCCTATCCTGTATATACCATTTCCATCTAATCTCACTGGCTTCCTGTGCATATCCGATTCTATGAGTTTTTAGGAGAGCTCATAACCCGTTGCATTATTGGAATCTCAGGTCTCAAAATAACATCATGTCCTAAAGTCAATTGTTCAGTATCCACTAAAGCCCAATAACATGCAAGCAACTGTTTTTTAAAAGGAGTGTAGCACTCACCAGTGTCTGGCATCTTTTTCGTCCAAAACCCTAAAGGTACTTTTGTTCTACCTTGTTTTTGACATAAACTCCAGTTTGCATATGGTCCCTGCACAGTCCCATTCAGATCAACATCACCATCTCGCACCGGCCATAAATCCAAAGCATGCTAAATGGCCTCTTTCGCCAATTCAAATGCTGTTTGCTGTGTCTCACCACACTCAAACGCATTCTTCTTTCGGGTGACTCTGAATAAGGGGGCAAAATCTGGCTTAAATGAGGAACATGTTGTCTCCAAAATCCAAACAAACCAATGAACCACTAAGTATCTTTTCTGTTTCGGAGTTTTGCAAATTCTTTAATTTTCTGTCTCACCTGAGGAACCACTTCTCGATTTCCCTGATGCCACTGAATTCCTAAAAATTTCACACTTTGTACTGGACCTTGCAATTTGTCAGGATTCATTTCCCATCCTTTACTTTGCATATGTATTACAACTTGATCCAACTGAGTCTGAACTTGCTCTTGTGTCTCACCTTGTATCATTATGTCGTCAATGTAAGGACAAAGCTGTACTCCAGGAATTACTGGTACCTCATCTAAATGATCTGCCACCAGCCGGTGACATATTGTCGGACTATGTAAATAGCCCTGGGGTAAACTTCGAAATGTCATTTGTCTACCACGCCATGAAAAACTAAATTGTTCCTGACATCCGGGAGCTGTAGGGATTGAAAAGAAAGTATTAGCAATATTGATAGTCGCAAACCAAGTCCCTGTATGTCTCCGAATTTTTTCTATCAAAGTAACAGTATCAGGGACGGCAACAGTCAAAGGTGGTGTATGTTTATTCAATTTGCCGTAATCCACTGTCATGTGCCATGAAATGTCACTTTTGCGCACTGGCCATACGGGACTGTTCCCGGCAGTAGTGATTGGAACCACCACTCCTGCGTCCATTAAGTCTTGAATTGTGGCACTGATTTCGTCATGCCCACCAGGAATTCTGTACTGTTTCATAGAAATCACCTTAGTCGCCTAAGGCACCTTCACAGGAGGAATATTCAAACAACCTACTCTCACTGCGTTAGCTGAAATGTAACGTTTTGTTCCAAACTGATAACATAACGTCATCTAGACACAAAATAATTTCTTTCAAAATGTCAATTCCAATGATATATTCAGAAAGGGGCACAACCAATACACTATATTCTCTTTTTGGTATCCTTCCAATTTTTTATTTAACATTAGTTTGCAATGGGGTCTCTTTACCACCTAAACCTGTAATTGTAAAATACTGTCCTCTAAATTTCTTGGGATTTCCATATATTAAAGTGGCTTCCGTTCCCGTATCTACCAGGGCTCGGGCCCTTTGTACATTACGATGTTTCCAATAAATCTCTATATGCACATAGGGTCTATTATCTTTGCGAGCCCAATTCTGTACCGGAGTTTGACCTACTACCTAGTCATCTTTATGTTTATTTTGTGCCCAAGACAAATCAGGGTAAAGACTTTCATATCATTTGGGAAGCACATCCTCCTCATACCCTCTCTCTTCATGGTATGAATTTCTCATGTCCCTGTCATTTTGCGTTCTCCGATCTGAGGATCTCCCCCTTTCATTCCTCGTTCTCTGTTCTGGGGATCTTCCCCTTTCACTTCTGATTCTGCGATCTAAAGATTTTTTCCTCTTGTGTATCATTCAATGTCCTGGGGATTCTTCCCTTCTCCCCCTATAGAAATCATTATCACTTTCATCTGAATATCTTTGTTCATGATTCTGTTTGTTAACTCTTCTACTCCCTTCTTTCCTATCTAAACCCCTTTTTGAAAAATGTTTCATAAGTTTGTAGTAGGTATTCCATCTATTGTCTCTCTCTGCACCCCATCATTTAACAAAGCTGTAAACAAATCTTGCCTAGACAGTCTGTTATTATCTGTACGAGTTTCAGGTCTAGAAGGTCTTTCAAATTTCTTCCACTCTCCTAGTTCACCCGATTCACGAACAGCCTCAACCACCTGCGCTAAAGTATTTCTAGTCTGATTAATTAACAAAGTCATCATAACCTGCTTATAAGCAGAAGGAGCAGTACAAATGATTTTATTTCGCACAGAAGTATTAAGCAATCCTTCCATCAATTTATGTGCTTTTTAGCCTGTCCACGTGCACTGGCACATGTTTCTAGTTAACTATAGATCTCACACTATGTCATTATGTCATCTGCTAGGGTCCCCTTTTAATTGAACTCGGCTTTGAGACATTGAAACCGTGAAATCCGAGTATGCGCCACCTCAAGGTTTGTCACGTTCCTCTCTCGCAGTAATTTGCACTAGCCGCTTGTCTGGTGCTAATACGGTATTCACAATTCACTGCGCCGCTTTACACACCCTTCATCACGTCGCTCATTTGTCACCCAACACTCTTGTATGACCAGTAAATTTCCACAGCATAATCGGTTTACAATGTAGTCTGTATTTAATGAAAAGCTAAAGGATTAAGTGTTCACCGCAAGAATTTTGTTGTCACTAAGTCCACTTTATCAGACCGCCCTGACTTCCCTCGTCTCTCACTGAATAACACACCTAGTAGAGACGGAAGAGCCGGTTTGTAAGGTTTTATCATGAGTCACCAAGAGGAATTTTCTTACATAGAAAGGAAAATGCTGAATTTATTTTTCCTGTGTTTAATTCTGCACCCATTAGTATTGGTGTTACGTGACCGTCCTGACTTCCACAGTCTCTCTCTGAGTTTTTCAACCTAGCAGAGACGGAAGTGCCGGTCTTTATTGATTGCGGGAGTTAATTATGTCACTTTTCTCAAAACTCTCGCCGCTTGCACACTAAGATCAGTGGGTTCACAATATGCTGCATGCAAAGTTGCTATCAGTAATTTAATAGATTGACCAGAATCATTCTCTCCGCTTTCTTTTTGTCCCTTATCTGACCAGGCTTTATTCATAAAAACAGGCAATTATTATGGGTCCTGATGATGATCCCGCTAATATGGGGGCAAGGGATCGAAACGTCGGCTTTCACATACAGTTTCACAATTGTACCATTGTGTGAATATATTGCTATCACTGACGTCTTGAGCTTGTAGTACTATGTATTAAGATGCAAGCCACTTTCTGCTCCAAAAGTTATTGCCTGAAAATCTAATTTGTTTTGTACCTTTTTCTTTTGCTCAAACTGGGTACAGGACTGTGCCCTCTTTATTTATGTGTGCTCTAAATTCCCAAAATCTTTTACATTTATGAAATAAATATTCCATGTCCAGCTGGGCATTGGAATTGAATTTATAGTACTCATTGTGGTCTATAATTGGATTTTTTTCTAATACTGTTCCCTAATCTTAGGACCACTGTTCCTCAAAAATTTGTTACCCGTGGTCCGAGGCGATCCTATCGGGTCCCCTTGTTTTGTTTAATTAAAACTGTAGCGCAATTGCTTGATTGCAAGGGGTTTTTACCCTTTCCCACCCAAACAGGCTGGGCCACCCTAGTACCCTTTCCCCATTTTCTCCACCCCTTTCTTTTCCACAACACAGCATGTCAGCATTTGCACCTCTATACACGGACGACTATATAAAACAACTTTGTGCTGGCCCTTCACTTTTATCAGACACTCCTGAGGTTCCCAATCCCAGCAATACCTCTATACCAGACCAACTAGAAAAACTACGTAAAAAACAGGTACGTCTCCAACTTATGGTCTTAATGCTCACAGATTACCTGAAAGCTGAAGTAATTCCCCTTGGTTTGCATGTCCGTAATATACCAGGGATATTCACTGACAACCCTAAGTACATCAGCAGTTTTAGCTATATAGGTACAATGTTCCCGACATTGGTTGGTTTTAGGAATCAATATTGCAACCGAAACACTAAAAGCATTAGAACTAGAAATCACTGACATTTTGAAACAGATCCAGGACTCAAACCAAACCACTGAGAGTAAGAAACTCTTAGAGCAAGTAGAAAAAACAGTTGCTGAGTTCCACAGATTGGAACAGAACAAAAAGGCTAACAAGATAAAAAAAGATATTAAATCATATAACATTGAGATTACCTGCCCGTATCTCCACAAGGACTTCTACACCAATAGGTCTTACTCTAACACTCAAAACAATAGACCTTGGGGTAGATTTAACAGACACCAACATTTGGTTGGTTTTTCAGACACATCAGCTGATTCATCAGATACCTCCGACCCAGACGAGGGAGGCAGTTCAGGAAGACATGGCGGAGCAAATCCGAACACTTTTTTATCCAGAGGCCATTCAGAAACCCCAAATAGGGCAGGGTCAAGAAAGCAGAGAGATGGTACAACCCGCCAGGGGAACGGAAAACCAAGAACAACTTTTAACAATGGTAAATCGAACAGTGCAGAGCATAGACACTATTCCCATCTTTAACCTTTCCAATCATATACTATCGGGAGATGAACTATCTTTACTTAAAAAAGGACTATCATTTGCCCCCACAATTCCTCCAAATTTCATGGAACTACAAACGGAACTGCTTAGATTCTTTAGGCGTATCCGCCTTAAAGCATTCTTTCAAATCCACCCCACCCCTGAGACCACCGCCAACACCCCCTTTCGCCCACCATCTACATTTTTGCCATCAGCAGGAATGATTCCATCAGAAATCCTCACATTCGAAAAGTTGGTTTTAAAGGATCTATCTAAACTACAGAACAGCAAAAGATTCATTCCCTATAACATTTCATTGAATGAAAAACAAGCGATTGGTTCTCTCAAAATGAACGACACACTCATAATTAAGAGTGCAGATAAAGGGGGAGGGATAGTGTTACAATAAAGAGACACCTATTCCGCAGAAATCCAAAGACAGCTGGATAACAAAGATCACTACCTAAGACTAGCTTCCAACCCCACGAAGGAGATCCAAGGCTTGATCTCTAAAGTCACCACTCAGGGTATAACGGACCGTTTCTTGACAAAAAAAGAATTCAATTTCCTGACTGTGAAATGTCCACGAACACCAGTCATATACACACTCCCCAAAATTCATAAAAATATTACAAGCCCCCCAGGTCGCCCAATTGTTTCCGCCTGTGGCTCCATCTTGGAACCCCTAGGTTCCTAAGTGGATTTCTTTATTAAAGAATGTGTTCCCTCTACCAAATGCTACGTAAGGGACTCTGTGGCCATGATTAATTTGATTGAACATCACCACTATGACCCCTCATCTGACACACTGTGTACTATGGATGTAGAGTCCTTGAACACCAATATTCCACAAACAGCAGCAATATTTGTGATACAAAGGACATTAGGCTCACGCCAGCGCCCCCACACAGTTCCCACTTCCTTCATTTTACAACTTCTGGAAATTTGTTTGACCCTGAACTTTTTTACATTTAACAACCTCTTTTATCAACAAATTAAGGGTACAGCTATGGGCGCAATTTTAGCTCCAAATCTAGCAGTGTTGTTCATGGATCAACTAGAAACCAATGCGATCCTGACTCCCACCAATCCATTCTTCGCCGGTATTGGTTTCTGGCGCAGATACATTGACGACATTTTTATCATATGGAAACAGGATGTCAATGATCTGCGCCAGTTCCTTCACTGGATGAATAATAATTGTGCTGGTCTATCTTTCACCATAACAACTGACAAATCCTCAATCTCATTATTAGATCTTACCATCTTCCACTATGAAGGGGTATTACTGACACGATTGCATAGGAAACCTACAGAGAGAAATACCCTCTTAAACTACACCAGCAACCGCCCAAGGGCCCTCAGACATTCCCTCCCTTATTCTCAATTTTTGAGAATAAGGAGGAATTGCTCCTGCGAAGAAGATTAGTTTAATGAGGCCACGCATTTATCCTCAAAACTGAAGGATTGAGGGTATCCCAAAAGAATTGTAAAAAATGCACTAAAACGAGCCTGGTACTGTCCAAGAGACATCCTGTTAACCCCTAAACCGAAAAAAGAACTAGAGAGAATCGCCTGTGTGACGACTTTCTCTCCGGTGTCAAACAAACACCGCAAAATTATTTTGCAACACCAATCATTAATGTGGGAAATGTGAACATTGAAAGGCCCTTGTTTGCTATAAAAAAGTAGGAACATCAAAGATCATCTGGTGAGGGCTGCCTTACCTATCTCTGCACACTCCACTACTCTTGAGTCTGTATGGGGTCTGTCCCCCATTGTGGGCCATTCAAAATGTGGGGATGTAATGTCTGAATATTTACCATTGAAGGGAAGAGTTTCACGTTTAACAATGTCACAGTCAAACTGTAACACAAGTAACGTGATTTATTTGATACAATGCCCTTGTCCTAAAGTGTACGTGGGCCAAACAACCCAAAAGGTGAAAACAAGAATTTGTCAGCACAGGAGCTGCATCAGGTGCAAGACACCTAATGCCCCACTAGTCGACCACTTCATGGAGGCCAACCACAATGAGGACGACATCAGGTGGACAGTCTTACAAACATTGAAATTACCTCCACGAGATGGCAATATGGCAAAACTACTGAACAGGGCTGAACCGAAATCAATAATTCTGCATGACTCTATAAGGCAAGGTTTGAACAGAACGGAAGACTGGACATCCTTGCTCTGAATACAGACCTGATACACGCAGAAACTCCCATAAATTGACTTTCCAAGTATAGTAGGACCTCTGATTTATGTGTCTAAATAATTCAGACCACTTAGAACCACTGGTAGCTGGAAAACCAACAACAAGTTTTGAATGTAACCCAGTATGGAATATGTTATTGACAAAGCAAATGTATATTATTGAATCTATGTCACAACCCTCACTTCACTATATCCTCGTTTCGGCACTCTTTTTGCACTAAATCACGCCCTTTTAGCCTATTGTCATCACAAATCATGAGGTTTTCACAAAGCTATTCCCATTCCATAATGGCTGCCGTTTTTCAAAGCAGGGATAGACTTCCAAGTCCCCTCCTCAGTGTTTACTGCACTTTAATCCAACATGGCGCGCCACTTCCACAAGTATTTAACCAGGACAGACGCGTTCTTACTTGTCCCTGCCATTGTGCATGGCCGGAACTTATGACCATTGCGTCAATAGAACCATTGAAGGTAAGCCCCTTTCCAATCACGCCACTATTGCAATCGACACTTAGCTCCAAGTAACCCGCTCACTGCTTTTCCTTGGAGCCACGCTAGGTACCCAATCGTGGGCCGAAGAGTTGATTCGCCACAAATTGTGCTAAAACCTTACCTCGGACAAGCAACCTCATCCCACTTGATCCTGTTTATACCCCCACAAGCAGGTAACCATCTCCTCACTTTTTAGCCTGTCCACGTGCACTGGCACACGTTTCTAGTTAACAATGGGTCTCACACTATGTCATTATGTCATCTGCTAGGGTCCCCTTTTAATTGAACTCGACTTTGAGACATTGAAACCGTGGCAACCGAGTATGCGCCACCTCAAGGTTTGTCACGTTCCTCTCTCGCAGTAATCTGCACTAGCCGCTTGTCTGGTGCTAATACGGCATTCACAAATCACAGCGCCGCTTTACACACCCTTCATCATGTCGCTCATTTGTCACCCAACACTCTTGTATGACCAGTAAATTACCACAGCATAATCGGTTTACAATGTAGTCTGAATTTAATGAAAAGCTAAAGGATTACGTGTTAACTGCAAGAATTTTGTTGTCACTAAGTCCACTTTATCAGACCGCCCTGACTTCCCTCGTCTCTCACTGAATAACACACCTAGTAGAGACGATAACGGTCCACCGCAGCTGAGGCTGGTTGCTGTGGAGGGCGGACCGGGCAGAGCGAGACTGTTAGACGGGGACCCGGAGGGTCGGCCGAGCAAGGGGGAGAGGCCTCCTGGCGAGGGCCCTCTCCTTAGATCGTACGGACGAGCAACTACCCCCCCACAGATGGACGCCACACAAAGATAGGTTCTGTACACTTTTATCGGTATTCTTAAGCAGGTTAAACTTGACGATACAGTAGGACCAGGATACGGTGATCCCTTCAATTCTAGTCTCTGGGGGAAAGGGGGTAGCGGGACAGTCTCGGTACCGGTCCGGTACAGGGGTAGCTGGTGTATAGCTCTCAATCCTCGAGCTGGAGGGTTCGCAAGTAGGGGCCGCGGCAGCGCCAGCAGGCCCTCAAGGATGGTTCACGAGGATGATCCGCGGCAGCACCAGCAGGCCTTCAAGGATGGTTCACGAAGATGAGCCGCGGCAGCGCCAGCAGGTCTTCAAAGATGGTTCACGAGGATGAGCCGCGGCAGCGCCAGCAGGCCTTCAAAGATGGTTCACGAGGATGAGCCGCGGCAGCGCCAGCAGGCCTTCAAAGATGGTTCACGAGGATGAGCCGCGGCAGCGCCAGCAGGCCTTTAAGGACAGTTCACGAGGATGAGCCACGGCAGCGCCAGCAGGCCTTCAAGGATAGTTCACGAAGAGGAGCCGCGGCAGCGCCAGCAGGCCTCCAAGGATGAGTTCGTCTAGGTGTCTCTCGACTCCAGGATACAACTGCCTTCCTGCTCTGGAGCTACCCCAGTTATAGGTCTGGCGCCCTTTGATGTCCGGACCCTCGCTATTGGAGGTCGGGGGGTCCGGGATGAGGGAGTCCAGACACCCAGCGGGGGGTGGAGCCAGCGCCCAGGGAGGCTGGGGGTGATCGAAACCAGGCGGAGGGGAGCCATCGACACTCCTTCTTCCATTGACTCGCCAAGTGGTCTCTTTACCCCCTGGGTGGATGGTGGTGCCTCGATGTCGGGGCCTGGCTGGGCCTGAGGCGGAGGTCGACCCGAGGCCACGAGGCCTGGCCGTGGAGGGTCCAAAATGGCGGCTGGGCCGGGAACGGTGGTTCGGCACAGGGCCCGGGTCGACCGAGAAGGTTGTGGTTACGAGTCTGGGTTCCGTCGGGGAAGAGCTGAGGGTTGACCCGGAGGGCTGCAGGTGTGGTTCTTGTCCGGGGAACAGGGGTAGCAGTGGTCCGGGACCCGCCATGCGGGGAGGGGTCGGGCATGCACGAGGCCTGTCCAACATGCGTCCCCCCCAGCTGAAGGCAGGGAGAGTCACCCATCCTCTTGGGTAATCTCCTCGCCGAGGCGGAAGAAGCGGGACAGGCCGCCTGCATTGGCGAGGTCTTGGCCTGGGCGATGCTCCACAGTGAAGTCCATCCCTTGCAGGGAGATGGACCAACGCAACAGCTTCAGATTCTCTCCCCGCATCTGCATCAGCCATTGCAGAGGTCGGTGGTCTGTTTGCACCCGGAAGTGGGTACCGAAGAGATAGGGCCGGAGCTTCTTGAGGGCCCACACCACGGCGAAGGCCTCTCGCTCTATGGTGCTCCAGCGCTGTTCTCGGGCCAGCAGGCGTCGGCTGATGAAGGCCACTGGCTGGTCAACTCCCTCTGTGTTGATTTGGGAGAGGACGGCCCCAACGCCATGATTGGAGGCATCGGTCTGTACTATAAATTCCCGGCTGTAGTCGGGGCTTGGAGCACTGGGGCGGTGCACATTGCGGATTTGAGGTTCTCAAAGGCGGCCTGACACTCAGGGGTCCAGTGTACTTTCGGGGGGTTCTTCTTGGACGTGAGTTCTGTGAGGGGCCCCACAATGCTGCCATAGTCCTTCACGAAGCGCTGGTAGTATCCGGTGAGCCCCAGGAAGGCTCGGACCTCTGTTTGGGTGACCGGGGGCTCCCAAGCCAGGATGGCTGCGATCTTGAGTTGGAGAGGGGCCACCTGGCCACTTCCTACCTGGTGCCCCAGGTAGGCCACGGACCCTTGCCCGATTTGGCACTTGCTGGCCTTGATTTTTAGTCCTGCCCGCCGGAGGGCGGTCAGGACCTCCCGGAGGTGTTCTGCCCAGTGGAGACTGTACACGGCAATATCGTCCAGATAGGCAGCGCTGAACTCCTCCAGCCCCGCCAATACTTTGTTCACGAGCCTCTGGAAGGTGGCGGGGGCGTTTTTCATTCCGAAGGGCATCACTTTGAAGTGGTAGTGGCCATCCGGGGTGGAGAAGGCGGATCGCTCCTGGGCGCCTGGGGTGAGGCCGATTTGCCAATAGCCCGCGGTCAAGTCAAAGATGCCCAGGTAGCGGGCGGCCCCCAGGCGGTCGATCAATTCATCAGCTCGGGGGATGGGGTGAGCGTCGGTTCGGGTGACGGTGTTCAAGCCCTGGTAGTCCACACAAAATCTGAGTTCCGGGGCAACGCCAGGGGCAGCGGCTTTGGGGACCCGCACGACCGGACTGGCCCAGGGACTGTCAGAGGGTTCGATTACTCCTAGGGCCAGCATCTTGGAGACTTCTGATTGGATGCAGGCGCGTACCGATCGGGAACTCTGTAGGCCCTGTGCCGGATAGGGGGACTATCCCCGGTGTGGATATCGTGGAGGCACCAGGGGGTGACCCCGGGCGTGAGGGAGAATAGATCGGCGAATTGTTGCAACAAGTCTTGGCAGCTGTGGCGTTGTGCTGGGGTCAGGGTGGAAGAGAGGTTGACCCCTTCCACGGAGCCGTCTTGTGCTAGAGTTTTCAGGAGGTCGGGGAGGGGCTCGGAGTCCTCTTCAGCCCCACTGTCGGTAGCCATCAGGAGGCTAAGTTCTGATCGCACAAAGTGCGGCTTAAGTCTGTTGGCATGGAGGACCCGGAGGGGGTTCCTGGGGGACTCCAGGTCCACCAGGTAGGTGACGGGGCCCTTGCGTTCCACCACCTTGAAGGGTCCGGTCCATTTGTCCTGGAGGGCACAAGGTTCGACCGGGGACATGACCCAGACCTGTTGTCCCGGCTCGAACTCAATGGACGAGGCGTTTTGATCATACCAGCGTTTCATGTCCTCTTGGCTGGCTTCGAGGTTGGCCTTGGCGAGTTCCTGGAACCTCTGAGTCTGATTCCGGAGGGTCAGGAGGTACCTGTACACATCGGGGGGAGCCTTTTGGGGGGTCACCTCCCACCCTTGCTTGACCAGGCTGAGGGAACCCCGGACGGGGTGCCCATACAGGAGCTCGAAGGGGCTAAATACCAGGGACTTCTGTGGGACCTCCCGGTAGGCAAACAGGAGGCAGGGTAGCAGCACGTCCCATTGGCGGCGTAGGGGCTCATCCAGGCCCATGATCATACCCTTGAGGGTGCGATTGAATCGTTCCACTAGTCCGTTTCCTTGCGGGTGGTAGGGGGTCGTAAATTTGTAGGTGACCCCACACTGTTGCCATAGGGACTTCATATATCTGGAGATGAAGTTTGTGCCCCGAACACTGACGACCTCTCGGGGGAAGCCCACCCGCGAGAAGATCCCCATCAGGGCTCGGCCCACCACAGGCGCTGTCACGGTCCGGAGAGGTATGGCCTCGGGATAGCGGGTGGCATGGTCCACCAGGACGAGTATGAACCGGTGACCTTGCGCTGTCCGGGGCTCCAGGGGCCCCACAATGTCGATCCCCACCCGCTCAAAGGGAGTGGTGACGATGGGAAAGGGTTGCAGGGGGACTTTTAGTTTCCGGCCGCTCTTCCCGCTGGCCTGGCAGGTGGGGCAGGCCCGGCAGTGGTTTATCACATCGTTCCGCATCTTAGGCCAGTAGAAATGGGTCACCAGGCGGCTGTAAGTCTTGTCCTGCCCCAGGTGCCCGGCGAGAGGCACATCGTGTGCCAGGTTCAAGAGGAAGTCTCTGAATCGGAGGGGGACCACCAGCACCCGGCTGGCCCCCAGTTCGGCAATCTTCTGCTCACTGTAGAGGAGCTCATTGTCCCAATAGATCCAGTGGGCCCCCGAGGCATCCCCTGCGCTCTGGGTTATGGCTTGCTGTCGGAGCCCCTCGAGGGAGGGACACGTTCTTTGTTCCTGGCGGAACTGTTCCTGATTGGGGCCACCTTCTTGGCGCCACTGGGCCAGCTCCGGGAGGTCTCGGAGTGGGTCAGGTTCTTCGTTGTCGGGCCCCGGTGGACCGGGTTCAGGGTTGGTCTCTTCCGTGACGACAGGCGGCGGAGGTTCGGGCCACTCGAGTTCTTCAGTGGATGGGATGGCGCGGGAGGCCATGGATCGGGTTGTCGCACAGACCCATTCAGGAAGACCAAGCATCCCCAGGTGCTCCCTTCGTTCAACGGCTGCCCAGGGGGACCTCTCAAGATCGTTCCCCAGGAGGCAGTCCACGGGGGCATCGTCTCGGATGGTCACTTTCAGCATGCCCGACACTCCCCCCTACTCGAAGGGGACGCGGGCCATCTGGCAAAGGCTTTCGGAGTTGTCCGCCGACCGTACTGGACAAAGTACGTTGGGCAAGATTTGATCGGGGGTCACCAGATGGCAACGGACTGCGGTCACACTGGCCCCCGTGTCGCGGAGGGCTTCGACCCGGTGTCCATTAATGGTGACCCACTGGCTGTACTTCTGCGTGTTGGCTGGGATAGGGGCCCGCGGTACCATGTCCCTTTCTCCTAGACATACCAGGGACATGGCTGCAGGTTCCCACTCTGTCTGGTATTGTTCGCACTCTTCGGCTTCTTCTTCGCCTTGCTCTTCTCCGAGGGCGATGGCGGTGATCTGGCGGTTCATTGGACCCGGGGTATGGACTGACTGGTTTCTCGGGCAGTTGGGGTCCTTGGCGTAATGGCCGGGCCGCTGGCATTTGTGGCAGACAATGTTGGAGCGGAATCCCGGTCGCGTCGGAGGGCTTCCTCTTCCGGCCGGAGACGGGGGGTTGTTAGTGGGGGGCACCGTGGCGGTGTCCCTGCCCCGACCCTGGCCTCCTCCTCCCCCTCGCGGACGGTGGGACCCCTGGGAGGCTCTGTTTTGTTCGCCCGGCCAACTCCGGGGGACCCGGGTGCTCTCCCATCGATCCGCTTCGATGGCTAGTTTCCGGGGTTCGGTCAGCTTGCTATCGAGGAGATGCTGCCTTAGTTCCACGAAACAATTATTGGAGAGGTGTTCCCACACGATGAGATCGACCAATTGTTCGTAGGTGGTGACCTGGCTGCCTTTGATCCACCCCTCTAAGGCCCGGCTAAAATAGTTCACATATTCCACCCAGGTGGTACCGGGGATTCTTTTACAGTCTCGGAATCGCTGCTGGTACATCTCAGGGGTGAGCCCATAGCGAGTGAGAAGGGCGGCTTTCATGTGCTCATAGGAGGTCATCTCTGCGTCGGGGAGTTGTAGCAGGGCATCTCTTCCTTCGTTAACGAATCTCCCCCACAACCCAGCTCCCCAGTCTTTTCGCGGGATACGGTGGGAGAGCATGGCTACCTCGTAGGCCTTGAACCACTGCTGGATGTCGTCGTTCCGGTAGTACTCTCGGACAACGTCTTTGGGAATGTGGACCTTGGTGTCCGTAGGGGGAACGGAGCTCTGGTTCTCGGGGACGCCGAGGTCCTTGTTTTGTCTTCGAATCTCTATTTCTTTTAAACTGCGCTCGTGTTCGTACGCTAGTTTCTTCTCTTCCAGCTCTCTCTGGCTTTTCTTTTTTTCTCGTTCTTCCCGTAGCCGTAAGTGTTCGAGGGCTATCTTTTTTTCCGCTAGTTTCAGTTCCCCATCTAAGCGGAGTCGAGCCAGTTCCAACTCGTGGAGCCGGCTCCTCTCCCGTTCTCGGGCCTCCTCGGAAGAGAGGCCCGCTCTTCTTTCTTCTTCGGGGGTTGCAATTGTTTCTGTGGTCTCGATGCTTTAGTTTTGGTGTGGGGACGCTCCCGTCTCCACCCAAGACTCCAAGGCATGCTTGAGGTCGTCTTTGGTGCTCAGTCCCGTGGTAGCGATGCCCAAGTCTATGCAGAATTGTTTCAATTCCTTGTGGCTGTATTCTTCCAGCCGTTCCATCTGGAATTTTGCGGTTGTTCCGGTCTCTTTCGTCGACATTGTTGCGGTGTGTAGTGGGGCGAGTTACTCTCCGTACGATTATGCGTCGGCTCGGATTCCGCCGCTGGCCACCAATGTTAGACGGGGACCCGGAGGGTCGGCCGAGCAAGGGGGAGAGGCCTCCTGGCGAGGGCCCTCTCCTTAGATCGTACGGACGAGCAACTACCCCCCCACAGATGGACGCCACACAAAGATAGGTTCTGTACACTTTTATCGGTATTCTTAAGCAGGTTAAACTTGACGATACAGCAGGACCAGGATACGGTGATCCCTTCAATTCTAGTCTCTGGGGGAAAGGGGGTAGCGGGACAGTCTCGGTACCGGTCCGGTACAGGGGTAGCTGGTGTATAGCTCTCAATCCTTGAGCTGGAGGGATCGCAAGTAGGGGCCGCGGCAGCGCCAGCAGGCCCTCAAGGATGGTTCACGAGGATGAGCCGCGGCAGCTCCAGCAGGCCTTCAAGGATGGTTCACGAAGATGAGCCGCGGCAGCGCCAGCAGGCCTTCAAAGATGGTTCACGAGGATGAGCCGCGGCAGCGCCAGCAGGCCTTCAAAGATGGTTCACGAGGATGAGCCGCGGCAGCGCCCGCAGGTCTTCAAAGATGGTTCACGAGGATGAGCCGCGGCAGCGCCAGCAGGCCTTTAAGGACAGTTCACGAGGATGAGCCGCGGCAGCGCCAGCAGGCCTTCAAGCATAGTTCACGAAGAGGAGCCGCGGCAGCGCCAGCAGGCCTCCAAGGATGAGTTCGTCTAGGTGTCTCTCGACTCCAGGATACAACTGTCCTTCCTGCTCTGGAGCTACCCCAGTTATAGGTCTGGCGCCCTTTGATGTCCGGACCCTCGCACTTGGAGGTCGGGGGTCCGGGATGAGGGAGTCCAGACACCCAGCGGGGGGGTGGAGCCAGCGCCCAGGGAGGCTGGGGGTGATCGAAACCAGGCGGAGGGGAGCCATCGACACTCCTTCCATTGACTCGCCAAGTGGTCTCTTTACCCCCTGCGTGGATGGTGGTGCCTCGATGTCGAGGCCTGGCTGGGCCTGAGGCGGAGGTCGACCCAAGGCCACGTGGCCTGGCCGTGGAGGGTCCAAAATGGCAGCTGGGCCGGGAACGTTGGTTCGGCACAGGGCCCGGGTCAGCCGAGAAGGTTGTGGTTACGAGTCTGGGTTCCGTCGGGGAAGAGCTGGGGGTTGACCCAGAGGGCTGCAGGTGTGGTTCTTGTCCGGGGAACAGGGGTAGCAGTGGTCCGGGACCCGCCATGCGGGGAGGGGTCGGGGATGCCACGAGGCCTGTCCAACAGAGACACACCCCCGTTGACGTGGCCTCAGCAGCAGCAGTAGATAAGGTCATTAGCCTGCTCGCGTGTTCAGAGCTTGTGAGTAGCACATGGGGGGCTGTACCCTTACACTGTTGTGGGAATTATTCTTAACTTGCCTATTTGCACAGAAACGATGGAATTTTAAATATTTTTAACCTTGCACCCCTTCGCCGGTCGCCGCCCGCTCCATCCCGGTCCACTGCAGCTGAGGCTGTTTGTTGTGGAGGGCGGACCGGGCGGAGCGAGACACACCCCCGTTGACGTGGCCTCAGCAGCAGCAGTAGATAAGGTCATTAGCCTGCTCGCATGTTCAGAGCCCGTGAGTAGCGCGTGGGGGACTGTACCCTTACACTGTTGTGGGAATTGTTCTTAACTTGCCTATTTGCACAGAAACAATTGAATTTTAAATATTTTTAACCTTGCACCCCTTCGCCGGTCGCCGCCCGCTCCACCCCGGTCCACCGCAGCTGAAGCTGTTTGTTGTGGAGGGGGGACTGGGCAGAGCGAGACACACCCCCGTTGACGTGGCCTCAGCAGCAGCAGTAGATAAGGTCATTAGCCTGCTCGCGCGTTCAGAGCCTGTGAGTAGCGCGTGGGGGGCTGTACCCTTACACTGTTGTGGGAATTGTTCTTAACTTGCCTAATTGCACAGAAACAATTGAAATTGAGGGAGGACCGGGCAGAGCGAGACACACCCCCATTGACATTGCTTCTGGGTATAAATGAGGACTACTCCCCGACCGCGTAGCGGACAAACCGGCGGCGCGCCAAAGGCGCGCCAAAGGCAAGCCCGTCTGTGCCCGTCCGGGACCGGGCTTAGGGTTAAAAACTCTGCTCAAAATACCCCTGATTTAGAAGATCTAAATTACTCCAGCGAGGAATTATTAGGATTAAGACCCAGCCCTTGCTGTCAGCCTCATTCGCCCCTAGCAGAAACTAAGGGGCCTATTACGATTGCGGATGCGGGAAAACCGCTGCGGATGCTTGAAAGACCCACCGCCAAATTAGGATGGCTGGTGGGTCTTGGAATCTGTCCGCCGCTTTTCCGCCGCGGTCGCATTCCAACCACGGCGGAAAAGCATTAACATGGCTGGGGTTGTCTATCAGACACCGCCAGTCATATTATGATGGAGTAGAAAGTATGCTTTTCCACGGCGGCTTTTCCACCGTGGAAAAGCATACGGACCTTCACTTCGGTGGCCCGTTGCGGGCCCCCTGGGTGAAGGGGGGTGGGGGGTGTACATGGTGGGTACCTATGGTACCCCCCTGCATTTGCGTGAACAAAGCGGCTGGCACCGCACGGTGCCTGCCGCTTTGTCCACGCAAATGCCGTGCATGCATTTTTAACATTGCGGCTTGAAGCTGCACCCGCCACAATGTTAAAAATAGAGGATGTGACCGTCACATCCTAATATGCACGGAGGGACCGCCGCTGCCCCTGCGGACGGTCCCTCCTACTCTATGGTGGCGGACGGACTCAGGTCCGTCCGCCATCATAATCGGCCCCTAAGTACTGTTTGAACTGTGGGCTTACATTTGCCTAATCCCAAAGTAGTACTGTAACAGCAAACACCCGGCTACAAAAAATATCACAAAAATCTTTTAGGGCAGCCCTTTTGAACGCATGTTCTTTAGTCAAACACAACACCGAAACAGCAGAACTTATAGACTCACAGAAATTGGATTTAATTTTCATTACGGAAACCTGGGCGGATGAAGCCTCAGACACACTGACCTACTATTAGCAATTCCAGAGGGATATGGAATTACCAGAGCTGACAGGAGAGAAAAAAAGGGGGGGGGCCTAGCTATTATCATCAGGAATGAACTAAAGGTGAAGGGATGTAGTCTGGGTAGTACCCCGGATTGTAAAACCTTATCATTTAGCATTAAGTTGACTGATAACTACAACTTCAATGGGCTCCTGCTTTATAGGCCACCAAAAGCAAAAACCCTGCTGACGCTGTCACTTGATCCCTTCCTAGAGGCCAGTGTGAAACACCCGGATTTCACCATTCTGTTTGATTTCAATGTCCATCTGGAGAAGGGAGATAAGACAGATACGGCAACATTGATAGACACCTTTAGGAACCTATCCATGGAACAGATTGTGCTTACAGACACCCATAAAGCAGGGCACACACTGGACGGCATCTTCACGTCCAATAAACACATTGGAATGTTGGACTGCTTTCCTGTTACCTGGTCAGATCATAAGGCCGTAATCTTTTCAATTATATTAGATAATGTTGAAGGGGCAGCACTATCTCATATTGCGGATACTTCTACATCTTTTGTTGACTGGTCTAGACTAGACCCCCAAAAATTAAAAGATCATTTGGCATCAACGATACCTAGGTTAGTGCCGGACAGCGATACGGCCACCGACCAAATCAGCAATTGGATAGCAGGAGCTATAAGAACTACTGCACCACTGAGAAAAAGATCTAGTCTCAGAAAAAAACAGGCGTCACAACCTTGGTTCTCCAAGTCTCTTAGGGAGACAAAGAGAATTTGCTGGAAGCTTGAAAGAATGTGGAGGGTCAGCTATGACCTTGACAGTAAAAGGGAATACAAAAAAGCCCTAAACTCCGATAAATAAATTTATTTTTGCGGCTAAGAGCCAATTCTTTATCGAGAGGATAGAGGAGTCAAAAAACTGTAGTAGAGAGCTCTTCTCGACAGTAAAAAAGTTATCTAAGATAACTATTAACAACAATACACCTAGTAGTACAGATTTCTGTAATTCCCTTGGTCAATTCTTTACCGATAAAGTGACATCTGTATATGAGTTGTTCACTTCACACACTTTCCAATTCGCAACTTCAGAGAATATCTCTCCTGGGAACACATCTCCTATTTCACCAGAATCAAGGTTCAAGTTCCACCCCCCAGTACTAGAACAGGTCTTTCAGGCAGTCCTGTCTACAAAATCCGGGGCCCTCTGGGACTCCTGTCCACCGAGAATCCTACATCTTTTTCCTGAGCTGCTCAGTGAGCAGTTGACTAAACTCACAGAGTATTTAATTACCTCCGGGATCTATCCAACTCTATGGAAAGCTACTTCGGTTCTTCCAATACCCAGTCTAGATCCACTAGATCTGGGACGCTATAGACCTTTAGCCAGGATCCCGTTTGGCGCAAAGGTTCTTGAAAAACTGCTGAATAAACAACTGGTGCAGTTTGTTAAGGAGGCAGACATCCTAGGCCCATCTCAGTACGGGTTCCGAGAGGGACATGGTACTAAGACCGCACTGCTGATGGCGGTGGAAGAACTCAGGAGTGTGTTGGATGCCAGGGGGAAGGCCGCCTTGATCCTGTTGGATCTTTCGGCGGCCTTCAATACGGTAAACCATGGCACACTCCTGGACCGGATGACAGCAGTGGGGGTCCATAGAGATGCAAGAACTTTGTTGGCGTAATTTCTTAGTGACGGGGAATGATAAATCCAAACCTTTCAACTCCCCGTGTTAGGTCCCTCAAGGGTCCTCACTGAGCCCGACACTATTTAATCTATATGTCTCACCGATGACACGCAAATCGTGGTCATAATTTCCAAAGACACTGTAGGCACAGCTGATAGGTTCAGAAATTGTATGAAGCAGGTTAGCCTCTGGATGGAAAGAAATTGTGTTAAACTTAACGGAGACAAAAGTGAAGTCATGATACTAGGGAGTAACACTGAAATTTGGTCTCCAAATTGGTGGCCCTCCAACCTTAGTAATTGCCCCTCGCAAGTCGAGAAAGTAAAAAATTTGGGGATGTTGATAGACAACAAACTTACTTTCGAAGCCCAAGTCAATAAACTATCATCAACATTGTGGTACACACTGAAAATGATTAGGAAATGAATACCCTATATCCCTCTGGATTCAAGGAAAACAGTGGTTACCACATTAGCCTTATCGAGACTGGACTATGGGAATGCCTTGATTGCCGGTATGCAGACCCAGCATTTGGCGAAACTGAAGCGCCTGCAAAATTCAGCAGCTGGGCTGCTACTAAACATCCCCACATCTGAACGCATGTCTCATCACCTGAAATCTCTACACTGGCTCCCCATAGCGAAAAGGATTACATTTAAATCACTGTGCCTAACATATAAGGCGCTACAAGGCTCCGGATCTCTCTTTCTCAGAACACACCTGAAACCGTATGTTCCAACAAGAGAATTGTGCTCATCTCAAGCCAAACTAATTCAGGTTTAACGCTTCAAATAAGTGAGGTGGGGTGGCAGAAGTTTCTTACTGCATGCTGCTAAGAACTGGAATCGACTCCCCCAGATCATTAAAAATTCTACCTCCTTGCTGTCTTTTAGAAAACTGACAAAAACCTGGCTTTTTAATTTACAATAATCCATGCTTCCATTAGCACTGCTCACGTGTCCTCTGATTAGCGCTAAGATGCCCACGGGCATATGCGCGCTTTATAAAACTACAAATCAAATCAAAATCAAATCAAGCGCCGGTTTGTAAGGTTTTATCATGAGTCACTAAGAAGAATTTTCTTACATAGAAAGGAAAATGCTGAATTTATTTTTCCTGTGTTTAATTCTGCACTCATTAGTATTGGTGTTATGTGACCGTCCTGACTTCCACCGTCTCTCTCTGAGTTTTTCAACCTAGCAGAGACAGAAGCGCCGGTCTTTATTGATTGCGGGAGTTAATGATGTCACTTTTCTCAAAACTCTCGCCGCTTGCACACTAAGATCAGTGAGTTCACAATATGCTGCATGCAAAGTTGCTATCAGTAATTTATTAGATTCACCAGAATCATTCTCTCCCCTTTGTTTTTTTCCCTTATCTGACCTGGCTTTATTAAAAAAAACAGGCAATTATTATGGGTCCTGATGATGATCCCGCTAATATAGGGGCAAGAGATCGAAACGTCGACTTTCACATACAGTGTCGCAATTGTACCAATGTGTGAATATATTGCTGTAATAATAATAATCTAAAGTTTGTAGAGCGCTCAGTAACGCCATCACGGCGTGTCCCCGCGCTGACACTGTCCATGGATCAGCAGACAAACTACCAGGAACTATGCAGTGTATAGATGAGTTTTAAGCAGAGCCCTAAACCGAGTTTCACTGCTCTCCAGTCTCAGAGCAGGGGGAAGTTTGTTCCATTGTTGAGGTGCTTGGAGTGCGAAGGAGCGTCCACCCATTCTAGCCTTCCTAATCCTAGGGACTGTCAGCAGTCCGGCGGCCTTCGAACGGAGGGTCCTAGTTGGTTCATATCTGCTGACTAGATCCTTTAGGTAAGTCGGTGACCTGTCCCAGACGATGCGGTGACAGAAGAGGAGGCACTTATACAGCACACGCTTCTTCACAGGTAGCCAATGAAGCGCATCCAGCGCCATTTTCGAGTTGGCTCTCCTGGGTCTTCTTAGCACCAGTCTGGCGGCGGAGTTCTGTATGACTTGAAGGCGACCTATGCTGCCCTCGGTAGCCCCAAGGAACAAGATGTTGCCATAATCTAATCGCGAGGTCACCAGTGCCTGCGTTAGTGTCCTTCTGGCCGATAGAGGGAGGAGGTCTAAAGTTTTGTTTAGAGTCTTTAGTACTCCAAAACATTTGCCCACAAGACGCCTGATATGGCCATCATATGAGAGAGCAGGATTCATCCAGATTCCTAAATTCTTAGCCTCCTGACATGGTATGGGGGTGGGGCCCAGACATGAAGGCCACCACTCAGCCGACCAGTTTTCGCTTTTTCCCCCTACCACCAGCACCTCTGTTTTAGATCCATTGAGTTTTAAACAGTGGGCATCCATCCATTCTGCTAGTGCTTGCATACAGGATTTAAAGTTGTTAGGGGTATTGGAGGTGTTCTGCGATAGGGAGATAAGCAGCTGGGTGTCGTCAGCGTACGACACCAATTCCACCCCATAAGAGTGAACCACTTTCGCTAGGGAGGCCATATATAGGTTAAAAAGAGTGGGGCTCAGAGCTGAGCCCTGAGGCACTCCCTGGTCTAGTGACATCTCCACTGAGCGGCAAGTCCCTTGCTGTACCTGGAAACATCTTTCCGTCAGAAACGATTGCAGCCAGCACAGCGCAGGACCAGCGACCCCGGCTTCATGCAGACACCGTAGCAGGATGGAATGTGCTACGGTGTCAAAAGCCGCACTTAGGTCGAGCATGATCAAGGCCATAGTATGCCCTGCATCTGCCCCTGCTCTTAAAGTCTCAGTAGCTCTTAAGAGGGCCGTCTCCGTGGAGTAGCCCGCCCTGAATCCTGATTGTGAGGGATGGAGCAAATTCCATTTTTCCAGGTGCTCTGTGAGCTGAGCGTTAACCACCTTCTCAGCCACCTTCGCCACGTACGGCAATAAGGAAATAGGTCTGAGGTTTTCCAGTACCTCCAAGCTTACATTCGTTTTTTTCCTTATTGGTAGTACTATGGCCTTCTTCCACTCCATCGGGACCTGTTGAGTGGAAAAGGAGGTTTGTAGGACGTGTCTGATGTGAGGTTCCAGGGCTGTTAGGCCCTCTGAGAGTACCCAGGCCGGGGCCGGATCATTAGGGGACCCAGACTTCACACTTTGACAGATCTTTATTAGTTTGTCAGCTGCGGGGACATTGAACTTTAGTAGTGAGGAATCCGGGGCTTTCAGTGAGCTGTCTGCTGTAAAATCTAAACCCTTTTCTGGTTGTTGAGAGAAGGAAGCGTAAATCTTCTTGACTTTATTGGAAAAAAAAGTCAGCGATTTTATTGCATCCTTCCATGGAGGTCTTAGTAGGGGTATTAGAGCTGGAGACTAGAGATATTTCTTTATAAATTTTGAACAGTTCTCGCGATGAGCACTCGGCATCCTCAATACGCGTCTGAAAGTATTTAGCTTTTGCTCTACGCACCGCGTACTGATAGCTCCGGTGAGCTGAGCTATAGCTGTTTTTTGCTTGTTCACTCGGGTTCCTTCTCCAGGTCCTTTCAAGCTTTTTACAGTTAGATTTTATTTGCTGTAGTTCTGTGGTGAACCATGGGGCAGTGCGTTGTCTGCCCTCTCTAATTTTACCCTTGCACATGGGAGCTAGCTCATCCAAGGTGGCAGTCACAAGTAGATTAAAATCCTTGTTCGCCTGATCACTATCCGTGGAACGTAGGGGTTGTGCTTTCTGGATGGCGTCTATAAAGTTTTCTTTGGAGTATTGTCTCCATTTACGTTTCATAGTGTTTCCTTTCCCATTGTCAATGGTCTTGGCAGTCTGGTAAAAGCATTGAAATGGGACCAGGAAGTGGTCAGTCCACGGGAGCTGACAAGGGGTGAGTACTTTTATCATATCCCAGCTCGCAAAGATAGGGTCCAAACAGTGACCCCTCTGATGTGTAGCTGCGACACTTAGCAGGTTGAGCTGTAATTCTTGTAAGACCAGACGAACATCCTCTGTCTCCTTCTGTACGGGATCCTCTAGGTGTAGGTTTAAGTCACCCAGCACCAGAACTTTATTGTGTTTAATTGCGGTCTGAGCAACCCCTTCTAGTAGGCTACTGCGGAAGTTGCCCAGGGACCCAGGAGGTCTATATATTAGGATGCCCGAGATGTTCTCATGTTGAGTCATTTTAATGCTGAATTCGCCTGCTTCGCTGTCATCAATTTTTACTGGCTTTAAGACACACTCGAACGGGTGTTTGACGATAATGGCAATACCGCCTCCCCTACCTTTTATCCTATCAAGTCTGTGGAGGGTGTAGCCTGGTGGGATAGTGTCCACTATGTCTGGATCAGAGTGTTCTCCCAGCCATGTCTCCGTTAAGAACAATATCTGCAAGTCCTCATCCAGTATGAGATCCCATAGCTGAAGAGAGTGTTTGCTGATGGATCTGCAGTTTAGGAGACCCCCCTTAACAAGCGTCGCTTCAGGGTTAAGGACTAGTGGCGCTAAGCAGCTTCCTCTAAATGAACAGTAAGGGCATGGACCTAGGTCCAGTGGCTCCATTGTGTGATGACAGAGGGTAGGTAAAACGGGGCAGAGGTCTCTCAATCTCTTACTAGTGTAACACTGTCTGTGGCGCGTGGGAGATGTAGGGGTTTGGGCCCCTGGCCCCGGTCGGTCGCGGACGGGCGCAGACGGGCTTGCCTTAGGCGCGCCTTCGGCGCGCAAACGGCGCTCCCGCTGCGCTCGTCCGCTGCGCTTCCTCTGGCAACACATGATATAGGCAATTGAGGTCTTGAGCTTGTAGTACTACGTATTAAGATGCAAGCCACGTTCTGCTCCAAAAGTTATTGCCTGAAAATCTAATTTGTTTTCTACCTTTTTCTTGATTTTTTCTTTTGCTCAAACTGGGTACAGGACTGTGCCCTCTTTATTTATGTGTGCTCTAAATTCCAAAAATCTTTTACATTCATGAAATAAATATTCCATGTCCGCTGGGCATTGGAATTGAATTTATAGTACTCATGGTGGTCTATAATTGGATTTTTTCTAATACTGTTCCCTAAGCTTAGGCCCACTGTTCCTCAAAAATTAGTCTAAGAAAATAGAGGTTTTCATCACCTCTTCCTTCACTCTCTGTATCGCATCTCTCAGATTATACCAAGGTTTCTCATTTATTGGCCAGTCTGATTCGGTCGGTATTTGTGACTGCATCCAATCACAGCCAATTGCAGCAAACTAATCTGATCATTGTGTGCATAGTTTCTAAATTGTTCTTGAACTGTTGAGTCTGTGATCAACGTAAAAAATTTCACTGCATCTCCTTGGGCTAACATCACACCTGCGGCACCCAAATCATAGCTCAGAACCATCCATGTAAGTAAATGTTCACCAGGTTTCTGCCGAAACCAGTCTAAGATGTCATTAATCTCGTGTTGCGTAAAATCCTCTAAACTGTCCAAAGCACACCCTGTGGGTATTGCGGACCACCCTGCAGCTTTCTTTGATGTATCGGCTCCGCATGGACCTCTCTGCGTCTTTCTGTTTTATTCTCTTTCTCATTCGTAACAGGCTCCTCTTTCCTGTTATCTTCCTCACCTGAGCCTGAAAACTCCGAAGTATCCCAAATATTTCCATCCCACTCCTTGGGATCCCAGTCAAGTCCTGCCTTCGCAATAGCCGAATGCACTTTCCTCCTACTAATTCTCCCTCTCCTGTTCCAATATCTGGACTTTGCAATGCGCACTGCAGCCCTTTCAGCTACGGTCTGGTAAGTCTCTAGCTTATCCAGAAATTGTTTATTTTGACATGTTAACAACGTAGAGGCATTCTTTGTTTCAATATACTGTTCTTCAAATGTTCTACACTTACGCTGTAACTGTACATATTTCTCATGCATAATCTTATAATCATTCAGGAAAATCCAACCCCTCCTTCCTAACTTAGAGTGTTCTTCTCCTTTTCTTATAGGCACTTTTTGTAGACATGCAACTACCTGAGCCGGTTCGGCTTCCAATAAACACGCATTCCAGTTTTCACTCAAACCAGCACTATTAGCCAACTCATCGACCAATACTCCATATGGAGTCATTTCCCATCCGGGAATCTCCATTGAAAATTGGGAGTCAACCTTCATTTTCCTAGAACACATAATCTCTTTTCTCCCCTTAGAATCCACCCCGTCGATCCTGTGAGTTACGACGCCAAAATGTAATGACCCGATTTCTGCATATAGTCAGGTCACACCGGAATATCCCCCTTGGAACCCCTAAAATATGGCACAATACTACACTCTACAATACTTGCCCAAGGTAGGAATAATAGCAGCATTTATGCCTTAGCCCTTGCTGAGAGGACTCACACAATAACAATCTTCCTAGCGGCAGGCGCTGAGCGTGAAGCAATTAGCCGATCCTCTCCGTCACAGAATACTTGCCTAGGAAGAACCACATACAATAAACACAATACCTTTCACCACAAGGCTGGGGGTGGAATAATTAGAATTTGCACTTCCCTGGTTAGGAGTAGAACAACTTCCCATTACACAGTTACCTGCTAGAAGGGAATTTATCCATACTTCTGAACATAAGCACTTGGCCAAGAAGAGTCCTAACCTCCCGCCCCAAGGAAAACAAGTGAATTATTATATCTGGGATATTTATATATATTTATTAGTACATGATACACGGTAGGCCAATTTGTATTATTTGTAGCCAACAACCAACTAACACTTAGGCGATCTCTAAACATAATCAGGAAAATATATGTAGAACTTATATGTATATAAATGTATGGAACCTGAAAACAGAAGAAGATAGTTAGGCAAGAACAGTAGGAATATAAGAATTAGTGGAACACCTCACCAACTGTCTGTTCATCCCACTTCCACTTTGCAAGAGGGGAGCCCGTTTCTCCGTCCATCTCAGGAGACAGAGTGACACTATACGCCCCACCGTCAAAGCTGCACGTCTGCCCTGTGCTGGACTTCCACCGAACAGAACCCAGACACCTCCTTTAGTCTAAGTGGAAACGTTAGACGAAGCTCCTGTGAGCCTTGTCCCCTTTTTCCCATCAGAGTCCGTACCACTCCACACCAAGGCCACAGCTTCAGCTGGCCAGGCGTCTGTTATGGCTTCAGAGCAGAGTGAGCACATTCCTCTGACAAGAACCAGTTCCTACCAGTCTATAAAGTGCTTAAAACAAATGAAAAGTAAAACATGCCTTCTCACCTAGGGAGGCTCAGAAGATGGCAACAGCTTAGAAAATGGAGTCGCTCATGCATAGGCCTCTATTCCCGCAAATGAGCAAAATTAGTATGCAAGACGACATAAGATTATGCCAAAGCCAATAGCAAGCACTGCTGTTAAGCAAGATAAAGTCGGAAACAAAAAGGGACATAATCAAGCCCTACTTTGTACCTTATTCTTAGTAGGCAGGCCTACATATCACTATATTATTTTGAAATATGCTAAACAAGACTGAGATGGTGATGGGCAACGGTCAAAATCAGGCCATTCAAATATATAAATGGCACATTCATTACACAGACTCAATTTTCCGCCTGTGCATAGCTCTGTAAGCCACAACCTCAGGTAGGGATTTCAGCTTTATGGCCGGTATAAGCGGTTCCTTTGAAACCCCACATTCTTTGTTGTACCAGGTACCCTGGCAAGGTGGCTTCCGGTGTGTGGAATTCCCTTTGCTGTGTTTTACACGGGTTAGTTAGCAGTTCCCTTATCTCTGAGTATAATGGGAAACATCCTTTACAACGCAACCATTACATCGCACTACACTTACAACACAGTCATTACATCGCAACATTCTTTACAACGCTTGTCACTACAACGCAGGCATTACCATGCATGACACTACATTGCATGACACTACATCACATGTCACTACAACTCAGGCATAACAACGCAAACCATTACAACGCATACAATTACAACACATAGTACCCATACACTATCCAAAACGTACCCTACTGTTGCACCCCCTGGAGTTAGAATAGTAATTTTTACCCTACACTATCCAACACTTACCCTACTGTTGCACCCCCTGGAGTTAGAATAGTAATTTTTACCCCTATACTATTCAATACTTACCTTAAAGCAACGTAATGGTATGCATTGTAAAGGTATAATGCGATGTATGGAATGCATTGTAAATGTAGTTTTTAAAAATGCGATGTAGTGTCATGCGATGTAATAGAGTGTGTTGTAAAGGATGTTGTGATGTAAAAACTGCATTGTAAAGGCATGCATTGTAAATGTATGTGTTGTAACGTCATACATTTGTGTATAATACCTCATGCCTGGGTCCCAATGTCTCCACAGTCTTATTTGTAGAATAATTTAATACCTCCTCCATTAAAGAATGTGCTTGGCTCTTAACTGTGTCTAATGCCCTTGGATGTCCCACCACCCAGTCCCATCTAATGGCTCTCTGGTTAGTTGTGATTGACAAGACGCCTAGGTCCGGACTACCCCTTAGGTCTGGCACAGCTGTGCCCTGCTTGGTCAGTGTGAGTGCTAATGTGTTGTGGTCGCAATCGACCCTCTTGGTCACTATCATGTATTGGACTAAATGCCATAGATTAAGGGATAACAGGCAGTAATATATTCTATTTTTGTGGCTCAATTCATTAAAGGTGGGGTCTCCATTTAAATCAGAGTTTGTCCTCCCATTAGTGGCTCTCAGACCATGCTGTATAGTAAGGGCTAGCAACTGGGCACCTCTCCTAGACCACCTAACTAGAGGAAGGTCTAGTTGTGGTATTTGCCACTCTCTATCCCACTCATCAGTCAAATCAGAAGGGATCGGGGCTAGTAGTTTAAATGTACACTTAAAATCACCTGCAACTAAGGTTGAGATGTTATCTGAGTATGGGACAGAGCGTGATCAAGGGTACACACTGAGTTGCTTTCCTCCTGGCCCCCCAGGACTCTTATATACATTAAATATCCGTATTTTCTGTCCACTAGAAAACGTAAGCTCCAGCGCTAGCATCTCTTGGGAGTCGACATTTAAAAGTTTAACTTTGACCCCCAATTTGTTTTTTACCCATACAGCTAGTCCTCCCAAAGGTCTGCCCATCTCTTTTCTCGTGACATTGATTGCATAAGCAGAAAAAACAATTCTATGTGGGCATTGCAGGCTCCAGGTTTCCTGGCATAAAATTACATCAAAAGAGTCTACAAAAGAGCACCATTCTGGATCTGTCAGTAACTTTGGAATACCAGCCACATTCCACACAAGAACCCTCCTTGGGCAGTTAGAAGAACCCCCCCCCCCCCTTCCACAGCCCCGGAAATTGGGACAGTTACATCTCCACTTACATCTGTAAAGACGAATTCACACATTTCCTCTGGGCAAATAGCCAGGTGTGAAGGTACAGGGATATTTGTTAGTGGGGGACTAAGAAATGGTGTCATTAAGGCACTTGCTAGCCCAACCATATTTACTGATTTTATCTGTTTCTCTAGAAAAGGTCAACTCTGCCCTCTCCAATCGCCCCTATAGAAGATAGGTGGCTTGAAACGGGCTGGGCCACAAGAACTCAATAGTGGCCTAATAGAGGTTCAAGGGCAGGATGACAGCAAAGGCCTGGCAGGGGTACCTCCTGGGAATCTATATCTAATGGGGATACAGGGAGGTGCTAGAGAGATAACAAGTGAGTCAATTGGCAATAATACAGAGATTATGCCCCTATCATAGAAACTGACCTCAATCATATCCGAGGCTAATTCCTGCATAGGGACTCTTTTTGCCAATTGCATATCGTCTCTAATAATTGAATAACAATGGCGTGTGGACCTTAACCAATAGATGACCTTGCTCTTGAGAGAGTCTTTTACTTCACGTCTTTCCAAAGGAAGTCTTGGGACTTCTGTGAGATAGATCACCACCTGATTGTCCCCTGCCTGGGATCTCATAAAGACACCATCCCTTACTATCCCCTTATCTAGTGCCCTTGCATGGTCTTGCTTGTACAGAATCCTTTCATCCAGAACAACCTCTCCTCTAACAATCCCACTGCCTTGATCAAATCCTAATCTATTCCTTGCAATTAGGCTGGGAGTATCGTTAAAATGACCATGTTCAGTAGTGTGTATCGGTAAATGTGTACGTTTAGTCTGTGTGGGATCTTGGGGTAGGGTTTCATTGGCCAAGTTACATGCTTCGATTCCCCTAGAGGCAATGTTTGTTGATGGTATTGTGGTCTCTGGTAGGGCCAGGTTCTCACTATTTGCCCACTCTAGCAAACTGGCTACCTTCTCTCTTAGGGTAGTTACTTCGTCTTTCAGTGACTTAATTTGATCTTTTAATAACCGAATTTCACAAGCAGAAATAAAGCATGTCTCTTCGGGGTCACATTCAACCGCCCAATCCCATTTTCCTCGGTTACAAGTACATCAAATCTATTATGACACTCAATGTGTACAGTCGCTATGACACTAGGCTCTCTTGTTGTAGCATTACAGTGTGGAGTAACAAATACATTGAACTCTACTTCAGAGGGTCCAATGGCTGATGCCTTGCTATGCCTTTTATTATTTATTTTAACATTAAAGGTATCTGCTTGGCTGATTTATTTTTTGCTGGAGGTGGTTCAGGAGAGGCACCCATCATAGAGGCCCGGGCATTCAAAGAGCCAGGGGGACTGTCAGACAGAGAAATGGAATTTGGTGAGCCAGAGCAGACTATGTTGTGACACTCATCTAGGATAGTCTCAATTCTGTACAGTGACTCATGGCAGACCAGACTGGAGGGCCTCTTATTGTGTGATTCCTGGCCCTGAGCTTTTCTTTTGCCCATCTCAAAGCGTATGGCTAATAATGCTCAGTATCATTAGGGGCTTCTGAAATACCAAAACAAAAGGCCAGTAAAACACCTCCCACCTCATAAATTTCAGCAGAAGTACTGTTGAGTCACAATCACGTTCACAGTCAAAGGTATGGACAAAATCACAAGACGGTTTCCAGGCGCACGTGACCACTGTATCAGTTAATATAAAAAATATATCAGGTGCAGTTCATGGAAGTCACTTACAGAATAGACAACAGCGACATGAACAGCTGAGGGGAATGGCCCCCGCCCCGCCTGCGGGCGTGGAGATTGCAACTTTGGCGCCTCCTGCCGCAAAGAGTTATGGGGCCTGGAGTCCTCCAATGCAATTTGCAGTGGTGACTAGCTAACTGTGGCTCCCAGTTCTCTGGTAGCTTCCGTGATGAGGTCAAGGGGGGGCCCTCCCTTGGCAATGTCTGGTGCTGACCGGCCAGACGGGCCCGCCCTTGGCCCGGGCTTCGTCCTGGCATGGCGCGGCACGCCCACCTCCCGCACTACAGGAACCAAGAAGTGCTTTTAAGCTCCTCCGGGCACTAAAGGGACAGCGTCAGCGTCAGCACCTCATAGCGCTTGGATTTGTGGGGCTTGAAGTCCCCCCTTGCAGCATTGCTGATCTTGTGATGTCTCCAATGATGGAGGCTCCTCATATATTTCTAAATCCATTTGTTAGATCCCAAAATCACTCTTGTGTCCAGGAGAGAACGTGTCTACGTCCGTTTTGTACAAAAATTGGGTCTTGCCATAAATTGGGTATTTTTTTATACCATCAAGGAAGCTGAAGGAAAGTGTGAAGCCCTCAAAAAAGCACTGGCCCAGAGAAATACCTCCTCTCATTCTTTTGGAAAAATTAATTCACCTATGCTGCGGTTGCCTGAAGAAATGTGCAAGAGCGTGGGGGCTTTAGCTTCCGATGCATATGAGGCCGGGATGGAAGAGAGAGAAGAGCTGATGGGGCTGGGGCACTGTACGCCAAATCAGCCAATTGTGTAAATCTAGAGGGTGGTAGGTTACATTTGGGCCAAAGAGGAGTGCAGCACAGACCACAAACCAGCTTGTTAGTGCACAAAAGGCAGCTTTATTGAAGAGAGGTGCACCTTACAAAACAAATTCCTTGGCCTGTGCCGTACAAAACTAAACCTCACAAAATATTTTCCTCCTGCCTTACCCCCACCCCCTCCCCTAAAATGTTCCCTTTGCAACCATTTATGAACCCCCAAAAACTTGCAACTTCTTAACCTCTCCTAACCTAACTACCTTTGTAACCTTCTTATGCTACTTCCCCTTCCTGCGTGCTCCCGGAGTGACCTTTTCCAACCAATAAACTGTAACTGTAAACAGATCTACCAACTATTACCCAGGAAAAAAGCCACTCAGAAAATTCTGGCTCCCAAACTTTTCTGACCCCCCTCCTAGGGACTCTGTAGTTTTGGATATCTACGTATGTCCAATGCCCTGTCCAAAACCTCTTTCATCTGAATTATATACAACTCCAATGGTAATGGGACAAGTGCACCCCATCTTCCCTAAAAAAATAGACTGTCACATATCGCCGTCCCAGCTGTTCTACTCTCCCAATACCTTCCCTGTCACAAAAAGTTGCATGTACCATTCGATCTTTCTCCTTGCCTTATCTATCGCTGCCGGCCGCTCCGCCACCCTCCCATGCCTCCTTGGAATAAACTCCAACCAGATCACATAACAACCCGACCACTGCTGTTTAATCTCAGAGATCCCTCTTCATTTGTTTTAACAGGGCCAAACCTTTACACTGCACCAGGTCATTCTCCCCCAAGTGAATAATCAAAACGTATGGACAAATCCCCCCTCTGATTGACCAGTTTAATGCTGAAAACAACTTGTGCCAACTCATGCCTTTTTTACCCTGCCAATGAAACCGAAACAACTGAGAATCCAAACCCAAATTCAAACTGTTGTAACATTCTGCCCTTTTTACAAAAGAGTGTCCTATGATGAGGATTGACAATTCCGGCCCCATCACTGCACCTGCAAAGACACATATATGAGGAACATCATGCGTCCCCCTCCCCAATACCCCGCAGCCGGATTTAAGTATTAAAGCAATCCGATTTTCAATGCCCCAAACCAGGGGCGGCCTTAGGCATGTGCAATCTGTGCACCTGCACAGGGCCACCAAACCCCAGGGGCCACCATGCCAATATATATCCTTCATATAATAATCCTCTGAGGATGGATACATATTTGCGTGGCGGCCCGTGTCAGGGATTTTGGGGTCTCCGGCTCTGTTCCACTTCCAAACACCCTGACCCCACCCTCTCTTCACTCGCCTCTGTGCTCGGCCCCGCCTGGACTCCCTCTTCCGGGGCCCCCTACCTACGCTCCCTGCCCAGGGCCGCCATGAGCCCAGAGCCGCCCCTGCCCAAACGAATAAGGTCTTCCCCTCCCCCACCCTCTCTTAGCTGCGTCTGTGGCCGCTCCGATATGGAATGAATGGATCCCAAATTGTCCGGGATTTTCCCCCAAGCATTAGAGGACTCGCCTCAAGACCCAAAGCAGCTGAGACGCCGACACCATGCCATCCTCCTTCCACTGGAAAACCTCCCAGTCATTCCGCACCAACCCCCCTGCCAGAATCCCCACAGGCCGCGGCGCACACTGTCTTGTCCACCACAGGTCCCATGACCACCCACTTCCCCACTCCCCGCTGGTCCGTCTTAGAATGCTCAAGCCGTACTGCCACTGCATCAACCCATAATTCAACTCCCCCCACCTTACCCCTCGTGCCCCCCTCGCACCCAGCAGCTCGGATACCTGAAAGGCCGCAAAGTACATCCACGACATTAACGTGGAAAATAAAACCGTTTCTTCTGTATTGCGGCATATCTGCGGCAGAAGCCCTATTAAGCCGGCCAGCATGCCAACCGGCAGGAGCCTCCTCTGCTGATGTCTACTACCCTCCTCACACACCCAGCCTTCCAGTAATCGAGTG
Organism: Lissotriton vulgaris; assembly: GCF_964263255.1. Lineage (NCBI taxonomy): Eukaryota > Metazoa > Chordata > Amphibia > Caudata > Salamandridae > Lissotriton > Lissotriton vulgaris. The sequence continues at coordinate 890,616,391 of NC_141693.1, read as the reverse complement.
CCCAATTCCCCCACCAAAGGCGCGTAACCCCAGCACAGTTTCCACATGAAAGCTATGACTGACTTTCGTCACTCTGGAAAAACCTTTGTCAATCATGGACAAAATGAATTGCACTACCTGTTCCTCCCTTACCCAGTGCTGCCCCCGGTGCATCTTGCCACTGTCAAGGAATTCCCGCCAAGCCTGTTTGTATGCCTTCCAAGTGGATGAGGCCACTGACCCTCTTACCAACTGAACGACCCTTTGTCTCCTACAGAACACATTTCTAGTGGATTGGTGTCCTGCCCTCGTCTGCCTCCGTGACTAGTCCATGGAACCTCTGCCACTCTGAACAAGACGAAGCATTCGCAATGTCATTGTCCACTCCTGGCAAATGTCTGGCTTGAAACAAAATATCATGCTCCAAACATTGCAGCAAAAAACCCTCAATAACTTGGGAACTTGAGTGTCCCTGACTGACTGTCAGTTCACACCCTGAACTACCGACATATTGTCCACCTTAAAAATCACCTTCCTGTACGCCAAATCCCGAGCCCATACTGTCACGGCCAGCACCAGTGGAAAGAGCTCCAGAAAAGCAATACTCCTCCACCCTTTCTTCCAATGTGGTGGCCATTCTACTGCGCATCACCTCTCTTGCCAGTAGAGTCCAAAACCTCCTGCCCCTGCCGTGTCTGAGAATATGGTGACATACAATTCCCAATCCTCTGGGATGGCCATGGAAATGCCATAAAACTGCTCCAAAAAAGTCAGCCACATGCGCAGGTTCTCTTTCATGCCTGCCAACAGGTGCATAGGATGGTGCGGTAGTGTTAAACCGGCCAAAGGCAACCCCAATTTTCTGCAAACAGTGCGCCCTGCCCGCACCACCTTGCATGCAAAATTTGTGTCCTAGCAGAACCTGTACTTCCCGGACCATCACTTTCTGTTTGGCCAGCAAGTTGTCAATCAACAACAGCATATGCACCTTCTTGTCCCTCAGCAAACAGGCTTCCATTGCCACTGAATCCAGTCAATACCAAGAAATGACAACACTGTACTGGGACCCTGTGTCTTCTCTGGCACCAGGGGCACACCCAGTTAGCCCATGAGCTCTTTAAAACTAGCCAGCTTCTGCTGACAGTCCGCAGAACCGGGCAGTCCCACCAGGAAAAAGTAATCCAGGTAGTGTGTCACTCTCTCTTTACCGGTGTGCCATGAAAAAACCCACTGCAGGAATTTACTGAAATGCTCAAACAAGGCACAAGATATGGAACAGCCCATTGGCAGTGCTTTGTCCACGAAAATGGACCCTTCAAACTTTTTACCCCGCAACTGATAATCCTCCGGGTGTACTGGGAGCAATCGAAATGACGACTTTAAGTCACATTTCGCCATGAGGGTGCCCATCCCTACCGTCACGACCAACTCCAGTGCCACGGCTACTGATAAGTAGGACACTGACAACAGCTTGCCTGCTATGAAATCATTCACAATGCCCCCTCTGGCCATGACAAGTGTTGAATCACCCTGTATTGCCCCGGTTCCTTCTTTGGCACCACTCCAATTGGGGAGATGATCAAGTCCCGGATGGGGTTATTCCTGAAAGGGCCTGCCATATGCCTTTCTCTGACTTCTGTAAACAATTTGTCCATCACCACCGGACCGTGCGTTTTTGCAGATTTCTAATTCTCAGCCCACCTAGCGGCCCGCAGACCCTTATAGCCCAGCCAGAACCCCTCCTGAAAACCCTGTTGCAACAGTACTGCGTCCTTAGTCCGTGGATATGATGCCAAAAATTCCTCCAGACAGCCATGGGAGTATGAGCCTTTGCCCAAAGTCCCTTGTCCTCCCCTTCCGACCCTACTCCCCGTTGGTTGCTGCCCTGCCAGGTTGGACTTCTGGCCATGTCCACTGCCACCCGTCCCCCCGCATTGCATCAGGAGATGCCTTCCTGCACACTTCTAGCATTCGTGCCGAAACTTGCAGTATTGCCTTGTGCACATGCCCTTGTTAAAGTCACAGCACGCTCCGACTGCACCTCCATTGTTGTTCTTCGCAGACCCCACCCCCTGCAGGTGGGGCGGATCGGAAAGGGGTGAGGAACGACAGGAAGACTGCTCGCTGTGTATATCGTTTTCCCAAACTTGGCCCCTCCCATGGTTTGCTGGTATAGGTCCGAGTCTATCTCCCCCCACTTAGCCTCTGGATCCCAGGCCAACTGAGCCAGAAACTCCTCATCGTAATGCGACCATGCGTACCCTCCGTATGTGACCTGTGCCTGCCTAATCACGTCCATGTATTTAAACAATGCCACAGACCTATTGGGGTACTTCTCACAGTACACACTGGCGAAAATCCGAAAAGCCGCCAACCAATTCTCAATGGTCATGGGCACCTTCAGCCTCTTGGCCAACTCTAATTCCTCTTTTTTGGACCCTTCTTCACTATAAGCTCTTTATGTAACAGCTTCAGCATGTCCAGGTATTCGCCCTTCCATATTTTCACTTTGGTGGCCAACGTAAGGTGAGCCCCCAATAGCTTAGTGATCCCCATGTACGGCAACTTTTTTGCAGGAATGTTGTGACTCTCCTTTCCCCCTTCCTTGACACCCCTCCGTCGTCCTTTCCCCTCACTGAGGCTGTCCCCGATGACTCCGCTGATTGCCCTTCCGAGGCGCTGGGTGCCGAAGTCCCTTCGCTCCTACCCACCCCCTGTCATGGCAACCAGTCGTGAAGGAGGGGCTGCCACGCTATCCACCTTGTTCCTCCTGGCCAGACCGCTCTGGAAAAACTAGACACTTCATTACTTAATCCCCACTCCCGTCAACCTGTCGTTCCCCTTCTGCTACAATTTCCCCTTCTTCATCTCTCTCCTCGTCATAATCCAACAGCAATGGGCCGTTCACCTCGGACTCCTACCCAGACACCAGGGAATGTTCCCTGTCTTCACAGCTTGGCAATGGGCTGCACTCCTTGGACTCCAGTCTGCTCCAGCCTTCTCACTCCCTGCAAGAGGGTAGTAGCTCCCCTAAGTCAATGCTCCCTTTCCGCTGCCCTGCACGCATATGCCTTGGTTCCGGTGATGCGCTACATGAAACCTGGGCATGTTCACTTGGGGACGCATCGACCCACCGGGGTTGGGACACCGGGGACCGGTCTCCCTCCTCCTGCAAACCACTTTTTGCACGTCCCTCGTTGGAGCACGGCCGCCCCCAGGAGGCAGATCCGACCCATCCTCTCGTGGGGTGGAGCTGTATGCAACTTTCCCGAGTACCTCGCCTGCCGCCCCTGCGAAAAAGAAGTGGAGTCCGACATGCTGGGGTTAGTCCTGCCCTCCAACTCCACAAATCCAGAGTCCCTGAACCAATGCCCATCCACTACCAGCCTGAGCCCAACGCACTGAAGGAATGACCCCTGCCGTGCTGGAGTGCCTCCCTTGCCCGCGACACACCCATCCGGCCGGTGCGCCCCAAACCCTCCCCCCAAGAACGCCCGGTCCTCCTCCTCCCCGTTGCTCCACTCCAAAGAATCCACCACCCTCCTGCCCACGCCGCCTTCACAGGCCTGGCCAGCCTGTGACAAGCCCCCGTGGCCCCCAACTCCCCTGCACTCCTCCCTGTCACCGGGGCCCCCCACCCCCACCCTTTCTGACCACCTGTTCTTAAGCCCCTCTCCAGCCATCCCCCTATCTCCAGGGACGGCATCGGTCTCCATCTCGGTCCCCCTTTTCCACCCCTTCCCGGACCCCAACCGGTCCCACCCTTACCCCCTCCTCACTACCAGACCTGCTGCTGCACCCCAGCCTGGTGTCCCTTGGACGTGCACCCACCATGCAACCCGTCCGGCCACCCTCCCCCATGCACCCCCAAGGTTCTATTGGCCCTTGACGCTGCCACTCGGGCCCCCCGCATGCCCTGTATACCCCCTCTTCTGATCTACTCCCCCCCTGCATCATCCCCTTCCTCGTTGCTCTCTACCAGTAGGGGGGAGGACCGGCTGCTGCCCAGTGTAGTGGGGGCGGCTCCCCACTGCCCTGTTTTGTCCCCGACTTGCTTGCTACCAATGGGGCCCCCGCCCGAAACTTAAGCGCGGGCCACTTTGCTGCGCCCCGCCACGTGTCTTATTTGACAGGGCAGGGGGCTCAGCCGCACAGCTAAGGTGGCCGCGCCCCCTGCCTGATTCCCGCAGCACTTATGGGCACGCAGCGGTGAACACGCTAACACCGCTGCCACGACCCCACTTGCTGCCCGCCTAGGAGGTCTCACCTCTATAGCGGGCCACAGCATGTCCGTGCGGCCCGCTTCCTCCAAGAGGCATAGCGCCTCAGTCACCCGGGGATCCTCAACCAGAGCGGCAGACATCGCTGCAACTTCGTAAGCACCAAATTAAAAGACATGACGCATGACGCCCAAATAAACACATGTCGCGCTGTTAAGGAGAGACCAATTGGCCGACAAGTTAAACAGAATCGCTCCCCAGCCCACCACCCAGCCGCTGTTGTGTCACTACCACCGAAATGGCGGCCAGTGACGCAAAATGGCCGGCTAAATAGCCCCCACAAAACTAGCCCAAGTGCTACCCAACACTTGGGCTCTGCTGCACCTCGGCCCAAAATCCCCCGGTAGGGGCAGGCCTCCCGCTGGTCGGACGCCCCCCACCCCCGAAGCCCTATTTCCCCACGAAGGTATTTTACAACTCAATTAAAGGAACAATGTATGCAGATATGTACTGCCAAAAATGGTAACTTTCCTTTCGTTGTGATAACATTTCTCTTCTGTCATGGCAGTCTCGGAATTTGTGAATTGTCAAGGTAAAATAAAGCCCGATTTTTTGCTTTATGTTAAAAGTGGAAACAAAAACTTAAATTATATAGATATGAAATAAGGGACGATGAGGAAAACATATCTTGAATATTGTGGATAGTTGATTACGGTATACGAAGGGAGTAACTGTGGCCTACGGTCTAGAGCTGCCGACCTTGGAGCCGGTGACACGGGCTGGAAACCCTGCCTTACAACATCCCGTGATTCTCGGCTCATTACTTCATTTGAATATGCCTCAAAAGAAAAAAAAAGTGTAATTGGTTCTAATATGAAGCACTCTAATGCCCTTGCGCTAGCTAGGGTCGTGAAAAAATATATAATAACTGGAGTGAAACTAGTGTGCATTTTGGAATGTAAGTGGCTACTAGTCCACCACCCAACCAGCACAGCCGTGGCCTGAGCAGAAACATCACCAAAATATGGGAAAGGTAAGAAGAGAACAGTGTCAGTATCAGCCCGTGGTTTCCAAACCCTGGTCCATTGCAGTAATCATGCTAAGTAGAGAACTTGACCGAATGTTGACCCCCCACAACATCTTAAATGAAGGTCCTCGTACTTTTTCACTCCAGCAAGCTCCTCCTCAAATGATCTTCGCAAAGCCTGTTAAAATATCGGATGTTGTCTGGAGAGAAAATTGTGCACAATCACTTTTGTCCAGTGCTTTAAATGGAAAAAAATAAGTGCAGGTACTCACCAAAAGGAGCAGTGGGCGGAGTTAAGGGAGGTGCTACGGTGCAAAAAGGGGCGGGGTTAGCTTTTTGACTTTGCCATGGTTGTATGCACTAAATCTGCATGCATATGTTAGAAAATCGGATATATATGTCCATTATTTATCTCACTAATAACTATATATATGGCACTTAGTAATAAGTGTTAATTACTACCCAAAAAAGCCTTTTTTAGCATCCTTAAAATAAGAAAAGTTGAGGAAAAAACAGCAAGGTTCTAAATATGTGCCTTCTTGTTTGCAGGCAGGTCCTTGCTGCAGGTTCATAACTCACTGAGCTACATTACAAAGATGTTAACATTTGACCTGCAGGTTACACATGGCTATATGCATCAAAAGCAGTAATAAACTAAGCTATCTACATAAAAAAAAACGATTCTGTGTCTTACATCTTACATGCTGTGCTTTCCAGCAGACACATTGATCCTCTATGCACTTTTATGGTAAGTTACACCCTTGGTTAGAATGTACACAGATCTTTCTAGCAAGTGCAATAACCTCCAGAGTTATCCACTTTATTGGTACTTATGATGCACCGAGCTCACTTACTTATGGGAAGGACCTCCGTTTTCTGGTTCTCACGATTGGTGAATGCACACCTGCAAAAAGGGAGGAATTCATCTGGCACTATTTTCATTCTCGTTACTAGTGGGTGTTTCTGTCAAACCTGGAAACAAGAGTTGCTTTCTTAGAAACATACTGTGCATAACTTTAGTGAGCAGCATATTCTATCTCTCTATCTCCCTACTACTGGATAAGAAATGCTGACACACAGACACTAGTGATATTGCAGTTGGTGGCTCACCCTTTCAACATTCCATTTTATGAGGTTGAAAAGGAGTGGTGGAAAGAGTAAACACTCTGCAGATGGGATATCCAAAAAAATAAAGTATCTACTGGGCTGATCTTGCTGCACTGTTTGTAATAAAAATACACACCATGATCCCAGGTGTGTTAATTCAGCTGATAGTTGATATTATATTCCTCATATACTTGCTATACTAAATACCAAGTTAATTCTTACATTAGCATTTGTGGATGAAATAAATATTAAAAAGAAAAGTAAAAGGCTTTTAAATCACATTATAAATGGCAAGATGGTCTTTCTGAATCAAAATATGGCCAATGATAGGGGCGTGGCTTGGCGGGCGAAGATGGCGGTCACAGCCTTGTAGAGCTCCCGCCAGCCCGGACTTAATCCGTTCATTTATCCTGGCCCCCGAGCTCGCAGTTAGTACCTGGTGAATGGCATCGGTTCAGTAGAGTGTCCTGCCTTCTCCGGTGTCTTGATCCTGCGATTTCATCTCTTCTGAGACCCAGAGGTGGTGGCAGCGACGTGCGGCCTAGTGACCGGCAGGGAGCCGGGGACCTCGAGTTTCAAGACGCCCAGTGGCGGTTGCAAGCGCACTGCTGGAGGTGGCATCAACTGCGCAGCTCTCGACCCGGCTCTGCAGCTTCAGTTGCTCACAGATCGCAGAGGTGCCATATATTCCTACACCTTGAGAGGACACTTGCAGGCGACGAGGCGTGGTGGAGGCCTGTCCCGCCCTTGTGAAGCCGGGACCCGAGTTTCGCGACTCCGGGACTGTACTGGCCTGCCCCCCTTCTTCCTCGGAGGGCACCTACGCCGACATCCCGTTCCGGGGCCAGAGGCCTCCAGCGCTCAAAGCAGCGGCCTTGCTCCCGAGGGACTACCGAGACTCGTCGCGGGTGGTGCCTGCCCCGTCCAGAGTGAGGTCCCGTCGAGCCTGAGATCGGCCATGACCAGGGCTGGTGGAGGCGGCCCGCCTAAGCATGGCCCTATTGATAAATTTACGGGGCCCAGCGGTAGCTCCGGGGCATCTGGCGGCGGTAGCGGGTCTGGGCCGGACAATGCAACGATCCTTGCTGCCATCACCCAATCCCGGGACATGCTTGATGCTAAAATCGGGGCAGTAGGAGCGGATGTTACACTGCTACGCCAAGACCTCCGCAATGCGGTGGAGCGGATCACCGAGACCGAATCTCGAATCACGGTGACCGAAACGGACATTGGTGCGCTGAGGAAGAGAATGGCAGAGGTGGAGTGTATCCAGAAGACTCTAGCGGCCCGAGTGGAGGATGCCGAAGGGCGCGCACGGAGGAACAACCTCCGCTTCATCGGTTTTCCGGAGCGGTGCGAGAGGGATAGCATGGAGCGGTTTTTGACCCAGTGGCTGGAGAGCTGGCTCCCCGAAGGGACACTGTCCGCGTGCTTTGTGATCGAGAGAGCGCACAGAGCCCTGACTCAGCGGCCGCCGGAGGGTGAGCGTCCTCGGCCTGTTATCGCCCGGCTGTTGAACTACCACGACCGCGATGTCATACTGCGGGAGGCGAGGAACAAAGGCTCGCTCACCTATGAAAACCATACCATCATGATCTTCCCGGATTATACGAAAATGGTGCAGCAGCAGAGACAATCCTTTGTGGCCGCCAAAGCCAAGTTGCGGGGCCTGAAGCTCCAGTACTCCCTCCTGTACCCGGCCCGCCTGCGAGTGGTGTACCAGTCCCGGACGCATTTCTTCGATACGCCCGAGGAGGTATTCCGTTGGACCGATGAAGCAGTGAGACTCAGGCCGCATGCCCAGCCGGGGCTGGACCGAGGCAGATCCCAGGGATCGTCGCCGGAGCGGACGAACCGCCCAAACCGAAAAGGACAACACCGGAGGTCTAGATCGCGGAAACGGTCAGCCTCCGCTAGTGCAACGCAGACCGATGGCGCGAGGGATTCGGAACATTCCGATGCTGGCAGCTGAACTCTGATGGGGACTGGACCTTATTTCTGCCGGGTAATGTGTTGCCCTACATCGCGATGGATCGGCTGGTGAGACTGTTCTATTGAGACTTTATTCATGCCAGTCAATATACGTCTAAGACACCCTGAGACTATTGGTGGGAACGCTGTGGGGCTCGGGAGGCGGCTTCTATGGGCCTCAGACCCTCACGAGTTGTGGGTGTTGTTGGGGGGGTGGTGAGTGTGTGATGATCGGGGTGTTGGGATCCATTGGTATGGCGGGCCCTGGGTCCTCTGTTTTGGACCCGGGTCTCTCCATGCCGCGACAGATACTTCAATGTTCTATGAGGTATTGGGGTGGGGGGAGTGGGGCGAGGGGGGGCGTTGTTCTGTTGCTGGTGTTTGGGGGGGCTTGAGCCTGGGGTGGACTGCTAGGCGTTAGGGTTGGGGGGGTGGGACCACACGTGTATATTGCTGCTGAATTTGCTGGATGGTGGGGTGCACTGGGGTGGCGCGGAGGGCCCGGTGGAGGGAACTGTTTTGATGATGGCTGATCATACGACTGTGTCTCCTCATAAGGCCATTCGCGTTGTGACGTGGAATGTGAGGGGGATCCTTGATAAAATCAAACGTGGGGCTGTGTTACGCTGGGGGAAAAGGGAGACTGTGGATGTGCTGTTGCTTCAGGAGACCCATATGTTGGGCTCCAAGGTCCTTAGCCTCCAGAGATTCGGCTTCCAGCAAGTGTACCATGCGGGCTTTGCGAGGGGCTCACGAGGGGTGGCTATCTTGGTCCATCGCAGGGTGGCGTATGTACATGAAAAGCAATGGATTGACCCTCAGGGCCGATATGTCTTCATCAAGGGCCTGCTGGGTACTGAGCAGGTGGTTTTTGGTAGCGCGTATGCCCCCCCTCCCATGCAGTGGGCCTTGTCTGAGAGACTGTTTGCGTTATGGGACGAGATTCCGGATGTGCTGACCGTGGTTGGGGGTGATTGGAACGAGGTTATGGATGTGGGCTTGGACCGCCAGAGACGGGTGCCTGTTGTTGTGGATCCCCCCCTGCTGCCGCCCACACTAGATTGCGTGCAACGGTGGATAGCTTGGGCTGGGTTGATGTTTGGCGCCACTTTCATCCTGCTGCGCGTGAATTCACATATGTGTCGGCGGTGCATGGTTCCTTCTCGAGACTTGACTATTTATTTGTGCCTGGTGCCTGTCTGAGCCGAGTCAGGGAAGCTGTGATACTCCCCAGAGGTCTGTCTGATCACTCCCCAGTTGTGGCTACCATAGGCCTCCCCTCGAAGAGACAGTCGTTTCGATGGCGGATGTCGTCGTGGCATTTGCAGCAGCCCGAGTATGTGCATCACCTGCGTGAGGCGATTGATAATTATTGGAGAGATAACCTAGTGGGGGATGTGGATGCAATGGTGGTGTGGGAGGCGCTGAAACCCACGATACGGGGTGTTGATATTGCTTGGTGTGTGGCTGCACGGCGGAAGCATCGGGAGGCCATTGTGGCCGCCGCCGCCCGCGTGGAGGAGTTTGAACAGCGTGGCCGGGATGGGGGCGACGAGGACGTGATACGGCAGCTCCTACAGGCCCAGCAATCGTACGCCTTAGTCCTATATGACGAAGCCAGACAGGCGTGGCTCGCCACGCGTAGCAGGGTTTATCAGTGGGGCGACAAGTCCTGTACCATGCTTCACAGGTTGTGCCAGGCGACCTTCCAGCCTCTCGCGTTGCCGGGTCTTACGGCGGCAGACGGCTCGGTTATGACAGACCCAGACATGCTCACAGCTAGCTTTGCCCATTATTATGAGACGCAGTACGCCTCCCGAGACCACCTAGAGACGGGTGAGATCTCCGCCTATCTTAACGACCTGCTGCCACGGGCCGTCTCCGATGAGACCAGAGCTACGCTAGACGCCCCGCTCACGGCTGAGGAACTCGGGGAGGCCCTAGGACAACTGAATACAGGGAAGGCGCCAGGCCCGAGCGGCTACCCATGCGAAATCTATAAAAAGTTCCACCTCCAGCTGGGGCCTCAATATAGGCGCGCGCTGGAGGCAGCGCGGACCCAAGGGGAACTGCCGCCGGACTGGCGCCATGCCGAAATCGTGGTTTTCTTGAAACCGGGCAGGGCGCCGGACAGACACGACTCGTACCGGCCCATTTCTCTTTTAAATATCGAGGCCAAAATTCTGGCTAAGGCCTTGGCGAACCGACTGCTGCCCCTTATTACTGACCTGGTCCATCCTGACCAGGCCGGATTCATGCCCCGTAGGGCCACTCGTCATAATATTCGGCGGGCGCAGGCGGCGGTTGACGCCATGGGCGCTCGGGATGAGCAGGCGGCACTCCTACTGGCGGATATGGACAGGGCCTTTGACTCTGTGAGCTGGGCATACCTGTTTACCCTGTTGACCCGCCTTAACCTAGGCCCAGTGTTCTTGTCGTACCTACGCTTGCTCTACACTAACGTCACGGCCTCAGTCCGAGTGGCCGGGGCCACCTCCGGGCGCTTTCGCATTGGTCGGGGCACTCGGCAGGGTTGCCCTCTATCCCCATACCTGTTCGCCCTTGCTATGGAGCCCCTGGTGTCCCGGGTGCGGGCAGATGCTCAGCTGCGCGGATTTGTCTGGAACGACGACCTGGTGGATAGGATTGCGCTGTATGCGGACGATGTCCTCTTCTTTCTCACCGACCTACAATGCTCGGGTCCCCGGGTTCTGGAGGTCATGCGCGTCTTTGGCGAGATCTCTGGTCTTCGACTCAACCTTCATAAGTCGACCCTGTGGGTGCTGGGCGGCGGAGTTGTGACCGACCCCTGGGCTGAGGGACTGCGGGTGGCAACGGATGGTCTGAAGTATCTGGGCATCTTCCTATCGGAGTCGCGCGTCGTGGCTTGGGCTCGCGGCGTCCTGCCAGTGTGGGAGCGGGTCCAGGCTGATGTCAAGACTTGGTCCAGGATGCCGCTTACCATCTTTGGAAGATCGGCCATCTTCAAAATGGTGGCGCTTCCGTGTCTCCTGTATCAACTTCAGAATTTCCCGTACCCTATCTGCCCACAGTGGTTTCGTCAAGTTAACTCTGTGCTGGGTCGATTCCTATGGGCTGGCGGTGCGGCCAGGGTGGCGTTGAAGACATGCTTCTTGTCTACGTATTGTGGTGGCCTGGCCACCTCGGACCTCCTCTCCTACTACCAGGCTTCCCAACTACTTATTCTTAATGAATGGTGGTACAGCGATAGTGGGGATCCGGCGTATGCCTTGGAACGGTCGCTCATGGGTGATCATACACTCCACACCATTCTATATTCAGCTCGCCTGCGCCGCGTATTGCCGTCGGTTACCAGAGTGGTCTTTGCTGTGTGGAGGCAGGCCCTACGCCGCATGGGCTGGTGGGGCAAGTTAACGGCCGAGACGCTGCTTTGGCACAATGGTTTGCTCCCGGAGCTGGCGGCCCTGACCGGTTTTGAGGGCTGGGAAGCCATAGGTATTACGCTACTGGGCCAGGTCATGTCCGGCACCACCCTTAAATCATTTGAGGACCTCCGTACAGAGTTCCAAATGCCTCAGTCCCAGTTCTTTCGTTACTTGCAGCTGCGCCATGCCCTCACCCCGAGCATTGCCAGCCTAGACTCCCTACCGGAATTCAGCCCGATTGAGGCAAAAGTGTTTATGGGGGATCTGGGGGACAGAAAGGTTTCCCGGATATACCAGACGTTGGTCATTCATTGCTCCTCTACCCTACACTCTCTTCGGGCGACATGGGAGATGGACATTGGCCCTCTCGATGAGGACGATTGGAGGGAGGCGCTAGAATCCCCACGTGGAGCCGCCATCGCTGTCCGGCTCCGACTCATCCAATTTAAATACTTGCATCGAGCCTACTATACTCGTGAACGGCTGTGGAGAGCTGGGTTGATTGCATCCCCGGAATGCTTGCGCTGTGGTGCGGTGCCTGGGTCCCTGATACATACTGTGTGGTCGTGTGGTCGGTTGGCTGGGTTCTGGAGGGGTGTGTGGAGTTGTCTGTCCGAGGTCCTGGGCTGGGACCTTCCCCGTACACATCGGCTGGGATTATTGCACATCATGGATGGGATTGGGGGGAACATATATAAGCGCCATTTGTTGCTCTTGGGGCTTGTTGTGGCCAAGCGGGATCTGGCCCCGGCGTGGAAAGCGGCGAGGGCCCCCCCCCTGTCTGCGTGGAAAGCTGGGCTGGATTTTTTCATGGGCCTGGAAAGGCTGATCTTTGAGGCGAGGGGCTGCCCGAGCAAACACTACAAAATTTGGAAGCGATGGGCCGACTACCGGGGCCTGTCCCTGGATCCCCCAGCGGAGCGAGAGGAGGACATTTGACGGCAGTGACATTGTTGGCCCGAAGCAGTGACGCTCCAGTTGCGCTGCACCTACACATTTTATTCTATTGCTATATGTACTCGTGTGGTTGGGGGGGTAGGGGGGGGGGGGAGTTTTGGGGCTGGGGGGGTCGGGGTTGAGGGGTAGGGTGGGCTAGAGGGGGGTTTTCATACTGAGCCTATTCTTAAGACCTGTTTAAACATTTGCTGCCTATGTGATTTACTGTACCGATATTGTCGTGGTGATCTTCGGTCTTGGGGATGCCACGTTCTTATTGCTCATTTGCTCAATAAAATTGGTTGTGAAAAAAAATATGGCCAATGATGTAAAGTCCTGGTTAGGAGATGGGGCTTATTACAATTTAAATATGTTTTCTGTGCTTGTACCGCATAACTTGTACAGACGATCACCTGGGAGGACACAACAAAATTTTAAAAAATATACGTTTTCCTGCTTTTGGCATTCGATTACCGTGTGCAATAAATTGCAACCATGAGTGTGAAGAACACGCACATACCTAGCCATGCAACACATTTAATGGCTTGCTATCTCTTCCAGTCAAATAGTTTGTTGATAGGACGCACTCTGCAGAAAGCATGCCCACATGAACACAGTGCTCCAAATAGCCTTCATTCTGCACCCCTCGAATATGCTTTAAACCCTCACTATATCGACTTTGAGTGCAACTCTTTCGATTAGTAACCGCCCCGCAGGACAACAGAATTAATTTCATTTTTTTCGTTTATCACATGACAATGACAAGACTAGAAAAATTATGCAGCGAATTCTAGAATCCTTGAAACTACCTGCTTCTTGAAATGGCTGCTGCTGAAAACAAACTCGAGATGAATGCCTATTTCAGAATCTGCTATGCTGCTTCCATCAGTGCTCTCACCCCACCCACTCCATTCATGAGGTTGTGAAGAGTGTCACATTCACAGTCCACATAGAAAGCGACAGTTACCTCTTTTAACGTGAGCACCAGGTCACGAGCTTGGTGTGCGGTGCTTTAACATGTGGGTCCGTTGGAGCATAAACCCACTTTTAAAAGAAACGCTGCCTGCTGGTCAGTGATAACTAACATTTTCAACCACAGACAAACACGGAAAGTGTAGACAATTCACATGTGTGGCAATAGTGAAAGCATTAGCAAACCTTCTTTTGTTCTGTCCACGGAATATTCTATCCTAGACAGTGCGTCCCACCGCCACCCAATTGTTTGTACAGCCCCCTCTCAGCCCCACTGTGAAAGATCAGTGGATAAGATAACCATTCTGCAGGCCCCCCTCCCTCCCCGCTCTGAAGACTTCCAAAGCAGCTCCCGCTGGGTCCAGGTGACAAGAACTCCAGTGATTCATTCCCTGCAGTGCTCGTTAAAGGGGCTGCCCTGGTATTAGTTGACGGATGAAAGGAGCGCAGCCTGGGTTAAAATCGGGTCCCATGAGTACCGGTACTCTCCTTTGTGCTAGGAAAAGTGCCGGTACTCAAGGGGAGAAAATGAAAAAGTGCCGGCACTCAGTACCGGTGAGAACCGGCCCATTTAAGCACTGCTTTTGTCAGAGGTTTGGTGAAAAGCTGAGAAAAATTATCAGAAAGTTCGGCAAAGGAAAATGTTATAGGGTTCTCTATCAGAGCACCTCTGTTCTAAAACACGGCCCCTTAAAAGGCAGCGCTACCTTACAAAACTGCTAGATGTTTTACTACCACAGCGGTTCCTAACCTCTTGACTTTCTTGGACCTCTACGGAATCACTACTGGAAGCCGGGAACCTGACCAAAGCAATTTCTACTACTTGTACCTCAAAATAATACACAGAAATACAGAAACAAGTATGCATCAAAGTAATACAAAAATTATGAAATTGTTTGTTTAATTCACAATCAAAAACATACAAAATCGAAGTTTTAATTTTAATGGGCGGTAAGAGTTTTTCAAAATCTGGTTTTAGTTCTAAAAGATAGCAATATGGTACACTCTCATATCACTTTGTCTTTTTTGCGTCTGATGGTTGCTCACTTTTTATCAGGGCATACCAGTTGAGGCAACGAATCGTCCATTTTAGAGTATGTTTACTGTGCTGGTACTGTTCTTATGAATGAAGCAAATGATGGTGATTTCAATTTTAGCCGCCGGTTTCACATTCGTAAACATTGCCAGAACAATTTCAAAGTTTCCATTGTATATTTTTATTTTTTCCTATATACATTTTATTATTCTGCTAATTAATTTTCTAAACAGTCAAGGACCCCCTGAGAAGGTGCTGTTGGCCTCCAAGTGTCCATGGACCACAGGTTAAAAACCGCTGATCGCTAAGAAATTGAGATGGTGTATCTGTGAATTGTTTGCAGAATTCCTTCTGGGCTATGTGTTAGTATTTAGGTCCCTCAAAGGTGCAGTTCAAGCAAAACAGCCCTGGGGAATGTGAGAAGTCAGCAGTGGACACTCTGCTAGGTAATGAATCTTTACACAAGTTAAGTAACTTCTAGTAGGTTTGATGACGAAAGTCCAATGTTGGTTACAAGTTAACTCTACTACACGGCATACCTCAAGGAGCAGTGTTGACCCCTGCTAGACCCATCCTCATCTAAGTTCTCCTGTCTCTGTTGAAACACCTTTACATTCTATGTATTTCAGACGCACCACAAACCATAACATCACTGTGTAAGACACAGACAAGGGACTAGGTGAAACGGGATTCATCACATTTTAGCCACCTTGGTTTCAAATAGTTAAGGGGCATAGAATCCCTCCAGATTTTAATGATGAGAATTTCCAGCTCATGCTGTGATAATCACAAAAACCATATTGTTGTATATGTTTTTCATAGCAAGAAATTAATAAAAACAAGTTTATAAATTTAAAAGCTGGTCATTCACTGCCCAGATCTCAGATAAGTGCAAAAATGAGCTCTGAAGCTGATGCTCTGGTAGACGCTGGTCTTCTGGGTCTTCAGAGACAGACTGAAGCTGGTGGAATGGAGGATCATTTTGTCTGCTGTTTTTTTTTCATCTCTTCTCTCGCCTTTCTTGGTTTTACGCACTGATATGAAGAAAACAGAAGAATATGAGCGGTGCTATTGGGCCTCTGTCATCTTAGCTGTCAAATGCGAGTCTTGCCAGACCTACCTCTGGCAGGGGATCCAGTACACCCTGGAAAGCTGCTCTCAGTCTCTGTCGGCGCAGTACCTGCTCTCTGCTCATACAGTGAGAACAGGGAATGCATTTAGCAGGAAACCACTACAAGGTAGTGGTTGCCCCCTTTTCTTCTGTTTGTGCTAGGGTGAGGTCAATGCAGGGTTCCTGTGGAGCACAGGAGGAAGCCAGGTAAAGTGTTTGGTGGGAGAGGAGAAATAGTGGCGAAAGTGGTGGGCGAGGACAGCAGGACCGCAGATGTTAGTTTTTAGGTCGAGCCTGAGCGAGCATGCAATTGCTGCTCTGCGAAGATAAGTGGTAGTTCACTACTGAGAGAAGCTTCGCCCACTCCCCTGCCCTTATTTTTCATTGGCTTGTGTGTTTGTCATTTGTAAATGCTGTCTTCTGATTCATTATGAGGCTTGTTAGTGTCTCCTTAGTAGGGCCATGTTGTCAATTGTATCAACCCATGGCGATTGGCCCCTTTACTTGGTTGTTACACTGTAGGTGTACTTTTTATTTATTGAGTTTTCCCTACTTTAGGCACCACGCCATGCTTTGCTTACATTCAGTAGCCCACGCCCACTTTCCCTTTTGAAGCCGCTGGGACAATGGCTGTCGTTTGTTTGTAATTACATAGGTCTTGTTTATTTTAACGTTTACATCAACAAATCATCTTGCTGTTGATGATATTCTATGATCTGTTACCCCAAAATGTAATTAGTAAGACCATGTATGCTATTAAAAAAGTAATTTCCCCTGCATACCTAAAAAACACAAAACGTGGTGACCTGTTTGTTTGTCAAATCGGTATATCAGACAGACTCCATTCCAATATGACCACCTCCCTCATGCTCCATGCTAAAACTCTTCTAGACAACCCAGAGTACAGTAGTTTTGTCCGCCTCGTGAGAGCTACAATGGTAGGCTCGCATAATCAGGTCCTGCTACCTACATCTTGGACATGCTGGCCTAGTAACATCGCAGAAACTGGGAGTGACTCCATGGGTCCTGGCTGGGGCAAGGTGTGGTCCTTCCAGCTCCAAAGGAGAGGCAACAATAATGAAAATGAATTGCTGACGCCAAACGACGTGCCTGCGCCTGAATCAAGAAAAGAGAGGCTCCAGCGAGTAAAGAAGAGCTGTCAGTAGGGTGAGCAGATTCACAAAACAAAAAACGGGGACAGGTCATAGACATAGAAAAAGGATTACAATGGCAGCGCCCTCCACAGACCGAGATGAAGCATGACAGACGACAATTCAGAGGTCTTTTATTGGTTCTAAAGCCAGGAGGAGGGAGAGTAGTGGGAACCTTTGTCTAGTAACACAGAGAAAGCCACAAATTCTGAGGAAGTTAATTTGTTATGTTGAGTTTCGATGAAGCCCTCACACTTGGAAGATAAAAGACCGACCAAGGCCAAACCTGTCCTCTACCTCAAAAAGCAAATGCTATGCCTCACAATTAAAACACATTTTCAGCATCAAGGGATATGGGTGTGCCTCCTTCCTCCAAGTCTGAAGTTTATCCCACAATAGATGGCCTATTGTCCTCAGGTGACTCCTAGAGGAGTGCCGTAGGAATAAGCCCAACTGAGAGGTGTGGATGAGAGCTGGTATTACCTTGTGCAGTCTGGTAGATAACTTTTTAGCTAGGATCTTGATATCCACATTAAGTGATTCTGTTGTATAATTTTCACAATGCGGATGATTCTTTCCTTTTGTGGGTAACAGCATTATAATTGGATTATTGGAAATTAGACTTGGGACCCTTAAAATTCTGCTTCCGCAATTCTCCTCAGGCTACTTACACGTGGGAAGACTGCTGTAGCTTAAGGAATTTCGTTATAGAAATCTGTCCGTCTAGAAACTGTGGTCCTTCATTTGTAAGGCGGGAATGCTAATAGAGTGTAAGAACTCATCCTCTGCATCTGAGAATTCACCAGATGAAGCCCTGTATAATGCCTTCAATGAAGAAACAAATGTCTCGTATGTCCTACAGGTGAGCTTGAATTTTTCCCTCATTGTTCCGGATAACAGGAATTGACAGTTTTGCCTATCCATTAGAGCTTGAGTGCTTGCATACTCCCAGTCGTTTCATGTCTTCACTTGAGCATCTCCAGAACCTTTTCAGCCGCCTTTGGTATAGTGTGAATTAGGTGTAAATTTCTCTGCCTCTAGCTGTTGTTGTAGTTAGGGTGTTGGGCAGGTTCTGCCATTATGGTGGCTATATTGCCCACCAGCCTCTTTTGTTCCATCAAGGCCTTTTTCTTGGCCTGGGATGAGTGCTTCATAAAGAGGCCTCCCCGCGTCACCTTATTCCCTGCCCATACTGTTTGTGTTTAGGTGACTGATTGTTCATTTTCAACCCTATCTAAACGAACATGCACGTTCAATATGCATTTCTCCTCTGGGAGGGTGTACAAAGAAGCCTGCCTCCTCCACATAAAGGGTGAAGAAAGGGGTTGATGGTCCAAGTAAATGCCTAAAACAACAATAGCTTATTCAGCGAGGCCCTTTGATAGAATGTTCAGTTGGGGACAGCAACTGTAGTAACACTCTATGCTCCATGCAAAAAATTGTTTCATGATAAAGTGTAATATACTTGTGTGAAAATAAGTACATTTGTCAGCAGAGTGTTCTATGCACCAGACATCTACCAGTGAGAGATCATTTATGATGTCTCTTAGCAATGCCCTTTCATTTGAAATATATTTTTCTATGGGCCCAGTACTGTCCAGGATATGGTCAAGGGCAAGGTTCAAATTTCCTCCCACAATAACCTTTGTCTTGCAAAAGCAGTCAGTAGTCTGGATAACTCTGACAGAAAGGAAGACTTGGCATTATCGGGGTTCTCTATAGAGCCCACTTACATTGTCTGATCAGCCAGTTTCAGGAAGACGTCATTGCCATCCATATCTGGATGTGCAGATTTGATCACCAAGTTTGATCCTAACCCATAGGTGGCGCTGCGTTGTAAAAAGAGAAGGGAAATCCAGAGAGAAAGTGCCTCTCTTCAAAGGATTTCCCTTCCTGCTACAACGCTCACCTAAGTGACGTCACGCCTTAAGCAGTGCAAAGAGAGCATGCAGGCCATGCTCAACCGAAACACCAATAAACAAGCACTGGCGTTGCCAATAGGTCTCGCAGTAGGAAAGTTGGAGCTATTACAATTGCAAATAACAATGCCTTTTATTTTTGTTTTCATTTTAAAAACATAAAGGGCTTTGTCATTCACAAAACCAATAGCTCCAACTTTCCTACTGCGAGATCTATTGGCACCACCACCAGTGAAACCCACGAGCCTTCTGTACGATTTGGGAGTTTAACCTAAAGCTAAGAACAGACAGCAAGGGGGAGGAGCTATTTTACCATTCAAAAAAAGATGTACACAGTATTTAGTAGCTGAGCAAATTTGAAAACTAGAAACAAAAACCAAAAAAACACATTGCAGACCTGGGAAGTGAAGTTACCATTTAAATTATTCTAAGCATGTCGAATTTCCGCAAAGGTGTTCCAAAAGTGAATGGGGATGTGCACATGATTGAAATGAACCGATAATGCAATGTACAACTTCCTTCAATCGCCACTGATCCAATATGGGGGCGAAAATAGACAAACCATCCTACGGAGATGGCATTCAGTAAGACAACACAAATTTCGGCACAAAGATTAAATTATTTGCACGAAAAAGCATGCCCCCTATTAAAACAACGTAACAGACTATGCAAACCTGCGAGTAAACAAGAGGCAGCTAGTACTATGCATTTGTGCCAGAGTTAATAATACTGCCTGGATTTATGATTTGCAGCCAAGAAGCCAGAACGTTCTGCTACCGGTGCTGTTGATAACGTTACAGTCTTCCCAACACATTATTCCAAATATTACACGCACAGCCGACATGACACGAGTTCTGCCTGGCACATCATAAAAGCAAGCATTGGCAAATTCAAAAGGCATTACAGTTGAAATTTTATCCAACCTGTAGACTTAGCCAATGCTTGTTGCTGAATATCAAAAATAAAAACAAGCAGGGCAAGCATGATTACGGGTGCATTAAGATGGTAAAGGTAATATTTTTAAAACGAAGCAGATCTCGGAGCAGTACATTATAAAGGTGCATGTATTATCAGAAATTAATGTTCCGAATAAAAAGCTGCAAGCCAGCAAAAGAAAGGGGATGGGGTAAAGGAAAAATCACCACATATTTTCCTGCAGGCAAGACATGTGCTGCAGGGCTTTCAAACGGCTGATGGCTTCTTTCTAAACGCACAAGCCCCATTAGTGAACAGAAGAGAGGGGAGGGGGAGGGGGATGGAGAGGAGAGAGATGGGGGGGGCTGGAGGAGCGTGTTGAAAACACAGGCGAGGGAAAGCAGATGATCAACAGAGCTCATAAAACAAGTACGGGAAATGCAAGCGTGGGGGGGGGAGGGGTGTAAAACAGCACAGACATTATGTCGCCACATGCCAGCCCGCGACACCAATCCATCTCCAACGTCATTACTGCTGTGCACATATGAGCGAACATTAACTTTGGCGACTGCGTAAAACCACCATGATTAGAGTTCGATTGGTCTCCTACGCACAAGGAAGCAAGCTTAACTGTGGTTCGCATTAGCGCTTGCTAGCTCTGATTCCCAAAATTATCTGCCTCAAGAAAACGTAAAAAAAATATTTTAAAAAATGAACCACACAACTAAAGTATGTAATACACGCTTCTCAATCACCAACAAATGCATTAACAAAGATGTTTGAGCACATGCAGTCGTCTGTTTGTGTACCCGAGTATGGTATGCTGGCAACTTAAAAATGTTCGACATGACAACAAAGTGAGCAACAACAACAATGAGCCCATAGCCGGTGATGGCGGACGGCCACCACTGGCGGTTACGTCGACGGTGTGAAGCGCTGCGAGAGCTTCCTGTCAACGCTGCTGAGAGGCTCGAGGAGTCGCGAACAAGGGTCGAGTGGGAGAGTGAAAGGAGGGGCGCGGCAGGAAATATACCAAGGGTCGAGTGGGAGAGTGAAAGGAGGGGCGCGGCAGGAAATATACATATGAAAGAAGAAACCGCGGGGGATATACAAGCATGCTGCTTAAAACCACTGTCACGCTTAAGGCCACAAGCGCAGGAGGGCGATGTGGGTAAAACACAGACTAACAAGGCACGAGTAGTTTTGCTGAACAGTATAGAGTGCAGGCATGGTGAAAGGAGATGCGTGGAGGGAAGCCGGATGGGGGCGGGAGAGCCTGGTGGGGTGGCGGGAATGCCAGCGAGGGGAGGAGAAGTGTGGCAGGCAGATGCGCGAAGGGAAGCCGGATGGGGAGCGGGCTTGGGAAACTGAAAGTACGGCCGGCCTGCGGCCGGCCATGAATAATTAGGGGAGGAGAAGCCCTTTGATGTGCTGTGCGGCCAAGAATGCGCGTGCATGTTTAATCACGTGGTTCACGTGAACTGCATGAAAACCGCGGGGCTGAAAGCCCTTGGTTTGACGATGATTTTCGCCACTTGAATTCTCGCTCCGTTCGATGCGCTTGCGCGCATCGATAGGTCGCGAGACCTAAAAACCGTGACATTTCTATGTTTAACCTGGAGACTGTTTAAAAACCCTGTCATTTCATTAACTTGGAGAAAAGTGTCGGGACACCGGGACACTTCTCCAAAAAGGGGACTATCCGGCGAAAACCGGGACGTCTGGTCACCCTAGCTGTCAGCAACCTGTGAATACAGCCACGACAAGATGGAACGGTGTCAGCAGCCCGTGAGCACAGTCACAAACAGGGGGAGGTGTGCTGTCAGCAGCCTGTGAGTACAGGCAGGGGAAGGAGAGCATTTAGTGGAGAGGCTAGAGCAAGGCCTGACATGTCCTGAGGCAGATGACTCTAATGCACAGGATGCCAGCCATGCAGGTTGTAAACTGCACACAGGACACTCACTTGTATCTGGCACACGCTTCTATCCTTGCACACACTATAGTAACGTTCTGTACCTGCACCGCTTGTGTCATGCAGTTGTGTGTTATTTTATGTTATGTGTATTTTATATGACACGTTCTTCCATTGCTATGTAGGCCTGCTGTGACTTTCTGAACTGTTCTTAGCTTTCTATCTGGTGTCTGGTTCGGCTTGTGAAGGTGAGCTATCACTAGGGTGAATGGGTCTGTGCCACTTTCTGTTTTAGGTGAATGTGTCGGCTTACAGTGAGCTATGAGTGAATTTTCTTGGTGTCTGTGGGTGAGCCCGGACTGGATTGCTGTAGATGTTTATGGAGTTTGTGTGCTCACGCTGTCTTTCTATGCCTGGTGTGTGCATTCCTAGCTTCTTTACGTGTTGGCCTGTTTTTGTGGCCACTGCTTCCACCAGGCCTCTTGTTTGAATACTCACTCTATGCCCTGCCTGCTCTTGTGCACACAGTCATTCTGCACCTACTTTTTTACTCCAGGCTTGCTGGGGTGTGTGCCTGTTTCTGTACGCACAGCTTGCATGCCGGACCTCTTGTGTAAATACACTTTGCTCTGCCTGCTCTTGTGCACACAGCTTGCACGATGAGCGCCTCTTGTGTAGATACACTTTCCTCTGCCTGCCTGCTCTTGTGCACACAGCTTGCACGACGGACCTCTTTTGCACATACACTTTGCTCTGTCTGCTCTTGTGCACACAGCTTGCACGCCGGCATCGCAAAATAATGATGTAATAATAATCAAGGCCTAAATGTTAAAAGTTTGGAAACGCAGAGTAAAATATTTTGTTTGTCATATTTCCAAGGCTTGTAACATGTTTTAAGCTTTTTTTTTTTATTAAAAGAACATATAGCCGACTACAGTAGATGGGGACTGGATATGTATTCCACGTAAAAATCAACAAAGTAATATTCAAGATTTACATGTTCAAAAATAATACAAAGGTTTCGAGTTTTTTTGACAAAGTATTAATCTACTTATAAAATAGCCTTCTCAATGGTACTCCAGTGACCTGCATTTCATGAATCTGAATCCTTGTGAGGCCCACTTGTCCTTACATCTTTCCGAGATTGGTAAACTGAAATCCTGAAATTGGATTATGCTATCATCCTATATTTACAGCACTTAGAAAACCCCGAAGTGAGGCATGGAGAGGTGTATTGTCATGCTGTTTGATAATGTAATTCTGGTCAAATAAGAACTTTTAATTAAGGTGCTTTTGTCAGACTGGATGAAAATACAAGAATATAGCTAGCCCTAAAACGAGGATCACACTGGGGTGGACCGCTCAGCTGATGATTTTTATAGGGCTGAGCAAGCTAAATCTTTTTGAAATAATACAGCCTGGCTGTAACCTATGTGTACCTCATCCTCACTATCCTGAGGGCTTATGTTTCCCTCATCTTCAGTGCTTGATTTTGCTGTCGGGAAAGTTTCACTCATAGTCATCGAATGTCACTCATAATTACACTGAAAATATGAACATGTCACACATAAGCAATCTGAAACCTTGGCAGCTATGACTACTTCACTTGGGGATCCATGCAGGAGGAGAGCATGGTGGCGATCACGGGGGTCCTGGGACGTTGGACTCAGCTCTGGACAGCGATCCTAAAAAGACAGAGCAGAGGTCAGTAAAAAGGCAAGACAGCAGGCGGGCGCAGCCCCGTCATTTACATAACTCTTGCAACACACATTTCACCGACTGAAAATGCCGGATTGTCAGAATTGTAAGAGACCTTTAGCTGTCGTGACAATTTGCGTTGGAATCTTTGCCTTAGGGTTGGATACACAATAAGCTTGTGACCTTCTAGAATAGTAACCCTGCTAGGTTCATACGTTAGGCTTCCTTCAAAACTCAAGGGATTAACTAGGGATCCATTCGTGAAAGTAGCTGTTATGGCAGGGGTTATCGAGCTAATTGACATTTGCATTACTGCCGTCTGGTTAGATTCACATTTGCCAATTGACAACTTCAACCATTTGCTGTAGCATAATGTTACCAAATAATTCCATATCAGCGGGTACTCGGTCTTCCAGTCCTGGATTTTTAGTTAATATATTCATGTATTTTCAATATTCTTGTAGTCATTCGCCTTTATTGTCCGTTGCGCACCTGAAAAAACAGGAGAATTGCCTTTTAGGACTAGAGCATTGTGTTAGTGGTAATATGCTATCATCTAGCAATCTTACTCAAGCCACGTGTGCATTTTTGACTACAGTTGAGGCAAAGGAAGCTCTTCCACATCTAATGGAAGATGTGGTCCGTGGCAAAGGACCCAGGCTCCCCAGAATTTAGCGGGGTCTCGTCCTCAGGCACAGGAGCAAACCCATAGAAACTAGGTGACGTGCTTGGTCCTGATTACCTATGGAAAGACCGGTGTTCTATAGAGGAGTGGGCCCCCATCGAGCTGTGTACCCCCCTACATCACAGGGGTGCAGATATCCACAGGTTCTGTCTGTCTGCTGCTGCTCCACCATCGAGCTGCGTACCCCCCGTACGTCACGGGGAGGAGATATTGACAGGTTATGTCTGTTTGCTGCTGCTCCGCTTACACACGCCAGCGCTGTGTCACTGCACTTTCACTGTAAAATGATGTGGCAGGCGTGAAGAGTCACAAATAGTTTATCGAGCCATTATTTTCAATAAATTGAATTAATTTTGGTAAAATGGCGTATGCATGTTCGAAAGGAAATTATTTTTTCATAATCGTTGTGTTTTAAGTATTTAAATGTTGTCAAACAAGTTTTTGTTTTTAATATTTATTTTATAATATATCATTTTTTATAAATTTACTCACATATATGTGTTAGTAAATAGATTTATATACATATACATATATATAGCTTGGCAGTGTGTGTTGACTAGGGTTTGGCTGGCGGTGATGGGGAGCAGATAGTATTTCTGCTCCCTGTGGTTTTGTGTCCCCCCCTATGTCAAAAGGGAGCTTATACAGGCCGATTCTAGCTTGGCAGTGCGCGATGACTAGGGTTTGGCTGGCGGTGATGAGGAGCAGATAGTATTTCTGCTCCCCGTGGTTTTGTGTGCCCCCTATGTCAAAAGGGAGCTTATACATGCTGATTCTAGCTTGGCAGTGTGCGTTGACTAGGGTTTGGCTGGCGGTGATGGGGAGCAGATAGTAT
This sequence comes from Lissotriton vulgaris, assembly GCF_964263255.1. Lineage (NCBI taxonomy): Eukaryota > Metazoa > Chordata > Amphibia > Caudata > Salamandridae > Lissotriton > Lissotriton vulgaris. Next base: position 890,591,510 of record NC_141693.1, on the reverse strand, counting down.
TTCTGCTCCCCGTGGTTTTGTGTCCCCCCCCTATGTCAAAAGGGAGCTTATACATGCCGATTCTAGCTTGGCAGTGTGCGTTGACTAGGGTTTGGCTGGCGGTGATGGGGAGCAGATAGTATTTCTGCTCCCCGAGGTTTTGTGTACCCCCTATGTCAAAAGGGAGTTTATACAGGCCGATTCTACCTTGGCAGTGTGCGTTGACTAGGGTTTGGCTGAGGGTGATGGGGAGCAGATAGTATTTCTGCTCCCCGTGGTTTTGTGTACCCCCTATGCCAAAAGGGAGCTTATACAGGCCGATTCTAGCTTGCCAGTGTGCGTTGACTAGGGTTTGGCTGGCAGTGATGGGTAGCAGATAGTATTTCTGCTCCCCGTGGTTTTGTGTAATCCCTATGTCAAAAGGGAGTTTATACAGGTCGATTCTAGCTTGCCAGTGTGCGTTGACTAGGGTTTGGTTGGCGGTGATGGGGAGCAGATAGTATTTCTGCTTCCCGTGGTTTTGTGTACCCCCTATGTGAAAAGGGAGCTTATACAGGCCGATTCTAGCCCGCCAGTGTGCGTTGACTAGGGTTTGGCTGGCGGTGATCTGGAGCAGATAGTATTTCTGCTCCCTGTGGTTTTGTGTACCCCCCTATGTCAAAAGGAAGCTTATACAGGCCGATTCTAGCTTGCCAGTGTGCTCATTAAACATTGACATAATTTCAGCACGTTCTTTTCTGTGTTGAACAACAGATAGTGTTACTCCACCGTCTTTGTCATCATGTATGACATCTTTTTCCATCTTCTTTATTTGAACTCCGCTATTTTTACAATATCTTTCTTCCCTTTGTCACAATCTGTTGGACAGCATCCGTTTGTTTCATGGTTCTTAGCCTTGTTCCCTTGTTGTTCTTTTGCTGACTTACCCGTTTGTGTACAAGATCCGCTGTCCTTTTTGTGCAGCCTTCTTTTGTGTATCTTCTTTTATATCTGATCTTCAGTGCTTGATCCAGTGTCCTGAACATACCAGTACATGTAGTTTACTCCTTTCCACGGCCTCCCCCCTAATTGTCAACATAATGGGTGGAGACACAGTAAGGGGCTCTGTTCGTTGCTGTCTTAAGCTTGTAACACAGCAGGTAGGACACTGATTAACAAACCCAGCCTCCAACACCCATTGACCTTGCTGCCACCTTCTGTTTTGCCTTATCTATCAAATCTCTGCACTTGACCTGGTCCTGCTCTAGTGTATTCTCCTCATAGTCCAAGGCCATAGAATCCATAATTTCATATGCCCTTGCCCTTTTGATGCGTGGTAGTATCACCACCAAATATTGCACGTTCTCCACACCCTTAGGCATACCCGCCCACAAAACGCCTCCACTTGTCATTGTACATGCAGACCTTAGACCACCCTTTTCATCCATTCTTGCATCCTCAGATGTAATCTCCAACCTTTGTTCTTCACCTTCTACTTTCTCCTTTCAAATATTTAAATCCCCTTGGAAAGACCTTACCAACCCTACAGGAGAAAAAGTAAGAATGCTGGGAAACCACTTTATATGTGAGCTCTGCATGCCATCCGAATACCCAATCATCAAATTACAAGCTTGCTACCGTTATGTAATGCGCTTGTGTTGCACTGTCCATTCTTGTCTGGCTATGTGCGTCACAACAATGAAAGGGACCATCTTCCTGCATATTTGAAATAAAGCACTTGACAAAATGTATAGTGACACCGTATTTATTTATTGTATTTATTGAATGTTTTCAAAATAATTCGGACTCAAGTACAAACTTTGTTCCTTTCATTTCCAAATTAAATACATAAATACATTAAATACATAAATACATTTTATAGCAAGCACCAGAAACGTTGCTTTTACAGTAAAGATCCTACCACGTGTGCATCACTTCGACCGATACCTCTACTAAATGTGGAAGTTATTAGTGTGTGTAATGAAATCCTTTCATTTTTACCTTAGCGTTTATCAATCTCTGCAACAGTGTTATCCTGTATATTCCTGACCAATTATCGTTTATCTGCTTTTCGGGTAAATCTTCATATCTCTTATGCGACTTTTTATTGAAAGCACCCACCCAGCCCCAATACACTAAAGCCTGTGTAGGAGGTGGTTACATCTCCCTGTGACAGGATGTCGATTCTCCAGGCCTCCCCTGCCAGAGTGCTGTCCAGCAGCAGGAGGTCAGACCCGTATATGTGGCTATGTGGCTGCAGCTTCCATTTTTGATGGTAGGCCTCTTGTCTTCTACATGTCTTCTCACACTAGAAGGGTGGAATTCTACCCTGATGCCAGGACTGACGGTTGGGTGGGCGCATTCCTCAGTGTTCGACACCGAACATGACCATGTTTCCATACATCCATTCTTAAGTTAGCATTAACTGCAGTCATGGCCTGGCTATATCATAGAACAGCCACACTTTTGCTTTATCCTTCTTGTTTTGACACTAGATGAGAGCTTACTCTCCAATGGAAAAACACAAAATTTGTCATTGGTGCTGAAGCTGCCTTGCTGAAGTAGTGGGTGCACCTGTTGGTGTGAGGATGTTATACGGGTGCAACTGTATGTATAGATTCAGCTGTCTGAGGTCTTAGTAGTGTGAGTGGAATTACCTCCTACTCTACCATTGTAGAATGACCTGTTGGTGACCGTTATTTGTTGTTGCCCTTGAAAGATGAGGAATTCAAGCAAGCTTTCAAGAGTATAGCCGAAAAGTTGCTTCATTTCAAAGGTCTTGTTAAGTATGGAGGTTACACGTTGTATGGCCTACCCACAAATGACTTGTGCAACAAGGCATGACAGCTGAAGGGAGTGTGTCCCACCCTTGTTTCAGAAGCAGTGTTTGAATAAAGGGCTGGAACTATCAATGTAAAATCATACCAAAATATTGTACTTATTAAAATATCTGTTTGTAGTTGTTGACTTATGTGAGAATCTGCAAACTGGGCCATTATAAGTGTCAGCATCTATTCTTGGAATGATCAGCTGTTGTTTCACATGGGCCATCATGCCTACCCAGCCATCACCTGTGGTTGTTTCATGTTATTATTTTTTTTACATATGCATGGTCAACTCAATATCACACTTATTTACTCCATCCTTAACTTTTTTGACAATATAACAATGGAGTCGTTGTACAAGAGGACTAACTACAAAAGGAGGATGCTTGGACGCAATAGTGTCGAGCATAAAAATGTATGCTTCTTGTTGTTCACTCAAAACGCACCATTTGATAGTTGAAGTCTTAATGTTTTGGTTGCAGACAACAAACAACTCTTCTTGTCATGATCACATTTTATACTCGATAGGTACCTCATGAGAAAATGGAAACTGTTCTGTGTCCGACAATAATAGTTTATGATTCACTGATTAGCAAACTTCGGAACTACCAAGACTTGGACAAAGAGCATAAGCCTGGATGCTGTGTGTCTGAGTAGGCTGGTATGACGTTTTGCAACTGTTTGTGAACGAATGGGATGGGAATGGCATGTGGGATTAGAGGGCTGCGAGATTGAGATGGATCTGAATGCTGTGTGACTGAGGATGCCGGTATGAAGTTTTTCAACTTTTTGTTTATGAGTGTGACGGGGATGGCATGTGTGACTCGAGGAATGTGAAAATGACTGGGTGCTGTGATAGTGGAGAAAAAATACAAGTGCGGATATGTGATTGCGGGGATCTGTGGTGACTTTATAGATGGGAGTATTGAGTGTATGTAGATTGCAATGGTGAAGAATTTTAAATGAAGTTGTTGTTTGCCTGCATAGGAGTGTATTTGTTATCTGTGGATAATTGTCTGACAAGCGAGTTTTACTGCAAGTGACTGATGCTAGAGATTGTGTAGTCTTTCTAAATGATATGGTTGTGCAGTGTGGACAGGGAAACAGTTGGATCCTTGACGTGGCTTCACTGTTCACGGCTAAGTGTTAATCCCTTACTTTTATCATCATGTATTCCATTTCCAATTTCGTTAATAAATGCAGGTCTTTTCAGTTTGAGGGGAGCCAAGGTATACAGTAGCCCTTTATACTATCCTTTTCCTTCATGTCGGATCATGCATCACTAGTACTTTTTTACTTTTATAGCCAGAGAGTTCCTTATTTATTTTTTAAGCACTTTTTTTGTTGTCCGCTCCACTCGTTACTGCAATAGTGTTGTGTGGAACTCATTATGGTCACTTGCTTTCATATTTTGGAACCAACATCTTTCCCTGTGCAAAACTTACCTGAATGAATGTAACTGTTGCATGTCATTGTTTAAGTTACTTGTTTGTACTGGATGAGTCTTTCAAATGTGAGATCGCTGTTGACTGGTAGAAATTTTTTGAGTATACTTGCGGATCCTGTAACTTTCTAGCACAGAAAATGGCTGCAAGTGAATGATTATAGTCAAAGATTGAAGTTTGCAGGGCAAGATCATAACAAAACTTCATGGGATCCGCAGAAATCACACCCCTCTAAAATCCCCTTGGTGTCAAGTTTTGAGAAATATTTGCGTTTCATAGGTTTCCCTAGGTGGCAGTCACATTCGGCCGAGCTACGCAGGAGGGATACCATTTTTCTTCAGAATGTGGGAACGCAGGATGGTAGGATTTTGTGGCACGCTGCATATTCCAGAACTTTCCCGTACATAAATGTGAAGGAAATGCTTGTTTTCAGCTAAAGTTGGAGGTTTGCAATGCCTTGCCATGCCTTTTGAGGGTTGGAGAAAACTGGAATATTATTTAGGCTGGGTGGCGACCCACCTCATGGAATATTCACAATCTTTGTCAGGGTCAACCCTCAAAGTCACAAAATTAACATGAGCAAAATCACCCTGCTAGTTATTGCACAAAGAGGACAAGCTTAACTGGTAGTAAAGTATTTATGCAGTTTCAAAACAAGAATTAAGTCAAAATGCAAAACAATATAAACCCCAAACAGAATTAAAAAGTAAAGTAAAATGTAATAAACAAAATGACAAAAATAAGATGAGGGTAACCGCAAATATCGATGTTTAAAGTTTAATGTTGGAATGGCGCCAAAAAGAACAAAGTCAAAGATCATAGTAGTCCAGAACCTAGGCACAATTTGAGGCTGACCATGGGGGGGATACACCACCATGATCTTCCAGGTCAAAAAATTTACTTTCTGACTTTAGTCCTTTAAGTCCCAATCCACCACAGGAGTACACTTGTAAAAGCTCCTCAGGAGAGGCACTTAGAGGCTTACACGGTGTCAGGCAGAGGCCAGCACCGGTTAATTTACCACTGGGCAGTTGCAGGAAAGGCCTCTTGTTGCTTGTTGTGTCCCTGTAGCTTAACTCTTAGTCACCCTTACGACCCTTAGAGTCAATTATTTATTTGTCGGGGGTACAAGATGGAGTAGGTCCAGTGCTTCAGGGTTCCTCAGTGGTTTTCCTAGGTGGTAGCTGAGCATGGGCCAAACTCCACAACTATACACATTAAAATTAGACATCTCCATTAAGTGATTTAGGAACTTTCCTTTTGTAAGCACTAGGTCCAGCCACACAAGTGGGGTAACATTTTTACCTATTGGGAGCCGTGTGGATGGAAAGTCATGAATCAGCGCAGATTTAGGAACTTTATCTTACAGAAATGTAAGGAAAATTAGTCTTTTAGCCAAAGATTGAGGTTTGCAAGGGCTTTTTGGTAAAACAAAGCAAAAAAAATTTGTGATATAAACGCCAGTTACACCACTTTTGTCTACCCAGGGTGTCTAGTTTTCAGAAATGTCTGGGATTTATAGGTTCATATTGTGTTTTGGGGCTTTTCCTGTTGTGTGCACTAGACGCACCCACACAAGTGGGGTCAAGTTGTTTTAATCAGAAGAAATGCAGTAACATAGAATAGTAGAATATTTATTATTGCCATTTGGATTTTTCTGCATTGCATTTCATAGCTTACAAATGACAGACAGTTTGCAAAATGCCCTCTGTATCACATGTGAAACCACAAATTCAAAAGTGTGCAAACAACTACTGTCCCTAAACTCAGTATCTTGTGTACACTCCAGAAATACATAGGTTTACTTCATATCCATTTGTAATTCTTTTTATTTAACTATGTGAATTGCTGTATAGTCTGTAGATAATAATTGTAATGTGCATCTCCGTTGATGGCTCTGGGTAGCCAATGTTTTCTTTGAGATCCCACAACCTTATTTCTACCCATAACCAGAAAGGATTATTACAGGTAAAGGTAAATTGGGTTTGTAAATCAGAAATTGTGGCAAAAATTGCCAACGAAAACGGCGTCACATATGGCTTTTTTCTTACGCACGTTCTTTCGTTTTTTATTTAAACAGGTAATTTCTTCGAGATAACCTTGAGGATTCGACACAAATAATCTCTTCTTGAATTCACATGTTTGTCTAATTTTCAGAAATGTATAACTTTCATAAATCACCCTTGGGGTTGGCACATGTGTCTACCACAAACTGCAAGTAGGGTGAAACTAAAAAAAAATCAGAAAAATGGATCACCTCTTTGAAAAATGCAAAACACTGTGATATTTTTTTTTATATAACTGCTTTTTGCTGAAAGCAGGAAAGATTGTGATCCTAGCACAACAAACATTTTATTGAAGCTATTTTTAGAAAAAGAAAAAATAGGCTTTCTTACACACAACTCCACATTTTCCCACCAAACAAAATGTGTCTATAGTTTGGCTATTTTCTCAGTTCGCTCCACTGGAATTCACAAACCCTGAATACCTTTCGAATCCCCAGGATGTTGGCAAAAAAATTATGCAAGTTTGGTGGATACCTTACGTGGAAAAAAAGTTATGAAGATTTAAGGGCAAAGTACCCCAAACATTGAAAAACTGCTTAGCACTGAAGTGAAACATGCCTGGCAGTCAAGTGGTTAAAAGGCAATAGTGGAATAGACTTCAGATTTAAATCACACTAATAGGATTTCTCCCACCCCACACTTTATTTATTTTTTGCTTTTTTAAACGTTATCAGTTTTTATTTAGGCAGTACTACACTTAAGGAATACGTGTAACAAGAGGTCTGTTGCAGTCTTATACTCAACACCACCCATCTCAAGTATACTTTCTCAAAGCAGACTTGAGTCCCGACACACAATAGCAGAGGAGAGCTAATTGTTCTCCTACAGTCAAGGGCTTGGTGTTAGTGGGAGGTAATTTAGTTATTATCACTGTACATAATACTACACCAAATTTAAATCAGGGTCTTCACATTTTGTCAACTTTCTTTAGGCAACACCAGCTAGTATCTTTGGACTTTGATGCCGTCAAACATCAATGTGATAAAAATCAATGAACCTAACAGAATTATTTTAGGGTTAGTTCCTATAGCAATAGCGTTTAATAAGTAGAAAATTAACTTTCACCCACTTCCAGAACAGCTGAATCTTACATGCAAGGTTGTGTGAAAAAACTGCCCGTCTGATCAGTGCCTCTCAAGCACTAATCATTCTGTTATCCCAAACTGCATCCATTCTGTATAGATATAATAGATCCCATGCAAAGCTTTAAATGTCATTTATCTGAAACTAAGGCCTGACTTGCCCCTCCCTATGAATTGGATGTACCTCTTCCCATTCCTTATCATCGTATCCAGGTCACTAGATAAGTTACCTCACACTATGGAACTTACCCAGTTGGACCATAGACAGTCCAACAACTGCAGTATTGTTATCCAACGTTTTATAAATTAGGGGCACTGAATTTTTGATAAACAGATCAGTCAGTACTCCATTTTCCACTAGATAACAGTCCTTGATTAATGTATTTGTCAATGTGGTTAGTCAAAGCGTTAATCGTTGTAATATAAAACATCTTTAGTTTTAACTAGTGCAACCAGGAGCATAATTGTACAAATGTCTTTACAACCTCCTGACCCCACACATTATCCAGTTTGGAGATTCTTTCCCGATCCCTTTTACTTAACTCCTTGACATGTTTCAGTTGTAGCAAACTGTCACAGGTCTAAATGAAGGTAGCACTGGTCAAAATACCTTTACAACCCCGTTTTTTTAGCCGGATGTTCCAAGCTGGTTGATGGGCTGGCAGTTTGTGTGAAACACGTCCTTGTAAAACAAATACTAGGGTAACCCCCAACCACTAAGCATGGAGGTTGGTTTTTAAACAAGGTTCCAGTTACAACAAACAACCACTCAGTCACCATCACCACTTATGTAAATATGATAGATAATATATTAGTCATTAAAGTAGCACTCTTAAACTTGAAAAGTTTGAGAGCTTTAAAACTGCTGGTTCAGAGTAGGGGCAGATATATTAACAGTGGATATAATACAATGTATACACAACAGTACAGAAACAAATACGATATATTCAACTGTGGTCAGGAAGATAATTAATGGAGAGTGTATACAAAGATCTAATTGAGTTTCCAAAAAAAGAAAAATCATATCATATTTTCAGATCAGAGACAAATAATCAAATACGATTGTACAACTTTACTCGAGAAAATCATTATTGCTTATGTTGCACTCACTTTTAATAGTTGGAAAATATCTGTGTATTTACACTTAAGGCAAAGCAGGGTCAGGAGGTTCATGCAATTATAAGCAAGTTGTGATATTTTAAAGAAAACCGTCTCCCACTGGAAGAAACTGAAGGGGTTTTCTAATGTCAATGTCACAATCTAATATGTTAGGGCGGCGTTAGCTTGGACAGCCACAAATGTATTTTTTAACAATGTGGTTGAGGAGGAATCATGCAAAAAAATTACAGTAGTCAGTCCTTGGGCTGACTGCTATTCCGATCATTATTTCCCCTTATCGATTTCAAGAGGTGTAGGGGTTCTCCAGAGTGTATATATGTATCAGCTTCTATGGTGCACTGCTACCAAAAAAGTGTTTGGTTATACTCAACGATTCCTATTTCAGATTTTAATATGCTTTATTACCAATGACCAGGCCACATTATTGCCTTCATCTGTTAGAGAGATGGATTATACGGAAATGTATAAGCAGGACTACATCTTCCTATGTGCATTTGAATCTGAATCTCAAAATAGTGGTTTTCTAATCAATATTAAGTTCCAGAAAACTTTTATTTGTACAGTCCTTTACATGTATCGAATACTCTTCTGGTACAGGATGAAGATTTTATGTTCTTGCAAAACCACTTCAGGGCTCTGGTAGAGACATTATCTGCAATGTCCATCAAGTTCTGATAGTCTCCTGTGAAACCTGCTGTTTTCTGTGTGAGTAGGTCCTGTATGGCTTCATGCCCCTCATCTGCTGAGTTTCATCTCACATCCACACAAGCGCTGTTGCAGCATCTGTTTTAGTACTAGAATATATTTTCTCTATGCACGTTTATTATGGGTTTAGAACAACTTTTTCCAGTAATGCTGCTATAATAAAGCTTTAGTAATAAGCCTACAGATCAAGTTTTGAATAGTGTATTAAGAGGGTTGTTAAATCCATTGTCCTGTTACTGGGTACAATGAGTAATTGATTGCTGCTGTTCAGAATCTGATGGGTGAATAAACGACATATTTAATGGGCGAATTTGGTGATAAACGTAAAAAAAGAGGATAACGAAATGAGAAATCTAATGGGTTAAAGAAGAGAATCAACAATGAACCTACATTAAGTACACTTAAAAATGTAGCTAATATAAGAGGAGTAAGAGAAAGCCCTAGTTAACAGGAAGATACAAATGCAAAGCAAACTGTTGAATTTCGATTTCCTGTGATTGCAGCAGCAACAGACTGTCACCCAAGCCTACATTTCTGAGAATAAGAAACAAATTATAGAAGGAGCCAAAAGGCCTAAAAAAGCAAGGCTCAGTGGGCTTGAGCAATAAGCTTTTACAACAGCTTCAACTTCTCATAGCGAAGAAAAAAAAATTAAATGAAGAAGAAAAAGCCTTAAAGAAGTGAACCACGCGTGTACGGATTCAGCATAGACACAAAATGCAGAGGGAAATGGGATGATGTTTAGGAAGAATGGGGCACAATGAAAACTGAATCGTCTGTAGAACAGGGCCTTTAGAAAGCCAGGAAAAAAAGGATAGCAAACCTGAAAGGACGCACTTCCAAGTGTTGGAGTTCATATTTCTCAACCCTCATTGTGGACACATTCTTATTTTCTGTCAAGACACACACAAAAAGTGTATTTCATACGAATATGAAAATGCTGAACCTTTCCTAACAGGTATGAAGACTGTAGCCCTGACAACATTGGGATCACAAATAACAATTTACTGTTTACTCACACTATAAAAAAAACTTTAACAGCAATAGGAGTTGAAACTTACAAAGATGAGCATAAACCCCCTTGAATGTATGCATTAAGCACTTGATACTAACGGCTCGGCCCCTACGTGCTCTAGGCAAGGAAAGCAGCATTAGATTAAATCCAAAATTACTCACAGGGTATGCAGTCTCACTCAGGAGCTGTCAAATTGCTTCTTCTGAGGAGCAGGGTAACCCAGATACTGACTGCCATGGGACAGGATTATTTCTATATGATAAAATTTCTCTTCTCTGATTCCGAAGTGGCAAAGGGACACTTTGGACCAGGCATCTTCAACCAGTAGCTTGTGGCCTACCAGTAGCTCTCCAGGTACATGTGAGTTGCTCTCCTGCATGCAACCTTCTAATATAGAAGCTTTTGCTTGGCTGAAATATTATTTTATACAAGAACTAAAAATCATGTATTCAAGAAGAAAATATGTATATTTTTAGAACTCATAAGGTGATGTTTAGGAAATTTTTCAAATTTAAAGCTATTATTTGAATTGGAGAGATGTATTACTCATATTATTACCTTGGTGCCAGGGGGCTGCAGCTATGATAGTTATGTATTGCCCATGTAGATGCATTCAAAATTGATAGTGCACTTATATCTTTACTGCTGGCAACCCCGCCTAATGCACTGATATGATCACTGTTGACAATCCTGGATGGGGTGGTCACAATAACATCACTAACTGTAGATTGGGGTGATTTTTGTTGAACTCAAGTAGCCCTTATTACAGAACAAGTTGGAGACCCTTGCTTTGGACCAACCCTGCTGAGGTGGGCTGGGGGGCACCAGGTTCTGCCTGAATTATCCTGTCCCATAAGAGGGAGGGAGCAATAAATGCTGATGCTCATACAGTAAACTCAATGACACAAAGGATCATCCAAAGGCACTTGGTGACCAGAAAAAAAGTGTTCTAAGTTAATACTGGGCCGCGTGGATATTGCCCCACCTACCATGAAGTTGAGTACACCTTTGGTTGACCACATGTAATAAATGAATAGTTAGTGCCATCTGTCTATGCACCAAAGCAGGGCCATTAAGCCCTAGAGGTGCTGATTCTACAGAAGTATGCTCATATCCCCACGGTCGAGTACATTAGAGGCACAATGTAAACTCAGAACTCATTACACACGTCAGCGTCCACTATATTTGAGAGTAATGGGATCAAGGAGGAAGTAAAGTCGGCAAAAGGTTTCTAGAACACCATTCGTTCACAAGTGGACTGTGTAACTATCAATGCCCTGAACAGGGTCTAAAATTAGTAAATTTATGCTTAGGCGCTGAACCAACCTCTGAATGGGCCAGTTCATGCCCTAGGCGTTTCCCATGTTATATTTGCTTTGGCGACCTCCAAGTTGCCAACATCGTTGAATGTGAATGCAGTGATCCCACCTCCCCCCAGGTGCTCACGTTCACAGTTAGAATCAGTGGCCCTTAGAAGCTGCTACTATATGATACATTGTGAAGCTAGGTGGGAAACTAATAAAGATTCTCTATAATCTCCTAAATTTTAGGCCCCCAAAATGCCGCTAATGTCTCCTAAGTAGGTGCAGTGTAAAGTTACCGATTACTTCTGTCCACTGAGACAACTCGTCTACAACGCTTTAAATAATTTAACAAATGACTGCATCCTTGGGATGGTGGTCTGAGTACAGATCACTGAATGAATGGCACGAACACATTTGATGATAATAGTTAAACGAGAGCCCAGAATGCAAAAGTTGCATCCCAGGTACAATGAGTTATCTGGAAATCCCAATTCAGTGAAGACTAAGCACCAACTAACCTTTAAATGGACAGGGACCAAGTACCTGCACTTCATTAATTTGAAGGGAAAAGTGCCTGCACATCTCAGCACTTGTGCAATTCTTTTATTAAAGACTACCAGCACTTCTCCGTAGCAAGCAGGTACTCAGAGCTGAGGAGTACCTTCACATTTAGTCATCTAAAAAAAACTCAGTGCCCCCTTGATTGAAGTGGTAAGACCCCCTACTACTGGTGCTGTGTCGTTCCTAGCTGCACATACGGGAGACTAGACTCAACATGGCATTTAAGGTTCCCCAGGAGAAGGTTAGAGTCCAAAGTACTAATCCCCACAGGCTACACTCAGTGACCATCGCTACCACCCTCTCTTCTTGCATAAGGTCGGGGCAATGATTGATAACTGAACCCCGCCGCCATTTTACAACTGCCACTCGGGTCCCCACCGACTGTCACAGCCCCTTCATTCACTCTATTAAGACCCCCTCCTCCCTTCTAAATCCGCTATCTCCAAAATCCAGACTGCCAACGGAGGAGGCTTTAGAACTGTGCAGCCACTTCCTCCAAGGGGCGGACAAGGGGCGGACACCACCAAGGGAAACGCCCCCGCTCTGCTCACCAGCCGGTACTTGTACGGCGGCATGCGGGAAACCGTAATAATTACTTGCCGCCATCTTGGTGTCTTCTCAAAACTAAACCCGGCCGGTGAAAAAGGGGGAGGAGCTCTGAGCAGGTCATCTGCCGGACTGACAAGGAGCGGTACAAAAGTGGGTGGTAATGGACGGAGCATCTGAACCAATCAAACGCTCACACCCAGTCAAAAGATCTGGGTTTAATCCATCACCGTTCTTTAGCCCACTCTGCCACCCCAGTTCAGACATGGCTATATGCAAATCAGTCTGACCCTGTGCCTCATGGGAACAGTCCAGCCCGAACTGCCAAGCCATGCCTTCCCTGGACCGGAAACAAGCTTCCGAGGACCGGTTTCTGGCATTCCAGCCGTCTTCAGCCCGGCTTGCTTGAATCCAGTGGCAAAGTGAGCAAGAGACTCACGTCTGAGCATACCCTGCCACACTTATGGCGGCCAAAAGCGGTACAAAAGGGGGTGGTGATGGACGGAGCATCTGAATCAATCAAACACTCACCCCCAGTCAAAAGATCTGGGTTTAATCCATTACCGTTCTTTAGCCCACTCTGCCACCCCAGTTCAGACATGGCTATATGCAAATCAGTCTGACCCTGTGCCTCATGGGAACAGTCCAGCCCGAACTGCCAAGCCATGTCTTCCCTGGACCAGAAACAAGCTTCCGAGGACCGGTTTCTGGCATTACAGCCGTCTTTAGCCCGGCTTGCTTGAATCCAGTGGCAAAGTGAGCAAGGGACTCACGTCTGAGCATACCCTGCCACACTTATGGCGGCCAAAAGCGGTACAAAAGGGTGTGGTGATGGACGGAGCATCTGAATCAATCAAACACTCACCCCCAGTCAAAAGATCTGGGTTTAATCCATCACCGTTCTTTAGCCCACTCTGCCACCCCAGTTCAGACATGTCTATATGCAAATCAGTCTGACCCTGTGCCTCATGGGAACAGTCCAGCCCGAACTGCCAAGCCATGTCTTGCCTGGACCGGAAACAAGCTTCCAAGGACCGGTTTCTGGCATTCCAGCCGTCTTCAGCCCGGCTTGCTTGAATCCAGTGGCAAAGTGAGCAAGGGACTCACGTCTGAGCATACCCTGCCACACTTATGGCGGCCAAAAGCGGTACAAAAGGGGGTGGTGATGGACGGAGCATCTGAATCAATCAAACACTCACCCCCAGTCAAAAGATCTGGGTTTAATCCATCACCGTTCTTTAGCCCACTCTGCCACCCCAGTTCAGACATGGCTATATGCAAATCAGTCTGACCCTGTGCCTCATGGGAACAGTCCAGCCCGAACTGCCAAGCCATGTCTTCCCTGGACCGGAAACAAGCTTCCGAGGACCGGTTTCTGGCATTCCAAATCCAAAATGCACCGGGGGATTGCGTGGATTGGGCTGGGGTGCTCCTTTTTGCATGTAAATAGCGCTGAGGGAGCGGGCCGCCCTTAGGTCTCTGCCCTGCGGCCTGCCAGTGTGGGTGTGCGGGAGGCTGTGCTGCCTCCCTCCGATCTTGGCCGGTGACCGGGTCTCTGTGGGGTTGCCTGCGGTCTAGTGCTGGGAGGCGGGTTTGCAGCCCCCGCGTGTCAGTGCCGCAGACCTACCTTCCCGCTGAGGGGTGCAACGTCCATTGCTGCACGGAGAGGTCTTCTGCTGTGTGCCTGTGGACGCAGTCTGCTAGTGGCCGGGCTTGGCTCCATTGTGTAGTGCACTGCGTGGACGGCGACACCGTTATTGAGCGGAGATTTCAGTGACCGGTAGGCCCCACGCTGGAGACGTATTTGTACTCCAGGCTGCCTCTGGAGTTCCTGATCATTGAGGCGCTGTGACTCCTGTGGTGATTCGACCTTGTGATGCTGCAGGAACAGATCACTCCTGCAGTGGGGCGCTGCCAAGTGCTGATCAGATGCGGGTCTGATTTGCTGCCTCCTCTGCCCCTCATCTTTGTGGTGGCGATATTGAACGGGATTGCAGCCCCCCACTTTCGCTTCTCCTGTATTTGAGACATTGCTGCCCTGCCTGGCCTCCACCTGCAACCCGTTGACTGCCTGCTAATGATCAGACTACCATTGCTGCCACAATTCTATTAGCTGTCCATGCAGCACTGCTCACCCCCTTATGCGGCTGTGCCACTATATCAGTCACATGCAGTGTCTACACCTCTCTTGCTGGCCCGGTTTTGATCTGAGACCTGCTGCCTGACTGGCATTTTTCCTATGTGCGTGCCGGGCTGGTATTATTGGTGGTGATTTGCTGGTACACTGCAATAATCTGGTGCTGCAGACTGCTCTGTGACTCCTTCCTCTCGCCATCTCGTCATATCCCTGTGTCGTGGCGTCTGGCAGAGAGAGACTCAATTCCTTTTTTGTTTTTCTGTCTGGGCCTAGCTCTGACCATCACAGACTCAGACATCATCATGGGTAAATCCGAACGTGGCCAGCCGTGTCTCACGTTTGAACCACGCAAAACCAGCCAGGTCTCTCAACATGCAGCTTCCGATTCTGAGGCGGACGCTCCCGCTGACCATCTCCCTAACATTGACAAAACCGTCCTTGCTGTCCAGGCTACTCTCCAATCCATAGATGGGAAGATTGACCATCTGAATTTATGCTTGGATCATATGTCTGTGAAATTGGACAAAGACACGCAACGCCTGGGGGAAGCGGAGACACGAATCTCAGACGCGGAGGTCGGTCTGCAACAAGTTAATAAAAAAAAGCGACATCCATGGAAAAGGTGCTGGTAGTCATACAGGCCCATAATGAAGACTTGGAAGTTAGAGCACGCCGCAACAACTTGCGCATTACGGGCCTACCAGAGTCCAGGAACACGGGCCGCCTAGAAACAAACGTGGAAAATCTTCTTTGTGAGATCTTTGGGGCGGAGCAGTTGTCCCAGGTCCTGATCGTGAAATGGGCCCACCGTTCTCTGGCTGCTCGCCCACCTCCGGGTGCGCCGCTGCACCCTATCATTGCCCGCCTTTTGAATTATAGAGACCGTGACACTGTGCTCCAGCTGGCTCGTGAGAAGGGCTCCATCACACAGCAAGGGAATAACCTTGCCTTCTACCCTGGCTCAGAGAGAGTATCAGCTCGAAAAAAAAACTCCTCATGGCAGTAAAAATACCTTTTGCCATGCTGTATCCTGCAAGATTACGCATCGAAGTCAATGGAAAGCACAAGTTCTTCACCTGCCCTAAATCGGCGATGGATTTTGCAGGGAACATTACAAGACGCAGTCGATCCCCAAAATCTGTGGCAGGAGTGTTGACGGGGGAACTAGTGAAATGACAGATGAGCGATAATGCCTGTAGACCGCATGTGATAATCTGATTTAGTTTCTTGTGTTACTTTACTAACTGGGATGACGTCCATTAGCCGCATTGTCTCACTGAACTCTAATGCCTGTAATTTTGATATTTGACATGTATTGACATAATAATGATTATGATGTTTTTGCTATGTTTGCTCTGCGCTGATGGCTTTTTTCAGTTAGGCGATGCAAACTCAACAATTGGGCAGAGGTGGATATCATGATGGTTTGGCCACCTCCTTTTTCACTGGGAGGGAGACTGTGCTCAGGCGCCCCCCCCCCCCCCCTTATGGGTATTCCCCACAACTGGTTACTCCCTTGGCATTACACTTGGAAATTGTTCCTGGGGGTTTGGGAAGGCTTTGGCATGTTGGGGCCGCTGAAGAAGGTGGGGGGTGCTGGTGGGTGGGGGGGTGTTGTAGGGGTTGTTAACATGACTGACTCTTTTCTAAATCCTTTAAAAGATGCATGTACATAACATCACTCACTTACACGGTGGGGATAGGCTGTTTTGAGGCATTGGCGAATTTCTGTATCTGGAATAACTTGCTCCAATCATACATAGCAATGTGATGTCCATCTCTTGTTTAGCATAGAATGTACGGGGCTTAAATCTGATAGAGACTACTAGCCTCAGATTTCTTAACGTAGGATCATCTCCAGGCATAAGACTAGATCTGGAAAATTTTCTTTGCCACAGCATCTCTGCACACCGGGGGCGGTACCATGTGACTCTGCCCTGGCGTCGTCGGCAGGCGTGACGTCAGTGAGGTCACATAAGCCCTACCCCGGACTGCCGACGTCAGTTTTTTCTCTATTCCGCGTGCATCGTGGATCTGTATCGTGTCTTGGCTTGTTTTCAGGCCTCTTTTCCATGCTTTGCTTCGAGGAACAGTGTGCGAATGCCTTCGGCCTTCAAGACGTGTACTGCTTGTGCATGTCAGATGTCGGCGACGGACCCTCACTCTATATGTATGAGGTGTTTGGGCGAGCACCATGACTCTATGGACTGCGAAGCTTGTCAGCACCTCAAACTGAAGTCCCAGCGGGAGTGCCAGATGAAATTGCTGTCGGCCCACTTGTCCAGGTCGGTGTCATCCCAGCGTCTGTCCCCTACCTCGGAGTCCAGAAACCGCTGATTCCGTCTGCGGCATCGCCCTGCGCCATGGCCCCAAGGGCATCGCTCGGCAGCTAGTAGGTCCTGTAGCTTGCCTCCGAGGTCTTGTCCTCGTTCGGCGGAGGGTGCGGTTTCTGCTCGGGACGTGCGACCCACCAGTCGCCCCCCTAACCGCCGTTTTCCGGCACCCGGTGACTAGGGCCCAAATGACAGCCCATGCTGTGGCGCTGCAGGCTTCTTTGGCTCCTCCTCCACCTCCAGAGACGTCCGCGGATCCCTTGCCTTGCGCAGGGGCCATCTGCAGGGTCGCTGGCGGCTTCGGCCCCGGCGTCAAAGGTTTTGGCTTCAGGTTGTAGGTGGGTGGTGTCTTCGAGGGGTAGTCCTTTGGGGCCCCACTCTTCGACCCGTGGTGGCCCTGCCTTGCTGCAAATCCTTACAGGGCTCCCTGTGGCATCACAGGAGGTCGCTGGGACTCAGGGCTTATCCCCGAGCCCCCCTTGGCCCTCTGAGCAGGTGGCTGCCTCACCAGAGACTGAGCTGGCGCCATTTCGGCACCAACGGCTTTCCTCCCCGGCCCTGGCGGTGCCGCGGGTGGAGGCAGGGGTGCTTTCCCGAGCCCCTCTCGGTCCTCCACGCGGGAGTGAGGTCGAGCCGGCGCCTTTTTGATGCCGTTCCTTAGCTGAACCAGCTCAGAGCTGTCCCATTCTCCTAGAGAGCACGTGGTGGAGGAGGTCGACTTGGTGCCGCCAATGCCCACTCCGGCGCCAGTCGTCGTTGAGCAGGCTCCTGTGGAGGACTCCACGGTGCCGTAACGGCATTGGGACCTAGATTCGTCTCCTGAGGCTCCTTCTTCTCTGGAGGTGTGTCATCTGTTGGTCTCTTCCTCTCTGGAGACGTGACGCCGCATGGTTGCCTTTTAACCGGCATCTTCCAGGGAGGGCTCTTCGCCGTCCCCGCGGCCTAAACTCTCGGACCCTTCCTGCCGCAGCTCGCATTTTGTTTTTTTTCACCAGCTTCCCCAGGGGCCCCTCAGGTCCCCCACTCGTCCAGGGATCCTGCACCATTTCAGGGCTGGCTACTTCCGGACTTGGGGAGGGACGGCTCTATCTAGGGCCGTCGCCCATGGAGGAGTTGCGTTCTCCCCCGCAGCGCCCTACGGAGCCCAGTTTTTCCTTTGTTTGGGCTATTTCCACGGCCGCTGGCATTTTGCCGATGGGTGAACTTGTCACCCGTTCCCTACTGATAACCTCTTGGAAGTCCTCCACCAGGGCTTTGGTGGACGGGAGCTGTTCCTTCCTTTTGAAGCGTCGCTCCACAATTCTCTTCTGGGGGCTTTGGGGCGTCCTACCACGGATAATCCGGTGCCTCAACCACTCCTACATGCCACTGTCCTGCTCCACACCACCCAGTCTGCCTTTCCTTCCACCCTTCTACTCAAGGCTCTCTTCTGCGGACTGCCTTTCCGTCCTTGCCTGTGTTGTTGTTTCCTCCATCTCGGGAGGCCCGGTGGTTGGATTCATGGGGGCATAACGTCTTCGCTTCTTCCAGTGCTGCCTGGCGGGCGCTCAACACTCTGTGTGTGTTGGCTAGGGCTACTTCAAGCCTGTGGGATTCTGTGGAGTCCCTTCTTTCTCATGTCTCCCATGAGGGTGCCAGTGCTGATCTGTGGCACCATGTGTTGGATGATAGGGAGTTGGCCGCATTTATTCTCCGTGCGGCCTTGGATGTTGCCAATGCTCTCGGCCGTGCTATGGCCACTTCTGTGGCTCTCCGTTGCCATGCTTGGCTGCAGGATGCGTTTTTTCCCGAGAATATTAGGGAGCGTCTGGTTGACCTGCCCTTTGATGGGGTCCTTCTGTTTAGCACTCATGCAGACTCTGGCATTCAGCGTCTCCTTGCGGGGCTCCGTCCTCCTCCCCCTCCGTAGGCTGGTTTGTTGATCCTCCGGGGCTTGATGGGAGGCGTTATCCCACCCGCTCCTGGAATCTGGTGGTTTGAGTGGCCCGTTGGTATGTTCTGTGTGGCTTGATGTGCCTTCGGGGTCTCTTAGTTGGCCCCTCTCTTCTTTTGGCTGCTAGTTCAGCCCTTTTTTGGCAAGTGGTATTTTTTGGCTGATTGCTAAGTTGTCTGTGGTTCCTGTTGCAGGTCTTATGTTCTTGTTCTCTGATGCGGGATTTTTTCCCTAAGAGTGGTTTCCAAGTTTTCTTTGGGATGTGTCATACCCTAAGTGGGGTACTGGTAGCTATTGTATAGCTCTGTTCTATGCTGGGGGGGTGAACTCCCCTTGTGGGCTCCTCGCCTTTCCTTTCATCACTGTATGCCGCTGATGTGGTTCTTCATTCTTGTTGGAATCAGGGTCTGTCGTTTCAGTATCTGCTGCATTGCTGGGCCAGCTTTGACATGCCGTTTTGCAGCGTTGTGCTGTGTTGTTTTCCGTCATTTTTGTCCTGCGTTTCTGCCTGGTCCTCTGTCTGGTATTCCAGGGAGGAACAGGATTTTCTGGTGTTTTCCTGCGTTCTGGTGGGCGGCCATGGTACATTCTACGTATTTCCCCTCCTATTCTCTTCTGACTGGTTCCACTTCTTCGTGGGTCAGGTTTAGGTCCGAAACGACCTCCATTTTGGGGTTGTTCTGGATTCCCTGGCTTTTGCCTTCGTCATGCGCTCGGCTTGGTCTTGGCGCTCGGCTTCATAGTACTTGCCAGCTGCCGGCTGCGCACGCCTGCTCTTTCTGGTCCACAGCTGGGGGACTTGGGGTGGACCCTTTTGCTCCTGACTCTTTGTCTGCTGGAGCCTTGCAAGACTACGTCTTTCTTCTCACGCCTGCCTTTCTCGTCTGTGGAGCCGTTCCTGCCTTGTCTGCTGCCTTGGGGCTGTGGCCGGTTCTGCTGTCCCTTTCACTGTCCATGGGTGTTTTCCTGTGAAGGGCTTGCCTCCACTTCTACCTCTTCTCCTTAAAGTTTTGGGGTGATTCTTTTCTTCCTCGGTACTCCTCTGCCGTTGTCTATCCCTCCGGGGCTTTCTGGTGGATGTTCCTGGTACTTTGGAGGGCCTGGGGGAGTCCTGGCCTCCTCTCGCCTCTACCTTGCTTCCTTCTGTTTGGTGGGGGGGGAAGCTGAGCCGCCCTGCTTGTCCCCATCACACGTCCCCTGCTGAGGCCTTTGTTCCTTCCTCCTGGGAGGTTCTCTCGCTGGCCCTCCTCCCTTCTGGGTACGGCTAGGGTATCTATTGTACGTTAAGGAATCTGCGGCTAGTAGTCTCTATCAGATGTGCGAGTTACTTACCTTCAGTAACAATGTACCTGGTAGAGACGATTCTAGCCGCAGATTCCTTCACGACCCACCCTTTCTCCCCGTTCTAAGCTGGGACCTCCAGCTTGGTCTTCTACACTCGTCTGCCTCCAGGTGGGTTTGTCTTCTGTGACTGCCTTCTCTCACTTCCTTCCTAGTGGGATACTTTCTTTTGTTTGTTGATTCACTGCTTGCTTGATGATGTCATGGATACTTTGGTGTCCCTGCACCCTGGTCTTCTAGTGTGGGGCCTTTCATGCCCTTCTCCTTTTCATTGCTTGAACTTTCCGACTCCTCTGCAGTCCTCGGATTTGGGGTCTCTTGGCTGTGCCTCTGCCCTTAGCTCTTATAGGGGATGCACCTCTCCCTGTTGGTGTTGTCTTGGGGTAATTTGTTGTTACTCTTCTGTTCTGGCCTTGTTGTGCTTCACTGTTTCTGGACTGTGGTTGCAGGCCTCTTTGTCTGCTCTGACGTTTTTACACATACTTTTCTGCCCCAAGGGAGGAGGTAATATTTGCTTGAAGGGTTGCTTCCCAGTAGCTGTGTTCTGCTCTTCCCTTCTATGACTTTAGGTACCACAGTGCCTGGCACTCTCCCGATTGGTACTGTTCCTCACCATTTGCTTTTCCCTTTCTGTTTATTTGATTTTTTTGCACACTGTTCCTATATTCTTTTTGTTTGTGGTGGCTCCTCGTTGTGGCGTGGAAAATTTCTCCAAAGAAAACTGCCATTGGCGCGCCGGCGTAGGGCTTATATGACCTCGCTGACATCACGCCCGGCGACGATGTCAGGGCGGAGTCGCGTGGTACCGCCCCCCGGCGCGCAGAGATGCTGTGGCAAAGAAAATTTTCCGGATCCAGTCTTACGCCTGGGGATAATTCTATGTTAAGGAATCTGCGGCTAGAATCGTCTCTACCAGATACATCGTTACCGAAGGTAAGTAACTCGTCCTACACCAAAAAAGATTAGTCAGGTAATGGCGCACTTGGATCGCCATGGGATTGGCAATGTCCTTATACAAGAAACGCACCTGACACAAACCACTGATAGGCTGGTGGGGTGTCGTTGGGCTGGTTACCGGCTTGCTTCTTCCTATTCATCCTATAGCCGTGGGGTTCTCACCCTTGTCAAAAAAGTCCTCCCCTTCACTGCAATCCAAACTCATGCCAACGCTGCAGGGCGCTATGCCGTTATACATGGGAAGCTGATGGGCACACTTGTTACTATTGTCATTACCTATGGTCCCAACATAGATGACCCTGCTCTTTATGAGCGTATTTTTGTTGTTCTACGCGGGCTCCTGGATCCTGTAGTTCTCTGGGGTGGGGGCCTAAATACACATCTGGATCCAACTAAGGAGAAATCCAGCGGCAGCGAGGGTCACTCTCCTGGGGCAGCTTGTGCGATATGGGATGGAATGGCGAACTTGGGACTGCTGAATATCTGGCGCCATAGACATCCTGACACGCTGGAGGGCACACATGTTTCCACAGTACATGGCAGCTGGTCCCGCCTCGACTACTGGCTAATGAGTGAGGGGCAGCGGGCTGGGTAACCGATGTGGTTGGGTTGCTGCATACACTATCGGATCATTGTCCTGTCCACCTCACCCTTACTATCCCGCAGACTGTCCCCAGGGCCTTCACGTGGTGCTTTAGGCCTGAAGCGCTGTTGGACCCTATCTATATGGAGACGGTTTGTGAGGCTATCACACAATATTTCACACACAACAAGGGGTCTGTGGATAGAGCTGGGGTGCTTTGGGAGGGATTTAAAGCCACTATTCTGGGCATTTGCATAGGCACGACAGCTGGTATATTAAAAGATCTGTGAGGATAGTTGGCTAAGGTGGAGACATCTCTGAAAAAATTGGAGCAGGATTATGAAGCGGCGGCTTGTGAGGCGACCCTAGCTTCTATTAAAGACGCTGTACTTGAACATGCAAAATTGGCAGAGGAAGAGATGAGGTATATTTCCAAATGGCATGTAGCTCGCGCCTATGGAGAGGATGGTAGGTCGGGACATCACTTAGCTACTAAGATTAAACACCGCATGGAGAGGGCAGGTCATTACTAATGTCACAGACGATGCGGGCCAAGACCACATGATTATAGACCTCCCAAGGCGAGACTGGCGTTGCCAACCTCGATGAATATCTCTCGCAGATAGCCATCGCATGGCTGTCAGATGGTCAGAGGGAATACCTCAATGAACCGATCACGGTGGAAGATACTCGAATGGCGATAAATGCCTTACCCAATAAGAAAGCACCAGGCCCCGACGGGTTTCCCTGTGAATTTTACAAAGCTTATGCAGAGGAACTCACCCCTTATTTATTAGAAATGTATGCTGAAGCGTACGATTTACGATTCAAAATGGGGGTGGTGATGAACAGAGTGTCTGAATTAAGCAGACCACTCTTACCCAGTCAAGAGATCAGGGCTTGATCCATCACCGTTATTTAGCTCACTGCATCACCCCAGTTCAGAAACTGGCTATATGCAAATTAGTCTGACCCAGTGCCTCATGGGAACAGGGCAGACCAAACTACCAAGCCAATTCTTCACCGGAAAGGAGACAAGCTTCCGGGGACCGGTTTCTGGCATTTCAGCCGTCGTCGGCCCGGCTTGCTTGAATCCTGGTGGTGCAGTGAGCAAGGGACTCATGTCTGAGTATACCCTGCCACACTTGTGGTGGCCAAAAACGATTCAAAAAGGGGGTGGTGATGAACAGAGTGTCTGAATTAAGCAGACCACTCTTACCCAGTCAAGAGATCAGGGCTTGATCCATCACCGTTATTTAGCTCACTGCATCACCCCAGTTCAGAACCTGGCTATATGCAAATTAGTCTGACCCAGTGCCTCATGGGCACAGGGCAGACCAAACTACCAAGCCAATTCTTCACCGGAAAGGAGACAAGCTTCCGGGAACCAGTTTCTGGCATTTCAGCCGTCGTCGGCCCGGCTTGCTTGAATCCTGGTGGTGCAGTGAGCAAGGGACTCATGTCTGAGTATACCCTGCCACACTTGTGGTGGCCAAAAACGATTCAAAAAGGGGGTGGTGCTGAACAGAGTGTCTGAATTAAGCAGACCACTCTTACCCAGTCAAGAGATCAGGGCTTGATCCATCACCGTTATTTAGCTCACTGCATCACCCCAGTTCAGAACCTGGCTATATGCAAATTAGTCTGACCCAGTGCCTCATGGGAACAGGGCAGACCAAACTACCAAGCCAATTCTTCACCGGAAAGGAGACAAGCTTCTGGGGACCAGTTTCTGGCATTTCAGCCGTCGTCGGCCCGGCTTGCTTGAATCCTGGTGGTGCAGTGAGCAAGGGACTCATGTCTGAGTATACCCTGCCACACTTGTGGTGGCCAAAAACGATTCAAAAAGGGGGTGGTGATGAACAGAGTGTCTGAATTAAGCAGACCACTCTTACCCAGTCAAGAGATCAGGGCTTGATCCATCACTGTTATTTAGCTCACTGCATCACCCCAGTTCAGAACCTGGCTATATGCAAATTAGTCTGACCCAGTGCCTCATTGGAACAGGGCAGACCAAACTACCAAGCCAATTCTTCACCGGAAAGGAGACAAGCTTCCGGGGACCGGTTTCTGGCATTTCAGCCGTCGTCGGCCCGGCTTGCTTGAATCCTGGTGGTGCAGTGAGCAAGGGACTTATGTCTGAGTATACCCTGCCACACGTACGATTTAGGCATGTTACCACCGACTCTCCGCGAGGCACTTATCATCACACTACTCAAAAAGGATAAATCCCCCACTAATTGTGAATCGTAGAGGCCTTTTTCGCTTACTAATATAGATGTAAAAATTCTTTCGAAGATTCTGGCCACTCGTCTCTAGCCACTCATGCAAAAATTGGTCCTGCCAGATCAATCTTGTTTTATTCCAGAGCGTTCTAGCTCCCATAATTTACGGACACTGTTTGCTATGCTTCATACTCTCAATCCTGATCTGCCGGCGGCGGCAGACATGCTCTATGCCGCAAAGGCGTGGGATTCCATAGTATGGGGTCATCTTTTTTATGAGTTACAGCGGATGGGTTTTTCGCCTCTCTTTGTTAATTGGGTGCGTCTCCTATATGCAGGACCCTCGGCGTGCGACAGGGTAGAGGGCTATACTTCTGACCCAATACAAATCACTAGGGGCACCCGACAGGGGTGCCCACTATCACCAATGTTATTTGCCCTGACACTGGTACCCCTAGCTTGCCTTATTAGGCAATCCCACAAGCATGCAGCTCTTAATTTTCTCCATTGGCTGATCATCATCTCTCTTTACGCAGATGATATGTTGCTTGTTATACGTGAACCTGCACTTACCTAGCACCAGTACTGCGTGAGTATATTTATTTAGCTCATTTTTCTGGCCTCCACATTAACTGGTCCAAATCTGTAGTGATGCTGCTGACATAGAGCACTCTGCCACATGAACTTGAATTTCCCCTTGTGTGGGCCACGGATTCGAATCAATATTTGGGGGTATGGGTTCACCAGAACCCAGAGGTTGTTATCTGTGAGAATTACAGGACTGCCACTGTGATGCTGGAACAACATGTGGATAGATGGGTAAAAGTCCCGCCTTCTCTTGCAGACCGTATTGCATTGATCAAAATGGTAGTGTTACCTAATTTTTTTTTTTTTTCAGTAACATACAGCTCCAACTCACGCAACTTATTTTTCAAACTCTACGTACTCTGCTGCTTCGCCTCGTTTGGGATGGTCGACTAGCGTGGGTGAGCTGGAAGACTCTCACACTGGATTACAAGTGCGGGGGTTTCAGTGTACCCAATTTTTATCTCTACTTCCTTTGTGCACATGCACAATCCGCACATTTCTGGTTCACCTTCCATGCTTTTGTCCCGCACGTGGCTGTGGAGCACTGGGATGCACATCCCATTGAGTTCTCTATTAACACATGACCATAGGCCTTCACACCGCAATACCATTAAGTTAACGCTAATAATTCGATGATTGCCACCGGGGAGGCATTGGGCCATGAGGCAGGAAAACTACCATTATACTCCTCGCTATTACCGTTGGCTTATCACTCGAACATATCAGTAACACATCTGCGTACACTGGAGCAGGTAGGCATTGCTAAGCTACGAGATCTATATCCAGGCGGTACTTTTCTGTCTAATACTGACACAGACTATATTCCGAATAAGACACCGCTCTTTGTTTTTTACATACATAGACTGAAAAAGGCATTGCAGATTCACCACCCCACATTCCCGTTGGAAGCACTGGAGACACTGGCGCTGCGTACACTGCCCCTAGCCCCCACCCGACATAAGCTAGTTACTAAACTTTACCGCACTGCTAAGGAAGACAAGCTCCTCTTATGCGATAGGAGCCTTAGCAAGTGGAATGAATGGCTCGACCCACAACTCATGCAGAAAGACTGGGAACTCTGCTGCCAACTCACTAGCGCCCTTACGTCTAATGGAAACTTGTGTATCATACACTTTAAATATCTTCACCAGATTTACTATACTCTGCATAAACTTTTTAAATATAGGCTCCGAGGCACTGATGCTTGTAAACGATGCAGGGCTTTCAGGGCAGATTTCTGGCACCTAGCTTGGACCTGCAGGCGGGTGTCGGAATACTGGGCTACTGTGATTACCAGGTTATCAAAGATCATAGGGATTGTGTTGCAGTGTTCCCCACAAATATACTTACTGGGTCTTGTCCCCTTCCTAAAAGGTGTCGCGGGCAGGCTGACGAGAGTGGCACTGCTTTTTGCTAAGCGACGAGTGGTGATGGTGTGGGATAGTGCGCTGAGCTCCACAGCGGAACAGTGGCTTAGAGATTTGGTATTTTGTAGAGAAAATCTAGTCTTATATGCAGAAGAACTACCATCGTCCTCCAGGCCCAATGACATCTCGGAGCCCTTGTTGATGTACTTGCGCTTTGTTGCCCAGCCAGATCCCCCTGAAAATGAGTCCCTGCGAATATGTGTGCCCCATGCTGTATGTAATGTCAGTCTGTTTAAGTTTTCTCCCATGTAAGCTTAATGTACAGTTATGTGCTGTTCTTTTGATTATCTTTGCATATGGTTGTACCAAAGCTGTTTTTTCCTCCTCATCTGGGCACTGTATGAGACTTTATGAAAATCAATTATTATTTTCTTTTAATGATCCTAGGCTATGTGAAATAATATTACTCCACAGAAAGAGCTATCCCCATCGTATCATGAGTGGGTCTTATTTTCCAATGAAAGAATATAGACAAGCTTTACTCACACACATCTAATAGACATTGTCATATACAAACCACACATTCTTGCCTATCCACTTATTTGCCACTGCAAAAAACAGCACATGTTTGATGTGATGCAAGAGCCTACATTAAAAAATAGATGTGTTTATAATATTCATTTATACATTACATGAAGTAGACCTTAATAGAATGCAAATATTGATTTAACAAGGTAGGCAAACTTTTGTTACTATTCCGTGTTTATGGAGGCCATCAAATTAATATCAGTGATGATGTATCTTATAAAATGCATTTGTGAAGTATAGTGTGCTATCAGGTATGAGTGGAGTTTTTCAACTAGGGATCTCAAAAGTTAGTTATTGTGTTCTGTTTATAATAGTGATCGGAAGCATGCTCCCGGCTTAGTAAGAAATGATAAACCAAACGTTAGCACATGAAAATGTGAGACGTACTTTCTATAGTGGACTCGCCTATTATAAATCCACATGCAATCTTTTCTATTTATCAATGGATAGTTGAGCTTTCAAGTGACACCAATTACATATTAAAGTAAAAGGCAGGAGGAGCTTGGGTGGTATATTTAATAACACTGCTCAAAATCAGCAAAACACATTTTTTGATCCATGAGGTTTCATGGTGTAAGCATTAGTAAGTGTCGGAGATGAATTCAAATGACCAAATTTATGTGTGCCTCCCTCGGAGTATCCCCCTTTGAGTCTTTGGACATTTTGATCGAACTTTTTAACACCATCACAAATTACAGTGCCTGACACAGCGAGAGACCCTTGAGGTGTAAGGGGCTCTGTATGTCCTTTTGCTCCCAATGCCATATTGCAGGGTGACATTGTCCATTTTTTTCTCGGGCCTCTACCCCTACATGATTTAGTGCCCTTCATTCAGCGTCTCGAATATTGGTACCACGATTACAGTCCATCTTATTAGCCCAACTCCCAGGTGTTTTATTACCTCCTTTCCCGCTATTTACTTATAGTTGTAGATTTGATATTGGCTAACAGTTTGGTAGATTCTGGGGATCATTGACATAGAACAGTGGTGTAGTTACTGATTGGTTCATGAATACACTAACGATTCAGTGGAAAGTGAAGCATTGGGAATATTTTTTCCTATGAACAGCGTTGTGCTGAGGTCCTTGAGCCATGAGTGTAGGCATGGTTCTGTTGGGTAGGATGCAGACAGTTTTCAGGCCTCTCAGGGTTTTCCTCCGTGAAGATGCTCATGATTTCTTTTGCCTGATTCGTTTCGGCACTGATGCAATTCTACTTTTATGCTCTTATTTAGTCTTTAATACCTTGACCTGTCGATTTGTCAGGGGGATTTTGTCCACTTCCTTGTGGGATTGATGCTACCAAGTAATACTTTTTCTCCTTGTTGCTGGTTTTGATGCCTTGTTTTACTTCATTTTAAGAGTGCAGTAATATTTAATGTGAGTGTGGTGATGTGGTGGATGGCACTGAGAAGGAATTCTAGTCTGTGTTTACTGGGTTTTATTTACCATGGATATTGTGGGAATGTAATAGGTTTGTATTAAGTGTCTTTATTAGTTCCTTCGCTGCAGATGCTTGCTATGATAGAAGATGTGTTACACATTTGGAATGTGATCAGTGAATGGTCTGATCACCACGGATGAGCTTCTGTTATGCTTAGAGTTTTAACTGTTGTGTGACTGTCCACGGTCCAGCATTTTGTCCGCTATATATGTATCAACCTTCAGGAGTTGATTAAACCCCCTTATCAATCTTTTTCATGAATTCTAAGGCTTGCTTGTTCTCCGCACTTTCAACCCACGAAATGTAGCTTCCTGATAGAAGGACCTTTCTCCTAATGTTTGCAGGTACAGTACAACTTCCTTCCTTTAAACCATGTATCCTGAATAAAACGAGATCTTGTCATCGAGCCTTCTCAGGTGCTGCACCAAAGATCTGGAACTCTCTTCCACCGGACTTGCGCAGAATATCATCAATAACTGCTTTCAAACTTGAAGCCAAAAGATTCTTAAAGATCAAATTCTTACCTTAATTTGGCCGATGTGCATTCATGCGCAACCACTGATCCTACAACAGGTGTTAATTGACTCCATCCTGTATTTTTGCTCTCTGCTCCTCTCGGATGTAAGGATGGCCCCCTGTAGCAGCCTGTTATTGACCCGTTTATTTCATTACTCGCTGTGTACCACCTGTCTGTGATTATTGTGACTATAACTGTTTGGTATCCTTGTCTGATATCATTACTGGAGCTGTATTCTCCCTCTCTTCTCGTTGTGTATCCCCAGTATGTGATTTCTGTGACTACATCTGTTTGGCATTCTTACTTGATATCGCTACTGGAGTAGTACTCTCCTTTTCATCCTTTTGTAAAGCAATCTAATATCCCCCGGGATCTGATTAGCGCTATATAAAACTTTATAAAATAAAAATAAAAAATAAATTTAAATAAAACACACTCCTCAAAGAAGCTGTGTCATAACTTGGAGTGCAATGTCGTGAAAGATAATTTCACAACATTTCCTGCTGTTGTGAAAGGTATTTTAGAATGAATCTTGCTGCAAGCCATCACGTTTTGAGGTGATTAAGTGAATGGGGGCCATGGTACATGGCACAATTCCTAAGAATGCCATTTAATCTATGCCTGGTGACATAATTTTCTGTTTTTAGCAGACTTTGAAATCCTGAGGGGATAAGGTCTTC
The DNA here is from genome assembly GCF_964263255.1 of Lissotriton vulgaris. Taxonomy (NCBI): domain Eukaryota; kingdom Metazoa; phylum Chordata; class Amphibia; order Caudata; family Salamandridae; genus Lissotriton; species Lissotriton vulgaris. The sequence goes on along the minus strand of NC_141693.1, from coordinate 890,562,192 downwards.
CAGGATATTAATAGATTAGTCACCGAATCACACACTTGTCAGCATCCTTTACTTGGTAGTCATGTAAGTCAGGGACTTTGTTAGTTTAGTAGGCTTTAATTAGTCCAATCACTTGGAATGGCTGAGTCAGTTTTTTAAGCAGAGACAGAGTATGGTACAAAATAGTGAGGCTTTGGTGAAGAGTACTAATTATTAGAAGATGTGAACATCATAGCACTGAGATTTTAACTTACTATAAAACTATTCAGTTTGCTACATTGGAAATTGAAATATTCTAAATCTGGTTTGTCCAGCAGCATCAAACACACAAAAGGTGATGGGGGAATGTTTGTTAATAGCATAACCCTGGTAATTTGTTCTTTGTCACTTCAGACAGTGCAAGTAGGAAGAAAAGTCTGTTTTGTGGTGCCTAGGACTGGGAGACCCCATTCCATGCCCTTCAATCAGACACTAGATTTCTCATATTGCTGATGCGAAGATTCTTGTGAGAAGAGTGTTTCTTAGTGTGGTGTGACCAGTTATGCTGCTGCAACTATAGTAAATGAGTAGTGGAGGCAGTTAGGCGTGCTGTCTCGTCGGGGTATTAGTCTAGCAACCTTTTAAGGCATGGGCATAGTGGGGAATTGCTTGGGCCTCTCCTTCCAAGGAGACTATGGTTAAGTGAGTGGGACAGTCAAGAGTCCTGATATGAAAAAGTGAGCCTAGTAAAAGGTTCTTTATCTTATTAATTTGACAGCTAGGCATCCTTTCCAATTAATTGGAGTCTCAGGGGGAAAGATAAAGGGATACAGGCCGCCCCCCACTCAAATCATAATCCACAAACACAGGCCTGACCCCCAAGGCACTTTTACATTAGTTTAAATATAATGCGGATAAGGTGATAAAGAATTTTTATTACCACCAGCCAAGTATTCTTTGGCTTTTCACATCCATCCGAGTGTCCAAAAGTTAAGTTAATACGGTACTCACACTACAACCAACCGATCTATCGCCGTACCATCACCCACCACGCAGTATTCGTGGGAAAAAAGTGTGGAGAAGAGAGTGAGCACCTCACGGAAGAACCGCCAATCGGGTTATCTGACTAGTATTGTTAACGTTAACCCGCTATGATCAGAATAATCAGCAGACCGTGGGGCTGATAGCGAGGAGAAGCACTGTTACATGTTGTTAGTCTTTTTCTGTTGTTTGTTTCCTTTTCCCACTGTTATGAGAGTGAGTAACCAATGAAGATATTTGGGATCACTGACAAATACTAGTCAGATAACCCGATTTCTACATCTCCATGTCCCTACACCCTCTCTCACAGCGTAAACTCTCTACCATGCCGATGTAAGGCTCACCTCTCTCTCAGTATACTTCTAATCTTCACTCCTCTCTACCACTCTCTCGTTAACTTGGCTATTTCTCTACCACTTGCTGTGCCTTTCTGTTCATCTCCTGCCTTACTCCTTTTTACCTCATCCATCTCGTCTTAGCTGATTGTTCTGTTTCTATCGGGTTACTGGTTGAAGGTGGTAAAAACCTGTTCAAGCAGCAATAACAGTCTCTGTCAGGGTGAAATCACAAGCAACCACAAATTCGCGTGTGCACAAATGTAGTTAGGCAATGTTGTGTAAAGTATTTATGCAGAACTTCAAACAGTAATAACCTGAACACATACAACAAAATCCCACACAAATTGAAACAGATAAATAAAAATTGAATGAATTATTTGTGACCAAAACTAAAAAAATCCAATCAGTAGACCCGGAGATATGCAATTTTAAAGATTTAAATTAAATTTAAATTAAATTAGTGACTAAGAGCACAAAGCACCAACTGTGGGTATCTGAGCGTGCTAGACCGGAACAAATTCACAAGTTTAGGCCAACTGCGATGGAGCGCAGGCCGAGTTGAGGGACCAAGGTAGGCCAGCTGATCAAAGTCCCTTAAATCCGGTTTGCGAAGTGTTGCCAGATCACATGAAGCAATGGTTCCGATGAGCTGCAGGGCTCCGATGCAAGGTCCTGTTGAGATGCTTCGTACAGCTGTGGTTCCAAGGTGCTGCAAGCCAATGCATCACACTGCATCAGTTCTGCTGGAAACACAACCAGCTGACAGAGCACCTTCATGCCCACTTTGAAGAGTGCAGGACTGGATTGACACCACTTGAGAGCAAGACTCACTGCAGGCAGAGTTCAGGTGATGGGTTAATGGTGGTTGAAGTCTTTTCTGTCACTGAGACTCTGATCAGGAGGTTAGTAAACTAGCCCTTGGAGTCACTCTGGTGGCCTGGGTTCAAGATGCAGGCCCTGTCCTTCTCACTTAGGCAGCTGGGCAACAGAGTAGGAGTTTTGCCTGCAGAGCAGCACAGCAGTCCTTCCACAGGTCCAGAGGTGTACTGAAGAGTTGGCTCTGAGGGTCCAAAAGTCATACCAGGTGCCCACTTTAAAGTAGGAGAATGTTCTGCAGGTTTCCACCACAGAGGTGTTTTCAGTTCCCTGATCTCTGTCTGAGCTTGTCTGGGGTCACAAAAGACTAGTGTCAAACCCTGTTGTGAGTGTGCTCAAGCAGATGCTTTGTGATGTGCAAGTGTGGTACATGACAGCTTCTCTCCCTCATCAAGTCAGAGATGGGCCATCCTGCCAAATCCTATTTGTCTCACAGTCAAAGACCAATTGCCAGCTACACCTAGTCATACCCACGCTACAAGCTGCAGGCACCAAATGATCAAGACAAGTAAATGGCAACTTTCTAAAAGTGGCGTTTTCAGAATTGTGAGCGTTGGGCCTTACAGTAGTGAAAAACGAATGTAAGAGTTTTTCATTACCAGGACATGTACAACGTAAAAGTACATGTACAGCTTTTTAGATGCACTGCACCCTGCCCTATATCCTGTGTAGGGCCTACCCTAGGAGTGACTTAGATGTATTAAAAAGCAAGATTTAGTTCTGGCAAAAGTTTTTTTTTTTCAAGTCGCATTGGCAGTTTTAAACTGCACACACAGGCTGCAGTGGCAGGCCTAATACATGTTTAAAAGGCTGGTTAAGTGGATGATGCAATCAGTATGGCAGGCCCACTCACTGTATTTAATATACAGGCCCTTAGTACTTGTAGTACCATTTTACTAGGGACTTACAATTAAATTAAAAGGTGACAATTGGGTGTAAGCCAATTTCATCATATGTAAGCGCTAGAGCACCAGCCCCTTAGCTCTGGTTAGCAGTAGTAAAGAGTACAGAGTCCTAAAAGCCAACAAAATGGATCAGAAAATAGGAGGGTGATGGCAGAAAGTTTGGGGATGACCCTGCAGAAAGGGCCAAGTTCAAAACCTGCCTGAAGTAGCATTCCATACCACCTTTTGTTTTACCCACTATTCTGCCTCCTATTAGGCCAGCCACATGCAAATCAGCCTTGTTCCTGCTCCCATTGGAACTGTCCAGCCTGAACTGCCAAACATTGTCCTCACTGAACTGGAACACAAGCAACCCAAAAATGTAGTCTGCTGTCTTCATTGGGGTGCAGTTTGGTTCGAGCAGCATGCCACCTAACGTTGGTACATTCTATGAGGGATCCTTGTTAGAACTGTGAGTTTTCTATCATAACGAGAGACTGAAGGAAGAAACTGCTGGATTCTCGAGATGGATTTGTGATCTCTTGTTTGGTGATGGGGCCAGGGTAGTTATTGTCTTTGTATAATTTGTTTGTGATGAGTTTGATGATCTGCACCGGAACATGTATGTATCTGCTGTCTGTGGAATGATAAGAGGGTGTAGAATTATTTGATGTTTTTTCAGTTTATGTCTATTGTAAAGAATAGTGGGTGACAGGATAGAAGGGGCGGATAAGCAGGGACGATATTTAGCTCCTGGATTAAGTGTAATCTTTTATACAAACAGAATAAAGAAGGAAGGAAGGAAATGCACAGCTGTTTTCAATTTACTTTGTGTGTACCTAAAGAAGCAAATCCAATTTGGTATTTGTCACTTCAGACAGAACAAGTAGAAGAAAAGTCTATTTGTGGTGCCAAGGACTCGGAGACCACCATTCCATGCCTTTAAATCAGACACTAGATATATCATATTGCTGATGCAAAGATTCTTGTGAGGAGAGTGGTTCTTAGTGTGGTGTGACCAGTTATGCTGTTGCAACTATAGTGAATGAGGTGTGGAGGCAGAAATGAGTGCTGTCTCATTGGCGGATTAGTCTAGCAACCTTTTAAGGTATGGGCAGAGTGGGGAATTGCTCGGGCCTCCCCTTCCAAGGAGACTCTGGTTAAGTGAGTGGGACAGTCAAACATCCTGTTATGAAAAAGTGAGTATAGTAACAGATTCTTTGTCATATTATTTGACAGTAAGGCATTCTTACCATAAGCTAAATGTGTGTGCCCAGGCTGGCAATCTCAATCCTCATATTCTCAGGCAAGAAATGGTAATTCGATTAAAACAATTAGGGTCATGTCTCTCTCCACACTTCACCTCACCCTTCTGTCTTTCCCTCTATCTGCTAGTCTCTACATCGCTACGTAGCTACACCCTCTCTCGCTGCGTAAACTATCTACCATGCCAATGTAAGCCTCATCTCTCTCTCAGTATACTTATAATCTTCACTTCTCTCTACCACTCTCGCATTACCTTGCCTATTTTGTTACCACTCGCTGTGCCTTTCTGTTCATCTCCTGCCTTACCCCTTTCTACCTCATCCATTACTTCTTAGCTGATTGTTCTGTTTCTATCTCATTTGATATCTTTCCTCCATCTACTTCATCTCTCTCTCAAGCTCCTCTTGATTTTTATCTCACCTTGCTATTGCTCCCTCTCTTTATCTCTGTACCTCCTCTTTTCCTTTTCCTCAGCTTTCTCTGCCTCACCACTCCCTTCCTCACATCTCTCTCTCATTTCTTTCTAGTTCATACCTATCATATTACCTCACACTTTTTATGCCCCCACTTTCTCGCTACCTAACTTCTTCCCCATTCATTTTCTACCATGCCTCCTCCCGCTCTTACTTTCTCTTTGTATAATTAACTTCTCTGTCTCTCTTACATCTTCCTCTGCACTTCCTCCATTTAATCTCACCACCTCTTTCTCGCATATCTCTCTACCTCTTTGTACGTCACTACATAATCTCACCTCTGTCTGTGTCGGAGGGAAAATTAATTGTGGGCAGGAGGGGCCAGGGGACTCGGTGCAGCAGCTCTGAAGCCGCGCTGGGGAGACCGTGAGAGAGAACTAAGGGAAATGGGACACCTTCATTTGTGCCGGGGTAGTCCTGGAACTCTTGTTCTAAAAACAGGAATAAACGGATATATGAGCCTTGGAGACTGTTTCTGAAAGTTGAACAAGTTTTATTAGAAGATACAGCTTCTAGAAATATGCAATATTCAATAATGGCAGTTTGATTACACAAAGTACAGTTTTGAAGCTGCTAAGGAGAGAGAGAATATACTTTACGAACACTGGTGAGGCATGAGGCATATTGCATAGAAAGTGTTAAGCACATATTATTAGGTACACTCACCACTCACTGTATGTAAGACATCCTGAAAGAACAAGTTTAAACACCTTAAATGCAGTAAAGATAAAACAAGGTCAGAGAAAACATAACATTTCAAATAGTGAAATATAACTTTAAATGCAACAAGGAAAAAGCATTTCATTACAGCAGAATATACAATGGAGGAGCAGAACCTTAGTACATGGAACAAGGGCTATCTCGAGTAACCCCTGGGAAAAACTCCTGTCCGACACCCTATGTGCAAACGAGGAGTAGTTCAATGATTATCTGGCCGACCACCCTTTTATATTGTTCAGGGGTGAGAAACCTATGGTCACGCCATATCACGTCACCTCGAACCATATATCCTTCTATTGCCTCTCACCCCCCTGCCTGATGCCTTCCCATCATAAGTGTAAATGTGGCTCCTTCTCGTAATTGTGTGGCATGTACGCCAGCCTAGACTGAGTTCTTACCATTCTGACTGGAAGTTTGTCATTAATCAGAAATGTGTTATTATTCCTTTGAAGGATTCTATTCATGCGTTAATGTGCCAGTCTGCGATACCGATTTGCTACATTTATCCTCATTTATCGGACAGGCTCAAGAAGTAGCTTGTGGTGGGAACTTCCCTTTCCTCTGTTCACAGCTTTTAGGTGGGGGGCTTGGGGTGTGTTGCAAGAATAAGAAGGAACTTGAACTTTAATGATCGTAAAACTAGCATACAGTGGGGTGGGGGCCTTGAACAGGAGTGCTGAGCTTCGCAGAAGTGGAGCTGGCAGAAGCCTGGGTCAGACCCGCTTTCTGCTTCTGTTTAAGCTGAGAGAAAATGGCAGTGCTCAGGCCAATGTAACTGAGGCCTATAATTTCCAAGCAGCAGGGCCTACACAGGGTTCATGCTTAGCTAGTGATAAGAGTGTCCTAGGATAAGTATGCAGTGAATTTTTCTCCCTCTGTCACTCCCCCCTCTGGTTCATATATGAACCAATCAAACATCATGCGAACTGCATACTTAGCTGGAGACGGGGGAAGTGGCCAGGGCGAGTTTATGAAGAATTTGTTCCTAAATCCTCATCTGGTCCCTCTATTCTCTTACACATGGTCTCATAGGGAGGTACTGACTTTCAGAGGGGACCTGCGCTAAGTGAACGTCAGGGATGGTACGCTCTATGTTCAACACTGCTATCTCTACATCTTCCCCTTTTCCCCTGCGTATACCTATATAGTTCATCTCAACTTTCTTAGACCTTAATCTTCTAACATAATGCAACATGATCTGTGTTCCAAAATACACAATTGCAAGCACACATAATATAGGCATTATACATTTAAGTACTGCAGATAGCCATGAAGGCATCCAGTCCAAATTGGACCAATTACTTAAAACATCTGCTTTTGCACTTCCATCCTCAGGCATCTGTCTCCCCAAATTGTCCAAGTCCTCAATGGCCTTTGTAAGTGTTCCGTTATCAGCATCATCGGCCAAAATGAAGACACAGCAGGACGACTTTCCCATTCTGGCGCATCCACCACTATTCATCGCAATTAACTGGTCTAGAACATAGCGTTGTTCCAGAACCATGAGTCTCAAAGGCCGTAGTTCTTCTTCCACGGCGTTGAACCCATCACGGGTGTTGTTGACAAGCTGCATCAGTTCATATCTCGTTACTTGGAGCCATTGAGCATTGGCTTTGGTCTGGAACATGGGGATAACTCCCCCAAAGAAAAGTTCAGCATCGTTGAAATCTTCCGGAATCTCATGAAATGTGTCATCTGAGGAGTGCTTTTTGACTTCTCTTTTTCTGTGGTGGGGCAGGGTGACATCACCTTCCATTGGGTGTGCATGGATGTGGGAAATGTTCGCTGCTGGGACGACGAGATGCCATTCATGCATCGTCACGATAGAACAGAGTCCTTGCCAGTGGGGAGGCAACTGCAGATACAGATTTTCTCCGCATATCCAATAGATGCCAATGAGGATGGATGTGCCGTACTTCAAGTTCGAATTAAAACTAGTGCTGTTGCAATTAGTATTCCTGCCCACAGGAACCGTTCCATTACCTAGGAAGCAAAGGAGAGGAGACTTTAGCTTGTATGCTCTTTTCAGTGTGTATGGTGTACCCTTACTGGACATGTATCTTCTAGTTTCCCTACCCCATATCTCAGCACACTCTCTTTCTATCTCCACATTTAAACTATGTTTGTGCTCTTGTCCTACAATTGTGCTACCTAAGGAGGCTGCCTTACATATTAAGTCATGTGGACCATTCCACTTATTGTTGAAATAAATGTTGGCCTTCAGGTGTAGAATAGGTCTCCACTGACAAGGGCATGTGTCATGGGTGTGGTTACATCGGTGATGTTCAGGTGAGTGGCATTTCGATGGGGGTGTTGGGAAGGTGAAGTACCCTAATTTCTTATAGTGACGTTCCCAAACCTGCATTATGTCGGCAGGTACTTTCATATCACGGTAAACCTCCATTCTCCTTTCAATTTCCAATGGATTGGTGATGACCCTAAATGTTACATACTTGTCATCCCACTCTGTGGTATTTACAAATGCATCATCCACTTTGGCTGAGTGGAGCTGTATCTGACCATGTATGCGGCAAAGATACAAATGTAAAAGACATTTGGCTGCGGGTGGTGGGACTTCTTTAGGAAAGATCAATTTACCTGCGCCTACAGCATGTGGAATGTGAGAACATACAAAGCAGGGCTCATTTGTGACCTTTCTTCCCACCTCCCTCATGTCTCTGTACCACATGTTATCTAACAATGCATTGTGTATACCATAATCCTCTGCACTCTCACTAGGGCGCTCGGAGTGGAAATCAGGCATAGAGTGCAGGTCGAAGGTGTAAACAACTGTGTCTTGGAGATTACTAACCCAGTCTGCCTGAAGTCGGGTACGCGATGTATATCTAACTGGCATTTTCTCGCGACTCATTCTATATCTAAGACTTCTTTTATTTTGGCGGGATCGTCTTGGGGTACCTGGCACAGTGGGAGTCAAGATGACATCGAGTGCCAAGTCCCTTCCTGTAGGGTCAGCTTGGGGTACAGAAGGTGTTAAGGTAGGCACAGAGGTGTCATAGCTACTACTGGTGCTTATCCCAGTTTGCTTGTTACCAGGAAGTGTTTTGGGCATGGGGAGCTCTGTGGTCGTTACAAATTTAATATTGCTAGTAGCTTCTCTCTCTCTCTCGGATCGCACTGCTAACCAGTGGAATGCTGTTACTAAAACTACAAACATAACAAAGAATATAACAGTTGTACATATCTTTTTCGTTGAAAGCTTGACAAGGAGGGTGGTTCTGTCGCTGCGTCTCAGTTCGTAGGCCATCATACGATCTCCACATTCTTTATCTTGGATAGTTAGTTTGTACATGATGTCCTTCTCTCTGTCAATGTTCAAATCTGTGATGGTGCTGGGTGAATCCATTCCTTTCTGGCTATTCGGACAGCTGTGGGTGGAAAGTCAATTTGCAAGTGTTCGCTGAATTTGAGGTCTCTCCTCTTCTTCCGGACTGCTTCTTTTAAAAGGATGTGTGTCTCAATACAGATAGGCGGAAGTTCATCAGAGATAGGACCCTTGTTCTTTTCTTCGATATCTGGATGGAAAGGAACTTTGGAGCACGCATTAGTGCACATAAATGAACAACAATTCATTGCTTACAATATCAGAAGAGGGCCCAGTGTCTCGTTTTAAGTCTGGTGGAGAGAACAACCATATCTATTGATCTGTCAATGACAAGCCGGTGAGATGTGAGCTGGGAGTGTTTCTAAGTGTAAACAAATCAATGGAAAGGTAATATAGCCATTCCTTCCCAATTGTGGCACTTATCTTACTGATCTTGGCTTTGAACAGGCCGTTGAGGCACTCACCCTAACATTGTCGCAGTTGTTCAAAAAGAATGATGTTTGAAAAATGACTGTCACTGCGGGTCACTGCAATGGTATCCAGTAATCCTCAGTGACATATGACCTCATGAAGTAGGAAGTTAGCTGCGGCCTTTGCGTCATAATGGACACATGGTCCAACTTAAATCCACCGTGAAAAAGGGGCACACCACTAACATGATGTGTCTTTTTAAACATCTGTCAATCATGTCTACATAGTTAATGTGGAGCTCTCTAAAAAGGAGCTCTCTAAAAAGGACCCTAAAAAGGATACAAAGAGTTGTATCTGTTCATGTGCATTGGGGATGAACCACTCTGTCTGCAAAGTTGTGGACATGATATACATGTGTAGGAAGGTGCAACCGACTGAGTGCTATTTGAAAAAGGGCTTGTGGAATGACAGGCTTTCCTGCCATTGTCTGTCTGCAAATAAAATCTGAAATATCCTGTTGTACTCCCCTCTCCTTCCTCAACTTTTTTCTTCAGGTGGGGCACTTCTCTGTATCTCTCTAAGGTGCAGCTGTGCAATGAAACCATAGTGCTGTGTATTACCAATAGTGTATGGGCATGATGTATCTTCTTGCACTGTCGAGGGTGTATTTAGGGCAAGCAGAATGGGGGGGAAACACAGTCATTTTGTGCTGGGGATAGAGATGGTGCATGTCTGGGCCTTCTGGCTGCTGCTTTCAAATTCATAATTCAGATATACAACCTCCACTAAAATCCGCACATTTTAGTCTGACAACATTTTAATACTGAGCATTGCTTTCTCCCTGCATACGTCCTCTTAACATTGAAATCTACTTTATATCTGCATTCATTTTTACTTTCCCAGCACTGGGCATGTGTGAAGTAACTACTGTACACAGCGGTGCATATCTGAAAACGTATTCCTTATCTCCTCTTATCCATCTTAACATACATATTCCTTACTAATTATTTTTTTTTTTACCAAACTGTGTGGTCTTAGGCCACTCATTCTTCTTGCTCATTTCCAAAGAGCAACGTATTATTACACAATACTTTTCCCTTTCTTATCAATCTTATTGTTCGCTGTCAACTACAGGAAACCTTTTTCCTGTTTGGCTCTACACCCAGAATATGCACTCGGCCAGGAAAGCTACTTGTGAACAGATGAGGGGGGATTGGACGGGGTGGAATGACTACCTGACACACCAACTAACCTCCTCCCCACCGTCCGATCGTTAGAAGATACAGACTTCGTAGATATTCCTCAAGGGTTAGAACCGCAAGGCAGTAAAGATGGGGGTTTGGATGGCTGGAATCAAATAGATATACCAGGTTTACCCACTGATATAAACTCAGCCCGCCCTCAAGCTTGTTCTTCGGCTAATCCCGGGACAGACCGGGTTCGCTGCTGTACAGGCCTAACACCTATTACTCAAATTGCATGTGGAAAAGTGGCTATAATACAACACGAACCAATTAAATATAAAGAGGGGCTATTATCCTGGAATATAGCTGGTCTGCAGGACAAATTGTCTAATACAGAATGGTTATCCTTTGTTAAAGATTACCCCGTTATATGTCTCCAAGAAACCTGGGCAGTGGGGAAAAATATACACATTGACGGTTATGAGAGTTTTATAATCTCGGCAGTTCCTTCACCTAGTGGTAGAGCTAAAGGGGGTTTGGCAATCTTTGTTAATTTGTCACTAATTTGCCTTAAAACTGTACATCACTCTGGCAATAATAATATTCAGGTTGTTGAATTTAAGAGGGGCAGTACAAGTTTTGCTCTGGTCAACTTTTATAATGCAGTGAGTCAGTCTGGTGATTGCAATATTGAGTCATTGCGTGAATTCCTAAGGGCCAAAGATGATTCCCTTCCCCGCCTTAAGATAATAGCGGGTGATTTCAACACTCATTTATGTGGGAATCCTAACCTGAGTCCCGTTGGTCATTTGGGTTGTAACCATCTGGAAGGAATACACTTTGATCACTCGCGAAGGGGTTCATGTTTAAATGACTTAATGAATGAATATAACCTTTTCACTGCTATGTCATTAGTTGAGGAACAAACTGTATTTTCAACCCCTACTTTTAAAGGTCACGCAACAGGGTCATATATAGACCATATTCTATTATCGGCAGACTTTGTTAATTTTGTTGGGGATTTTTCGATTATTTCAAGCATATTCAGCGATCACAATCCTTTATGTATAACTATGGGTGTGAATTTACTCGAAAAACATAACCCTCGAAAGGACCGTGGCACCACTAAATGTATTAATGGCAAGCGACGTTTAAAGTGGTCAATGGTGGACTGTAAGCAATTTTATTTTTCTATTAACAATGTATGCCACCAAGATCTGATAACATGTACATCTACTGCTTCAGCTCCATTACAAATTCTGACGTCTTTTAATGAGATTGCTAAAAAGGTGGAGTCACTTTTAACGTTACCTGCTAAGAGGATAGCTAATTCATCCATTAACCCAAAATGGTTTGATAGTAACTGTTCGAAGGCCAGTCGTGAGCTCAAGAAAGCTTTAAAAACAAAACCGAGAGATCCCTCAACCATCAGGGTGTTGCGGGCTGAGTATAAAAAGTCTCTTGCCACTCGCAAACGTGCCGTTAAGAAAAACGTTTGGGAGTCCTTGTTAGATCCAGAGATACTAAAAAACAGTTCTAAGTTCTGGGAGATCATTAACAAGCCCTTATTTGATCATTCCAGCATTTTAAGTACAGGCACCAATATCCCAGAAGAAGTTTGGATTAACCACTTCAGTTCCATTTTTAAAGGTAACGGCTCCCAGGTACAATGTAGTCCAAAAGAAATTAGTGAAAAATCCTTGCTCTTCACAATTGATGAGGTAATAAAGGGCATAGAAGGCCTATCGAACAACAAGGCCCCAGGACCTGACGGTCTCCCCCCTGATCTCTTCAAATCTTGTATAACACTCTGGGCACCGGTCCTTACAGCTGTTCTTAATGCTGCTGTGCTCTGTGGATGCCCAAAATCATGGGGGGTATCCACTATCGTACCTATTTTTAAAAAAGGTGACCGCAGTAGCCCTGCCTGCTATCGACCAATATCTTTAATAAACTCCGTGGTTAAAGTTGTGGGAGGAGTAATATTGAATAGATTGGTCAGATGGTCAGAAGAAAATAATATAATATCTTCAATCCAGTATGGATTCAGGCCTGGTCATTCTACGATTTCACAATGTTTAAACTTATACCTCATCATCGCGAAGTATACCAAGGCCCGAAGAGGTACGATCCACATGGCGTTCATGGATCTTTCCTCGGCTTTCGATTGTGTGAGCCGGGGAAAACTCTGGGACGCCATGCTAAAAATGGGTGTGGACCCAAACCTGGTCGATTTGTTAGATGATATGCACTCGGACACCAATGCAAATGTCAGATTCACCCAGGACCTGAATGTGACCAAAGACTTTGGGGTGCATCGTGGTGTCCGTCAAGGCTGCATCCTGGCCCCATTTCTTTTTAACTTGTACATAAATGATCTGGAAGAGCATCTTTTAAGCACCAAGACGGATTTTCCGTATATAGGCCGTAGGGGGCTGCCAGTCCTTTTATATGCGGACGACGCAGTTCTCCTATCAAGAACAGCAAACGGACTTCAAATCTTATTAGATTCCTTCCATTCTTTTATGACCTCAAGAGAGTTAAGCATTAACAACTCTAAATCATACATAATGAAGGTCGGACAGGGAAATAAAAAAGTAAACGGCTTAAATGTAAACGGTGTACGTATTCCTACCACACATACATTTTCCTATCTCTGGGTCCTTTTTGACAGTCAATTAAACTGGGGTCCCGTGATTGAAAAAAAGAAGGGAGAAGTCACTAGGGTAAACGCGGCAATAATGGACTTTTCTAAGAAAGTGGGCAATAGTCCAGTTGCCGCCTTACTCCAACTTTATCAAGCAAAGAGTATCTCCACAGCGTGTTATGGTTGTGAAATTTGGGGTTATGTTTCTCCGGATCCCCTACAGACTGTTGAGAATAATTTTTTGAAATTAGTATTAAGGGTTCCCAGGGGAACGGCCAACTTCTCCGTGCACGAGGAACTGGGGGTTTCTTTCGTAAGTGACAAGATTGCTGTTAATCCCATGTTATGCTGGATGAATTGTTGGTTAAATGATAACATTCCACTCACCCATCTTATTTTAAGAGAGTCACTCACATGGGATAACAGGATGAAGGTTCCCTGGTTAAAGTATCTTTCTAAGTGCTTTGCAGATCTAGGTCGCCCTGATCTCTTTTCATCTCCTGAATCGATCACTAAACAGGATGTTATAACGGTCAAGAAAGCTTTCATTGATCATAGAATTCAAGATAGGGAATCACGTGAGCTCAAAAAAGAAAGTGTTCGTAATCATGTATTATTAAAGAGCACCTTGCTCATGGAACCCTACTTATCCTGGCAATTGTCCAGTTATGATCGTTTCTTACTGATCAGGTTCAGGTTTAATCTGTTTCATTTTTTGCTGGCTGTACCTAGGGGTTCTCATCGTGGACAAGTGTTGCCGGCTTGTGGCTGCGACGACATGTCTCCACAAGACCTGGCACACTTTCTTTTCTTTTGTCCCTTTTATACTGTACAGAGGAATCTATATTTAAAACCCTGTCTGAAAAAACTAAATTTTATACAATATCGTCCTGCACTGCACTTTCTACAGTTATTAAGTTGTGAATATTCTTTGTATTTATGTAGTTTTTTAAAATTGGCAGTAAAATTTAGAAATAGTATGGAAGGATAAAAATAATATATGAATTGCTATTACCTCTTTTTTTTATAATGGACTCCGCTAAATACTCCGAATGCTGTTGTATATTTGTCTTCACCTGCTCATTTTTACAACTGTATTTTATTCTTATGTATTAACGTGTTCTTTTTAAATGTAGTGTAAATGCTTTTATGGTTGTCAATTCGCACAACCGAATAAAGTTTATTGACTTGACTTGACTTGACTACTTGTGAACGTGGTCCGAAAAATAAAAAAAATGTCTCTCAATTAGCTTTTCAGTACTTTTTAATATCTGAAAACATGTGCTGTCTCTGATTGCAATATGCAAAATATATGTATCTTTTATAGAAATAAAGACGGCTTATTTGTAATGCACATGTTCACTCAGTATGGTATATTGATGATAAACAGCAGATCCTCATTTTCCTCAACTCAAGGTATTCCTTGAATCCACCTTAGAAGGATGAAATGCTCAATAGACCTAGCAGCATGATCTCATGTCTATATCTGAAAAGAAATGTGATGCAACTAGTGTGCATTCCATTCCATCATTTTATCTCTGGTTTGTGTCTATGTCAGCTGCTGCTGAATTTTGAGACGTAGGAGTAAATCATTCTATTTAATTGCTCAGTCTTGCAATATTTGGGGAAGTCTGCAGTGTGAATTATATTTGACCATCCACATAACATAACTATCTATTTCTGAATGAAAAATGCAAACATAGAACTGACAGTCTGCGTACACTTGGGAACTGAAAAGGGCATTGTGCCGTTTTCATTGAAACATATTCTCATATTTAATTTAGCCATCAGATCATGTGGACTGTGGTGTATAAAGTAGACCCTCCTCAATACCTTTTCCTCCTGTCTCTATTCGTACTTGTTTTGTGAAAGGGACCTTTAATATCGCTCCAGAGAAATCTAGTGTTTTTGCGTTCTGGTTGGAAATGGGCAGTACCCTCCCCTTGATACAGGAGAATATGGCACCTGTGTCAATCAAAAAACTATACGTGTTGTTGTTGATCATGACATGCACAACGGGGTCCTCTCTAATCTTTGTGAGACATGACAACAAGGGACACACTAAAGTTGTCTGTGGGCTTATCCTAACTTGAATTGCCTCCAGCCTGGTGCTGCTGGATGGTGCCCTGTGAAACCGAATTGAAGGGGGGCAGAACTGAAGCTCCCTGTTGTATCGGGCTTGTGTCTGGGGCACCATTTTGTACACAGGCATGTGTTGCTGAGGTACCTGTTGTATCTGATGTGTTGTTACCTGTGTGTTACCTCCTGGTATATTTAAGGCACTTTGTGAGAAATTAGTGACAGTAGTCACCTGACTCACTGGTGTAGCTAGCCTAACTGTATCAAGAGTCTTTCTTTTCTTTAATTTCTGCTGTTCTAATTCAGCAGTTGTGTTCTCAATAGCTAATTGCCTTATTTGTGACATTAGAGATCCGATGTCTGAGGCATCTGGAAACTTCCGGCGCAGTTCGTTCCATAGCGCTGATCTTATTTTATTGAAAGGATCACCATCTAATTCTGAATTAGTGATGCAAAGCCTTGTGTTGATGTGTGAAAACATATCCTCTGCATCCTTTCCAATCAGGGATGTGAGTAGGCTTTTCATATCCCAAATAGCCAATGACACACCTGAAGTGTCATTTTCAAAGGCTTCTATCCACTTTCCTGCACCCTCTATGAGGGGTGGGAGTTCTTTCTTCAAATTTTCTTTGTCCGTTAGGGACCAAGTTACTGAGGTAGGGGGGTCATTGACCTCTTTGGACAGCAGGGGCAGCTGGTGTGTTACCCCTGTGGGTCTTGTGTGACAATACCTGCGTGCGTATTTCTGCCAGACCCTTAAGCCTTGGCGCATGTAGGTGTAGTTCCAATCGCTGTCTCCTGCTTCTTGCGAGATACATTCTTCAGCAGTGGCCATTTCATCTGGGTCAAAGGAACCCTCTCGAGGCCAAACCTTCATTTGAGATGCATTAGCTTCTGTCCATTCTGCCAATGTATCTGAGAATGTATTGACATAAAGGTCACTCCAAGTATTACTATCTCATTTGGCGTCAGACCATTGATCAATGGTGGTCTTGGCCTGTCAAGGGTCATGTGGTGCAGTACTCCAGATCTGGTGGTGTGCAGACGTGCTGTACCTGATGCATCATATTTCTGTTGGACGTCATCCAGTCGCCCATAGTTACCTAACACTGCAAGACTTTCTATCTCTCTTCTTCTCTGCCTTCTCCTCTTTTCTGCCTGTTCGAACATTTTTTGCAGATCCAAATTGTCTTGCTCTAGCTGTGGTCTCTCTAGCCTACGTGGTGTAACTACTGGAGATGATGTCTGAGGCAAAGGCGTAGGTGGTCGTGTCACCTGAGTGTTATAATTAATGACTGTAGACGGAGCTTGGGGCACACTTAAGTGGGCTGTGAGAGAGGCTGCTATGTTGATCTGTGGTGTGGCTGCACTTTCATTTTCCTGGTGTAAGTCTATCCATGGCCCTCGCTGTGGCATGATAGTTGGGACTCCACCACTGTGTGGCTCTACTTCCTTCGCACTACTAGCTACTTCATTTGGTGCCTGTTTTTTCTTTGCACCCATCTGCTCAATCATTCTATCCCCTATACTGGCTAGGTATAATGCAAGTTGCTGGAGTGCTGCTGTATTTTCTGTGGGGCTTCTTGAGTACTGTTTGTGTGACATGTCCCCTTCTTCTTTACCTGTTCTTTGGCATAGGTCACTTTCTGCCCTAGTCCTGCTAATGTCTCCCTCAGTTACTACCTCAGAGTGACATTGTTCGCTGGCCCTCTTTTCTTCACTGAACCGTGGCTGGTATTTTTCCTCTCTATTAGGACCTGTGTTAAGGGGCTGCCACTCATACTGACTCTGTGTATTGTAATGCTGGTGGCTCGGGAATCGGAATGGGCCAAAATGTCTTGTTTTGTTCTTGGGGTATCGTGATCCTCAGTGAGGGATGTGGGTGCTGGGCGGTCAAGTCTGGGGAGTGTCATGTGGGAGCTGTGCTGTGAACCACCAGAGGCCTCATGGCTCTCTTTGTTTTCTTCCTGCTGGGGGCTGCAGAGTTGGACACTTGTCATTTTTATTGTCAATAGCGTGTCAATTTGACCTGGCATTCCTGATGCTGCATCCTGCAGTATTGGGCGTTGGGAGCTTAGGGATAGCTGACCTAATGTACTCTCTGGCGTACTATCTTGTGAATTATCTGAGAAGTCTGGGGCTGAGGCATCGTCATGGGCTATGGCTGCCTGGAAATTTGGTAAGAGTTCTATGTCAGTCTTGATACCCTGTCCTAGATCAATGTCATCTATGTCATAGGCTGGTGGATGTACTTTGGGTGTTGACATTATCCTTCTGTGTGGTGTGTAGGCTGGCGTAAGTGTGCAACGCCACGGGGTGTTATTGTCAGCCTTACCTGCTGTAAGTATGTTATGTCAATTCCTAGGGCTGAGATTAGCGTCAAAATGTCTGTACATGTCAGGGGTGAGACAGACTCAGGGGATGGTGCTGTATCTTCAGAAAGGGCAACAACACAGCTGTTCACTATGTGCACCGTGATCTGTAGTCTTGGGTCTTGTGTGGGCTGTCTGCTCATCTTCTAGAGTTGAGTTATCTTTGCGGTGGGCAATCTGTAGCAGTGAATGTGGCAATACTAATCTCCTTTTAACATGCGGCTTTGTAAATATGCCCACATTTCTGGATAATGCGTCGTAGAAGGGTGTCTTTGTAATAGTTCTGTGAGACTTGGTGATGGCTGCTGCTGCAGCTGGTCATGCAACTCGTGGGCGTGATGCTCACAACCTAGTGGAGTGAGGGTGTCCTGTGAATCTCCCTGCCCCTCCGGGCAGCTGGTGCTTGGAGGAGGAGGTGTGAGTGAACACTGGTGAGCAGTATCAGGGCTTTCGCTACTTACTACACTACCTACTGACTGAAGTGTGAGTTGTGTGTTATCAGTGGGGGATGTATACGTTGGCACTGGGAGGCACAGTCCCACTAGATGCAATGTAGATGCCCTTATCTCAGTACCCTGTGTGAGTGGGATTCCCAATAAGTCCCACGCTCGAGATATTAAGGATATTTCCTTTTTGTTAAATTTTCTGTGAGTTTGTGCGCTCACGTTCTGCCCTGATACAATTTTATTGTTCAATATGTGTAGAACTACCTCAACTATTTGTTGCCCACTATAGCTCATCTGTACTTTCTTGGTTGTATGTACATATATGTACCGGACATCTGGCTGACCTCCTGTCAGTTGCTTTCTGGGGTGGGGCTGTTTACCACAAGCTCATCACCCAATGCTTCTAGAAGGACGGAATAAAATGCTTCTCTAATTTCTTCCTTTTCTGGACCGTTGTAAATACCTTCTGGGGAACTGTTAGGGAATTGCAGGGCAGTAGGGTGGTTACCAAAACAAGTCTCAAGGACCTTGCTCTGCAAAGGGTTGCGAGGCCACAATGATGTCACAATAACAGGTATCTCTAGTCCCGGTATTGTCATAAAAACCTGCACGTGTATGGCGTGTGTCGTTTTGTATGTCCTATAATCATGTATCCTATTCATTTGTGTGGAATGCAGTTAAAAAAAGGAAAAATGTCATGCTATACTAAATGACACTTAGTCATCAAAAAACACAGAGTACTTCTCTGTGTCCTCCCTCATGAAGCCTGCAGTGCTCATGGAGAGAGGGGGCTATCCTGAATGCCAAGTGTGCACTCAGGAAAGTAGCAGCATTAAAAAAACAATATATCTGTGGTAATTGTGGTGCTCAATATGCTGTATTTTTTACAGAAACTCCTCAGTTATCAGTGGCAGATCAATACACATGGGGATACATAAAAATGCATTTACAATCTCCCTAGTTATTGAATCTCACTAACAACCCAGTCTTCAAATGATGTTCACAAAATATTTGCAGCAGTATCTGGTTAGTGGGCCCTTACCCCTAAGTGGTAGTATTGGTATTGGGCCAGGCACCACAATGCACCACAATATTAAACAGAAATCAATGTACACAGTTTATAATCAATCAAAGAATAAAAAGAAAAAGACCTCTTTATATGTTAGCACTAGATGCTAAGCAATAAAATACAATTTTGTGATTGAAATTCCTAACAATAAAATCACCTACATGCGTACCTTTGTATTGATAAAAGAAGAGCTAAATGCAAATATTTGTACTATTTGAATTTTATATTACAAAAAATTGCGCGCTGTGGTGTACACCAAAAAAAGTAAATAATAAGACACGTGTAACTTGGTGAATATACAATGGCTAAAAAGATATATGTTTCCTGATCACACAGCAGGAATTTCCCTGATCACACAGCAGGGATTTACCTGATCACACAGCAGGTATTTCCCTGATCATACAGCAGGGATAAGCAACACCTGAAAATACCGTTAGCTACGCGGATTTCAGATTAGCTTACTTCTCCATTAGTAATGGAATGGAGGCCCCCTCTTTTCCTTATATAGAGAGGCACACTGACTTGATTAAATACTGGAAAGGCGACTGGGCCAACCTGTCCCTTCTCTGTGGTGGTATATTCACAGAGGAACCTTTAAACCGCTAATTAATAATGCTGAATAAAAAAGCTAAATGTAAAAAATAAGCGTTACAGGATGACAGAAACAATCCTTCTTTGAACTTTGTAGATACACGATGTTTGGCAATAACATGCGACTATTTATATAAAGAGAAACACATAAATCACAATATTGACCTAACTGTCAGGCTCAGTCTCCACTTAGCACACAATCCCTCCTCTGCGCAAGATCAAATGGCGAAGTCAACAGACAGGAAGCATGGAAAATCAGACAGGAGTACTGCTGCGTTACAATAATACACACCTTTCCTCCGCACTCAAAGAGAGAGAACAATAGCAGCAGGGGGGGCAGTCAAATGATATGATGCTTACCCGTGCGCTGTGTTCCTCCCAATGGCCCGGTCAGAGAGGTGCAGAATCGCTCAACAGCTTTGTACTTCCTCCCTTCAGTCCAGATGCATCCTGTTCAGTTAGTAGCTTTCGCCATCGCGTCGGGGGTCACCAAGATGTCGGAGGGAAAATTAATTGTGGGCAGGAGGGGCCAGGGGACTCGGTGGAGCAGCTCAGAAGCCGCGCTGGGGAGACTGTGAGAGAGAACTAAGGGAAATGGGACAGCTTAATTTGCACCGGGGTAGTCCTGGAACTCATGCTCTAAAGACAGGAAAAAACGGATATATGAGCCTTGGAGACTGTTTCTGAAAGTTGTACAAGTTTTATTAGAAGACACAGCTTCTAGAAATGTTCAATAGTATCATGAAAACCACATAGTACTTGATCATGCTCCTAGCATTCTCTTGAAAGTCACTTGGTTACACAAAATACAGTTTACAGCTGCTATGAGAGAGAGAGGCTATACTTTAAGTACACTTCTGAGCTTTGAGGCAGCTTTCATAGAAAAGGTTAAGCACATATTATTGGGCACACTCACCACTGCATGTAAGATGTCCTGAAAGTACAAGTTTTCATTTACAAGCATTTCATTACAGCAGAATATACAATGGAGGAGCAGAACCTAAGTACATGGAACAAGGGCTATCTCGAGTAACCCCTGGGAAAAACTCCTGTCCGACACCCTATGTGCAAACGAGGAGTAATTCAATGATTATCTGGCCGACCACCCTTTTATATTGTTCAGGGGTGAGAAACCTATGGTCACACCATATCACGTCACCTCGAACCATATATCCTTCTATTGCCTCTCACGCCCCTGCCTGATGCCTTCCCATCATAAGTGTAAATGTGGCTCCTTCTCGTAATTGTGTGGCACGTACGCCAGCCTAGACTGAGTTCTTGCCATTCTGACTGGAAGTTTGTCATTAACCAGAAATGTGTTATTATTCCTTTGAAGGATTCTATTCATGCATTAATGTGCCAGTCTGCGATACCGATTTGCTACATTTATCCTCATTTATCGGACAGGCTCAAGAAGTAGCTTGTGGTGGGAACTTCCCTTTCCTCTGTTCACAGCTTTTAGGTGGGGTGCTTGGGGTGTGTTGCAAGAATAAGAAGGAACTTGAACTTTAATGATCGTAAACCTAGCATACAGTGGGTTGGGGGCCTTGAACAGGAGTGCTGAGCTTCGCAGAAGTGGAGCTGGCAGAAGCCTGGGTCAGACCCGCTTTCTGCTTCTGTTTAAGCTGAGAGAAAATGGCAGTGCTCAGGCCAATGTAACTGAGGCCTATAATTTCCAAGCAGCAGGGCCTACACAGGGTTCATGCTTAGCTAGTGATAAGAGTGTCCTAGGATAACTATGCAGTGAATTTTTCTCCCTTTGTCATCTGTACCTTACAACTCTCTAAGTCACCCTCTTCATCTTATTTCTGTTTCCACCTCACTTCTTTTTCTACTCTCTTTCTACTTCACTTGTCTCTCTACTTGACCTCTAGGCACTCTGCATCCCACTTCTTTCTACATATTACCTCTCACTACTCACTTTACATGAGCATTCTGTCTATACCTCTTTTAATTTAGCCCTCTCTCTAACTCACAACTCCCTATCTACTGTGCTTCTCACTATCTCGAGTCTCTCTCGCTCAACCCCCTTACCCTCCCTTCTTCCTGTTTCTAACTCAACTCTTTCCACATTAATTCTCTCTCTCTCATTCCATTGTAAACCCTACCTGTCTTCCTCGCTCCTCATTTCTCTCTCCATATCTGTAGCTCTAAAACCTTCCCTCCTTTTACCTTACTTACTTTTCTCTTCCTTCCTAATTTAGTTCTTGCAGAGGCAGTGCATGCGCTGTATTCAGGTATGGACTTGAAGCTCCACCCATCTTTTCAATTGGCTCCTGTTACTGTCCTTTCTAAATAGTTGCTTTTGATTCATGAATAGGCTTAGTAGTCCCTCATTAGTACCACCTTTTCTACTTTTGTAACCTCCTATGAGGACTGGCCCTATTACTTGTGTTGTTACCGCAGGTTTCATTAACAGTCTGCGGGCACTATTTTCTTAAAGGAATTTCTCTTACCAGCTGTTGCTGGCAGAACACGAGCAGCGCTGGCATTCATCTTTCCTCCAGCAGCACTGGTGCTCAGCTGATGGCTGCCTTTCCTAGCTTGTGTGCTTGCAATATTATTTGTACAGACACAGCATGGGCGCGCATCTTTCTTTATTTATTAAGGGTGCGACAATCATGATAGGCTCGCCGGTATCCAAGTTACCTTTAGCCCCCCCCCTTCCTTCCTCATGCTGTTCATTTGCGTTTGTTTATGCAGGAGTGAGAAGTTGGCCTGTTAAAAGCTGTCCACTAGTTAAAGTGGGCACCTTCCACCAGTCCAAGCAACCCTTATGGTGTTTTAAGAGGTCAAAGATAACCATAGAAAGCTATCCAAGTGGCAGCTGTGGAGAGCAGCCTTCAGGCTTAGTCTTGAAGGAATGTTAAGTAGCTTGTTTTACCAGAATGCAATCTTATTGTATTGGTTAAAGGAAAGGAGAACAACACAGTAGTTATAAAAATATGTGTTTATTAATATAACACACTCTCAATTCATCACAGTATCTGATACATGCAGATAAACACAAAGTACACAATACTGTAACACGGAAACAATAGTAAATAGTACTAATACACATTGGACTCCAAGGGGAGACCAGACCCTATACTAAAATAATGGTATAAATACCACGACTGGAGTCAAGACAGTGTCTAGAGGATGTAGAATTGCTGGGACACCAAGGAAGCACCCAAGGTGAATAAGTAGTGACCCCACGGAGGACGGGTGCAGTGTGGGAACACGGCCGCGTGCACCGAACACTTCTATGGGAGAGTTGCGGTTGCAGTTTTAAAGTTTAAGGACCCTTCTAAGTGGACTTCAAAGAAACCCCATGGAAGTTGGGAGGTTGGAGAGCCACCCCCTCCGCAGAACGGTAGTACCAGTTACCTATCCCAGGGAAGCCAGGTGCATAGCCCTGGAGTGGCGTCGGAAACAGCTCTCGATCTCTTTGGAGGACTTCGAAGAAGAGCCACTGCTGGGAAGAAGAAAAGTGTCAGTTGGAATCCAAAGGTGGATTCTTAAAAAAAAGAGTACCTGAATGCAGAGGGGACAGAGTCTGGGTCACTCAGGAGGGACCAGGGGCTTGGTAGACGAATGCCCTCCGATGTAGGGTGCTTCAGGTGCTTTGATGGGGTTCTTGACTCTGCAGCCACAGGGACCAAGAGATGTCAAGGGTGACCAGGAGCTGGATGCAAGCTGTCCCACGAAGGATGTCGAGTGCTGAGGGGTCAGTGTCCGGCGGGAGCACCAACCAGCCTTTGCAACCGCAACCCATGAGGAAGGTCAAGATAGGTTAATGTTCGACCCAGCAAAGTTCAGGAGACTCACCAAACACTGGGGAGTCAGGGCAAGCCTGGAACAAACAGGGCGCCCAAGAAAAGCAGTGTTGACCCTCAAGAGGACCCGCAGGCTGGAGGCAGAGGAGTCGCAAGGAGACCTCAAGAAGTTTCAAAAAGCAGCAGTCCATGGAGCACTCGGTGTAAGGAGGCTGGAGTTCTTTGTAGGAAATGGTACCAGAGGTTAGGGATACTCAGAGCCAAGTGCACTTGTTTGGGAAATGCCAACAAGCATATGCACTTGCAAAAGTACATGGTGTACAGGGGGTACAGGTATTGCATCCCCCACAAGGGATTCTGACCTCAAACTTAATGAGAAGGCAGCTCAGACCTTAAGAGACTTGGGAACCCACCTCCTTTGTTGCTGGAGCCCTGAAAGTCCAAAGGCGCTCAGGAGCAGCAGACCAGTCAGTTGAGATGTAGTGCCTACAGTTGCAGGGGAGTGACTACTTCACTCCAAGGGAGAAGTCTTCAGTTTTCCTTGAATCTCCACAGGTCCTGCACAGAGCCTGTATGGTGCACGGGCACAGACGATGCTTTGGACTGAGAGGGAGACGAAGTTGGACCCAAACGAAGTCCAGCGAAGTCCAGGGTGTCCAGACGGTCGAAGTTCAGTGGTTCTGGTTCCGAATCTTGTCCACATCGGATATAGGGTCCTACACATGAGTAAGCCCTTTTGTACCCACGAGAGAGGGATGGACAGATTCAGGGGACCCTCTCAGGGGAGGGTCCTGACAGTGGGGCGGTTACTCCCATGTGCTTTGTTCAGTTTCGCGCCAGAGCAGAACCCAATGGATCCCAGGACTGGTTTGAACTGGACCATGCACCGGGACACCAAACACAATAGGGTTACTTTCAGCCGCTTTAGAATTGGTCATTATGCGGTCGCATAATGCCACTCTATATGTACCGAATAGCTGATGCACTGACAACCCGGGAGAATGGACTCCGTAGGCTGCAGGGGTGTTCTGCTCATACAGTAGCACCCTCTCACTTAGAACCAAGCACCCTGCCCTCAGGATTGTAAAGGCCTGCTAGAGGGGTGACATAGGTTTTAAGTGCAGTGACCCTTAGATATAGTAAACCTAGATATAAAGTAAGTGGTGCATGCACCAACTTACACCAGCTGCAATGGCAGACCTTTATCTCCATTTTGCATGGCCTCTCATGGGTGGCATAATACATGCTTCACCCCATGGGAGGCCTCTGGGGTACCTATGCCCTAGGTACATGGGTACCATGTACTAGGGACTGACAAGGGTACCCCAGTATCGAATCTGGAGTGTTTGTAAGTACATAACATAACAGTTTAGGGAGAAAGCAGATAGACTGGGGTCCTGATTAGCAGGATCCCAGTCACACTAGTCAAACACAGTATCACATGAAGCAAAAAGTGGGGGTAACCATAAGTAGCAGATCCTACTTTCCTGCACTGGGCATCACAGTTTTGGTGATACTTCCCTGGGCTATTTATTTATTAACAGCACTGCAATGATTTTGGGCTCAACAGTGACTATGTTGTTTTAGCTCCTCCCTTACCAGCCTCGCATTTCATAGGCATGTATGTTTTCAGTGGCCATAGTGGAACCGAAGAAAACGATTGGTTTTTCAGAATAATAAGTAAAACATTTCATTTAGAAATAAGTCTTGTGCATTTGTGTTCATTATAGGTGTTGGACATTCATTTCCTTATCATAAATTACAACACTCACCTTTCTCATAGGCTGCTCCCTTTACTATCCTGTCCGACCTTCTATTCAGAAGTATAGGTTTGCTTTCAAAGGAAAAATGCTTCCTTTTTTTGGTAAGTGAAAAAGTTATGCGATTGGTGCACAGCACATGCTATTGGGGACAAAAGGGGGCGAGGGTGTCGCATAATGGCCAGAGCTTGAGACTTTGGACCTGGGGAGCGTCAGCTCAACATCTTGTTAGGTCGAACATTCAAGATATTGTGAATATACTTTAGTATATACATATATGTGTATGTACTTTTTGGGCTCTGGAGATCAGCCCTAGGATTTGTCTGCTTTGCTAGGGATTTAGTTTTCTGTTCAATTGCATCTATTTAACTGTCTTCATAGAAAACGACCAGTAGAAGTCAGTAAAATACCAGAATTGCTTTCTGCTTGTTCAACTGCCTCTATTTAACTGTCTTGATAGAAAACGACCAGTAGCGGTCAGTAAAATACCAAAATTGCTTTCTTCTCAGGGACTTTATATTTTTTTTCTTTCTGGCAAATGCCTCTATTTAACTTTCTTGATAGAAAACGACCAGCAGAGGTCAGTAAAATACCAGAATCACTTTAGTATTCTCTAGATTCCAGTCCATGGATATTGTCTTCCACGAGCACCCGTACACAATATTTTTTTCAAATCTTGTATTTTCAGCGATATGACCACCGAAGGCCCTGATTTTATATTAAAAACAGAGCTTTGGAATATACCATTTCCCACTGTGAGGCAATAATTCTCTCCATCTGTTCCCATACCGGGCACGTTACACAGTTTGGTGCTCCTCCATGTTAAAGAACGGTAGATGTTTCAGCACCCAGGCTAATGTGCTGCATAACTAAATACATATTAGGTCCCAAGGCGAGACCGATTGTATTGCAAATGCTTGTTATATTTGGGCAGGGGGCAAATTACTGGAGCACGGTAGTGGTGGGTGGCAGGTCGCCAGATACATTCATTTTTTGTAAATATACAACATGATATAAAGGGACTGAGACATGTGAGTAAATAGGAAGCATAGCTTCCCCTTGGCTTCTCTTCCCGACTAGGGAAAGTGGATTTGGGATAGGACAAACGAAGCATAATTATGAAATATTTTTAATAATGTGTAGTGTTGCACCCTGGGTTCAAGTGACAACACAGATAAGCTTCACTCATGTTGCTCATCTGATGTCACTTAGAAATACTTAGTGGAAAACACCCCTGTTATTGGCATCTGCTCATCGTCTATAACTCCATAGATTACGCATGCCAACCATAGGAAATTATGAATGTCAAAGTGGGGTTCTAATCCTTGAAGTTCCACCACTTTCAAATATTGAAAAACTGGAATAATTGGGTCTTTAAATGGGCTTGGTGAGAGAGTAGTACTGCTCTCCCCTGGGAAGAAAAGAGGGGTCTACGGAAGAGGCCAATCGCAGAATACTAGGACAAAATGTGCTTGATTGTTTTATACCATATACCAGTAATTAACTTGTGCAAAAATAAGTACTGTCAATGATAGTACCAACACAATTACTATGTTTCACACTCCTCCAAGTGTAACAGCTGAGACTATTCAAGGCACCCAAAACTGTAAGCATGGTTTGGGAGGCAGGTATTAGTCATTTTAAGGTACATTTAATTACCAAACAATTATTGTTGTGCTTGTCTCTAAATTAAACAAAGAGCGACACCTTGTGGCAGACTTTCATAAGAGCCGGGACCAAGCACCAGAAACACCTCAAATTAAGCACCACGACATACCAAAGACGGTGCAAACCTCCCCCCCCAACTCTATCAACAGTCCTCATATAATCTAGCCCCTCTATCTGAGAGTTAGATACAATGACATTTTCTCTGTTTGCATATCGGATGGCTCTCCTATCTCCCATAACTTCCTGGCTTCTCTACAATTCCTAAAACACTATTTCCCCTACTCAAGTTAAATTAGTTTCACTCCCATTCGCATGATAGTTGGCGCTGGCAGTCCCCGGAACTTGTGCCTTTACTACCTCACAATGCGCTGTGTACATAAATGCGGAGGGATAACCTGCAAGAAGGGTGGGTGGTATGTTCAATTATTTTTTGTATTTCGATGTTGATATTTTCTTTATGAAACTATCGTAGTAAATATTATCTTGACTGAGTAGTACTACTACTTGCAAGTATTTAATATCTTAGAAGCGGATAAATTCACATCACATTCGGTTGAAGATTGAAAATTAGATACAGTAGATTGAAAATTAGATACAGTGGTTATTGGGACTTGCTGCTAGCTGGCCATTAACTGTCTCATTCGATGTAGTTGTGCTTTTTTTCTAACCCTGTACACGTATGAATGTTTGATGAACATGTTATAAAATTCAATAAAAAGATATTTAAAAAAAATAGGAGTGACAGCAGGGAGGAGTGGTGGGCAAAGGGCTGCTTTTACACTGTTTACAGTGCACATGTCCCTTTGTCCGGCTGTCTTGCGATGGGCAGCCACACATGCACACTTTAAACCTCTCAACTCAGCTGTCTCAAGACAGCTAGGTTGAGAGCACGTGCAAGCATCCAGTTCCGTAGGAAGCATCGACAGAGGCCGCTCCCACCAATCAGGGCACTGCTTGCTTAACAGCACCTGAGCTGGTAAGGATTGGTTGAGTGAGTTGGCTGGGCCTGCACTGCTGTCCCTGCAGAAGAGGTTGGAGTGTGAGGAGGTCGCTGTTGTCACGATCGGTAAGTGTTTTTCATTTTCTTTTTTTTTGTATTTGCCTACCTCTCCTCCCTCAGTAGAGGCCAGCCGCCACTGTCTATATTGCTCACCAGAGACCGGAAGAGGACTACCCAAGATCAGCCTGCTCAGTGACTCTGCCTTGTGAGCATACCCCGTCCGATGGATACATTTTCTCTCGGAAACTTTGTGGGACACCCACACTTTGGCCCGGTATCCTCCAGTCACTTTTTGACAAGGAATGAGCACAGACATCTCACTATCTTCACTGGTCTGGGGGTTGGAAAAAGTATTCCTGGGCCGTGCATGGACGACTTGCATTCCAACCGAATCCCAAAACTCAAAAACATCCTGTGTAGTCTTAGTATGTGCCTTTTGCGACTAGGGGTCAATGCTCCAATTTCACAGAGATCTCATCTTTGTCTTCAGTACTAAAATCTAACCCCATGGTGATGTCAAGGCAGTCCACTGTTGCTAGCGTCTTTGGGTCGTGAAAGAGCCAACTTTAAAGTACTGTTGAACCATAGTCCTAAACTAGAAGATAAAGCAGGCTTGCAAGACAACTCCCAATTTGTTGTGAATATTTACATTTGCATTAACCGTACCAGAATCTTGGCTGCTTTCACCCTACACAGCATCCTTAATAATGTTTGTTTTGCATAATTTCACTAGGAACTGCAGTCAGTTAGAGAGACATAAAGTATACTACAACGTATTGTTTTAGCAGGGAATGGCACTCCTCTGTATTCTCAAACAAACAGCACAGTGCTTGCAAACAATACGTTTTTCCAAACAGTGTACAGAATGGGTACTTGCAAACATTTTCCCTGGGGCCAAAAACGTTGGCCTCTGATGTGACCGAGGGCTGCATTGATACCATCAGGGTGGCGGTCGAGGGGGCAGGGAAGGTAGGGTGGGTGAAAGGGATGCAAAGCATGTACATCTATTGACTGAGTTGCATAATGTGAAACCAGAAAAACTGATCTATCCCGGCTTCCCAACTTGTCCCAAGTGTGTGATCCTAGGCAGTTGTTTTATCTCACTTTCTCGCCTTTCTTTCATTATAACATTTATGAGGACATTGATCCAGCGTCACTATAGAAATTCTGTCTCTCTATAAGCACCAATCTCTACCTAATACTCACCATACTAATCAAAACTAAGGCCCATATAACTGAGACAGAAAAGTGAACAACTGAATCATGTGGCCTAATTAATCACTCTATCTAAACAAATTATGTACATTATATACAACTGCAGTATAACATTTCATTCATAGATAATTAAAAAAACATTTAATTAGACCACTTTGGTCAATGGAATAACTGATTGTAACGACTAAATTAATCAGGACCAGCTTGACGTTTTAAGTCTTTTTATTTTTAAAGTTCCAAAGTTTTAATTTCAAACTCTTTATTAGCTCATTTATTCGCAAACATTTTTATTTAAAACAGTATTATCCATTAGTTTATTAGCACAATGGTCTGGCACTTCAAAATTGCACAAAATAATGAATTATAATAAACATCAACCCTAATTCCCTAAATTAAGCTTTCTGGCCTGTAAAGAAAAAGACATTCAAGAAATGCATTTGGCTTTCTTACGTGTCAAAGGGAAATCGGACAGCACTTCGCCCTCAGGAACAGTCAGCCCCGCTCCCCTCAATGGGCTAAGTTTTTATACTCTTTCTAACTCCCTAATCTAGCTAAACGATATATTTTTAATAGTTTCCAGCACCCTGATTGGTTGCTGACTGTCAGACCACCGAGAGGCCACCGCTTCCAAATACCAAAACGTCACTCGTCATTGTCCATTGACATGAAGCGGCACCGGCTTCCGAGGATTGGAAACATTATACTAAAAAGTTCATGATTTCCTCCAGAGCTAGGCCAAACTGCCTCTGGTCGCTTCCTTGGCTTTGGAAAAATATCCTTTCAGAGCACATTTAGCACAAATGTCTTTGTTTGAGCTTCATTTAATTTCAGAGAAAAGTTTCTGTGCAAAAGCTTCAACATGGCTGTGCTTGGCTCCTTTCAGTCAGGCTAACCAACATTTTTTCAGAACCAGGCCTCAAGCCTTTCGCTCGGGCTAGTATTTAAACAAACACAAAAGAATAATTAATACAAGAAAAGAAAGTCATTCTGTTACCCAACCTCCCCATTGCTAATGCTATCCCATTAGTATAAATCACCTAGCAGAAGCACATAGAAAAAGCAGCACATACATAATCTACCATTCTTCATAATGTCCAGCAAGATTCTTCATAAATCTGAAATGATAAAAAGATAAACAAACACAACATAGACAACAACATAACATAGACAATAGCACATATAAACTAAGCACATGTCATCAATAAATCAGCCGCATTAATGTTGACAAAGACAATTAGGACAGACAAAACAACATTAGTTATATGTTATTAAAAACAGACTCGCAAATGCAACATGAGCACATTTAATATTAATCCCGCGTGAAATGAAATGTAGAACCTTAATCTAGATTGGTTTAGTACAACAAATCGTGCAATAACTCATTAATAAATTAGTTCATGTAACAAGGGATTAACTTCATGAGCCAGAATAAAATTATTCCTGAAGCTCGCTCCATCAACTCCCTCATCTGGTGATTTCAAAATCACCAAACAACACCCAAAATTTAGAAAAATTTTGAACCCAATTTAGAGACGTCACATTTTGAGTTCTTTCAGTATTAGTCTCCCTAAACCCCTGTCTCTGCTGTTTGCTCAATACTTTCAAACTGAGCTCTTCGCATATCCTCTAACTCATATTCCTTTTCTTGTTCCTTTCTGAGTTTATAAATCCTCCTCTTTTCCCTCTGATGCTTCTTTCTCTTGTGAATCATGCAACTGATTTTTAGCAGCAGTATCACCATAATGATGACAATTACTGGACAGAGCACTTTGCCAGTGATTGAACCACCAATCTCTGAAAACCATTCTTTAATTGCCTCAATCCTTTTGCCTATTCGTTCAGTGAAATTTTCTTCTTCCATGGGTACGATTTCTTCGTGAAATTCTGTAATGTTTTTAATAAGCGACTCTATATTCCGACTCTTGTCAGGAATATATGTACAACAATGCTGGACATGTAAAACCCTACAGACTCCTCCCTCTTTTGCAAGCAGAATGTCTAATGCAAGACGATTCTGCATAACCATGCTTCTGGTAGCAACAAGTTCTGTGTTAACTAATTGAAAACCACTTGCAGTATCTGTAGACAATCTATCTACAATTGTGGAAACCTTTCTAATTTTGATTGAATTCATGGTAATTCCTACCATGGGAATGATTGCACCACAAATGTCTCCCATGACTTCTGTAAAACTTTCTCTTTTGAATCTGTTCAGGTGTTCACCAAATTCAAAGGTACCCTTCTCATTTCTGTCAACATGAAAAATCTTTGGAAAAACTAATCCAAGGTAGCATGTCCCATACCAATGGTCTGGGAGGCTAAAATATGCCTTATTGCCACAGATAAAATAGATTCCAGGGAAAATTGGATCCTTTCCACCTTTAAATCCCCATCCCCCTATGATACGATAAGTATATTCACACTGACTAGCACCAACAAAAAAGTTATCATATAATGTGTTATCTCTTCTAACACAAAATGTACCACTAACTGGTTCGTCAATGTGTATGGCTGCATTTGTGTTAACACCATTAAGCTTAGCATCCTCCATTTGCCAAAACTTGGACTTAGCATGTTTAAGCACCTCATTTCTTTTGTAAATTGCCCTTCTTTCCTCAACCATATTTAGGAAAGTCTTTTCTTCTGCCCTCATTTTGCATGTTAAATTATTTCTATAAGCATATTCATAGTTGAGTTCATTAGTTACCAAAAAGAATTCCCTCATCTGTTTCGCAGGCTTAACTTTGTTTAAGCTATTTACAACTTTGAGATTTGCAAAAACCTCATCAAAGTCTGAGTAATAATACTCCAGTTGACCAGTTTGATAAAACAGGCTAGCAATTACACTTCAAGTGAAACCATAAGTGAGAGGTAGCATGTTATAAGTAACCCCCTCTGAGACAGAAGCAGACAGCTTCACACAGACATAGCAATCCTTAACATTCATTACTTTAACATATTCAGACAAAAGCCTAGAAAATGAATTGCTAGAAAAATCTCTATCTTGGTGGATCTCTGGATCATGCTCAATAACTCTGCTAAACTTGCCAGCATGTTTTTCTTGTTTAGTCTCTGCCTTACTTGTTATATTAGTCTTTAGTTTCTGTTTATCAATACCAAATGGGTATACTACAGCTAAAATTAACCAAACCAGTATTAAAAGAACCACACAAATTGAAGATATTTTGCAACATCTTTTCAAAATAGAACACCTTGAAGTATCAGAGCTAGGCATTTTTAAATGAATAAACAAAATTCAAAAACAAAAATTTTAAAATAATGTAAGTAATATGAATTATAAAATATAATATTCCCCCCTTTTTTAAAACATTTTTTTTAAAGAACCCTATAACAGCTTTTCTTCGACCTTGCGTCACATAAGCATGTGTTTTTCCAGCTAAACACAATTTCTTCGACCTTATGTCACCTAACACATTTTCTTCAGCCTTATGCCAGGAATTAAAAACCCTTATTCAAAATTAAACAACTTCAATCATTGTCACTAGCTTCTTCCAAATCCTCTTGACTGCTGCTTCCTACCTCAACAATTGGCGGGATAATAATGTACGTCCACTCTGGGGACTTATATTTTTGATTTGGCTTTATCACTCTTTTTGTCTTACGAGTGATTACTTCAATTTTCTTATTTTTCTCTTCTTTCTTATCAGAGTCACCTCCCTGACTAGAAACTGCGTTGATCTGTTCTTTTGATTTCTTTACTAATTTGAATTTCAGGTTTTCTTCTGGCCAAATATCTCCTTTTCTCAATATTTTCTTCTTTGGCACAAATGTGTTACTTTCAGCTTTCCAAGCTCTTTTTCTGAATTTTCTTATTTCAGAGTCTTCGTCACTCTCATCTGTGTCTGTTTCTGAGACTTCAAATCTGTATTTAGGAACTTCTTTACTCGGCAGCTTCACTCCATTAGGAACATCATCCTTACAGCTGGTACTTGGTAATTCTTCCTCTTCTTCAGGGATCACCTTTAGCTTCCCAGTTTTAGAATTATTGCTCCCGCACACAGAGCTACTCCGTTGCCTTTCAATACTCTCCTGATTTAGATTTTTATCTTGCTTAGAGTCTTCTGCTTCAGAATCTTCTTTTTCTTTCTGAGATTCTTTTTCTAACAGATCTTCATCAACATCTTGATCTCCAGTTACAATTTTCTGATCTTTTTCATTCAAGGCCTGATTCGCATCTAGATTCTCCAGATGTTGATTTTCTTGCTGATCATCAGATTCTTGATCTTCAGGATCTCCTTCTGAATCAGAATCAGTTGTTGTCTCACTTTCTTCATCCGAATTATCAGGAGGTGGTACACGAATGGTGTGACTTGCATGCACCCACCTTTTCAAATCTCTACACTTTATGGCATTTGTTGTGACAATAATTACTTGTCTTGCCTTTTGCCATCTAGGAACTAAACAGTTTCTCCTTCGATGAACTTTTGTTCTTACCCAATCTCCAGGCAACAGATCATGAGCTTGTTCTTTCACCTTAGTTATTACATCTGTTCCCACCTGATGAAATACAGAATTAACTTCATCAGAAAGGTTCTGACAGTATTCAATGATTGCACTATCATTAATACTCAAAAGCTTGCCAACTGGAACAAATACTTGCCTCATTACTCTGCCCATTAAGATATCATGAGGACTAAGGCCTGTCTTTTTCTCTGGAGTACTTCTCAAAGACATCAGTACAAGTGGAAGAGCATCTGTCCATTTCACTCCTGTGGCTAGACACATTTTTGAAATCCTGTTTTTTATTGTTCCATTTATCTGCTCTACAACACCTGATGCTTCTGGCCTGTATGCACAATGCAGCTTCTGTTCAATGTTTAAAGCTTCACAAATCAGTTTCAGCAATCTGTTTTCAAAATGCGTTCCGCGATCACTTTCAATAGTTACCGGAAATCCATATCTAGGTATGATCTCTCTCAAAAGTAATTTTGCCACAGTGACTGAGTCATTATGACGGGTTGGGAAAGCTTCCACCCATCTTGAAAACAGACAAACAAACACAAGCACATATTTGAGCTTGTTGTGCTGTTGTGTAATCTGGTAAACGGACCACCCTCCCGTCCTATGGTTCCCAAACTTACAACAGTTTTCCTGTTTGGATTCATTTGTTGACAGGTCAAACATCTTTGGCAAAGTGACTCTGCTATGATTCTGAATTTTGGACTGAACCATGTTTCTCTGAATAGTCTGATCATGGAATCTCTCCCTAAATGCCCTGGACCATGGTACATCCGTGCCATGTCAGCAATCATACAATTTGGCATTACTGGTCTGCCATCTTTGTAGACCCAAACTCCATCTTCCTCTCGCTGTCTGCACTCTGCTTTTAACCATGTGTTTTTCTCTTCTTCATCTGCCTCGTCTTGTAATTCTTTTACTCCCTGCCATGTTTCAACAACAGATATTAGCATGAGAGAATTCAACATGTGACTTTTGTCTTTTTCCCAATTGATTAAGTAATTATTCTTTGCACAGTACCTTGCAATTTCATCTGCATAGGCATTACCTTTGGTAATGTAATCCTCACCTTTTTTATGAGCTGCACATTTCACGACAGCAATTTGTTTTGGTAATTGAATGCCATCGATCAATCTTTTGATCAATTTTGCATTTCTGATTGGCGTTCCCGCAGAGGTCAAATAACCTCTTTGAGACCAGAGCTGACCATAGTCATGAACTACGCCGTAACCATACTGACTATCAGTCACTATAGTTACTTTTTACCAACTGCTTTCTCACAGGCTCGAATTAAACCAATTAATTCTGCAATTTGGGCTGAACGAATTCCATCAAGAGGTGAACCCTCTATAACTTCTGAAACAGTACATACTGAGTATGCTGCTCTCAGAATTCCTTCATCTGTTCTGTTCTTAGACAGGAACCATCAACAAAGTAAACCAAATCAGATTCAGGTAAAGAAATATCTTTTATGTCCTGTCGAGGTTTGGTGCAGTAATCTACAACATCCAGACACTCATGATCAATGTCAGTTTCATTATTAACCTCAGTAACAACACCATCCGGCAATAATGTGGAAGGATTTAAATTCACACATCTCGCAATAGAAACATTATCTGATCCCAGAATTGTCTTCTCATATTTTGTCAACCTGTTACTGGTTAGATGCTGAGTTTTACTTCTGGTAAGAAGAATTTCAACTGAATGAGGTACATATACTTTTACAGGAAATCCCATAATGATACCCTCACTTTGTTCAAGACTTACACTTGTTGCAGCCACTGCTTTTAAGCAACCTGGAAAAGCTTTTGCAACAGGGTCCAAAACAGCTGAGAAATAAGCAATTGGTTTTCTCAGTTTTCCATGTCTCTGGATCAGGACTGACAGTGCACAACCTTCCCTTTCACTGCAGTACAACTCAAATTCTTTCTCATAGTCTGGCATTCCCAAAGCTGGAGCTTCACATAAGCTTCTTTTCAACTGTTCAAAGGCTTCTAATTCAATTTTTGACAATCTGATTGGATCTTTTATGTCTGCTTTTGTCAGTCTTTGTAATGGTTTTGCAATTACAGAAAATCCACTAATCCATTGACGACAATATCCAACCATTCCCAGAAACATTCTGACCTGTCTTTGTGTTGTCGGGGGCTGTATTGCTCGAATCATTTTAATTCTTTCAATAGTCACTTGTCTGATTCCCTTTGCAATTCTGTAACCAAGATACTTTACTTCTTGTTTGCAAAACTGTAATTTCGCAGGTGACACTTTATGTCCCTCATCTGCCAATCGATTTAAAGAGTAATGGTGTCAGTTACACAATTTTCTCGTGTCTTTGCTGCCACGAGCAAGTCATCAATATACTGAACCAATGTAGAATTTCCAGGCAATATCAGATCTTCCAGAGATTTCTTTAATAACTGATGATTAAAGATAGATGGACTCTCAGTATACCCCTTTGGGATACGACACCATGCTAAAATGCGATTCTGGAACCTAAATGCAAACATTTTCTGGCTCTCTGGATGCAGTGGAACTGTAAAGAAGGCATTACATAGGTCAATGACCGTATACCATTCTGCATCATGGGGAATCTGATAAAGAATTACCGCAGGGTTCGGAAAAATTGGGCAGCATGGAACAACAATTTGGTTAATTTTCCTTAAATCTTGAACAATTCTATATGTTCCATTCGGCTTTTTGATACCCATAATCAGTGAATTACATGGGCTACTCTCTATTTCTTTTAGCACCCCTTGACTTATGAATTTTTCAATCACTGGAATGACACCTTCAATTGTCTCAGCTTTCATTTTGTATTGAGGAACATTCGAGAAATCTATTCCTTGTTTTACAGTTATTTTTACTGGATCCACATTTTTCATAAGACCCATATCATTTCCAGTTAGGTCCCAAATTTCTGGTTTGACTGGATTTTTGAGCTCTTCTGGCAAATCATTTTTATCAAAGACAGGAAATAATAATTTCCTTTCCTCTTCGACCATCAGCATTGTTAATTTATAAAGACCATCTACTTCTGATGTTTGTAATTCAATGCCATCTGGTGAGCAATATATTTTGCAATTCATCTTGCACAATATATCCCGACCCAACAGATTTACTGGACTACTGTCACAAACCAGAAACCTGTGTTTATCCTTGTAATTTCCAATTTCAATTTTTACAGGCTCTGTCAGACTTGTTTTAATTTGCTGATTTGCTACACCTACAACTTGGATGGACTCACCAGAGAGAGGAAGGTTTTCTATTTCTGTTGATCTAACAGTAGAACGGGTAGCACCTGTGTCCACAAGAAAAGGGATATCTACATCATTCACTTTACCATTAACAAATGGACCAGACTGATCTACCTCAAGAGTGGGACCAAGCACACACTCTTCCTCCTCTCTTAGGCACCGTCATGAGTAATCTTCTGATGAATCACTCTCCTCCTTATTTTTCAACCAAAACTGCTGAGAGGCATTTGACATACTCATTTTTGACACATTATTTACCTGATTACCTCCACAGAAACCTGTTTCTGGTGTAAACCTTTGAGCATTTACACTGTTTGGAAATGGTGCTTGTGGTATCTGGCTCTGCTGAATTTGTCTCTGCTGAATCTGGCTCTGCTGATTCGCTACCTGTCGCTGTAGCTGTCGCTGCTGACTTAACTCGTTTAACAGCTGCTGTAGCTGTTGCTGTTGCTGCTGATTTAACTCGCTCTGCATCTGTGAATTCAATGAGGTATTTTTAAAATTTCTGGGCGGGTTTTTACACTCGCACTTCCAGTGTCCAATTTCGCCGCAATTAAAACATGGGAGCTTCTGTTTTAGCTCTTCAACATTTACATTAAATTTAGGTTTATTATTAAAATTATTCTTAAATTTGCCTTGATTCTGCTGTGCATTTTTATTCTCAAAAGCCATTTGCTGTTGCTCAGCTACTTTCACTTGTGCCCACATTGCTTTCTCTTTAAGGTTTTTCTGCTTGGCATCTATTTCATCACTGCAATATTTTGCCTTTCCCAGGATGTCGTCAACCGAAAGTGATTGCCAGCACACAATTCCATTTTTAATCATCTCACCAATTTCAGGTCTCAGGCCGTAGACAAATCTGTAAATAAAGTGGCTCATGTCCTTTTCACTTAATTTTTCATAGCCACTGTACTGTTTAAATACTAACAGCAACCTTTCATAAAAAGAATGTACTGATTCTTTCGGCTCTTTATTTGTTCTGTCAATTTTAACCCAATCTACTTCTTTCGGGGGAATTTTTCCTTTCAGCCAATAAATTACTTTATTGTACATATCCATGACATCTTTCAATGGGGCACCTGTAATTGTGTCTCGGGCAGGTTCTTCTTTTGGCCAACTCACAGAAATTTTGCATTCTGTCCAAAGATCTGACGGGACAACAATGTCAAAGAATCCATCCAGATCAATCCACAGAACTTTTGACACTTTAATAAATCTGTCTACCTGTCGATACCATTCAACAGGCTTTTCTCTCAGCCGAGGAAAATCGTTGGTAAACAACAGAATATCCTTTCTTGACCAAGGGACATGCACATATCCTCCACCTGCTATTTCCCTCATTGGAAATTCTGAAACTGTTTCACCTCTGACTCTTTTGTCCTGTTCTTTATTCTTTGACCATTTTATTCTCCATTTACCTAATTCTCCTAATCTCTTAAGGAAAGCTATTAATTCTCTAATATGTGTTATTCTTCCTGAAGTATCGAGATTGTCAATGTCTTTCTCAGAAAAATCCACTCTATAATGTTTCTGCAAATGTTTCTGTTTGCTTAAATCAATGTCTAATTCAGCAGCCATATTTTCCAGTTGCTCATATCTGTTTTTCGTTTTCCACTGGATACTCTTGCAAATTAAAAGAAGTTCATCATCCTGATACAATTTCAGACTGTCAGTACCAATTGTGCCAATATTTAATTCCTCCAAATCAGCTTTTAACTTTGGAACATCAAATTTTTTAATTTCAGGATCTTCTGGAGACAATGCATTTTGCGTTAAATCTATTCTATTTAAGCTTCTTTCTGAAGGACCTGGATCTGATTCTGCAACAGATGGTGTCTGAGAACCTGTTAAACTTCGATTTAAAGTCAAATTTGGCATCATAGATTTTTCTCTATGAATTTCTGAAAGCTCCGAATAAAATTTCTCAGCCACTTTTTGAATTTCTGCATTTAATGGAACTGTCAAGGCAGAATGTCTATTTTCTCCCTGATCAAAAACTGGTACAACAGGACCAATCATTACTGGTACTGTCACTGCTTCCATGCTTTTTGTTAATTGTTGAGTTAAATCTTCCTTCACTTTATTATAACTGGAAATTTCTGGCATATCAGCAAGAGTTCTTTCCTGATTACTTTGAAAATTATTTCTCTGTTCCAAAATTCTACTTTCCCTGGGTGTACTAGAATTATTTATTGATCCTACTCTTCCAGGTAATTTTAAAAATCTGGGTGAACCTTCATCGACTTCCCTAGGAGGTGCACTTGGAGAAGTTCCAGTAGAAACTCTCGGGGTAGAGTGAGAATCTACTTGATACGGTGGCGGTTTGCGTTTAGTAGAATACATTTCCTCTAAAATTGCATCATCTAATTCCTCATCAAGTCCACTTTTTTGTTGAACTTTCTTTTGACCT
Source organism: Lissotriton vulgaris (assembly GCF_964263255.1). Classification (NCBI taxonomy): domain Eukaryota; kingdom Metazoa; phylum Chordata; class Amphibia; order Caudata; family Salamandridae; genus Lissotriton; species Lissotriton vulgaris. Next base: position 890,522,947 of record NC_141693.1, on the reverse strand, counting down.
GGATCTTTAGTGATCATTATTCTCACTGGGTACAGACCATCATACATGTCTGCTTTTCTCCAGCGTCTCACTTTGTCCTCATGTGTTTCTCTATTTAGAATCTGCTTTGAATTTCTGGGAGCCGAGGATTTGCTTTCACATTCATGTTCTATCATCTCAACTTCCCATTCAAGTAAAGCCTCAAATTGTGTAGGTCTAGGCTTCAGCACAAGATCCATCATCTTTTCTCTCAGGTTTCTCAAAACTTTCATATTAAATGACCCATCCTCCAGCCATGCTAATACACCATCCTTCTGTGTATAATACATCCAATTTTCAAACCAAATTACAGTATGATAACCATATTCACCTTCCATATAGGCTGCGGGTGTTTTGTACTTATGAAGTAATTTACCACCACGCGTTTCAATTTTCTTGTCAAGTTTAAATACATTTTTAATTTTCTGAAACCATGAAGGCTTCTTTTTCTCTCCATTATACCAATAACTCATGTTTTAAATCAAAATCGCTTATTCCAAAACGTTCAAAATGTTTTCTTGGTGTTCCGCAACTTCAGCCAATCCGTGCACGAAAGACACCAACAAGCCAATCTCGTTAAGCTACGTCACCACTCTGCTCAACCAATAGAAGTACAGTATTCAGAACTGACCAATCTGATATCAGCTCATCACCGTCACGTGAACCAATCAGTGCGCTTGCTGTGATGTATGTTAGCCAATCACAGCGCGAACCGAAATGACGTACACTGCCGCTGCAGCTTCACTGTGTATTACTCCGTAAACTCACCCCTCCTTCACAAAAAATTTTCACAGCGCCATTTTAAACAATGCTTTTCCAATGAATTTCAATTAGTAACTACAAATAAACAAACCACTTGTCTGTTTCGCTAAATTAAGTAATAGTTTTACAAACATTCAGAATTCCTTTCGCATGAAATAGACGACGCTATTTTCACAAATCATTCACACATTCAAATGGAAAAACCCTAATCACGCACACACGAAAACTTGGCAGGACTTTAACCAACCACAGAGATCGTCAAACGTTAATAAGAATAGACGACGCCATCTTACCTTTCACTCAAGCTCGAATAATTCTATTACTCTTTCCACAAAATGTTTTAAAACTGGCTCACCATGTCCCTATGCTTAGTGCTACAATTTCATAGACGATTCTCACTATACATTTAACCAGTCACATCTAAGGTCCCTAAACTTTTGTTGTACGTCCACAACACTTTGCGATATATTAAATACCATAATTTTAAAACAGAACAAATGCACTGTGTAACTTTTCTAGTCACACTACTCTTTTGCCAGCAAACAACCAGGAATTTTTCACACTGCAGGAAAAATCCTTTCGACTACATACAACAAGTGGACAAACTTAACAACATGTTTTAGACATCTATCCTATGTATATAACAAGTAACATGTCAGTTACCATAGCAACCGAACTCTGCTACCAGAGATTTGATCCAGCATCACTATAGAAATTCTGTCTCTCTATAAGCACCAATCTCTACCTAATACTCACCATACTAATCAAAACTAAGGCCCATATAACTGAGACAGAAAAGTGAACAACTGAATCATGTGGCCTAATTAATCACTCTATCTAAACAAATTATGTACATTATATACAACTGCAGTATAACATTTTATTCATAGATAATTAAAAACACATTTAATTAGACAAAACAAACAGCACAGTGCTTGCAAACAATACATTTTTCCAAACAGTGTACAGAATGGGTACTTGCAAACATTTTCCCTGGGGCCAAAAACGTTGGCCTCTGATGTGACCGAGGGCTGCATTGATACCATCAGGGTGGCGGTCGAGGGGGCAGGGAAGGTAGGGTGGGTGAAAGGGATGCAAAGCATGTACATCTATTGACTGAGTTGCATAATGTGAAACCAGAAAAACGGATCTATCCCGGCTTCCCAACTTGTCCCAAGTGTGTGATCCTAGGCAGTTGTTTTATCTCACTTTCTCACCTTTCTTTCATTATAACATTTATGAGGACGTTGATCCAGCGTCACTATAGAAATTCTGTCTCTCTATAAGCACCAATCTCTACCTAATACTCACCATACTAATCAAAACTAAGGCCCATATAACTGAGACAGAAAAGTGAACAACTGAATCATGTGGCCTAATTAATCACTCTATCTAAACAAATTATGTACATTATATACAACTGCAGTATAACATTTTATTCATAGATAATTAAAAAAACATTTAATTAGACCACTTTGGTCAATGGAATAACTGATGGTAACGACTAAATTAATCAAGACCAGCTTGACGCTTTAAGTCTTTTTATTTTTAAAGTTCCAAAGTTTTAATTTCAAACTCTTTATTAGCTCATTTATTTGCAAACATTTTTATTTAAATCAGTATTATCCATTAGTTTATTAGCACAATGGTCTGGCACTTCAAAATTGCACAAAATAATGAATTATAATAAACATCAACCCTAATTCCCTAAATTAAGCTTTCTGACCTGTAAAGAAAAAGACATGCAAGAAATGCATTTGGCTTTCTTACGTGTCAAAGGGAAATCGGACAGCACTTCGCCCTCAGGAACAGTCAGCCCCGCTCCCCTCAATGGGCTAAGTTTTTATACTCTTTCTAACTCCCTAATCTAGCTAAACGATATATTTTTAATAGTTTCCAGCACCCTGATTGGTTGCTGACTGTCTGACCACCGAGAGGCCACCGCTTCCAAATACCAAAACGTCACTCGTCATTGTCCATTGACATGAAGCGACACCGGCTTCCGAGGATTGGAAACATTATACTAAAAAGTTCATGATTTCCTCCAGAGCTAGGCCAAACTGCCTCTGGTCGCTTTCTTGGCCTTGGAAAAATATCCTTTCATAGCACATTACGCACAAATGTCTTTGTTTGAGCTTCATTTAATTTCAGAGAAAAGTTTCTGTGCAAAAGCTTCAACATGGCTGTGCTTGGCTCCTTTCAGTCAGGCTAACCAACATTTTTCCAGAACCAGGCCTCAAGCCTTTCTCTCGGGCTAGTATTTAAACAAACACAAAAGAATAATTAATACAAAAAAAGAAAGTCATTCTGTTACCCAACCTCTCCATTGCTAATGTTATCCCATTTGTATAAATCACCTAGCAGAAGCACATAGAAAAAGCAGCACATTTATAATCTACCATTCTTCATAATGTCCAGCAAGATTCTTCATAAATCTGAAATGATAAAAAGATAAACAAACACAACATAGACAACAACATAACATAGACAATAGCACATATAAACTAAGCACATGTCATCAATAAATCAGCCGCATTAATGTTGACAAAGACAATTAGGACAGACAAAACAACATTAGTTATATGTTATTAAAACAGACTCGCAAATGCAACATGAGCAGATTTAATATTAATCCAGCGTGAAATGAAATGTAGAACCTTAATCTAGATTGGTTTAGTACAACAAATCGTGCAATAACTCATTGATAAATTAGTTCATGTTACAAGGGATTAACTTCACGAGCCAGAATAAAATTATTTCTGAAGCTCGCTCCATCAACGTCAAATACATGACTTCAGGATGTGCCCTGTAAAAAATCTTCTCCTTTCTTTAATGTAATAATCTATAATGGTATTTATATGTAACAGCAACCCAGGGCATCCAAAGGGTGCACAAAAGAACTGACTCGCCTCACTATTGGTATTCTTGTCATGGTGGTGGGGGGTGAAGGAATCATGAATGGGTCTAAAATAATGTTTTAAAACGATCACTTGAATAAAAAAAAGATTCTCAAAGCACATATATAATCTAATGTAATGTGGAAAGGTTCACCATGTTAAAGAAATGCACTTTTTGAATTTTGAAGAAACTATCATATTTTTACATTTTTGCTGAAAGATGTCTTAGCAAATGTTCCCTAAGTTAAGTGGTGCAGAACATCTTCTTTTCTTGTTTTCTTTTACTTCAGTGAATCTATAAAGAATTCCTTGGCCGTCTATTTAACATCGCTGTGAATGTCACCCAATACTCTGATACAAGGGTCAAGTTCGCGCTATATAAAACTCCGTAAAAATTTTTTTTACCTCTGAGTCCAGTAAAAAGCAGTTTGGTGCTGGGGTGGACCAGGGGGCCGCATGTATAGTTCAGGATGGCTGCATGAGGCCCTCAGGCCGTACTTTGAGTATCATTGGTGTACAGTGTGTGATGCAAGTTTGATTGTCGTTATTGTATTTAATTTTTGATATGTTAATACATGACTATGTTCTGTGATTGCTACTGGTTGCTTCCGGTTTGTATTCTACAACAGTTTAGATGCTCCTAAGTTGTTATTAAATAATTTTATACACAAATAAGCACTCTGGCTCTACATTCTATCTGCATTTAATTCTGACAATTGTTATCTCTAGTCACGACCTTAATATCAAGTTATTTGAGGTAAGCCTTAATTAATCAACCAAGCTACTCCCATAAGTCAAGGAATCTTTTCATCACATACTGGGTGCTTGGTTGTAAACTGCAGTCTTTTCTTTGATACTGCAGAGTGCCTTGAAGTGCCTCCTGCGACTTCAAGTTCTGGGAAAAATACTGACCTGCATACATTAAAGAATTGAACAAACCTGAGGTGTAAACAAAGAGGTGGTTTCAACCTTGCTCTCCCAAGTAACATCCCAAATAACGCAAGCTTTGCTCGTGTTGTAAGAGATATCACCCTGGAACACATTGGATGAAGATATTTCAGTAGATGATGCCTAAGGGCGCACAGTTCTGTAGGAAATGTGTAGGTGTCAAACCTATCTTAACAATAAAACATGTTCCAATTTGATAATCACCTTGGAGACCGTTGAACCAGCTTACAAGGATCATCCAAAATTAATCCTGCCGGCTAAGGAAGCCTCTATCCATGATCATATTTATAATTCTGAGAACAAAATCTAGATCTTTATTCCATGACTGACAAGCCCATGGCTCCTGTGGCTCACTGCTCTGAATCCACTGTTGCTGCCTTCCCCTCAAAAATGCCTCTTCTAAGTCAGTGCATTACTGCATCAATGCACTCTGTCAATTCTGCCTCTTTTGTCTCAATGTCAGAGTAGCTCTGGTGTGGCTCTCAGTCACATCTTCTAGTTATGCCCAAGTTAATCAGTGTGCAAAACATGGTTTTCTCTACTTAGGATCCCATACTTTGCAGAGCTATTTAGGCTTCTTTCTCAACCGTGTTACCCATTTGTTGACAAATTATTAATTTTTCCCTTTCTAAAGGAATTTTCCTAAACTGTTTAAATGGCTGTCTTTTTAAACCTTTACTAAAACAAACCCCTCTTGATGCATATCAGTGTTTAACTATTGCCTTAGGAACAATTTGTGGGTAATGGAAAACGTGAAGTAAGCATGAACTGCTTCTCCTACAGAATTTGAAGATAGTTATTATTATTATTAATTATTATTATTATTTATTGAGTTTTGTAAAGCGCAAACAACCCGGAGGCCTCGTAGCGCTGTGTATAGTCAGACTATTATGAGGTGAAAGAGGATTAGATGAACAGGTGGGTTTTTCATTCCTTCCGAAATTTTAGAAGGTTGGGTTCACTGCGAAGGGAGATGGGCAAGGAATTCCATGCTTTTGCGGCATTCCAAGAGAAGGAGCGCCCGCCCCATCTGGTGCGTCTGATTTTGTTGACAGTAGCCAGGAATGCTGTGCTAGATCGCAGCGCTCTGTGGGGGAGGTAGGGGTTTGCAAGGGAGCAAATCATAGTTGGGGCGGTCTTCCACATGGCCTTGTGCATAATACACATGGATTTGAACAGCATTCTGGCCTTAATAGGAAGCCAATGCAGTTTCCTCAGAGCCGCTGTACCTGATTCCCGCTGATTAAGGCCTAATAGTAGGCAGGCTGCAGCATTTTGGGTCACCTGCATCTTCCTTATTGTGGAGGTGGGAGCCCCTAAATATAGGGAGTTCCCATAGTCCAGACGGGACAAGATAATGGCTTGCACCATTATTCTACGGGCTTCGAAGGGGAGAAGTGGTAGCACTTTCCTCAGCATGCGCATAAGCCCAAAACAGGTGGCGGACAGAGTGGTAGCTTGTTGCAAAAAGCTGAGGTTTGCGTCCAGCCAGATGCCCAAACTTTTTATATGGGGCTTTGGTTGGGGCGGGGGGCCCATGCAGGGGGGCCAGTCCATCATAGGGCTAGGGATGGTTGGATTGCCTAACATCATGAGCTCCGTTTTCTCGCCATTTCGTTTCAAATGCGAGGCAGCCATCCACTGGGCGACTGCTACCAGGCAGTTGCTCAGGTTTGAAAGGGAAGAGTCAGATTGGTTCATGGATACAACTAACTGTGTATCGTCGGCGTAGGTCACTATGTCTAGGCCGAACGAGTGCACTATATCAGCAAGAGGCTGCATATAAATATTAAAAAGGGTAGGGCTCAGGGCAGAGCCCTGGGGCACGCCTTGATCCAGGGGCCAGATTTTTGTGTGAGTGGTGCCCTCGACAACCTCAAAGGAGCGGTTCTCCATAAAAGACTGAAGCCAGTGCATGTCCTTCCCTGAAATTCCTATTTGGCCGAGGCGGTGAAGGAGGATGCTGGTGTTGACAGTATCGAAGGCGGCACTGAGGTCAAGCAACATAATTGCTGTGGTGCCGCCTTGATCCATTTGTTTCCTGGCCAGCTCAGTTACCGCCAAAAGAGCCGCCTCAGTTCCCAACTTGGGACGGAAACCTGCTTGGGAATCATGAAGTAGATGATAATTTTCTAGAAATTGGGTAATGGATTCGTTAATATGTTTTTCTAACAGTTTGCTGACCCACGGGAGAAGAGAAATAGGTCGGTAGTTGGTCATATTCTCGGGGTCCAAGGTAGGCTTTTTCAGTAGTGCCCTGACTTGGGCACGTTTCCAGGCAGTGGGCACTGAACCTGTGCTAATAGAGGCGTTCAGAATATTGAGGATGACAGGTTTGATGGTGTCTTTGATCTTTACTAGCTAACAGGGGGGGCCGGATCAGTGGGAGACCCAGATTTAATTTTCCGCATGAGGGCATCAAGAGAGTCCTCATTTAACAAAGGGAACTCGTCTAGCTTGTGAATCACGGTGCTTCGTGAAGTAGTTCCTTCGTCCTGGGTCAAATTGGGTGGGCTAAAAGCAGATGCAATTTTCTGTATTTTATTGTGAAAATATTCAGCCTGACTATCACAGCGACTCTGGGCTTTGCTAGGGTCAATGGGAGTCGGAGGGGTATCGACAAGGAATTTAGCTATTTGAAAAATTTCTCTAGGAGAGTTGGAGGCAGTAGTAATTTTTTCCTCGAAGTACAAGGTTTTAGTACGTCTGATTTCTGTTTTATATTTTTTGATAGTCTCCAGATGGATGGTTTTGTCTACATTACTACGGGAGACCCTCCAATTCCTTTCAAGCTTCCTGCACACCCTTTTTAGTTCTTTAAGTTGAGGAGTGTACCATGGTGAGTTCCTTGATTTGGTCTTTTCTTTGAGGGCTTTAATTGGTGCGATGGAGTCCAGGGCTGAGCGCATCCAGTTAGTATAATTCTCATACTGTGCTGTAGGATCTATCTCAGTTTGGGGGGGAGCGGAGGAGAGAGAGTTGGCCCATTGATCCGAGGGGATTTTTGACCAGTCTCTTTCTTGTAAGATGGTACGAGGGGGGGCCTGGAGTGGCATAGCTGGCATCCACTGTATAGGTATCAAATAGTGGTCCGTCCATGTGAGGGGCAAGGGGGTCCCTACTTCCAGTCTATGGTCATTACTGAATACCCCCTCTAGGAGATGGCCCTTTTCGTGTGTGGGTTCAAAGCCCTTCTGTGTAATCTGGAGAGCCGCCAGACTATCCAGGAGCGCCTTGGCCGATGAGTTGTTAGGGTCATCTAGATGAATTATGATGTCTCCGAATAAAGAGAAGTAGGGTCTACTGACCACTGACTCTGCGATATTAGATTGGAGTGAGTCCACAAATTCTCCCATTTGGTTAGGGGGTCGATAGATGAAAACGCCGGAGAATGAGACTGTAGGTGAGAAATCCAATGTAAAATACATACTCTCACAGTTGTTGGCTGTAATTGGAACACATTAGTGTCTGGGTACGCATCAGCCCTAAAACTACTACTTGTCGTACCCTTGATGACTCACTGTGCTCTATTGTTTATGGAGATATCTCTTCAGTCTTTGACTGACCTCCAACACAATTAACCATCTTGTTTTGGGCGCTTGTTTCAGAATTGTTCTCCTGCCTCCCTGGGAGATCTTGGAGGGTTATGTGGAGAAAGGCAGCGTATAAGACCCGGTCCAGGTCACATTCCAGAATCTGTTCTGTTCTATTCTAGTTCTGTAGTTATTTACTAGCTACATGGCATCACTAGATAATCCCATGACCTTCTGGGCATCTCCATGATTCAGTATGCTGATGACGTGCATGTTGAATCTGGTACCTGAAATATAGTGAAGTGGCCAAGTATGAGTCTGCTTCTCTCAGACTTTTCTTAGTGCCCACCTATTCAATCCTAGATCAATTCATTAATTAATTGAATGATCCGATTGATTTGAAGTTCATGGAGCATGTGATTACCCAGGGAGTGAATGCAAATTCAGCACTAGCTTAATTTACTTTTCAATGTAGGCGGGACACAAGTAAAATTATTAGGGTCAATTTTGAATGTAAAGCTTCATTTCTGAACCATAGCCAGAAAAGCAATCTACAGTGAAATACATCATCCCATTGTAGCAGCTGACTTACACACTGCAGTTCAAGCAATAGTCCTCTCTAGCGTGGTCCAAGGCCACCCAGTCCTCATCACTGTCACTGTACATTGCATAAAAGATGATCCCTTCACTTTTTACCTCTCAATTCATTTTGGCTACCCACCCATGCATAGCTCTCACTGCTCAGGAGATCATGGGGTCTGTGAGCAGATCTTGTCTCACATCTTGCTCAAGAGATGGGAGTGACAGAGGCACTCAGTCTGTGACTTAAATGTTTAGCTTCATCTGTACTGTCTATGCATGGCTGGGATTCAACATATCTTTTATGGTATTAAAGAACATACTCCTTGAAAGTCTTCATTATCTTGTATTAAAAGTGATTATTTGGTAGGCGGAGACGCACTAGAAACATGAATCTTCTAAAGCTTGAATTGTTGACATTTCAGAAAAGCAAAACCCAGGATTGTCCTGTACTGGTCTGGTTGCTTACGGTTGGAAATCACTGATGTTCCCAGTATGCACTTAGCAGACCGGTGTAACACGTTGCAGAGCTTTAAAAACAATGCTGTTTTTCTCTACCTTAGATGCTAATTGCTTTCTGGTAGTTCTGCTTTTGCAAACACCTATCTTTGTTATACAGGCTTCCTTCCGTCCCTTGCAGTTTACTGAATGCACACTGCAAATCATATTTGCACATAGCTTTGATGTCATTAGATTTGAATGTTCAGCCAGAACACAGATTTATAAAGTGATATAAAAATAGAAACACGTTTAGTTTCACAATAGCCCTTTTGAGTTTCATTAGTATAGTGTGTGGTTTAACAGAATGGAACCAAAAGGGCCTTTCTAAACGGAGAGTGGCATATTAGCAACACAAAGTGCATTTTACCATCCCATCATAAAAACGTACAAAACTGGAATGTGCTATTTGGAACACTTGCTTTGAATTGTACAGTTGTAAAGTATGGTGAAAAAGTATGCTCTTCTTGCACTTGTGCAATCGTGCCTGCACACAGAAAGTGCAAATTGCATTCAACACTGTTTGCTAACTGTTAGAAATGGGGGTCGCTAGTTGGCAATGGTTTGCACTTTTGTCCAAATAGGGATCCTTGCTTCTAGTCAAGAAAAGGGGGATACACTTCTAAAATAAATAACTCCTGCTCACCCCCTTGGTAGCTTGACACAAGCAGGCAGGCTTATGTCAGAGGCAATGTGTAAATAATTTGTGAACATAAACAGTAATACAGTGAAAACACTACAAATGGACACCACACCAGTTTAGAAAAAAATAAGTAATCTTTACTAGACGTAACGCAAGACCAAACGACAAAAATCCACAATACAATTTCAAGAATATGACTTTAAAATGGTAGAAATAATTTAGTTCAATGTAGATGGTAAATGAGACACTGTATTCTCAAAGTACTTTGGATGACTCACGCAAAACAAACAAAAGGGTCGCAGGGAAGGTGATGCGTCGGTTCCTTGCTTCGGGGGAGGTGATGTGTCTGTTCCTTACTGAAGCGCAGGGGAGGTGATGCGTCGGTTTCTTACTGCATTCCAGTTATGATGCGACAAGATGGCGCCTCTATGTGATGCAATGATCCAGTGCGATGCAACATAATGGCATTTTTGATGCCATGCAATATCTTGGATGCGATACATGCACGCCTGACGGCCGTGCGGCAAAATCGATGAACTTTGCGACATGCTTCTCCAGTGATGCGAAGGCAACCTCTGCGGTGGTGGCATGCTTCTCCGGTGATTCGACATGCTTCCTCAGCAATGTGACGGTAACCAGCTGCGGCCGCGACACGCTTCTTCGGCGATGCAACAGCAACTGCTGTGGCGGCGACACGGTTCTTCCTCGTTGCGTCATGCTTCCAGCTCCCAGCGACACGCAGTCTCCAGAGTGCGGAAAACAACAGCAGGCACCTCACTGCAGGTAGAATTCCCAGCAAGGAAATTCAGGGGGAGCTGGTGGTGAACTCTTTGTGCCCCTGAGACTTCAGAACAAGAGGCAAGCTCAGCTTCAAGCCCTTGGAGATCTTCCTCAAGATAGTAAAAGTACACACAAGGTTCCTTATCTCCTTTCGTGGCAATAAGTAACCACTGCAGGCCAACCCCAAACAGCAAAGAGCACAAGGGCAGCCTCCTCCTTCAGCATCCTTGGTTTCTCTCCTTGGCAACGGGTTCGTCTTGATTCCCATAAGTAATCCAAAATTCTGGGGTCTGGGCCCCAATATTTATACTGCAAAATCCTTTGTCCTCTGAAGCAGGGGGTGTCTGTGCCCAGCCAAAACCAGTTCTGCCCTCCCTGGTGCAGCTTCCTGGCAGGAGGTGGAGACAGCATTGTTGAAAGCAGACCTGGCCCAGGTAGCTGAAAGGAAGTCTCCTCCCCCTAGTCTCTATTCTATGAGGGCTCAGGCAAGTGAAAAGAAATCTCCTCCCCCTACTCTCTATTCAATGCAGGTCCTATTCAGCCCAGCCCGAGGAGTGATGTGGCTCACTGGTTAGAGGCGGCAGACCCGACAGCAGAGGACGGTCCGGGACCAGGGTTCAATTCCCGACGCGGCAGGGTCGTGAACCAGGGTTAGCGGACTTGATAATTCTCGCTTCAGTGCCTACTCTAACCAGGGATCACACTCTGCAACTCTGGGCATTAGCTTGTCTCATCTCCACAACGGCCCCCCACAAACGCGGGGATGCCTGGTTTCACCTTGGAGATACCCAGGAGGGAACATCTCACAGGGAAAGCCAGGACGGGTTCCCCAGCGGTCTATAGCGCCAGGACGCCTCCGGGTAGCAGTGCGCTTTACAAGAGACACACATTTACATTTAAATTTACATTTATTGCTGGAGCCAAGGCCCTCTCCAGCCCCATGTCACTCAGAAACCAGACAAGGAATACACAAACCTAGCAGAGGCATACTGGATGGTTAGGCAAGAAAACATCTACTTTCTAAAAGTGGTATTTACAAACACAGAGTGTAAAAATCATCCACACTAAAAGATGTATTTTCACATTCTGAGTTCCGGCATACTAAACTAATTTTTCTACCTTGTTCCCTGGGTCAGTTAGGATTATACAATGTTATAATCAAACTGCCCATTCTGGCCTATGGGGACAGATAGACTTGCAATAGTGAAAAACTAAATTGGCTGTAATTCTCTATCAGGACATGACACACACATCAGGGTATGTCCTACCTGTTACATACAATGCACCCTGCCCTTGGGCCTACCTTAGGGGTGACTAATATGTAGAAAAGGGAAGGTTTAGGGACTGGCAAGTGTGTGCACTTGCCAAGTCGCCAGGTTAGTCCCAAACTGCACACAGGCTCTGCAATGGAAGGCCTGAGACATATTTAACAAGCTGCTTCATTGGGTGGCACAATCAGTGTTGCAAGCCCACCAGCAGCATTAGATTTAAAGGTCCTGGGCACACATGGTGCACTGTACTAGGGTCTGACAAGTAAATCAAATAAGCTAACCATGGAGTTACTAATCCATTACAACAATTTACAATAGGGAGCACTTGCACTTTGGCACTGAATAGCAGTGGCAAAGTGGCCAAAGCATCTAGACCAGCAAAAACACAGGAGGCAACAGCAAATAAAATGGAAGGGAGACCCACGCCAATGGTGCCAGGTCTAACAATAACACTTTAGCATTCGCTCAACAGAAGGCTCGCACACAGAGCCATTTCCGATACGCCCTATTCAATCGTATGATCCTAACCTCACATGACGCCACTCAGAACAGTAGCATCATAAATGACATCATCCACCACTGGTGACATCACAACTCATAACACCATGTACATCCTCAATGACATACTTGTAGCTACTGTGAGGTAGGATATGAACACAAAGGTCCCTCACAAGGACAATGAGAGACAAGGAATAATTATAGAAATCCAATTAGATCTATATTGTGGTGTCCAGCCGGACAGGAATCTCTTTAATGTAACAACAAATTAAGATAAACAATGAAGTGGGAACAAAGTCTTGCATCAAGTAGGACACAAACAAAACGGCTCAGGCAAAACTTAGTGCTTGCAATAATTTCAACAATTCGGAAAGCACAAATGAAGGAAGACACCATTACACATTAGAGAAGGACATTCAGTTACATGCGTGTGCGATTGCCTACTGCACTGAAAGGATGTTCTGCAGTGCGGCGCATAAGCGATAGCCAAACGAGTAAATTATCTCATACACCAAAAGTAAGAAGGGATCTGCGTTAAAAGGTAGAGATCCAAGAGGACAGAAAGCCTACTAAACACCAAGTACTTTTTTGAAATAAAAAGATAGTGGTGGTTTATCTATTAGTGGTTTAGCATGCACAGTGACACTAGGGCCCAGGGTTTGAGAGTCACATTGCACCAAACTTGTGACTGTCTTTTATTACCCTCCCCGGAACATGGGAAAATGTGCCCTGCTTGTATTCAGGTCCATCTTCTCTTGCCTTGCTATTGCCATGACATCTTGTTACCATGACCTCAGCAAGGCTCAAATAAGTCAAATCCGCTGAGAGGGAGTGTTAGGTAATAGTGGAGAAGGTCTTAAAGGAGGACCGTAGTGTCATGGGACACACCCTCCACAAGACAGGTACCGGTGAGGGGGAAGATCTGAAGAGATATCGTAGACAAGTTCAACACAGTGTCCTCACATCCACAAGAAGTTGAGTACTACAAAAAAGTGTTTCAGAAATGTTCATAGGAAGAGGGAGGTGCACTCCAATAAAGTTAGTTGCACAAATGGTTTGTGTGCAAGTTCTTTTCTTTATTCATTCTTTTTGTGATAAAAGAGGCACAGCCAACGCGTTTTGCTCCCCCAGTGCCCCGGGAGCTTATGTAAAGAGCAAAATAGAAGGTATTGGAAAAGTAGTAACCAGAGTCCGGCAAGAAGGATCTTGCCATTTTGATGACTATTAAATACACCATATTGGAGTTGAAATCTGGTATTGGACCTCATTTCAGTCATCTCAAAAATACCGATATTGCTGCCTTAAACCGTTACAGCTAACTTGACTTAAATAAAGAATTAGGAGGACATCCGTGCATGGACTGATAATAGTCATTGGACTCCAATTGATGTTACTCTTCTCAGCAACATCGTCACTTTGCTTCTTGTGACTAGCTATGAGATCTGGAGGTGGCTAGCTGGGAACAATCTAACCCGGGTGACTTATCTTAGTGAAGATTACTACTCTTCCAATACCTTCCATTTTGCTCTCTACATAAGCCCTGATGAAGTTCCCGTGGCACTGGGGGAACGAAACGCGTTGGCTGTGCTGCTTTTTTTCACAAAAAGAATTAATAAAGGAAAGAACTTTCACACAAACCATTTGTGCAACTAACTTTATTGGAGTGCACCTCCCTCTTCCTATGAACATTTCTGTTTCGTATACAACCTGTGGCAGCGGGTGTTGGGAGAAGTAGCACCATCATATATGTTGAGCCTGACGGAATTCTAGTGCTTGACCTTGGTCTGCTGCTGTGTTCATTGTATTTTTGTAACAAAGTGTTTCATGCCATGTGCCTTATCTCCTCTCCAAACACAAAAGTGAAACCCAAGCTACAAGGGTAGACTGGCCCGAGACTCCATTCCCTACCCATGGGAACTTGCAAGTCATGTTATTTGATCATGCCCAGCAGGCATGGTACACAGGGCACTACCTGCACCGGTGAACTGCAGGTAGCTCCTGACTCGACAATAGATGTATTTCCACCATTGCAGAGCCCAGTCTCACCTCCAAGAATCCCCTATAGTCAGTCTTCTGTGATGCCCAATGTGCTGTGCATAAGAAATTGCCCAATCTTCCTTCCTACAGTAACTTTGATCAGCCAGCCGTGGGTATACGGTGTAGCCTTTGGCCAGGTAAAGCACCCAGCTTACTCTCCCAAACCTGTGGTATGCAGTCAACGGTTTGAAAGGCAGTATGCCTATGGTGTGGAATTCAGCCCCAACCTACACATGGTCCCCTTTTGCACATATTCCTCTGGCATGATTGGGATCTGGGTGCAGGGCATGACATTCTAACAGGCATAGTATGCCTTGAAGCTTATGAATACTGACATCCATGTCAGTTTTTTTACTTTCACAGATTCCCTCTCACTGTTTCCAACCCTGAAATTCATCTTAAATGTGCTTCTGCTCTAGAGTGAATGTGTAGAGGAAGAAGGTAATAAGGTAAAAAAAAACTGCTAGCACTAAGGCGCTGTCATTTAGCAGCTCGCATTTGGATACTGTGTACGGTTACACAATGTTCAAATACAAGCATCTATGCTTAAACGCCATTCACAAAATGTTCTCCGGAGTATATCCAGAAACCTGCAACAGCGGAAAGTATCAATACATACAACTGGCAAGCAGGGACGGCTTTAGTGCTGATGGCGCCCGGTGTGACAATATTTTTTGGCGTCCCCCCATATGACCTGCTCCTTGGATTACCTCATTACCACCCGGCAAAAGTGCCCTTCTTCTCTCCGTAGCCTCTGTCTTAAACTAATTTCATTTGTTTAAACCGCTGGTAAAGGCTGGCTTTACTATTCCACTCAGATATCCACATCAAATATATATCTGTTCTTTTAAGAAGGCATAGTAACCCACTGCACTGCTTTATGGCGAGTCCAAGCTCCACTAGACAAAACTCCAATCTCCCGCTTTAGCAGGATCATTAATCACAAGAGTTATCGTGACATTTTTATTGCTGCCTGAAAGTTGGGCACACAAGGAACTCTGCAGCAGGTGCTTTTAAATTGTACATTATTGTTAAACACACTAGCCCACTTGAGGGCAGTAACCAACCCCCCCCCCCTCCACAGGTCAGCGCCTAGTTCGGCCGTACCGGTTGCACTGCCCGAAAGCCAGCCCTGCTGGCAAGGTTTATGAAAAGGCAAAAGTCGTGACTCTGAACCAGAGATCGGAATTTTTCTACAAGGGTATATGTGTGAATATTTTTATGAGACCACCCTTTACTTTTAAATCAAGAATGCATTCAATGCTCTTCCCTCCTTTGCCTACGTGATTGATTTGTCATCACCTTGCCCCGACATGACTGTGGAATTGTGCTTTTTGACTGTCGAGTATGATGGTGAGTCAGCAGTGCTGTCTGACTCATGAGTCATAGATCCTACTCAGAAATATGAGTAACAAACCAGGTAGTCATTTATCTAAAAACCTTTAATTTGACAGTTTATACTAAATCACTATGGGCCACATGTATCAAACAATTTTGCATTCGCTGTTCGCTGTTCGGTCCCTCTGGCCTCCACATGCGCCGAGACACCTTCGGGTATTTGTATGCGCAATAAAAATATCGTAAATAAATAAAATAAATGAATCTGTAATTTTGGCCGTTTGTGAATGCAAAATAGCTTTTCAGGATGTATAAAAAGGCTCTGCAGTCATAATTTTGTGATTACCTAAAAAAGCAAGTACAAATAAGGAATCACAATTTTTGATTACCTCAGCACATGTACCAAGTATTTTCTAAATGCAAACTGTGTATTTCAGAAAATGCTATTACTATTGAATCCAAGTTGATGGTAACCACGTGCAAATAAAAAAATTGGAAAAAAAATAATTATTCAAAGTGCTATGTAGCGCACACAAACCCCTCGGGCAGGTGACTGCTTTACATGTGCACATTTTTTTGGGGGTGCTTCAGATGGGGGCCATAGGCCCCCGGGCACCCTTGGGTTTGTGATTACCAATTAGGAAATGGCAAATTAGCTAATGCTAAACCATTTGCACCTATGAACCTTAGGCCCATTGGAATGAATGGAGTAGTAATACTATTTACAAAATCGCTATTTGGTAATATTAGCCCCTCCTATGCTCCGATGTCACAGTGGGCATGAGCGGAGGACGGCCGGGGGCCATCCGAACCCTGCCCACTCAATAAATCGCCAGCACCACGGCGAAATTTGCTCTGCGGTCAAGGTGTTAAGGAATCACTAAATCTTTGGCGATTCCTTATATTGATGGCATTTTGTGATTACCAAATAGCCATGCTGTAAAAATCCCTATATGTTGATCGAAAAATGCTTTTTGATACATGTGGCCCTAAAAGAGCAGAGTAAATGTGTTTCCTTCCTCTTTTGGTCCCATTTTGAGCAGCTGTTTTAGGCGTTCTTTTAAAAAGACATTCGGAAGGAAATGGGAATGGGAAAAAGTTTTGGGCCTCCCTGACTCTCCACTATTTTTTTGGCCCGAGGACCAACCATCACAAAACTTTTCAGAGCAAATTTAGGCCTATATAGTTTTTGAAAATTTGTTTCTGCCACTAGAACAAACTGTACTAAACTCAGTAGTGTAGCAAGGGGGGGAAGTGTCACAAGTTTGGGGGCAGCGGACGCCCACCGCTCTCATCTGCAGTCTCGAAACTGGCACCCCGCACTTTAATCGGCCGCAGCGCGGCAGCAAACAAATCAGTGATCTCACCATCATCACCCCACACCCCGCTCTTCACTCTGGCCATGAGGGGTGGCAAAATCATGGACTGCAGCGGGTGGCCATAGGGCTAGTTGCGCCACTGACTAAAGCTATTACTGATAAAAGATCTTCCTAAATACAGTTTATGCTATTGTTCAGACTGCTAAATCTTAAACTTCCTGCTGCAAAACAGTGTAAAGGTGCCATATCTCCCTCGGTAATGAACTCTAAAGTGCTGTCTTAGAAATTAACAGTGAAGAAATAACTTCTCCCTCTAAAACATAAACCGAGTAGCGAGAGTTAGAATAAAAAATAGTTTCAACTATTTCCAGTACCTCAACAAAATGTGTTTGTCCTGGATGACTGGCACAACAATATCCCACTGTGTAGTAACTGCTACACACTCTGAATCAATTCAATGAAAAAGAAACTATAAGAGTAAGCTAAAGAGACAAAAAGTGGACGATGGAGGACGAAACAGGCATTAGGTGGAATCAAAACTAGGCAGCCTGGGAACTCCAGCATTGGCCAGAGCTGGTGGCAGTCTTCGAAGAAAACTTTGGCCGGCTGCACTTATGTTTTTTTCTTAACAAGTTAAGCAGTTTAGTGAGATTGTCATTAATCAAATGACAGCACGGCATCAATGGGTCCAACTCAACAACAATAACATCTAGTGTGACTTCAAATATAAATCTTATGCTTTTATGTCCCAAGCAGCTAATCTATACCCCCGTCAGTGTATGTACGTGACCATAAATCACTTCAAAAAGGTACAGTTCAGACTTTATAGACATTTGCTAAGGATTAACTAGAATTTAATTTCAAAATGATCTTGGGATGATGCTGTTTACCAGAGATTCCCCGTCGTTATTGCAACTGGGAGATTGTTGATACAGCCTGATCCACTTGGCCAAGGAAATGGGAAGTGGGTGGGCCACTCCATGTTCCCAGTTGGTTGATAACATCACTCTCAACTTACTTGAAATGCTGCACACCAAATTCTCACTTTCTAGATACACTTTTTTACTATCTCGTGTTATGGGATTTTATCAGTCATTCCATTATTTTAATGAGCATTTTTTACAGCAATTTGGTTATAGAATTTGTTAGTGTGTGTTACTCTCTGTATATGTAATTTGTTTCGGGGATCTAGGAAGATGGCTAAAGAGGAGCAATAGCCGCAGTCAGTGCCTGTTACTTCAACAGAAGCACAAGAATCTGTTTCGCAAACGCATACTACTCTAAGATCTGCTTTCCTGAAGCATCAGCACTATTACATTTATTGTCCATACAATAAAGTACCCTCTACCATATATTTTAAGGATATTGCAAGTCACTGAGGAGTTACTTTACCAGACTGTGGAATGAGGCCAAAGGCAAGGTTCCTGTGGAAGGTAATAGAATGCCAATGTGACTCGGAATATCTTAGCTGCAGAGTGGACGTGGAGCTGAAGAGCGCCCTGGAATAACTTAAAATCGGCTACAAGTAAGAGCATTCAGTGATGCTCATGAAGACATCCTGCTGCTCTGGGAAAGTGAAAGAGTAGCAGGGAAACAATCAGAGTCACGGTGAATCGCAAGTTGAAATAGCTTAGAAAAGGAGTTGCCGCACAGTCAAAAACAAGATGGGGTCTGTGACTCCATGATGAAATACTGCTGTTGGACTAGGTCCTTTTTACAGGGTTATCACAAAACTTTTTGCTTCTTCCTCCTATTTTTTTCTGACCTGTGGTTGTTGGCTATAGGACTCTGGGCACTTTACCACTGCTAATCAGTACTAAAGTGCATATGCTCTCTGTGTAAATTGTTGTTACAATTGGTTCTCCCTGATTGGCATATTTGATTTACTGGCAAGTCCCTAGTAAAGTACACCAAAGTGGGCCAGGGTCTGTATATCAAATGCTACTAGTGGGTCTGCAGCACTGATTGTGCCACCCACGTGAGTAGCTCTGAAAAGGTAACTCAGACTTGCCACTGCAGTGTCTGTGCGCAGTTGCTAACTGCCATGTCGACTTGGCAAGTGCACCCACTTGCCAGGCCCTAACCTTCCCTTTTTCTACATGTAAGGCAGGCCTATGGCAGGCCCAAGGTACCCACTTGGGCAGGGTGTAGTCGTGTATGTGAAAGGTAGAACATGTACTGGTGTGTGTGACATGTCCTGATAGTGAAATACTGCCAAATTCGTTTTTCACTATTGATAGGTTATCCTGCCCCATAGGATAGAATGGGAGTTTATTTATAACATCTTATAAATATAACTTCCCATTGGGACAAGATAGAGAAATAACGTTTAGGCTCTTTGAACTCAGAATTTAATAACACATCTTTTAGTAAAGATGGTTTTTAAATTGTGTGTTTGAAATTGCCACTTTTAGAAAGTAGGCATTTTCGTGTTTAACCATTCTGTGTGCCCCTGCCTGCTTGGTATTGACTGTCTGGTTTTGAAGTGACAGGGTCTGGGGAGGTGCATTCTCTCAGACAGCCACCTGGGGGGTGATGTGTGTTCTTCCTTTCCTGAATGAGTCAGGGCTGGGCTGAATAGGTCCGGTCTGCATTTAGGGTGGTAGTAGGAGCTGTCCCTTGCACCTGAATAGGGCTTGTCTGCCTTACACAATGCTGTCTCCATCTCTTATCAGGCAGCTGCACAAGAGAGAACAGAACTGGTTTGGACTGGGCTCAGAGACTCTTGCATAAAGAGAACAAAGATGTTTTTGGGGTATAAGTATTAAACCTAAAACCACTGACCTTTAGACTACTTCTGGAGCAAGAGGAACCTTTGCCAAGGAGAAGAGCTGAAGAAACCAAAGAGAAGTACTGCCCCTTCGCTGAGTGTTTGGGGTTGGCCGGCAGTAGCTGTTTCTGCCAAGGAAAGGAAAAGGACCTTGCTGTGTGCTGTTTCCCCTGCTTGAAGAAGACCTCCAAGGGCTTGAGTAGAGCTTGCCTATTGTTTTGAAGTCTCAGGGACACAAAGACTTCACCCCCAGCTCCCCTGAACTTCCTTGCTGGGGGATCTGACCTGCCAAGAGATGGCTGTGACTGTCTTGGGCCTCTGTAGGTTATACCTGCTGTTGGGAGCTGGAAAAGCAACGCAACTACAAGAAAATGTACGCTTCGCTCTTCTTGTGACAGTTTTTCTGACGCAGCACCACGGTGTGAGCAGAATCACCACACATCGCCGCGCCGGTGCTGAAACTGACGCAGCACCTGTTGCCACTGCAAGAACCGATGCATCGAGGGGGTAGCAGCTGAAGAAACCGACACAGCAACGATCGAGGACGCCGCATCGATCGCCAACGCATCCCGGATTTCCATGCATCATACCTGTGCGGCAAGTTTCCTGATGCATCACTCGCGGACCAGAATCATCTTGGAATCAAAGCATCACTTCCCCCTACAGACCGGACACGGCGCATCACATCTCCTGCGTGCAGCAGAACTGTAGCACCGCCTCCCCATGGTCTAAGTAACTGATGCATCTCTTTGTGTTTTCGACACTTCCCATCTCCACGGCTGTTTGGCCTTGTGAATTTTGTCACAACTACTGGTACTTTGAGAGAAATCACTCCACTCAGAACAGTAGCATCATAAATTACATCATCCACCACTGGTGACATCACAACTCATAACACCATGTACATCCTCAATGACATACTTGTAGCTACTGTGAGGTAGGATATGAACACAAAGGTCCCTCACAAGGACAATGAGAGACAAGGAATAATTATAGAAATCCAATTAGATCTATATTGTGGTGTCCAGCCGGACAGGAATCTCTTTAATGTAACAACAAATTAAGATAAACAATGAAGTGGGAACAAAGTCTTGCATCAAGTAGGACACAAACAAAACGGCTCAGGCAAAACTTAGTGCTTGCAATAATTTCAACAATTCGGAAAGCACAAATGAAGGAAGACACCATTACACATTAGAGAAGGACATTCAGTTACATGCGTGTGCGATTGCCTACTGCACTGAAAGGATGTTCTGCAGTGCGGCGCATAAGCGATAGCCAAACGAGTAAATTATCTCATACACCAAAAGTAAGAAGGGATCTGCGTTAAAAGGTAGAGATCCAAGAGGACAGAAAGCCTACTAAACACCAAGTACTTTTTTGAAATAAAAAGATAGTGGTGGTTTATCTATTAGTGGTTTAGCATGCACAGTGACACTAGGGCCCAGGGTTTGAGAGTCACATTGCACCAAACTTGTGACTGTCTTTTATTACCCTACCCGGAACATGGGAAAATGTGCCCTGCTTGTATTCAGGTCCATCTTCTCTTGCCTTGCTATTGCCATGACATCTTGTTACCATGACCTCAGCAAGGCTCAAATAAGTCAAATCCGCTGAGAGGGAGTGTTAGGTAATAGTGGAGAAGGTCTTAAAGGAGGACCGTAGTGTCATGGGACACACCCTCCACAAGACAGGTACCGGTGAGGGGGAAGATCTGAAGAGATATCGTAGACAAGTTCAACACAGTGTCCTCACATCCACAAGAAGTTGAGTACTACATAAAAGTGTTTCAGAAATGTTCATAGGAAGAGGAAGGTGCACTCCAATAAAGTTAGTTGCACAAATGGTTTGTGTGCAAGTTCTTTTCTTTATTAATTCTTTTTGTGATAAAAGAGGCACAGCCAACGCGTTTTGCTCCCCCAGTGCCCCGGGAGCTTATGTAAAGAGCAAAATAGAAGGTATTGGAAAAGTAGTAACCAGAGTCCGGCAAGAAGGATCTTGCCATTTTGATGACTATTAAATACACCATATTGGAGTTGAAATCTGGTATTGGACCTCATTTCAGTCATCTCAAAAATACCGATATTGCTGCCTTAAACCGTTACAGCTAACTTGACTTAAATAAAGAATTAGGAGGACATCCGTGCATGGACTGATAATAGTCATTGGACTCCAATTGATGTTACTCTTCTCAGCAACATCGTCACTTTGCTTCTTGTGACTAGCTATGAGATCTGGAGGTGGCTAGCTGGGAACAATCTAACCCGGGTGACTTATCTTAGTGAAGATTACTACTCTTCCAATACCTTCCATTTTGCTCTCTACATAAGCCCTGATGAAGTTCCCGTGGCACTGGGGGAACGAAACGCGTTGGCTGTGCTGCTTTTTTTCACAAAAAGAATTAATAAAGGAAAGAACTTTCACACAAACCATTTGTGCAACTAACTTTATTGGAGTGCACCTCCCTCTTCCTATGAACATTTCTGTTTCGTATACAACCTGTGGCAGCGGGTGTTGGGAGAAGTAGCACCATCATATATGTTGAGCCTGACGGAATTCTAGTGCTTGACCTTGGTCTGCTGCTGTGTTCATTGTATTTTTGTAACAAAGTGTTTCATGCCATGTGCCTTATCTCCTCTCCAAACACAAAAGTGAAACCCAAGCTACAAGGGTAGACTGGCCCGAGACTCCATTCCCTACCCATGGGAACTTGCAAGTCATGTTATTTGATCATGCCCAGCAGGCATGGTACACAGGGCACTACCTGCACCGGTGAACTGCAGGTAGCTCCTGACTCGACAATAGATGTATTTCCACCATTGCAGAGCCCAGTCTCACCTCCAAGAATCCCCTATAGTCAGTCTTCTGTGATGCCCAATGTGCTGTGCATAAGAAATTGCCCAATCTTCCTTCCTACAGTAACTTTGATCAGCCAGCCGTGGGTATACGGTGTAGCCTTTGGCCAGGTAAAGCACCCAGCTTACTCTCCCAAACCTGTGGTATGCAGTCAACGGTTTGAAAGGCAGTATGCCTATGGTGTGGAATTCAGCCCCAACCTACACATGGTCCCCTTTTGCACATATTCCTCTGGCATGATTGGGATCTGGGTGCAGGGCATGACATTCTAACAGGCATAGTATGCCTTGAAGCTTATGAATACTGACATCCATGTCAGTTTTTTTACTTTCACAGATTCCCTCTCACTGTTTCCAACCCTGAAATTCATCTTAAATGTGCTTCTGCTCTAGAGTGAATGTGTAGAGGAAGAAGGTAATAAGGTAAAAAAAACTGCTAGCACTAAGGCGCTGTCATTTAGCAGCTCGCATTTGGATACTGTGTACGGTTACACAATGTTCAAATACAAGCATCTATGCTTAAACGCCATTCACAAAATGTTCTCCGGAGTATATCCAGAAACCTGCAACAGCGGAAAGTATCAATACATACAACTGGCAAGCAGGGACGGCTTTAGTGCTGATGGCGCCCGGTGTGACAATATTTTTTGGCGTCCCCCCATATGACCTGCTCCTTGGATTACCTCATTACCACCCGGCAAAAGTGCCCTTCTTCTCTCCGTAGCCTCTGTCTTAAACTAATTTCATTTGTTTAAACCGCTGGTAAAGGCTGGCCTTACTATTCCACTCAGATATCCACATCAAATATATATCTGTTCTTTTAAGAAGGCATAGTAACCCACTGCACTGCTTTATGGCGAGTCCAAGCTCCACTAGACAAAACTCCAATCTCCCGCTTTAGCAGGATCATTAATCACAAGAGTTATCGTGACATTTTTATTGCTGCCTGAAAGTTGGGCACACAAGGAACTCTGCAGCAGGTGCTTTTAAATTGTACATTATTGTTAAACACACTAGCCCACTTGAGGGCAGTAACCAACCCCCCCCCCTCCACAGGTCAGCGCCTAGTTCGGCCGTACCGGTTGCACTGCCCGAAAGCCAGCCCTGCTGGCAAGGTTTATGAAAAGGCAAAAGTCGTGACTCTGAACCAGAGATCGGAATTTTTCTACAAGGGTATATGTGTGAATATTTTTATGAGACCACCCTTTACTTTTAAATCAAGAATGCATTCAATGCTCTTCCCTCCTTTGCCTACGTGATTGATTTGTCATCACCTTGCCCCGACATGACTGTGGAATTGTGCTTTTTGACTGTCGAGTATGATGGTGAGTCAGCAGTGCTGTCTGACTCATGAGTCATAGATCCTACTCAGAAATATGAGTAACAAACCAGGTAGTCATTTATCTAAAAACCTTTAATTTGACAGTTTATACTAAATCACTATGGGCCACATGTATCAAACAATTTTGCATTCGCTGTTCGCTGTTCGGTCCCTCTGGCCTCCACATGCGCCGAGACACCTTCGGGTATTTGTATGCGCAATAAAAATATCGTAAATAAATAAAATAAATGAATCTGTAATTTTGGCCGTTTGTGAATGCAAAATAGCTTTTCAGGATGTATAAAAAGGCTCTGCAGTCATAATTTTGTGATTACCTAAAAAAGCAAGTACAAATAAGGAATCACAATTTTTGATTACCTCAGCACATGTACCAAGTATTTTCTAAATGCAAACTGTGTATTTCAGAAAATGCTATTACTATTGAATCCAAGTTGATGGTAACCACGTGCAAATAAAAAAATTGGAAAAAAAATAATTATTCAAAGTGCTATGTAGCGCACACAAACCCCTCGGGCAGGTGACTGCTTTACATGTGCACATTTTTTTGGGGGTGCTTCAGATGGGGGCCATAGGCCCCCGGGCACCCTTGGGTTTGTGATTACCAATTAGGAAATGGCAAATTAGCTAATGCTAAACCATTTGCACCTATGAACCTTAGGCCCATTGGAATGAATGGAGTAGTAATACTATTTACAAAATCGCTATTTGGTAATATTAGCCCCTCCTATGCTCCGATGTCACAGTGGGCATGAGCGGAGGACGGCCGGGGGCCATCCGAACCCTGCCCACTCAATAAATCGCCAGCACCACGGCGAAATTTGCTCTGCGGTCAAGGTGTTAAGGAATCACTAAATCTTTGGCGATTCCTTATATTGATGGCATTTTGTGATTACCAAATAGCCATGCTGTAAAAATCCCTATATGTTGATCGAAAAATGCTTTTTGATACATGTGGCCCTAAAAGAGCAGAGTAAATGTGTTTCCTTCCTCTTTTGGTCCCATTTTGAGCAGCTGTTTTAGGCGTTCTTTTAAAAAGACATTCGGAAGGAAATGGGAATGGGAAAAAGTTTTGGGCCTCCCTGACTCTCCACTATTTTTTTGGCCCGAGGACCAACCATCACAAAACTTTTCAGAGCAAATTTAGGCCTATATAATTTTTGAAAATTTGTTTCTGCCACTAGAACAAACTGTACTAAACTCAGTAGTGTAGCAAGGGGGGGAAGTGTCACAAGTTTGGGGGCAGCGGACGCCCACCGCTCTCATCTGCAGTCTCGAAACTGGCACCCCGCACTTTAATCGGCCGCAGCGCGGCAGCAAACAAATCAGTGATCTCACCATCATCACCCCACACCCCGCTCTTCACTCTGGCCATGAGGGGTGGCAAAATCATGGACTGCAGCGGGTGGCCATAGGGCTAGTTGCGCCACTGACTAAAGCTATTACTGATAAAAGATCTTCCTAAATACAGTTTATGCTATTGTTCAGACTGCTAAATCTTAAACTTCCTGCTGCAAAACAGTGTAAAGGTGCCATATCTCCCTCGGTAATGAACTCTAAAGTGCTGTCTTAGAAATTAACAGTGAAGAAATAACTTCTCCCTCTAAAACATAAACCGAGTAGCGAGAGTTAGAATAAAAAATAGTTTCAACTATTTCCAGTACCTCAACAAAATGTGTTTGTCCTGGATGACTGGCACAACAATATCCCACTGTGTAGTAACTGCTACACACTCTGAATCAATTCAATGAAAAAGAAACTATAAGAGTAAGCTAAAGAGACAAAAAGTGGACGATGGAGGACGAAACAGGCATTAGGTGGAATCAAAACTAGGCAGCCTGGGAACTCGAGCATTGGCCAGAGCTGGTGGCAGTCTTCGAAGAAAACTTTGGCCGGCTGCACTTATGTTTTTTTCTTAACAAGTTAAGCAGTTTAGTGAGATTGTCATTAATCAAATGACAGCACGGCATCAATGGGTCCAACTCAACAACAATAACATCTAGTGTGACTTCAAATATAAATCTTATGCTTTTATGTCCCAAGCAGCTAATCTATACCCCCGTTAGTGTATGTACGTGACCATAAATCACTTCAAAAAGGTACAGTTCAGACTTTATAGACATTTGCTAAGTATTAACTAGAATTTAATTTCAAAATGATCTTGGGATGATGCTGTTTACCAGAGATTCCCCGTCGTTATTGCAACTGGGAGATTGTTGATACAGCCTGATCCACTTGGCCAAGGAAATGGGAAGTGGGTGGGCCACTCCATGTTCCCAGTTGGTTGATAACATCACTCTCAACTTACTTGAAATGCTGCACACCAAATTCTCACTTTCTAGATACACTTTTTTACTATCTCGTGTTATGGGATTTTATCAGTCATTCCATTATTTTAATGAGCATTTTTTACAGCAATTTGGTTATAGAATTTGTTAGTGTGTGTTACTCTCTGTATATGTAATTTGTTTCAGGGATCTAGGAAGATGGCTAAAGAGGAGCAATAGCCGCAGTCAGTGCCTGTTACTTCAACAGAAGCACAAGAATCTGTTTCGCAAACGCATACTACTCTAAGATCTGCTTTCCTGAAGCATCAGCACTATTACATTTATTGTCCATACAATAAAGTACCCTCTACCATATATTTTAAGGATATTGCAAGTCACTGAGGAGTTACTTTACCAGACTGTGGAATGAGGCCAAAGGCAAGGTTCCTGTGGAAGGTAATAGAATGCCAATGTGACTCGGAATATCTTAGCTGCAGAGTGGACGTGGAGCTGAAGAGCGCCCTGGAATAACTTCAAATCGGCTACAAGTAAGAGCATTCAGTGATGCTCATGAAGACATCCTGCTGCTCTGGGAAAGTGAAAGAGTAGCAGGGAAACAATCAGAGTCACGGTGAATCGCAAGTTGAAATAGCTTAGAAAAGGAGTTGCCGCACAGTCAAAAACAAGATGGGGTCTGTGACTCCATGATGAAATACTGCTGTCGGACTAGGTCCTTTTTACAGGGTTATCACAAAACTTTTTGCTTCTTCCTCCTATTTTTTTCTGACCTGTGGTTGTTGGCTATAGGACTCTGGGCACTTTACCACTGCTAATCAGTACTAAAGTGCATATGCTCTCTGTGTAAATTGTTGTTACAATTGGTTCTCCCTGATTGGCATATTTGATTTACTGGCAAGTCCCTAGTAAAGTACACCAAAGTGGGCCAGGGTCTGTATATCAAATGCTACTAGTGGGTCTGCAGCACTGATTGTGCCACCCACGTGAGTAGCTCTGAAAAGGTAACTCAGACTTGCCACTGCAGTGTCTGTGCGCAGTTGCTAACTGCCATGTCGACTTGGCAAGTGCACCCACTTGCCAGGCCCTAACCTTCCCTTTTTCTACATGTAAGGCAGGCCTATGGCAGGCCCAAGGTACCCACTTGGGCAGGGTGTAGTCGTGTATGTGAAAGGTAGAACATGTACTGGTGTGTGTGACATGTCCTGATAGTGAAATACTGCCAAATTCGTTTTTCACTATTGATAGGTTATCCTGCCCCATAGGATAGAATGGGAGTTTATTTATAACATCTTATAAATATAACTTCCCATTGGGACAAGATAGAGAAATAACGTTTAGGCTCTTTGAACTCAGAATTTAATAACACATCTTTTAGTAAAGATGGTTTTTAAATTGTGTGTTTGAAATTGCCACTTTTAGAAAGTAGGCATTTTCGTGTTTAACCATTCTGTGTGCCCCTGCCTGCTTGGTATTGACTGTCTGGTTTTGAAGTGACAGGGTCTGGGGAGGTGCATTCTCTCAGACAGCCACCTGGGGGGTGATGTGTGTTCTTCCTTTCCTGAATGAGTCAGGGCTGGGCTGAATAGGTCCGGTCTGCATTTAGGGTGGTAGTAGGAGCTGTCCCTTGCACCTGAATAGGGCTTGTCTGCCTTACACAATGCTGTCTCCATCTCTTATCAGGCAGCTGCACAAGAGAGAACAGAACTGGTTTGGACTGGGCTCAGAGACCCTTGCATAAAGAGAACAAAGATGTTTTTGGGGTATAAGTATTAAACCTAAAACCACTGACCTTTAGACTACTTCTGGAGCAAGAGGAACCTTTGCCAAGGAGAAGAGCTGAAGAAACCAAAGAGAAGTACTGCCCCTTCGCTGAGTGTTTGGGGTTGGCCGGCAGTAGCTGTTTCTGCCAAGGAAAGGAAAAGGACCTTGCTGTGTGCTGTTTCCCCTGCTTGAAGAAGACCTCCAAGGGCTTGAGTAGAGCTTGCCTATTGTTTTGAAGTCTCAGGGACACAAAGACTTCACCCCCAGCTCCCCTGAACTTCCTTGCTGGGGGATCTGACCTGCCAAGAGATGGCTGTGACTGTCTTGGGCCTCTGTAGGTTATACCTGCTGTTGGGAGCTGGAAAAGCAACGCAACTACAAGAAAATGTACGCATCGCTCTTCTTGTGACAGTTTTTCTGACGCAGCACCACGGTGTGAGCAGAATCACCACACATCGCCGCGCCGGTGCTGAAACTGACGCAGCACCTGTTGCCACTGCAAGAACCGATGCATCGAGGGGGTAGCAGCTGAAGAAACCGACACAGCAACGATCGAGGACGCCGCATCGATCGCCAACGCATCCCGGATTTCCATGCATCATACCTGTGCGGCAAGTTTCCTGATGCATCACTCGCGGACCAGAATCATCTTGGAATCAAAGCATCACTTCCCCCTACAGACCGGACACGGCGCATCACATCTCCTGCGTGCAGCAGAACTGTAGCACCGCCTCCCCATGGTCTAAGTAACTGACGCATCTCTTTGTGTTTTCGACACTTCCCATCTCCACGGCTGTTTGGCCTTGTGAATTTTGTCACAACTACTGGTACTTTGAGAGAAATCACACATCCAAAGTTTTCTATGCACCCAATTTCCTAAAACATTTTTTAAGTCATTTTATTAACACTTGTATGTTGGATTTGTGTTGTTTTGGTCTTGTTAAGTTTAGATAAAGATACTTTATTTTTCTAAACTAGTGTGGTGTCTATTTGTGGTGTTTTCATTGTGCTACTGTGAGTGTTGGTACTAATACTTTACACATTGCCTTTGGGCTAAGCCTGTCTGCTTGTGCCAAGCTACCATGGGGGTGAGCAGGGGTTATTTAAAGTGTGTATCCCCCTTACCCTGACTAGAAGCAAGGGTCTCTATTTGGACAAAGGTGATACCTCTGCCAACTAGACCCCCATTTCTAACAACTGCTGGGAGACAACTGAACCAAGGTCAGGATGTGGCAACAGTTGCTGAAGAAGTGTGCTAGAGAGAGGTCTGGCAGTGTGAGCAAAGAACTGAGAGCGCTGGGCACATGGTCAGCAGAGTGAGAACCGTGACGCCTGTCCCAATGGTGGAAAGGTGGGAATACACAATAGCGCACTGCCACTAGAGGTCCAGACTGATAAAGTATAGGAAGCTGAATTAATGCATTGATCTAACCAGCAAAGGAGTATTAGCATAAATAATAATCCATTAAGACCATGGACATCAATTCATCAAAATGCCTGGGATAGCAGAAGTGACATCAGATGCCATTTGACCTTTACTTTCACTCACACACACCTGCTTACACATACACACACATTCACTCATGCACATTTTCTTACCTAAGCACACTCTGACCTGCAAGCATGCACACAACATACATTTAAAAGCATTTTTTACTTTCCTCAGCTGCGGGATTCGGTCATAATCCAGCTAATTGACCTCCATTTTTTTTACTACACTAAAAGTGAATAACATGATATTATTTACTATTAGCATAATAAAAAAACTAACTGAATACAAGGAAAGTGGATCCCAAACCAACGTCCATAAGGACGAGTTGCCCCTGTGTTCCTGGCACTGATTTTGCTACCTCTGAGACCAGGGGTTGCAAAGGCAGTGCTAGGAGTTGTTTGGGGCCAGCCAGGGATCGCAACTGTAATCCCTAAATGACGACCACGATAAAAACAGGATTTTTTTTTTCTTTACCATATGGCTGGGTGATTGGACATAATATCGAACTGCAAATATCGCAATGCCTTAATATTGTGTTTAGAATATCCTAAAAACAAAAATATTGTGCAACAGAATATCATTGTCAAGAATATAATGTTTACGTATTTATTGTTGTATTACATAAAAAATGTTTTATTAAAGTTTACCTAAATATTGTTATTCATAATATCGTTTTCACATTATTTTAATATATGTTAGTCAAAATTTTAATTTAAATGAATAATATTGTTAGTATAATCGTCATTATTTTTACAAAATATAAGTCTGAAATTTAAAAAAGTTTACTTCTTTTAAATTAAATAAGCAATGTATAATTCGGTTTGTAGTGGAACAGGATGGGAAGTGGATTAAATTATGATACATTTTATTGTTAATCAATTTCATAATGTAAGATTATTTATTATTTCTTAATAATTATGTAAATATTTTATTGTTTAATAGTTATGATATGCATGTAAGTTTTTTATGTATATTTTTTTAATTTTTGATCTTTTTTTAGTATTGGGTTGTTGACTTTGTAGGGGAATAGGGTGTTTAAATTAAATATTTTATATTAATGTTAATTAGTTTTTAATCGTTATCTAATAATGTAGTTCATCGTGAAATTGTATTTATTATAATTGTTTAATTATTTTCTTTTTTAATAATATATTTATATTTTGACTTTTTTAAAGCAATTGTTATTTCAGTAGTGGCTTGTTTTGAGGATTATAGGGTGGGAAGCAGCGAAAATACAAAATGACCCAAATATAAAGGGTATACAATTTAGTGTGGAGCAGAAAAAAATCTGCTTGTTTGTTGATGACTCATTGCTATTTTTGACCGAACCTGCATTTTCCGATGGCACCCACATCCCAGTTGTATTGTATTGTAATTGCATTTATATAGCGCTTACTACTCTGATGAGGCATTAAAGGACTTTTTCGGCGAGTAGCACGCTACTCCGGAACCCATAAAGGATTAGTGTTGATTTAGTATTGTGAAATATGAAAGTAATTTGATTGGTAGATAGGTTAGTCAGTTATTTGGATTCAGAAGGATAGCGGAGGGATAAAAGAAGGAAAAAGGTTTGTATTTATATAGCGCTTGTAACCCCTGATGGAGTGTTGGAGCGCTTTTTTCAGCGAGTAGCACGCTACTCCAGAACCCATAAAGGATTTGTGGTGAATTAGTACAGTGAAATATGAAAGTAGTTTGAGTGGTGGATATTTGTCAGGTATTTGGATTGAGAAGGATAGCGGAGGGATAGAAGAGGGGAAAAATTGTAGAATGTATGTAGCGCTTGTTACCCCTAATGGGGTGTTGATGCACTTTCTTGGCAAGTAGCACGCTGCTCCGGAACCCATAAGGATTAGTGGTGAATTAGTATAGTGAAACATGAAAGTACTTTGAGTGGTGGATATTAGTCAGTTATTTGTATTCAGAAGGATAGCAGAGGGATAGAAGATGGAAAAAAGTTTAGCATTTATGTAGCGCTTGTTACACCTAATGGGGTGTTGAAGCACTTTCTTGGCGAGTAGAACACTACTCCAGAACCCATAAGGATTAGTGGTGAATTAGTATAGTGAATTTGAGTGGTGGATGTTAGTCAGTTATTTGGATTGAGAAGGGTAGCTGAGGGATAGTAGAGGGACAAAGGTTTGCATATATATATATATATATATATATATATATATATATATATATATATATATATATATATATATATATATATATATATATATATATAGCATCAAGTTGGCCTCAGTTTCACTGGCCTCTGCTCTGCGGAAATTTTGTTGCTTCCAGGGAACTGGATTAACTGAGGTCCACCTACAGGTCCAGGAAGATACGGAGCGGTGTGGCAGCCATTCGGCTGCTCGTCGATGAGGAGAATCCCTCCCTTTCCCCCTCTGTAAAGGGCCCCATGGCTTGTAGGTTGCTGCGGTTGGGGACCTAAGGAGTAAGCGGACATTTGGGGACACTCTGACTTTGGGGACTCAGCAATAACAACGCCCTCAGTTTCCTCCACCCCCGCAATGCCTATTCAACAAACCCACTGCATTTTGGGACCTGTAGGCGCTGTGAATTAGGCGCCCATCAGGAGGCACACGCTGAAGGATTTCACCTGGGAGGGGCGGAGTGAACTTTGAGCTTGAGGGGTGGGCGGGGTGTTTTATCTGCTCATCAGCGCCCGCTCCCTTACACACACCCCAGGCGCTGAAGAAGGCATACTCACGCCGAAATGCATCCGCCGGAACGGGTGTTTTCTGAATAAAGCTGACTCCATATGGTTCCCCTGTTGTGGCCTCGTCTTTCTTTTCACGGAGGAAGGTGCATGGATATAATATATATATATATATATATATATATATATATATATATATATATATATATATATATATATATATATATATATATATATATATATATATATATATATCAGCTTACAAGGAGCCGCTATTGACACTCACTGAAGTGATGGATTATGGGAACTGGAGTCCGGGACATTAGGGCTGCAGCTGCTACCTATCAATAGTGATTCCAGCTTGACTCCCGCCCATGGGAGGGCCGTGTAGCATTTAAAGAAGGGACTAAGCGATGCTCAGTGCAAAAGGCATCTGAGGAAGGCAAACCCGCCGAAATGCACCATGTCCTGCACCCTGTGAAATAAACGGCTGCCTGAACATCCCCTGCTGTGTCCTCTGATCTTTCCTTTGGAGCTGATCGTTTGTTCATATATATATATATATATATATATATATATATATATATATATATATATATATATATATATATATGTGAGCAAGTGAGCAAGGCGGAGGCTTCCGCCGAAACGCGTCTGTAAGGCATGTTGGATTAAAATATTTTCTTGAGTTTAAGTCACGGTGTCAGTGCCTTCCTTGCATCCGAAGGAATTGGATTGGTAAACAATATATATATATATATATATATATATATATATATATATATATATATATATATATATATATATATATTCACTGAAAAAAACATTGGTTATAGACCATATATAGTTAGGGATTAGCCTTTTCAAAACCTTATTTTACTCACACAAAACCATTGAAATTTCATATATAGTTAGTTGCACTAACTATATATCGCGCACCCGCAATCCACTGCTGATGATGTCACATATTACATCATTCATGACATGGTTAGTGACATCACTGATGACATCACTGATGACATCTCAAATGACATCACTGATGACATCTCAAATGACATCACTGATGACATCACTGATGACATCTCAAATGACATCACTGATGACATCACTGATGACAATATCCAGTGACTGTATGTTTCTGTAAAGTTAAAATATGTCTTACATATTGAAGAATGAGTGGATGTATAAGTGTCTGGAAGAAGGATTTAGTAGGTGCATGACTGACTGTATGAGAGAATGATTAAATGTGTCTTACTGAGTGCATGGGTTAGTGACTAAACTGTCTTAATTTGTGCATCATTATATCTGTTGTTCTACAAACTGCTGCATGTGTTGATCAGTAGCTATATGAGTAACTGTATGGGTTATTGATTGGTTGTCCAAGTATTTGTATGGGAGACTGAGTGTGTGTGTATGGGTGGCTGGGAGGTGTGTGACTCTGTACATAGATGTGTGAGTAGTTGATTCACTATATGTATGGGTTCAAAAGTGCATGTGGAAACAGCTGTATGGGCGGTTGACTGTGCATGAGTGTTTTGGTGAGTGAATAGATATCTCAGTGCTACATGTCAAAGTAAGTACATATGTAAAACACAGTACATGTGAGAGTTGACATATATAAATAACTGTGCATAAGAGCCAGTGAATGTGTGAGTGGCTGTATGGATCATTGTGAACATGTATCAGGGATTGTATAAGAGAGTAAATATGTGTTAGTATATGTTTGAATAAGTAAGGTGTGTATAACTGTATAGTTGAGAAAATGGAGGTGTGATTGATTCTTTGCATGACTGACTAGGTGTGTGAGTAACTCCATGGATGAGTGACAGTCTGTGACTGTCTGTTTACACTGATTGTATCTAAGGTTATATTAGAGTCTGAAGAGGTTCATGGTATTATCACATGAATGACATCATCAGTGATGTGATCAGTAATGTCAAATGAGATGTTATCAGTGATTTTATCAGTGATGTCATTTGAGATGTCATCAGTGATGTCATCAGTGATGTCATTTGAGATGTCATCAGTGATGTCATTTGAGATGTCATCAGTGATGTCATCAGTGATGTCACTAACCATGTCATGAATGATGTAATATGTGACATCATCAGCAGTGGATTGCGGTGCGCGATATATAGTTAGTGCAACTAACTATATATGAAATTTCAATGGTTTTGTGTGAGTAAAATAAGGTTTTGAAAAGGCTAATCCCTAACTATATATGGTCTATAACCAATGGTTTTTTCAGTGAATTTTCAAGGTTTTGTAAATGCAAATTCCTAACTATATATGGCCTAAAACCTATGTTTTTTTCTGTGAATTTCAATGGTTTTTTAATAGCAAATATCAAAAGCTGTCAAATGTCAAGTACGTGATAGGTAAAAACTTTTTCGTGTTTATGCACGCTGATGTGCTTTGAACGCTGCCCCCCCCCCTCCCCTCTTTTCTCTTAGTAGTACTCTCTCTTTGCAGATAGTGAAGGGTAGTTAACGCAGGCCTTTACCCCCGTTGTAATCCGTCGTGCCTGCTTGTCTCTCCATTTGATTGATTGTTATCCAAGCATTTACTGTTTTACAATTGATTCTCTTTGGTTCATTCTCTATTTACAAACAAGCAAAAAGTCGCAATACTCTGTTTAGTCTTTGCAGATAGTGAAAAATTGTGAAAAATCGTGTAAAAAAATAAAAGTAATCGAGCAAAATCAGTAGGCCACTAATTGGATCTCTTTTTGACCTCGCTAAAATAGAAACATTAGGAACAACCCTTCATGAGAAATACGAAAATAGTGAGATGAACTGAGCTCCACACCATGAGGGCTGCAAGACAGCTCGGCTCCGTCACCCACCCCGCCCAAAATAACGACAAACCCTATGCAAATATTAAAAATATATACAACACACCAGCTAAGTAACAGGGTAAAACATTTTATTAAATAACTATTTACATAACTATTTTATACTTTTTGTTGCCCGATCCGGCTAGCTCAATCGATCGAGCATGAAACTCATGCACTCTGATAGCAAGCGTTGCTGCTGATGCTATGCAGACCAAAACTGGTTTTCAGTTTGTACTTTCTTCTAGATTTTTCCATCCAAGGTTGGTTGAGTTTGTAGAACGATGGCTTCAGATTTTCAACATACGGTGTGGTGCCGCGGACTGGGAGAGGGCGCTTGGCTCCTGCCCCCTCCCCAAGTAAGATTTTCATACGTGAAAGTACGTTCATGGTTTTGGTCCCTGAGTTGCTTCGATGTCACTGCCATTCTCAAATGGCATAAGTTCTGGATGTTGGGTGCCATAGTTCAGAGTTCTGAGCAGCGCTTGTAACACTGTCTGAAGCTTATTTGCACCTACTGCAGCTTCACTATTCTCAAAGTAAGTGAGGGCCGTTTGTGGACCTGACTGCATTTGAAAACAATGTGATATGGTACCTCGCTAAACCGCTTGACGGAGGCCCCCGAGGGGCGGTGTGATGGCACGGACTCGGAGAAGACGCTTGGCTCCGACCCCCTCCCCAAGTCTTATAGCACTGGTGTAGCCTGAGATCGCCCCCGACATAGGCGGCCGGCTCCCGGGGTCCGGCGGAACTTTTTGCCTTTTGATGACTCTTCTATTCTGAACCTTGTCCCACAATCCGTTTGACCTGAAGACACGCTGTAGTGGGGCGCCCCTTTACCGTTTTAGTTGCCATTCCGCCCGCTTTTGCTACACTGTGCCTCTTCCGCCATTCACCTGTTTACCGCCCGCTCTTGCGACTACAGCGTCTCGCTCACCATGTAGTTGAGTTGCTTCCGCTCTTGCGATGCAGCGATAGGCGGATGCCACAGGACTCTCAAAATGACGGCCGGTTCTTCAGATTTGGGCGTGGTCCACTAAAATGGCCCTGGGACACCTTGGAACTCGGACGCTTGCCTGATAGGGCTTGGGTCCCATTCTCGAAAGCGTCCCCTCAGCCGTGAAGATTCTACAAAAGTCTTGGGGGCCCCCGACTCCCGCAGGCTTCTGGTGGGGAGCGGCTGCCATGATTGCTCGTGGAATGGCCACGACGGAGCTACGAGATGGTGGTGCTCTCATGCTGACGCCAGCTTCAGTCTGAAACATCCAGAAACACTGTAGACTACCAATTCGATCAGTTCCGGTAGCGCCCCAACATGACCCGGTAGAGAAGAACTTGCCCTCCCCTCTTTGACTGATGGTTCTTGTTGCCTGTCCCCTCTGTTGTCATTTAACAGAACTTTTTGGACTGCTGAAAGGGGTTGTGTTCCGAACGCTGGTTGGTGGAGACATTTTGACTATATTCTTGACCTACGTTGTCGCGTAATGTGTTATATGACACGCCGCGTTAGCGCACCCGGAAGTGATCCGGGGCGCGGCGCGCAGCGCGTAACGTAAGCATAACAGGTCATGTGACTTGTTAATAAAACTTTTCATTGGTTCATTTTACTTTTGTTATTTTAATGATGAAAAGCTTGGTCATATGACCTAAAAATTACGCTTTTTATTGGTTTCGAACATTATTTTTTTTTAAACATATATGTTATAATGTTCCAGGCTAATGTACTTTCCCGGAAAATTTACAACTGTCCTGCAAGTAAAATATATTCCTTTTTCGAGAAAAAGGGCGTTTCTTCGTCCCATGACGGAGCCGTTGAGTAAAAGAGGCTCGGCCTGCTGTCTTAGTCGCCGATACGCCTGATTATCAGATTCTTATCGATCACTTTATGTTGCAGGAGTGGAAAACACAACTGCCCTTGACCATTTATCTTTACTGCGTTCCTACGTATTATACCTTTTATTCGTCATGTAATTGGACTGCTTTATTTCACTTGCCTTTTACTGATTCGAAAACAGTGACTAAAAGTAAAAACTTTACCAATGTAAATACTACTACCATGTTTTGTTTTAAAAACCTTTATTGTGAAAATGTCAGTATACAAATACGGGCCTATAACCACGTGGGCCGGCCACGGAGCAAACTGAAATCGTATATGATGAGGAGACATTTACACTGTAGAGGAACGTAACGAGCGGGCCATTAGGTTGCAAGAACTAAGGTGTCTAACAGTTGCGGAATCGGTGGACGTACATTTTGTAATTAAAATACGACAGGGCCACTTACAAAAAAATTATCTAGATATACATTTGCGGGCAAGTACCATGGGTGACGTTAATTCGAACTTTCAATAGTACAGTAATCAATAACACATCAGAACTTAATATCAATAGTGATGTCGAAATATTCAATCAATTCTCGTCCCCGCCCGCCATGAGCATCAAAACTGCATTCATATCTCGTGATATCAAGGTTCTTCAACCAGTACACAACAAGGAGTTACGAGTCCCATTTATACCGGCGCCATTTTGGGCGAGGCCGGGCAGGTCCAAGATATAGTCAAAATGTCTCCACCAACCATCGGCCAGACCAGAACCCCTTTCGGCCCTTTATGCTACAAGATGGTGTCTTCCATTCAGAAAATATTGTTGGCAGCATTTTGAAAGGAAAGATAAACAGCCGTTCTCCTAGTGAGTCTCACATTGTTACATTTAGGAAGAATGTTGAAGAGTAGTATGTTGAAAATCTGAAGCCACTGTTCTACAAACTCTCAATCAGCCTTGGATGGAAAAAAAAATCCTGAAGAATGTACAAACTGAAAACCAATTTTTGTCTGTATAGCATCAACAGCAACGCTTGACTCAGCTTTGTGTGAAGCCGCCATTTTGATTCAATCAATAGCGTCCCCCTGCACACATTCAGGGACCTGGTTGTGTCTTTAGGTCAAACGGATTGTGGGCCAAGATGCAGAAAGGAAAAGGAAAAAAGTTCCGCCGGACCCCGGGAGCCGGCCGCCTATGTCATGGGCGATCTTTGGCCACACCAGGGCAATAGTGAAGCTGCAGCAGGTGCAAATAAGCTTCAGACATTGTTACAAACACTGCTCAGAACTCTCAACTATGGCACTCAACATCCAGGACTTGCCATCCGGATCTTGGCGCCTTGTGCTGGTTCCGACCTATTCACACATCGGTCCACTACTGACATCACCTCATAAGCCAACAGGGCACCCCACGCCGACTTTCGGCGAAGCATTGTAGGATGGCCACACCAGTGCGGCAACTTGCTGGACACCACCTCGGTGCCATCCGGATCTCGGCGCGTTCGAGTCACTGTACCGCAAGAGTGACCGGAACTCAGCTGGACACGCCGTCTTTCGGCGCAGCATTGTAGGATGGCAACACCAGTGCGGCAATTTGCTGGACACCACCTCGGTGCCATCCGGATCTCGGCGCGTTCGAGTCACTGTACTGCAAGAGTGACCGGAACTCAGCTGGACACGCCGTCTTTCGGCGCAGCATTGTAGGATGGCCACACCAGTGCGGCAACTTGCTGAACTCCACCTCGGTGCCATCCAGATCTCGGAGCACTGTGCTGCCTTCGGCCTACTGTAGCCGCAAGTGCGGACGCAACTCAGTTGGACGGCGAGTGAAACGCTAAGGGGCGCCCCACTGCAGCCGAGGAGCCTCCATCTTGGGGGAGACGCACAGCCCCCACTGACTGACGCGACCTTACAGGCCAACGGGGCGCCCCACGCCGACTTTTGGCGCAGCATTGTAGGATAGCCACACCAGTGCAGCAACTTGCTGGACACCAACTCGGTGCCATCCGGATCTCGGCGCGTTGTGCTGCCTTCGGCCTATTCGCACATCGGTCCGCTACTGACGCCGCCTCACGTGCCAACGGATTTTCTACGCTTTTTGTAGCCCTATGCCGCATAACAGGTCATGTGACTTGTTTATAAAACTTTTCATTGGTTCATTTTACTTTTGGTTTCCTAATGATGGAAGGCTTGGTCATATGACCTAAAAATAACACTTTTCATTGGTTTAGAACATTTTTTTTTCCCAAACGATGAAAGCCCCACCTTGTTTATGGATGATTCAGACTGAAGCTGGCGTCAGCATGAGAGCACCACCATCTCGTGGCTCCGTCGTGGTCATTCCGCGAGCAATCATGGCAGCCGCTCCCCACCGGAAGCCTGCAGGAGTCGAGGGCCCCCAACACTTTTGTAGAATCTTCACGGCTGAGGGGACGCTTTCGAGAATGGAGCCCAAGCCCTAGCAGGCAAGCGTCCAAGTTCCAAGGTGTCCCAGGGCCATTTTAGTGGGCCAGGCCCAAATCCGAAGAGCCGTCCGCCATTTTAAGAGTCCTATGGCAGCCGCCTATCGCTGCACCGCAAGAGTGGGCGCAACTCAACTACATGGTGAGCGAGACGCTGTAGCCGCAAGAGCGGGCGATAAACAGCTGAATGGAGGATGAGGCACAGTGTAGCAAAAGCAGGCGGAATGGGAACTGAAACGGTAAAGGGGCGCCCCAGTACAGCAGACGAGCCTCCACCTGGGGAGGCCCGTTCACGCCGCCTCCCCCACGCCCCCCCCGGGGCACCCCACGCCGTTTTTCGGAGCAGCATTGTAGGATACCAAAACCAGTGCGGCAACTTACTGGACATCACCTGGGTGCCATCCACATCTCAGCGCGTTCTGCTGCCTTGGGACTATTCGCACAACAGAC
Organism: Lissotriton vulgaris; assembly: GCF_964263255.1. Classification (NCBI taxonomy): domain Eukaryota; kingdom Metazoa; phylum Chordata; class Amphibia; order Caudata; family Salamandridae; genus Lissotriton; species Lissotriton vulgaris. Next base: position 890,483,092 of record NC_141693.1, on the reverse strand, counting down.
CGCTACTGACGAGGCCTCCCCGCGCACCCCCCGGGGCACCCCACACTGTTTTTCTGAGCTGCATTGTAGGATACCAAAAACCAGTGCGGCACCCAGGTGACATCACCTGGGTGCCGTCCAGAACTCAGCACGTTGTGCTGCCTTGGGACTATTCGCACAAAAGACAGCTACTGACCATTGTTGCTTCTTTTTTCCCAAAAATGTTTAAATGTATTTACAGTTTTTGTTCCGTTCTATATATTTATAAGTTAATAAAGTTTTATAATCCTACTACTTTGTTGGAGTGCTATATATTTTTTAAAAATCGGGTGAATGGGGCCTTGAATCGGGTTATTGTCATGTGTGGGCTTTGGAAGTGTGCTGCTACAGGATCGGACATTTCAAACTCAAATGCACGTTCTTTTTCTTACCTTTCCGAAGCATGGAGCGCAATAGCAGGCAGAGAAAGGGTGATGCAAGTGTTGAACACTGCCTGGCCTGGCAAGTTGCTGGCAGTGCCCCCCCCCGCCCGCTCCTGAAAGAGGGCACACACACACCGCCGCCCCGAGTACTTCACAGATCTTTAAAAGACCATGCGCTTGTTAATGAGGCTTAAATGGTTTATCACCCCTTCTAGAGCCCCTGCATCGGCCCTCTGACGTTTCCTGGAAGAATTAGCACGTAACACAATACCAAGCCCTGTCAGCTGAAACCCCCGAGGAATCGGGTTTTTGCTTGCAGGAATCGGGAGGCGGGAGACTAGCACTGAAAACGGTAGTCTCACGCCTGAATCAGGAGGGTTGGCATGTCTGGATTCTCTACAGCTGGGGCCATAAACTACATCCGCAGGGCTAGGTGATAGCCTGGGACCGGCCTGGACAATCGGACACAGAGGAAGAGGAGTGTCAGAGGGTGCGGTAGTGAATAGGGTGAAAGGGAGATGTCGGGCGGGCACAGGGTGTGATTCTCTGGGAAGAGCAGCGCAGATGGGGGGAAGTTTATGGCCCATGCATGAGAGAGAGAGCGGGGGTGACCAGTGCGTGGGGGAGATGCTTGCGAGGGTGGGGAGCCGTGCTGAGAATCGACGGCGTGCAGAGAGTGGGTCTGGTCAAGGCTTCTAAAATGGCTGCCGTGCACGACAAAATTGTGGCATTGGAAAAAAGGCAAGATGGCGCAGACAATGTTTATCAATAAGGATTCATTTATAACAAAATATTTTATCGCAGTGACAAATTGGCGGTCAACACTTCCTGATTTCCATCGAATCGAACGTTAACAGACGTCACGCAGCAAAAAAAAAAAAATGCTCACGCACAGCCGCTGGAAGACATGTATCAACATATATGAGCCTCCTCAGCCACCCTCAGAAAACATAAAGGGTCAGGATACGTCTCCCGCACCCCCTTATACCTAGTAATTTAATTAAAACGAAACACAAAATGGCGAATTCCCGTTTCGCTACCAGTTTGCGGCCCAGTTCGCGGCCCGGGAAGCGCTTCTACCGTGAAAAATCATTTTTTTTTATTTTCCCCACGGGACCCTTTAATAACCCCAACATCATTCCTAGGGGGTCAAGAGGGGTCTACCTTGCCCCCTTTCATTAAATTCCCCCTTCGTTTTTCACCTCTTCTTCTCTCTCGATCCTACCAAGAGATAAGATGGCGGCCGCTCCGGACTGTTTAGAATGTTGACAGACACCGGAGAGCCAATCAGCTTCGCATCGCAAAGTTCCGTTTCGCGAAAAGTAAGCGGACCGGAGCGCAGCCCGGAGCGCTGTTACAGATATATATCTTGTTTTGAACGTTAATTTCTCAAAATCCACTGGAGCACATATATTGAGACCTAGCAAAGGCACATCGGGCTAACAGTCCCTACAATTTTGCCAAGTTTCGTGCAAATCCATTCAGCCGTTCGAGCTAAAAGTGAGGCCAACCGCCCTATGGAAATTAACATGGGAAAACGCGTTTTAGGACCCCCCTTTTTTCTCGGCCCCCCCTTGACGAAACCTGCCCAAATTTTCAAGGGCTGCTCAGAAACAAAATGTGCCATTTTCCTGAAAATTTCAGCCGATTCCGTCCACAAACGCCAAAGTTATTAGACATAGAATTTTCAAAAATCCCATAGGGAAAAAATCCTAACTATATATACCTACTGGCGACAGCCAGTAGGTAATATATATATATATATATATACATATATAGCGCTTGTTACCCCTAATGGGGTGTTGAAGCGCTTTTTCTGCAAGTAGCACGCTACTCCGAAACCCATGAAGGATTTGTGGTGAATTAGTATAGTGAAAGATGAAATTTGAGGAGTGGACATGTTAGTTTGGTATTTCGATTAAAAAGGATAGTGGAGGGATAGAAGAATAAAGGCTTTTAGACTTTTTTTTTGGTCGGTCATAGCAGTAGTGAAAGGTTTGGGATGAGTAAAAAGGGATGTGGAGGGGAAGAGTCAGAATGAAGAGTTTAGAAAGGCTTATTTTAGCAGCAGGCCGGCTCTAGGGCGGTGCAACCGGTGCCACCGCTCCGGGTGCTGGCTTCCTGGGGGCGCCTTGTTTAAAAGTTCATTATGTTTTTAAAGCACCTGCAGCAGCATTCCTTTGCTCGGCAATTACCTGGCCTCACAAAACTGTCAAGATAACTCCTGTGATTAGTGTCCTTCCTGGAGAGAGATCAGAGTTTTTTAAAGTTGAGGTTTTGACTTATGTGAAGTTAGTACAGAGGATTAATAAGCCTGCTGCAAAGGCCATGTACCAATTAGATTACAGAGTGCATATAATGTAAACAGATCAGCAGGTTACTGATTTTAACCTCTCCCGCACTCCCTCCCCAGTGCTGCGCACGACCAACGGCCGACGCAGCCCCGCCCACCTAATAGAACGCCAGCACCATGGCAGAAAAACAATCGCCGTTAAGGCATTAAAAGTGACATCCTTTTGTTACTTGCAATTCATAACTTAAGTCCTAATATAGAACAGTGAGCTATTAACTTTTATCATAGAACTTCATACACACTACAAAGTATACATTAAAACATGGATTAATGTTGCAAAAAGGGTTATTTGGCTAGACACCGAATCTTATTATTAGAGAAAACTCTCAACTATGCTGTCTCATTTTCAACTCTGAGTTTGCGCTTCTCCTGACCAAGCACTCTCAAACTATACTGCCTACCAGTATGGATGGCATGTGACTCCTACACTTTTAGGGGCACATGCATCAATGAAAATACTGATCGCAAACTGGCAGATTCGAAGAATCTGCCTCTTTGCTACCGGTATTTTTGCATTTGGGATGCATCAACCGAAAAGCAAATTCGAAATTTAAGTAATCGCAAAATTTGCGATTACTTACATTGCGATTACTTACATTGCAAATGCATTTAGGGAACTCGCAATTTGCGAGTCGCAATTAAGGAATATGTAGGAATGGCAATTTGTTTGCGATTCCTACATGCAGAGGGATTTGCGAATCCTAAATAGTGATTTCTCAAAATTCACTATTTAGGATTCGTAGATCATGGGCCCGATTCACAGAACTAACTTATGACAAAATCCTAAACTTACTACCATTTTGGTATTGACAGAAGGCACTTACTCATTTTGATATTCACAGAAGGCACTTACTCATTTCGGTATTCACAGAAGTCAGGAGTCCGACCTTTAGGACTCCTAAATGCCTTCTGTGAATACCGAAAGTCTTAAAGTTAGGATTTTTCTCAGTTTAGGAGTAGTAAAGTTAGGAGTCCTACAGTTAGTTCTGTAAATCAGGCCCCATGCCTTTGAGGCATGTGGCCCTAAGTCCTTTGGCTTATGTAATATTTCCTATACACTAATTTACACATGTATGATTGATTACCTCTGTGCAATGTGTGTGTGATGCAAAGTGCTCTGGCGCTCTATACTGGTATGAGTGGCGCTATATAACTAATTTAATGCATCTGATAGCGAGTGTTTTGGAGACTTGGTTACTGTTAAAGGGCACTAGTGAGAGAATCTGTGGTGGAAGTGGTCATTTGGGGAGGGGTGCCAACAAACATTGTCACACAGGGCGCCACCAGAGCTAAAGCCTGCCCTGTTTGGGAGATCAGTATAGTAAAAGAGGTGGCAGGTGGTGCAAGGAGGGGTAGAGTAGGGGAGAGTCTAGAAAGGGCTATTTTGGGGATCATAGTAGTGGTATGGGGTTTTGGATGAATGAGAGAGTGGAGGTAGTGGGTATACTGCTAGAGGTATAGGGTGAGAAATAGGTTAGTGCATTGGAAAGAGTAGTAGAAAGAGGTTTGAGATGAGTCAAATATTTGAGGTAGAAGATATATTGAGAGAGGTATAGGGGGAAAATAGGGTAATGCATTGGATATGCTGAATTAGAAGAAAGTAATAAATATATAGATCCATAAGTACTTGGAAAGTTTATAGATGCATAAAGGGAGTAAGTATATGCAGATTAAATATATTGATAGAGTTATAGGGTGAGAAATAGGGTAGTGCATATAATATTTTTTTGTACCAAAGTAATAAATATATAGATTCAAGTACATGATAGGATCAGTTCAGTTCATAGAGTCTTTATTTCGATTATAAAACCATAAAAGCCATTAAAATCGATAAAAAATGTATTAGTAAAAAATACTTTGTTAAGAATAAATGATTCATGGTGTTAATATAACAGATACAGTTAAAATAAGTATTAAACCACAATTCAGCAACTCTTGTATATAAAACAAGTATTATAAGAAGAATATAAAAATTAAAATAGGATAAGCCGTGCGGCATCTACCCCATTTTACAGAAGTATGACGGAATCAAGCTACCCCACATCCACATAGACAAATCAGGTCAGTGTGCCCTAAGTTTATTAGCTCGAATCATCCATACCCAACTCAGGAATTTAGCAATAGCAATGCCAATAGATTCCTGGGTAAATGTCTGTAGAATCCTCAAGGCTTCAATGGCAACTCTAGTGCCAAGATTAGTACAAATAGGGTTGAGCCATTTCCTCCTTGGTGAGCTGTAGGCCGGGCAAACAAATAGTATATGGGGGATGGAATCTGACTGTCCCAGGCACGAGGGGCACAATTCTGTCGTGGGCTTGTGCCATCTACTGGTGAAAGCTCTAATCGGCAAAGAGCCTACCCACTGGTGGTAGAGCTTCCATTCCATTGGTTTTGAAATGAAGTCCCAGTAGGGGTCATACCCTGGCTCGTGTTTTAACAATAGGAAATCCCTGGTCAAGGTAGGTCCAGTAATAGAGGAGAAACACTTCATCTTCACCAGATCCAAAGGAGGTCGATTCCGGATTCTCCCACAAGTTACCCATCCCCATCTCTATCAAAGTTTCTTTTATATACTGAAGCCATCTGATCTTACTTAGGGTCCCCACCCTCCTGAAATCCAAAAGGGCTTTAGCATACAGTAAAAGCTCAGGGGTGGCCCATAGCCTTCTCCAAACTGGTACAGGCTTGAATCGAGCTAGGTCCACAATATGATAACATCCCAGATCCAAAAATAAGGGCACTAAGGAGTAGATTGCGGCAAACCTATTAACACCCTCATAAATTTATTTTCGGCTGTAACCAGGAGTGTGGAGTCCTCATGGCCCCATAATTCCGCGCCATATAAGATAGCGCTTACAACTTTGGCGTTGTATATTTTAAGGGCAGGGTCTATAGGTTTGGTGAGTGAAAGCCTATGTTCTTTTAGGAGGGCCCCAGCCAACTGCACATGCTTCAAGGCAAGCATGTCGATCTGTGACTTCCAATGCAGCTTCCTGTTTAAGGTTATTCCCAGGTAAGTAAACAAATTAGTCTGCTCTAATACAACATCATTCATATAGAATTTGCCCTTAATAACTTTAGATTTATGGAGAACCATAAATGTTGTCTTGTCCACATTGACCGCCAACTCATGATCGCGACAGAACTCCTCAAAATGGGACAGAGCCATCCGGAAACCCAGATTGAGTCTTAGATAGAATCAGTGTGTCATCCGCGAACATGAGTAGGGGAAAGGTCAGGCCCCCAAGAGATGGTGCATCAGTGGGACATGGGAATAATATTGCACCACCCTGTTGATGAATAAGGCAAACAAGGTAGGCGCGAGAACGCATCCTTGGCACACGCCCTTTGTCACCGGAAATGTATCTGTGACCTCTGCATGTGTACCCCATCTAATATGAGCATGATTGGAGTCATGCAATCTAACTAACATTGCTAGCAGCTCCAAAGGCATCCCCGCTTCTAAACAAGCATTTGCAATGCAATAGGTCTCGCATTTGCAAGAGTTTGAGCTATTGGCATTTTAAATGACAATGCCTTTTATTTATGTTTTGAAAACCTGCAAACGGTGCATAAACACACACTTTGTACTTCTAGTTGCTGCTTACGAGAAGCAAGGCAGGCAGAAACTGCTTCTCTTTTACAGCCAGGCTTGCTTCTCGTAAACAAGGACTATAAGTACAAAGTGTGTGTTTATGCACCGCTTGCAGGTTTTCAAAACATATAAATAAAAGGCATTGTCATTTAAAATGTCAATAGCTAAAACTCTCGAAAAAGCGAGACCTATTGCATTGCAAATTCTTTTTTCCTTGGTTAACATGCGCACTCCTGTCAACAATTCCCATGTCATGTGTGGCCTCTTACTCCTGCCGTGAGTTTTATTCAGCAGCACTACATGTAGGTGGAATTCTTGGCCAGATAACAGTCCACAAATAAAAAAAACTATTGGCTATGATTGATGCTGCAATGAGTTACATACGATTGATGTTGCAATGCATGACATATGATTTATGCTGCACTGTGTGACATATGATGGATGCTGTAATGCGTGACGCAGTGCCAATTAAATGATCCCCATATGCAAGGCACAGATGTTGTGAGTACAGTTTGGCTAGTGCCACTTGTGCTTCCCTGTATGTGACATGCAAGTGAGTGATGCTTGCAACCAGAGGTCCCTGAGCAGCTGAGGTTTTAAAGTGGCTTTCCTTTAGTCCTTTGAGTGCTGCGCTGGCAGCATCAGCACAGGCCATTTAACAACTACTGAAACTGGGTGAAAAGTTCCCACAGTAAATTATATCAATAGTTTACATCTCAGAGCTGAAAGCCTAAAGAAACTCAGTGCTTCTAAACACGCAACAAACTGATTTAAATTTTTTAACAAACTTGCTCGCTGAGATTTTTTTGATTAAAAATTAAAAGTATGCACACCCTTCCTATCCGAGTGGGGCCTCCCATTCGCTGCTCGCACTCCCCTTCCCAAACACAACCCCTTGAGTTGCAAGGCAACTTCTCTCAATTTTTTGATTGGGCACAAATCCAGGGTCGGAATGTTCCACTGCATATCCTCATCTGCACTTAAATTACCGTCCTCTAGGTGTAATGGTTCAAAGGTGCAGTTGAAGTCCCCCATAATTAGCAAGTTTCACGCATCCCTTTGGTTATCTAAAAAACTGTCAAAGAGGTCAACAGTCTCAGATCGTCTCCCACCCGGTTGTCCTCTGGCATAAACAATAATTGCCAAGGTATCAAGGACGTGGTTCGCCCGAAGCTGTAATACCATGATATCTGGGCTGTCGATAGTAACCTCCTCAACCCTTTAGCCGATTTGCTGTCTCACCCAACAAGTGATACCGCCATAGAGTCTACCTTTCTGCGCCCTTAGTGCGGGTTTAAAATATTTAAAAACCCAGGCTGGTAGACCTGGTCAATAGACCAGGTCTCCTGGAAAGCCAGGAGATCAAACTGTTCGACAAACACTGCCAAGTCACCTGATGCAGTTTTGGGTAGAAGTCCTGCGATGTTCCAGGAACCTACTGTCATGACAGACTTATGATCACCTTGCGGTACACTTCCCGGAGAAGATGGAGGGGGCTATCTCCTCCACCTGTGTACCAAGACCCTGAGGGCAGTGATGTACAATAGGGCCCAGTAGATGTACATTGGCCATATCTGTCTGCACCTCCCTTCTCTGTCTCACTTCAATAGGATAGACTCCCCCAAGATGGCCAAGTTTGTTATATGGTACGTCCCTCTCATGGAAGGTACATAGATGCATAAAGGAAGTAAGTATAAGTAAATTAAATATGTATTCAATAAACTCTGGTTTTGAAGTGTTGTGCTTAAAAATGTAATTTAAACATAATTATTCTACATGTTATTACAAACCAATACACATATATAGGTACATATCTACAGTGCAATAAAATACCTATATACAGAGGGATATGCTGTATATTTTTGTTTTCGTATGGTGCTTAAGTGCGGAAGAGCCAATTCTTGAGTAGTTTTCTGAAAATAAGGTGGTTGTTGGTGGATCTTATGTTGTGGGGTAAAGAGTTCCATATTTTTTGCTGCTTGAACAGAGAAGGATGTGCCACCCATGGTTTGTTTCTTGTATCTTGAGATTTTGAGGCGAGGTCCCACTCTAGAGTGGAGGTTCCTATGATGAATGTGTTTGGTGATTTTATTCCTGATGAAGAGCGGTCCCATTCCATGTATGGCTTTGTGGGTAAAACAAAGCAGCTTGAACGTGGATCTTCTGGCAACCGGTAACCAATGCAGGGCTTTCAAGACAGGGGAGATGCGGTCACGCAGTTTGATATGCAAGAGTAGCCTGGCAGCCGAGTTCTGAATCATTTGTAGGTATCCCAGTTGGCATCCTTTTAAACAGTTGCACATTTCAGAGTTCATAAAGACAACTCGGAGATAGTAAACCTTATATTCCCTGGGACTGAGGTCGAGGAATTAAAACAAGGCTGCCTTTTCAGGCAGACAGAAAAATCTATTGGCCACAGTCAAACTTAATGTCTTCTCTACACTCCTATATGTATATCTGGTACGTCAATCCCATTACTAAGGATGAAATAACATTGCTACAGAAGAAAATTGTGACATCTCTGTGGAGAGGTAAGAGGGAAAGAGTTTCTAGAAACATTATGTCAACATAAAGATCATGGGGTGGATTCACGTTCCCAGATGTTTGGAGATGCTACAATATAGCTCACCTGAGACTACTACATGCCTGGATGGTCTAGAAAACTGACATAAAGCATAGCGTGGGTATATTCAGATGCCTGGTCATGGACAGATCTTTGTGAGAAATTCGTTGGCTTCCTATGCAATCTAGACCTAAAAATGTCTATGTCAGTATGATAATTAACACAATCCTGACATTCAAAGTTTGGGATAGGCCTCAAACCCCTCAGTAATAGAGCTAGAGCTAAAAGAAACTTTGAAGTGTTTAAAAAAATACATTACAGATGTTCACCTTCAAAAGGGGTCATTTTGTATATGTACAAGCTGTTAAAGGAAGGTGAGGGTGCAAGGAAGTGACGATATCAGATAACATGGGAAAAGGTGCTAGAGAGGGAGCAAGATATTAAATGATAGGATACCCACTTGGACAGTACACATTCACAAGAATATCATCCCTGAAGAACCAAGGTATAACTGATGTACAATTGGTATATATTGGTAATTAACTCTGCACAGACTGACAGCTATTTTATCCAGACACTTTAGGGGAATACTGGACGTGTGGATACACTGAGTGATCCACTATATATACTTGGTGCTTGTGTGGAACGTTGAAACACTTTTGGCTGGAGGTGCTCCGCAAAATTATACAAATAATTGTATACTCCATTGTTAAATCTCCAGATGGGATCCTGCTGGATCTAAAAGACAAGAAAGTCAAGCAAATTACAAGAACAGACAGGATTCTAATAAGCCACTTTCTTTCTGCAGACAAATTCTTAATAGCAACAGACTTTAAGTAACCTGAACCACGCATCTATAACCGATTCAATTCTAAACTATGAATACGTCTGGTGGTGAAAACATAACACACACTTGAACAAGCAAAATAAGCAATTTAAATCAGTTTGGAATCTGTAGATTGGGCATCTCCTCTGAACTAAAAAGACCCCAAAGAGTAAGAGCACTGACCCTGAACTACTAAAGGGTGGTTTACTTGGAAAATAATGAAAATAATAGGTGTGAGAGAGGGAACTGTTTGGAGAAATAAGGCTCCCAGTTTTCTGTATTTACTAATTCCACAGATAGATACAGAAAAAACCCGACCTTGGGACCAGTAGCTGTATGGATTGACAGGTAAGGGAGTTAAAAAAAGAGAAAAAGTTATTAATGAAGCTTAAACTTGTGTAGATGTGTAGCTGTTGACATCAGTGCTTGGCCCTCTCACCACTCTGGTTGTCAAAGCTAGGAATCTTGGAATTATTTTTCACTCCAAGCTCTCTTGCAAGATCCAAACTAACTCATTGGCCTCCTCATGCTTTCATTCTTTAAAAATGCTGAAGAACATTCTTCCATTTTTGCCGCCAGACTTACAGACGGTTGTGGTTACCTCAATGGTGCATTCAAAATTAGACTACTGTAACGCTCTTTATACTGGAGCCCAACAGAATGTTTTGAATAGACTCCAGAGCTGAAAAATCCAGCAATCCAGATGCTAACAAAAGTGAAGCAATTTGCACCCATGTCAAAAGCTAGGCACAACCTACACTGGCTGCACATCTGAAAAAGAATTGTGTTCAAAGCACGCTGCATAGAGCAGAAATCGCTTTCTCTTGCAGGCCTTAGTCTGTTTAGAGATAAGTTTAGACGATATATCCCCAACAGACATCTGCGTTCGGCATTAGCTAATAAAATGCTAGTTCCAAACATCTCTAAAGCCTCTTGGGGTGGTAGAAGTTGTTTCTACGTAACCAGTTACCTTTGGAACCAAATGCCTGATGCTTCAAGGAACATCCCTAATCACTTGGCTTTCAGAAAGCTTCTAAAAACCTGTCTATTTATCTCAGCTGTCTAATCCTCTACTATGTCAGTTTCAGGCTTTTTTAATTCAGGTAGCGCCTAGATGCTTTTCAGCATGTGATTGTGCTTTAAAATTTTAAATCAAATCAAATGGTTGTTACTAAAATGTGCATGTTTTCATACGAGTGTATTCATCATGTTTAGGTATTCATATCATTTAAACCTGACAGACATTCAAGTATGAGTGTAGAGTTATCTGTTAAATAAATACGGAAATATACCAGTTTCAGAGGCTTTTTTTAACCAAAAATCTAAATAAATATGGATAAACACAGGTGAAATCAACAAAAAATAAAGACAGATGGAAATGTCAAAGAATAAATACTATATAATAGGGACTTCTTGTTGTAATAGTGCGGAGGGGTGGAAAAAGGGGCCTGGCGACTTTAAGTTTAAAAAAATGACTAAAGTATGTCCAGACTCAATACAAAGTGTTCATGAAAAGAGAACGTACTGTAGAAAGTATTATAAGCAGTTTAGTGGAAATCACTCTAAAAATTGTTGTAGTTCAGAAGGCATGGGAGCAGATGCATGTCAATATATTGAGGTTAATATCATTGATCTGCCCTCATATTGACTTCAAAATATCAATTTACCAGCATATTGTCAAGGTGGGCATAGGTATGGAAGTAAAAATGCGCTACTCTTAACGCCACTTCTACTTACTTTGATGATATGTTGGTAAGTGATACTTTGGAGACGATGTGAGAAGTAGTAGCCGACATAAAAAATTGATATTTAGGTAGAGATTGATGATAACATGCAGATTTGGTATCCCTTGATGAGGTATCTAAAACAAGATGGCTTGCCTAATGACTTTCATTTGGACTACACAATATAGGGCTTATTAATAGTTGCAGAATTTTCTACCCTTCTATTACTAATAATGCTCTTTACTCAAACCACTTAGATGTATATCATATATCCTCTTTCACACAGCCAAAAAAGTAAAAAAGAAAAGAAAAACTGAAATGTCTGGGATGGATAAAAAAATCACAGTGTCTGGCACAGACCCGCATGCCACCATCTTCTTCCCTATCATGTAGGGTTGCCACCTGGACAGTATTTTCTTACCAGCCTAGCTTGGACATTTAAATGCAGGCTGGTAAAAAATCTTAGGAAAGGCAGTGTAATCTGTTATTTTTTCCCTTCTGAATCATAAACCTAAATTTTCCAATATATAAAGAAATCGGTTAAAAGTATTTGAAATCTGTCTCATTTGTTTCAAAATGAGTATTAAAGCAGATGGATAATTGCCAAGCTACATAAAATTGGAAACAATGTACACCATTTATTTTTTACAGCTGCCAGCTCTTGACTGGTCCAGAATAGAAATAATCAACAGATGGCCAGTATTTTTTTCTACGAAAGGTGCGGCGGCGCTACCTGCCAGCTGGAGGTGATACCTGTAAAGTTGGATCTGTCTCCAGGGGCGGGAGGGGCTGCCTAGGGAGTTGGGCTCTCCCTCGGCCTGTTGCTCACTCTGCTGTCTGCCGTCTGGCGCTCAGTGCGGCCGCTGCTGTAACGTAAGCCGGTGCCGGGGCTGCTCGCGCGTCACTGACAGAGCTGCCAGGCAGCAGCACACAGCGCCGCCCGCAACATGGGCACGGACCAGGCTGGGGAGGACAGCGGGGAGGCGGACCGAGCCGCGGCTGAGACCACTCCAAGGGCGGCGGCCAGAAGGAAGAGCTCTGGCGACGGGCAGGCTCCCGGGTCCTCCTGGCAGCGCCGGGAGTCCGGAGGGGCAGAGCTGGTGCTGGTGCTGCCGGAGAGTGTGCCACCCGGGGTCGCCGAGGCCGCCGGCGGCTGGAGCTGCTGCTGTGACCGCTGGAGAAGGGCGCCGGGAGCTGGTGAGTCAGTGAGGGTGTGACTGTAGAGCAGGGCATGACAAACTGAATGTCATCCTGTTATAACCTCAGCAGGGATGCGCGTTTTTCTGACAAGAGAGCCGGAGCGGGGCCAGGTTCCAGAGATGATCCTACAGGCAGCACCCGCTATGGGTTACTTTGACTCAGCAGCCTGCACCAGCGCAGCCCGGCCACTGGGGGCGCTCTGGCGGCTGCCTATCTGTGTAGAGTCAGCATCATCAGAAGCACTTTTCTGCAAAGTCACCGTCCTATGAGGACACGCGGCTTTCGTGGACGGAGTGGCGTAGCACCAAACCTCGCATTGGCAGCCTAAACCCATACATTCTAAACATATTCCTCCCTGTCGGAGACCTAGCACCAGCGCCCAGTCCCGGGCTCGTGTCAGCCTCGTGGCCAGGCGGTCCCCTTTGTTTGTGCTGAACGCGCTCGCGCCAGCCAGCGCATCCTCTGCCCCCTGCTACCAGCTACTCTAGTATCCATGAAAGCGCCTCCCGTGGTGCCCGCGGCGGCTTCGCCAGTTCGCCTATGCCTCACTCTCCCATGCCCCCATGCCCTTGCCAACCCTCGCCTACTCCTTCTGTCCCCCTGCCCGCCCTCCCGGTTCTCGCCCAAACTTTCCTGTATTCGTACCAGTCCCTCCTGTCTTAATGACTGTGACAATATCGGCCCAACACCCCCACCCACCTTTCCCCTGCCAGTCTCGGTTGGGCTCCTAACGCCTCGCGGCCGCCATCCTCTGCCAAGTGGCAACCTTCCTGCTGCCATGGACTCGCCTCCTACGCGTTTGCTGGCACTCCTTATGGGCGCTTGCCATCCCTTATCATCAAAGTGCCAACCTGCGGCAGCTCCCTCCCGTCAATCTGCAATACCCCACGTGAACTCGTGTCACCCCCTCGCGCGCCTGCCACCCTCTACTTTGGTTGGACCCTCCACCTCGTGCATTCGTGACGCCATTTCCAGAGGTCTCTAGTCCATCCTGTGTCACTTCAGGTCCGTGGCGTCCCTCCTATGTTGCTCCTAGTTTCAGCAACCTTGCCTTCTGTGGGTGTGCCAGTCTGTGGAACCCTTCCCCTACCTGTGCCTCTGACAGGCAGTAGTGTGCCCACCGTCAGCCCTTCCTGTGCGCCATACGTTCTATTTGGAAATAAAGTGCATACAATGTAAATACAAAACATAGTAAAATATATCTAACCAACTCCTAACTTGTAACTGTAGCAAATATGGTAATAAAACATAATGCAAAGTTCTACAAATAACGCAATACAAGTAAAAAATAAAACCGAGAAAACCTATAGAAAGATACCTAATTGGGGGTGGGGGGGGGGGGGGCTAGGGCTTCTAACATAAGCCAATAATGCTATCAAATAGTTTTGTGACATCATAACCCACGAGCCCGAAGGTCACACTGTTGGTAAATATCACCAGAACCCCGAGATTGTGTAGCAGGACCGTTACCCACTGTGTATTTTTATATTAGATGTTTGTGTGGGACTATTTATTAAAAACTGTCAGTGAAATGCTGGACTATAGTCTTTGCAGAAAAAAGGAAAATAACAATACTAGGGGCCTGAAGTAAAGAACCATTTTTCAGGCGAAACCCTACGATTCGCAAAATCACAGTCTTTGGGCCATATGTATGAAGCCAAATTGCGATTGCAAATGGAGAAATTCGCAGAATTTGAGTGTTTGCGATTGCAATTTAGGCAATGTGCAATGTAGCACACAAAAACCCACTTGCAAAATAAGGAATCGCAAAATTTGCAATTCCCTATTTTGCGAATGCATTTAAGGAATCCCAAATTGCGATTCCTTAAATGTAATTTAGGAAGCACACAAGTTGTGTGATTTTGACTTAAGGAATCGCAAATTACCACCAAATTCAGGTTGGTGGTAATTTGCGATTTCTCTCAAAAATGCACTTTTTTGCATTTTTCAAAGTGCCATGTGTCGCACATACATGCCCTTAGGGCATGCATGTGCGCCACATGTGCACAAATGCTTATTTCAGGGGTGCACCAGGGTGTCCTATTGACACCCTTGCAACCTGGAAATTGCATTCTCAATTTGCGATTCTCTAATTGGGAATTGCAAATTGAGAATGTCTTCCCATTCATTCCTATGGGCCTTCTAGCCCATATAAATGAATGGGAAGATATTCCTTTTGCGAATCTCAATTTGCGATTCGCAAATAAGGTATATGTAGGAATCGCAAAATATTTAGCAAATCCTACATACATTGCATTTTGCGATTCTCTAATTGTGATTTCCTAAAAATCGCAATTTGAGAATTGCAAAACGCGTTTTTCATACATATGACCCTTTGTGACTGCAAAATATTTTTTTTTACAAAGTACTTAACTGCTTTTGCAATTCGTAAAAGCCTTTCTGAATCAGAAATGAGATTTTGTGATGCATTCTAAATTGCAATTAGGGGAGGACATGAAAGGGAAATGCCTTCCAAATTACATACAAACTTTGATGCAATGTATTAATGGTATGTGATGATGTATCAATGGTTTGGACCACAGGTGCATTCGCAAACTATTGGAAAGTTACTGGCGCCCCAAATGAGTTTGTAACTGATTCCCAAAAGGAGAGCTGTCTCCATTGGGTACCTTCCCCTTTGAAAATTGTGTCGGGCAGCCGTATGGGGCATAGGCAGGGATCTAGGGGAATAATGCATGCTCCGTATGATGTCTTTGCAAACTACAAACCTTTTCATTTTTAAAGCAGCACCTTTTCCTTTAAGATATGCAGGCTGCTTTAAAAAGGTTTTTCCATTTAGCAATTCAAAAGCGGGGCTAGCAGTTTGCCGGTCCTTGCAGACCACAATCCTTGTGTTTGTAGCCAATCACATTTGGGTCGCAAATAGCCGCCTCATTAAATCATATTCCTCAGGCCTGTCATTCAGTGACAGGCATTTAGTGAGCAGATGCTATTATAATTATCTCATTATTGTGTACAGTTGTAAGAGGTAATTAACCAAAGGCAGCCCCACTGGACACAAGTACACACCAGAAGACTCAGCTGGGAAACAGGAGACTCCCTGTTGCACTCTGCAGTGTCGCTTCACGAGCTGACCGACCTAGGCTTGAAAGTTCTACTTCAGCTAAACAGTGGAAAATGTATGCGTGATGATAGGCATGGAATCATCATAGCTGCATATTTGCGTGTGTGTGCGTTCAGTTATACTGATGGCCATTTTTTATAGCATGTAGTACAAAAAAATCGTTTTGGGGCACTTTTTTAGGTCACCACCCAACCCATCGTCATTGGTTTTATCAACATTCTAACCAGGGCACGAGTCGGGGTACACACGGGTGGACGGCGTCCACCCACTTTTTTCACAGTTGAACACCGTCCACCCTACCAAGAATTTGGGCCCCACTGAATAATGTGCTGAACTCTTACCAATGTAATTTCTAAACACCGGGACACTTTCAGCAGTGCCTGAATGTTGTCTGCTTTCCTTCTGCAACAAGCAACAACGTGCAGGCATGGACAGGATGAGGCTTTCTTATTCAAGCTGGCCCATAACAAAGGCCAAATTTGAAGGCTCATCATGCCTCCTTTTGTCAGGGTCTCTTTGCTGGGTGCAGCCAGAAGCCTTACACCTGACGCAAATGAAGCGTAGGGGAAACAAAGGCTCACACCAAATTAGCACTTCACACATACTTGAGAGAGGGAGCTTTTGACTTTGTTCAGTCTCTGTTTAGGAGATATGCATGCATTGTAAGAATATCAGATGGGTAGAGGCGCTAGAGGGCGCACCAGCTAATGGCCGCACTCTAGTGAGGCTCTGGCTGCCTGGCCAGAAGGATCCTTAATTAATCCTCTTATCCTGCGGGCGGACGCCCGGAATTTGCAGTGCAGGTCCACCTATCCGAGCTGCACCTCCGGTCCAACTTTGGAGGAAATCCGACGTCAGATGCCGGAGTTGCGCTGCTGGGAGTCCTGACCGATGTGCGCTGCTGGTTCCCGCTGCTGAGGCGTCCGGACACCTGACCACGCGAGGCCGCGGCTCTCCACGAGGCGGCTGGGCCTCGGAGCTGAGGGGCCTGTGTCACTGACGGAGGAGTCTGCTGAGAGCCCTGGTGCGGCGCCGGAGGTGAGTCACTCCCCCTGCGAGGTCGCGGTGGTGCGCTGGGGCGCTGCTTACTGCCTCGGCGGGCCGCTGCAGGACTGGGTGACCCTCGCGGCGCCGGCCTGGATCTGCCGAAGGGGACGGACATCTTCCCGACATCGCGCCTCGGGGCCCCGCGGGTGCCCCTGTTCTCCTGCTGCGTCCTAGAAGTGGGACCCTGCGAGGCAACTACACACCCCCGGAGGGCATAGATATTGCCCAACCTGTGGCCCCTGCTTCCTGCACTCGGCGCTTGGGCCTCCAACCACGTCCTGCGGCCTACCGCCGCCCCCCGCTACCTCGCCCTGGACTCCGGACCACGGAGCCTGACGCTGCTCCTCATCGCATCGCCCGCAGCTCCGTCATTGATGCGGGGGCCCTGAAGGGTGAAGGAGTGGCTGCCTGTGATTCCTCTGCCCTCGAGGAGCTGATACCGCCATTTCCGCGATCGCTGCGAGTGGGGCCGTCTGGACACGCCAGCTGGGTCCGGAGCAGTGGGCACAGACATTGGCACCGGCCGCAGTGCCCGGGAGGGGCTCACAGCTAAGCCGCGATGGGCAAAAATGATAATAAGCAACCCAAGCTCTCTTTCGAGCCAGCAGCTGCCAAGAAACCGTTACGCAGCATGGCGGGGACCAGTGGAGCCTCGAACCCGTCGGGCACTGAACCCCCCTCCGCCCCCTTGGCCCCGGAATTGAGACTGATGATGGAGGAGATGCGGCAGGGCTTCGCCACGATAGTCGACAAGGTGGACCGCTTATCATCCCGAATGGACGGGGTTGCACAGAAGCTGGAGGTTCATGAGGAGCGCTTGGGGGAGGCGGAGAGGCGCATCTCTACCTCGGAGGACACGGCCGCTGCCCACGATGCGCGCCTCACTAGAATGGACAATATCCTGAGAGTTATAGCGGCGAAGAACGAGGAGTTGGAGGCGAGGAGCAGACGCAACAACATTCGCGTCACGGGGATTCCAGAATCTACCAACACTGGGCGCATGGAGGACTACGTGGAGCGCATCCTCATCACGGCAGTGGGTAAGGAGGCCTTCTCCAGCCAATTTATTGTGGAGCGGGCGCATCGCTCCTTGGGCCCGGTCCCCAAGCCGGGGGCGCAGCCGCGGCCCATCATCGCCCGGTTGCTTAACTACCGGGACCGCGACACGGCACTTCGCGCAGCCCGCACGCATCGGAATCTAACTTGTGACGGCGTACAGTTCTCCCTGTATCCGGACTTTACGCCCATGGTGCAGGACCAGCGTAGGAAATTCTTGGACGTGAAGAAGAAGCTGAGGGACATGCAAGTGGACTACGCGCTTCTGTACCCAGCGCGGCTCAGGGTGACCCACCAGGGCAAACAACACTTCTTCGTGAATCCGCAGCAGGCCGAGGACTATGTTCGAAAACTGCGCACTGCCAGGAGGGGCAGACAGGATGAAAGGGAGGATGAGGCAGACGTGAACCCTGCCGAGCACGAGGAGTCCTAACTGTGTCCTTGTATACATTCGACCACTGCCTCCGACGGATGGTACGGCGGCTGGACCTAGAGCTGTGATGCCTGCTACCGTCGGGGTGGCCCGGCCTTGCCGGAAGTAACATAGTTGATGGGCTTGCGGTATTGTTGATTACTGTTGAAAGACACCTGTTTTTTGTGTATTTTTCTTGCCCCTCTGCTGGAGGTGCTCCAGGACTGGGCGATCCGACAGCGGGACAGAGACAGAGATGAACTGCGGTTGCTCCTGGGATGGGCCTCATGCACCCTTTTTGATGTTTCTGCCGGTGTGGAGGGAGGAGTTGGAAGGGGCTGACTTGCAATATGGGCTATAACCTGCAGGGATCAGACATGCCAGGCACCACCCCACCTTCTCTGTCCTCCCCGTATGGTGCACGAGGGTCGAGAGGGGAGAGTTGGGGTGATTGGGTGCATTCCTCTAGTGTCCTTAGGAGGGGATTCCCCAAAAGGTTTTTCTATTGTTCTTGTGTGTTGGGGTCGGGGTGGAGGGGGGGGTTGCGGTACTGGCAAGATTGGGTTGCTTCAGTGGGCGGGGGGGGAGCTGGGAGTCAGGGGGGGGGTTGTTGTGCATGGAGGGAGGGGTGGGCACAGTTTGTTGGGATGCGAGATGTTGAAAGCAGAACTGATGTTGCGGAAGACTTTAATGACAAGTGTGCAGGTACTGGAGTGCGTGTGTATGAAAGTGTGGCTGCTTATAGGCGGAGACTGTTCTGGACAGCGGAAAGATTTGTATCAGGTGCATCTAGATTGAGGATTGCAGCATTGGCCGAACGCTCCTTTCAGGGATACTGTGACCAACACAGGTGAGGATACGTCGAATACTGTCTCAATAATGTCCTGGAATGTCCGTGGCCTTAATAACCCCCGCAAGTGCAGGAATGTGATAGCTTATTTAGATCGACACAATGTGCAGATAGCTATGCTCCAGGAAACCCACCTTAATCCGACTGGCATTCCTAAGTTTGCGAGCAGATGGGCGAGTGTGAGAGAGTTTTCCTCCTATTCCACGTACTCTAGGGGGACTGTTATTTTAATCAACAAACGGCTACCGTTTCAGAAGCTGGGAGTGCGGGCGGATAGAGAGGGGAGGTATGTCATCCTTTGGGGGCGATTGGGCACTGATGTCATAATGCTTGTTAATAGTTATGCGCCTAATGTTGACACTCCTGGCTTCTTTTTGTCACTGTGGGGCCATGTACTGGAAATTGAAGCCACTCACATACTTTGGGGGGGGGACTTCAACCTATCGTTATGTCCCGTAGCGGATAGATCGGACGGTAGTGCACAGTACAACACTAACGCCAGGGATACACTTCAGGGCATTCTGGCAGAAGCCGGGCTAGTAGATAGCTGGAGGCACACACATGCATCAGTTAGGGAAGGCACACACTTTACGGCACATGCACGCTCGTGGGCAAGGATCGATTATTGCTTTGTCTCGCGGGGCCTCGCTGGGGGAGTTGTCCGTGTGAAACATCTGCCTCGTACCTACTCGGACCATTGTCCTGTTTTGACAGTCTTGGTGATGCCGGGGTATGCTAGGGTGCGACCGCCGTGGCGGCTCTTTCCCTCAGCCTTGCTGGACCCTGTCTTTAGGCAAGAACTGGGAGAGGAGATTGAAGCCTTCTTTCCGAGAAACAAGGGATCGGTCGACAAGGTCGAAACGATCTGGGAAGCCTTTAAGGTGACAGTGAGGGGGATCACGATCTCCAAAAGTTGCGGTATACTGAAGGACATAGTGCGCACATTAACTAAGATCGAAACAGAGCTTAAGGCGCTGGAGGCAGAGATGATCAGTAACCCCAGCCCTGACCTAGCGGGGAAGTTCAGGGCTCTTTTGTCGACCTATGAGGAGGAAGCGGCCAGGGAAACAAAATTCCGGGGCAAATACTGGACGGCTAGGCGCTACTGTGAGGGGGACCGTCCGGGAAAGGTGCTGGCTGCTCTCACAAGGCACCAGCGCTTCGCCACCCATATCCTGGAGATCTCTGATGGGGAGGGTAGGACTTACCAGGATTCCCAAGGAATTCAAACCATCTTTTTACAGCACTACCAGCGCTTATATTCCACGCAGCAGGTAGGTGAGGTGGAGTTCGGTACTTTCCTGGATGACATCGCACTCTGCTGGCTTAGCGATAGCCATAGGGCTTTCTTAGGATGCCCGTTCGAACTGGATGAGATCAGAGAGGCGATCATGTCCCTTGGCAATGGCAAAGCGGCGGGGCTGGACGGCCTACCGGCCGAATTTTATAAATGTTACATCGATATAATGGCGCCGGTGCTGAAGGAGGTCTTCGAGGACTCGCTCGAGGTAGGGATACTTCCGGGCTCCATGAGAGAGGTAGCGATCACGTCGCTCTTGAAACCGGGAAAGGATCCGAAGGACACTGATGCCTATCGCCCTCTGTCATTGCTGAACTGCGACGCGAAGATCCTCGCGAAAGTGCTGGCGACCAGGCTGTCCCTACTTATGAACACCCTGGTGCTGCCGGACCAATCTGGCTTTGTCCCGGGGAGGGCCACATCCCATAACCTACGCACACTGTTCTCCCTGATACCCACCATCTCGCCCGACTTGCCGGTCGCTGCCGTGTTTCTGGACGCCACCAAGGCGTTCGACTCGGTGGAGTGGGGTTACCTGATAGCTATTCTGAGCAGGATGGGGTTCCCCCGGATCTTCATAGCCTGGGTGCAACTGCTCTACACCTCACCGGTCGCCAGGGTCATCGTCAACGGGGTGCTTTCGACGCAGATGCCGATCACGAGGGGGACTCGGCAGGGTTGCCCCCTGTCACCCCTGCTTTTCGCCTTAGCGATAGAGCCATTGGCTTGCAGAATTCGGCAATTGCACAAGGCCAGTGCCTTTAACTGTCTTCAGCGGCAGATAAGTATTTCCCTCTATGCAGATGACGTTACTTTGTACGTACGTCACCCACAAGAACACCTTAATTCGCTACTGAGGGAATTTGTGGCGTTCGGTGGCATGTCCGGGGTACATATAAACTGGAAGAAGTCGCAATTCTTCCCTCTCACGGTATCGGTAACCCGGTTCCCGCTGGATTACCCACTGGAATGGTGCAGCTCAGACTTGAGGTACCTGGGCATAGAGGTGTCGCTCGATAAAGACGTTACTGTCCGGTCAAATTACGGGGTGGCTATCTCGCAGTTGACTGATAATGTGTCCCGCTGGCGGGCCTTGCCGATATCGATGGCAGGGAGAGCTTCCCTGATCAAGATGGTCGTCCTCCCGCGGTTCTTATATCTATTCCAAAACATTCCCTACTACCCGGGGGCCTATTTTTTCAAACGGCTCCGCTCTGAGCTACTGCGCCTTTTCTGGGGTGGTAAGCAACCACGCCTTAGCTGGAGGGTCTTAACGCAGCCATACGATAGGGGCGGATTCGATGTGCCCGACATGGAATTATACTATCTCAGCGCTCAGGCTCAACACTCCTACCACTGGGTTAACCCCGCTCCCTTTCTGCCACAGGTCGCTGCTGAGGACTGGATCGTTCATCCGCTCCCGCTCAAGGGCATGCTGATGGGACTGATCGGGGATGTTGAGACGCCCGCTACCACCGTCACCTGCACTGTTGATGCCTGGCGGAGAGTAACTAACCTGCTGGACGCCCCCATGCTCTATTCCCCGGCACTGCCCCTTGCATATCACCCGAAACTTTCTCTTTTAACGGAAAACGGATTTCGGTCCATGTGTAAACGCATACACCTTCATACCTGGGGAGACCTATTTCAGGACGGAACGTTCCGTACCAAGGAACAGCTGTTCCAAACTGCTCCTCCGACGCCCATGGAGGTGTTTTATTATATCAGGCTCCGGCAGGGTATGCGCGAAATACTCCCCAACTTCCCGGAAGAACCTGGGACGGTACTGCCATTGCATGTCATGCTCGTCTCCGATGGCAAGCACTTAGTGTCTAAGTTATACGCCGCTATACGTGGGCAGCGCCCAGTGATACTGCCGAAAGCTCGGACTAACTGGGACTCTGAACTGCCGTCTGCACTTACGGATGAGCAATGGAGCTATTGCTGCGCAGTCACGGCTAGGATTTCCTCCAGCTGTCGGTTGAAAATTATTCACTATAAGTTTGTGCAACGCTATTATTATACCCCAGTCAGGAAACTTCGATTTCATCTCTCGGAGGATGATAGGTGTGCTAGGTGCCGGGCGACTGGCGCGGACTTCCTTCATCTGGCCTGGGAATGTGGAGCCATACAGACTTATTGGGAACAGGTACACGCCGCACTCCAGATAATGATTGCTGGCCCACTACCACTGGAGCCAATAGTGATGCTACTGGGGTATACCAAGCAAGTGCCCAAATCGGACCGCAAATTTGTCGACATTGCGCTGCTCCTCGCTAAGCGGAGGATAGCCTGTAGGTGGGGGAGAGGGAGAGCACCAAAATTTAAGGACTGGCTCGACGACCTCACATACTGCCAGGACCAGCATGGCGTTTACGCGGAACTGTTACCCGCCCGATGCGCGCCTAGCGATTTTTGGTCCCCCTTACAAGTGTACTGGCTGTCTCAAGCGACGCACAGCGATTCCTCTGGAGATGACGAACCGGTCCCGAGCCAGTGAGCGTGTAGGTTGCTGCTTACCGCATTCACCATACTGCTTCACACATGGTTAGAGGTAATTTACACCACCTGCATTGCATTGGGTAGCCGTGATAATTGTTTCGGACTGATATTGAGGGGGCTGGGAACACTCGTAGGCCTGGTGACACTATTTTAGGAGGGGACCTCTCTTACTCATCCGAATCTTGGGATTGTGATAGTCGGCGCACGCACTGTTGGCCACACATACTCGTGGATGTAGGTGACACTTGCGAAGGGGAGCGATGAGCGCGGCTTCGCTCTATGGTGGGTCCTGCATGCCCCTACACTAGGTGTTGGATGCGATGCTTGGCAGGGGTGCACACGATCATCGTGCGGGTGGTACAAATGCTGCACGTATTGGCATGGCCTGCTAACTGGCCAGATCACGGACGATTGAGGATTGGTGGGTGATGGCGGCGCCGCCCCTGATGGCAGGTCCTCATGCGTGTAAGCGAAAGGGTGGTGGGGGTCATCCGCCTTACACCCGAGACTGTAATGGGGGGACGGATCCTTGTATACTGGTGTCTCTTTGATGTACATATGAGGCTGTACCTGTGATGTACTTGACCGTGTTAAGCTGCTTCCTCTCTCTGGAATGTACCACGATATTCGTTGTAATGAATTGCAGATGCTGTCACTGTCATGTTTTTTTGTGCTGAACGCAACTAATAAAGGTTTAAAAAAAAAAAAAAAAAAAAAAAAAAAGAATATCAGATGGGTTGTTCTTTCCCAGTATTTAACAAAACAAATTGCATTTATATACAGCTTCCTTCCACTGAGGAGGCGTTGAAATATTTGAGAACCACTATTTTTTCTGGTATAGCCCTACTCATTCCAATGCAGGGTGTCAGAGCGCTTTACATCAACGCGTGCATATTAGATGTACAATAAATGATATATGTGTAAATGAATGTACAGGATAAGTTACATAAACCTGGGGGGTTGCAGGGTGTAGAAGTCACATATCATCTTCCATAGCTCACTGTGCTATTATACTCACAATGCGCTCAAACGTACACATGATAGACCTGCTAAATATAGATGTGAGGGCTTTAGATGTGATGTCACTTCTTGTGATGCCACTTCCTGTAAAGTCATGGCTTGTGATGCCACTTTTTATGATGTCAATTCCTGTGATGCCATATGTGATGTCATGTGCTGTGATGTCGTGCACCGTGATGTCATGCGCTGTGATATTGCATGCTGATGTTGCGTGCCGTGATGTTGCGCGCCGTGATGTTGCGCGCTGTGATGTCACTTGCATACTACCTAACTAGGTTAGTCCCCCCACTTCTTTTTTTAGGACTTATGCCCTAATACCAACAATGGAAGGTTGACAAACCCTGCAAAAATGTACATTTATGCTAGCTAGGTCTCCTCCACATGTTTCCAGTCAGCGCATTACCCACTGAACTATTTCTCAAAATCAGGATGTGTAATCTGCAGTTCATTTAAAGGTATTTCAATGTTGTTGTGGGAGAATAGACATCCAAAATCCTACAAAATTGTGGTCAGAGAAAGAAAAGTAATCCTCAGTCACCATGTGAAAGGAATAAGCAGGGATTTGTCAGAAGTCTGAGTCTAACATTAGACCGCTGTCTTTGAACACATGTGGCAAGTGAAAGGAAAATGTAAGACATCTACATTGTTCATTGTCTTTCAGCACGCCAGCATGATTATTTTGGGGATTCTGTACTCCCCCCTCCCACCGTCCCCCTACACCCAGCGCTTATGATGCTGGATCCACTACGTATCCTTCCTTTGTTGTTTGCCTTAATCGGGGAGGATATGTCATGTTATACCCAAACCCATAGTTTACCAGAAGTAGAATGTCAACTAGGTAAGTGACGAAACAAGTCTGTGAGTGCTTATCAAATCAAATCAGATGCTTGTTAAGTGCAACTACTCACCCGTAAGGGTCTCAAGGCGCTGAGGGGTGTGGGGGGGGTGCTCAGGTTCCAGTCCATCAAGGAGGGGGTCTGTTGAAGTGCCAGATTTTGAGTAATCTTGCGAACATGGGGAGTGATGTTATCTGTCTGAGGTGGAGTGGAAGGTCGTTCCAGGCTCTGACCGCGCAGAAGGAGAAGGAGCGGCCTCCTGATCTGGTCTTTCTGGTGGGGTGGACCACGGCGTAGGGGAGCTGGGCTGAATGTAGGGTCCTTTGGTGTGCGTGGAATTTGAGTCAGCTGTTCAGGTATGCTGGTCTGGTGTCGTGGAGGGCCATGTGAGCGAGGGTTAGCATCTTGAAGGTAACTCTAGCTCCAATGGGGAGCCAGTGGAGTGTGCGCAGGTGCTGGGAGATGTGGCAGTGTCTTGGCAGGTTGAGGACCAGTCTTGCGGTGGCGTTTTGTATGTTCTGTAGCTTGCGGGTGAGGTTTTTGTTTATTACGGCATAAAGTGCGTTGCCGTAGGCCAGCCTGCTGGTGACCAGGGCATGAGTGACGGTCTTTCTGTGTTCGAGGGGGATCCATTTGAAGGTCTTACGTTGGAGGCGGAGGGTGTGGAAGCAGGAGGATGAGACAGAGTTGATCTGGTAGTCCATTTTTAGCTCTGAGTCCAGGATGATTCCCAGGTTGCGTGCGTGGTCCGTGGGGGTGGGCGGGCTTCCGAGGGCAGGGTGCCATTAAGTGTAGTTCGAGGCATCTGGGTTTGGGCCCATGATGAGTACTTCCGTTTTGTTGGTGTTTAGTTGTAAGCAGCTGTTTTTCAACCATTTGGCGACGGCTTCCATGACTTCTCTAAAGTTGTGTCTGAAGGTGTTAGGTTTGTTGGACAGGGAGAGGATGAGTTGGGTGTCGTCTGCGTATGACACAATGTTGAGTAGCTTCTGACGGTGGGGACTGTAGGAGAGTAGGGTCTGCAATCCTATGATCACCCAGATTTTTTGCTTTTGTTTCACTGGTTTACGACTTTCTCTGGCTGTGGGCCTGCCAATCAGACCCACAGCCTGGCTGTTCTCTTTCTAAATTACGATATGTACCCTAGGTGCATTTACCAATTGGTACTGGGCCACCTTATCAGACCCTGTAACTCAGGGCATAGGTGTACCCAGGGCCGCCAGGGGCTGCAGCATGTATTATGCCACCCCTGGCTGGCCTCCTAAATTTGACACAACTGGCTGCATGACAGCTGGGGCGAAGTCGTGTAATCACCCTTTGCTTTGGATATAGTAGCCTATATCTAACCATACAATGGACACCCGAGTTCCTATCAGTCACTCCTATGGCAGGCCTTGACAATCCTGAAGGCAGAGTGCATGGGCTCGTGTGAACTGTGTTCTGGCCCGAGCCGAGCCGGTTGCAGCTTGCGGAGAAAAGACCCAATGGCTGTTCCATGATAACGCGTACCACATCGGTAACTTCGGTGTCGCGTTATCAAGGCATATCGAGTAAGGTGTCATACGAATCGGGGTGCTGCCCTCTCACCAACCCTGGCGACGAGGTTAGCATTCCGCCCTTCTAGAGGGACACGACATGTACGTAACTGTGAACCCCGGTTAAAGTTAACGAAAGCCTCAGCTCCACAAAATGGAGGCTGCCACCACAGACACGAGTCTGACCTCCTGCTGCTGGGAGTCCTTCCAGCGAGGAGCACTTGGACAAAGGGTTTCCTGTCGAGGGCGGTGTTCGCACCGTCCCAGACAGGGTTTGTGTATTCTGGGTAGGTAGGGCTTTTGCGAGAAGGTGACTGCGGAGTGGCACCCCGGTGCTCACTACGCATCTGCCGGTTAGAACCAGTTCCAGGGGCGACAGCCCTGGCCTGGGGAAAGTCCGGCAGGGGAGAGGGGTGTAACTACCCCCCTTTCTGGTCCCACCCTTAGGGCAGGACCTAGTCATGTACCCACCCCTTTCTTTAGAATAAAGGCCGGAGCGGGGACCCTTCCAAATTAGATCATCTTTGAATCAAGAATACTTTCTACGAAAGGACTTCAAGACTCTTCTCAAGATTTCTCCCTTGTGGCTAAGGAGTAGTCACCCTGCATCAGCGGGCACCAACTAAGAACTCTGCGGTTTGCTGTAAGTCCTTCCTCAAGGAATCCGACGGCCCAGCTCGACGAGAACCGGCTTCCCTGGCACCTCTGACCTCTACCCACGTCATCAGCTCAGCTGTGACCTGTGGGTGCGACGAGACCTCGAGGGACCGGCCATCATCAGAACCTGCACGCTCTTAAAACCAGCACGACCATCGAGGTAACTCTCTGGTGAGTGCTCTGGGGTCCGAGAAGCCCCGACCCTGAGCCTCTCCAGCACCGAAGTGCAGCCTCCCAGCATCTCCACGATCTGCGTGGGGCCCTTCTGCTCGCTGCTCAGCACGTTGTCTGGTCACTAGCCGCTGGCTTGTGCCCTTCTGTGACGACATCTGAGAATCATCACTGCTGGTCTGGTTGCTCCAGACCGGCCCTTGCTTCCATCTTTGCGAGAAGCACCCCGGACCCTCCTGGTCCACTCAAGACGCCATCTTAGGCCCACCACGTGGCCCTGAGAACTGCCAAGGCTTGTTGCCCCATCCTGGGCCCAGCGACGCCGACAGCATCATCCTTCGTGGGACAGCTCGCACCTCCGCCGTGGTCGCCGACAACGCCTCCTAGTCCGTGAGACTGCAGAGCCTAGCGTCGCCCACTCACCTGGTCGAGGTGACGGCCAACCGGTGCCTTCCTGGTACCCTCTGACTACTGGCTAGTAGTACGAACTTGGTCCCCTCTGCTTTCAGGTTTCTTCAATCTCCGATCCAGGCTTGGATCTCTACGAACTATTCAGCACTGGTCGCCGGCCAGCAACTCCTTTTCTTCCGGCTCCTGGCTCGTCAGCGAAGACCCCGACGCCTGTAAGACTTGTGCAGCCGCAGCCCTCGTGGCTAGGTAACTCGGCATTTCGATGCCTGCATAGCCTCCTTACTCTAGGGTCCCGAGTCCCTCGCTTCCGACTTGCCTTATCGGGTCCGCCCGAAACCTTAACCTTCCCGTGTCCTCGGACACTTGTTTTTAAATTGTGCACTTGAAGTATTTGCTAAAGAGATTTGGTTTGTGCTTAGTACCCTGTCCTCATAAAGAGTACAGGGCTGTTGTGATTCTTAATAAATATCCTGTTTATTTTCATAACACTTGTGTGGTGTCCTTTCACTGGGTGTTCAAGGGGTACATGTGTGGTAAACAGCTGGCTTAACACGCCCTCTCGAGTCTTTAGCCTTAGACTGCTCGTATCCACGCTACTAGGATAGCTGGTCTATAGGTTGACTTACAACCAAACACCATAAGGGTCGTTGGTACGATACATAGCGGTCGCTAGAATAGCGAACGTTGCATATCGGGCCAACTTCTCACATTGGTGAGCAGCGGTTGGGATTTGAGCTTGCTGTTGTTTTACCACACGTATCCTAAGAATATCTTGTTGAAAGATCGCACAAGTACTGTTAGTACATATAACTAAAAGCTTAGAATACTCTGAGTTCTACTGAACCAGCTGTTGTAGCTCCTCAAGGCTTAGCACACCTTGGCTACAACTCTTAGCAAGGGAACAGTAGGAAAACACATAGTGTAGGTAGGTGCATCACTTACACCACACTAGAAACAGTATGTCGGGCCAGGGAGGAAACTCTGAGTCTCCCCTTGTGTCAGTTGACCCTCCACAGGTCATCCCTTCAGGATATACTGTGCTGAGCTTCAAGGAGTTAAGACGACTGTGTCACTCCCGGAAGATTCAGCAGGGGTCTAACCCCACAGCGTCCTTTCTGATTGGTCTCTTGGAGACTTATGATGCCAGGAGAGCTGAGAAACTTCGTAGCTCTTCTAATCCAGAAGGAGACATGCCTCCCCTCGAGGGAACCCGGGACGATCCTGACCTCATACACCTCGCAACTGAGAACGAAGATGGCGAGGAGGATGAGGATGAGGATCTCTCTGGGGATGAGGCAGATAAGGGACAGGTAGAAGTCGTCAGACTAAGCAGGTCCAACTTAAGCAAACATGATAGCGGTACTGGGGAACCCCTGGGGCCACTATCAGGTCAGCTTAACATTGGGAATGGACGAGCCCGATCTCTGTCAAGAGACTCTGGCGGATCCCTTCGAACCAATGGCTCTCACAACTCTTCTCAAAGAGGGATGACATCCCCTCAGAGGAGAGTGTACAAAGCTAAGGAAAGGGCAGCCAATCTAAGGATTGAAAGGGAAGAACTTGCCCTAGCCAAAGAAAGGCTTGCCTTTGCTAGAGAGCAACAGTTAAGTGGGGTAGTCCCCACTGGTGGCAGCAATGTACCTAGTAATAGGGAAAAGAGTTTCGATACGAAACACCTTGGGAAGATAGTGCCCCCCTTTAAACAAGGGGACGACATCCACAAATGGATTACTGCTTTGGAGAGGGCCTGCACTGTGCAGGGTGTTCCCCAGAGTCAGTGGGCAGCTATCTTGTGGCTCTCCTTTGAAGGAAAAGGAAGAGACAAGCTCCTCACCACAAGGGTGGAGGACGCTAACAATTACCAAGTCTTGAAGAATACACTCGTTGAAGGGTTCGGCCTAACCACTGAGCAGTACAGGGTGCTGTTCAGGGATACCCAGAAAACGCAGTCTCAAGATTGGTCTGATTTCGTCGATTGTGCCACTAAGGCTTTTGAGGGCTGGTTGCTGGGCAGTAAGGTTACTGATTATCAAGGATTGTATAATTTGATGATGAGAGAACAAATTTTAAACAATTGTCAGAACCAGTTGTTGCATCAGCACCTTGTCGACTCGGATCTGACCTCTCCCCAAGAATTGGGAAAGAAGGCAGACAGATGGGTTCGTACAAGAGTTAAGCAGAACCAGGGCCAGAATCAAGGTGGTCAGAAGAAAGCAGACCAGAAGGGTAAAGATTCTAAAGGGGAACAAAATGACCAGAAGTCTTCGACAGGTCCCCAACAACCCAAAGAGGGTGGGGGTCAGGCTCCCCAAAAGAAGAAAGAAGGCCAATCCAAAAGGTGGTGCCAGTACTGTAAAAGTAAATCTCACTGGTTTAGTGAGTGCACCAAGAAAGGAGGAGGGCAGACTCCTGCCACTGCAGCCCCTAAGGCACCTGTGCCCCCTAGTACAGTCAGCAGTGGTAGTGCGCCTCCCAAGGGTTTAGTAGGGTTAACCCTGGGTTCTGAGGGGCGTGACAACTTAGTTGGCACACTCACTCAGGCTGTCCTTGTCAGTACAGGGGACGCAGACGTATCCCCTGACGTAAGCCCCAATACTTTGGGCAAATACCGACAGACGCCTTTCATAAATGGAAAGATGGCTCAGGCCTATAGGGACACTTGTGCCAGCGTCACCATGGTGACGCCTAACTTTGTGGACCCTGGACAGATCATGCCAGGTACAGAATTCCTGGTGACCAATGCAAGCAATGTCACTACCAATCACAGTATGGCAATTGTAGCTTTCTCCTGGGGAGGGGTAACTGGCCAAAAGAAGGTTGTAGTTAGTCCAGACCTCCCAGTGGATTGTTTGTTGGGCAATGATTTGGAGTCGTCACAATGGTCAGAAGTGGAGCACCGGACTCACATGGAAATGTTAGGTTTGCCAGCACATGTGTTCGCTGTGACTAGGTCACAGGTCAGGAAATGCCCCACTGAACAGGTGCTGGATCCTGGAACAACGGACCAGACACCTCCCAAGAAAAAGAGCAGTAGGGTTAAGGCTGCGCCTTCCCCCTTGCCCCAGGTCGTGGATCAAGTCTCAGAGGAGGCTGACCTACAAGAATTGAGGGAAACTGAGCCTAGGGAGTTCGAACTTGATCAAGTTGAATTCTTGGGTTCAGGGGGACCCTCAAGGGAGGACCTGGGGAAGGAACAGTTAGACTGCCCTTCTCTTGAACCCCTCAGACAGCAGGCTGCTGCTGAGGCTGCTGGGAACGCCACAGGTACCCACAAGGTATACTGGGAAGATGGACTCCTGTACACTGAGTCGAGAGACCCTAAGCCTGGCATGACCAGGAGGCTGGTCGTACCCTTGTCTCAGCGTGGTTTCCTACTTACCTTGGCCCACGAGATTCCCTTAGCAGGTCACTTAGGTCAGACGAAAACGTGGGACAGGCTTGTCTCGCACTTTCACTGGCCTCACATGAACGAAGATACCAAGGAGTTTTGCCGCTCCTGTGTCACTTGCCAAGCCAGTGGTAAGTCAGGTGGCACGACAAAGGCCCCCCTTATACCAATGCCTGTGGTGGGGGTGCCCTTTGAACGGGTGGGGATCGACATCGTCGGTCCCATGGAACCACCTACAGCATCAGGGCACAAGTTTATACTGGTGGTAGTGGATCATGCCACCAGGTATCCTGAAGCTATTCCCCTTAGGACCACTACAGCACCTGTTGTGGCAAGAGCCCTAGTTGGAGTATTCTCCAGAGTGGGCTTCCCTAAGGAGGTCGTCTCCGACAGAGGTGCAAACTTTATGTCGAGCTACTTAACTGCTATGTGGAAGGAATGTGGTGTCAACTACAAGTTCACTACACCCTATCATCCACAATGCAATGGGCTTGTTGAGAGATTCAACAGGACCCTAAAAGGGATGATTCATGGACTACCGGAAAAGCTTCGG
Source organism: Lissotriton vulgaris (assembly GCF_964263255.1). NCBI lineage: Eukaryota > Metazoa > Chordata > Amphibia > Caudata > Salamandridae > Lissotriton > Lissotriton vulgaris. The sequence goes on along the minus strand of NC_141693.1, from coordinate 890,451,607 downwards.
CGTAGATGGGATGTCCTGATCCCCTGCCTCTTGTTCGCCTACAGAGAAGTCCCACAGAAGGGGGTTGGCTACAGCCCTTTTGAACTTCTGTACGGGCATCCTGTAAGGGGACCCCTGTGTTTGGTGAAGGAAGGATGGGAGAGACCTCTCAAAAAGCCTGCAGCCAACATAGTGGACTATGTGCTTGGCCTCCGCTCGCGGATGGCTGAGTACATGGAAAAGGCATCGGAAAACCTTAAGGCCAGCCAAGAACTCCAAAAAGCTTGGCATGACCAAAAGGCTGTCTTGACTGTTTACCAGCCCGGACAGAAGGTGTGGGTGTTGGAGCCAGTGGCCCCAGCAGCACTCAAGGACAAATGGTCCGGGCCCCACACCATCCTGGAGAAAAAGGGAGAGGTCACCTACTTGGTCGACCTGGGAATAAGCATGAGCGAATTTTGCGGATCTCGCGTTCGCGAATTTTGCGGATTTGCGGATTCGCAATCCGCAAAATCCGCGAATTCCCGCGAATTTGCGGATTTTTTTTTTTTTTGTGTTCGCCCGTGTTTCTGCCAGTTCGCGAGGGTTTTGTACACTTTCGCAAATTGCGAACTTACCTGTCGGGTCGCAAGTTTCGCGAACTTGTTGTTTCTACGTGTCATGCCTGTTTGGGACACTCTTCTTCATCACTGCCACTCTCTGTCACCACTGCCACTCTCTGACTACTCATGCCACCCTCTGGCCCACCCATGCCACCCTCTGTTTCATCACCACACCCTCTGGTTGTCCAGTGTACATTATTTTCGGCAAAGCAAAGCACACCTTCCCTGCCTCAAGTGACCTGAATTAATTTGGGGCTGATTCATGTGTCACAGAATATTTTTTTAGCTGGCACCTGCTTCCTTAGTGCGCCCTGATTAGTGATCTTTTGCACTTGCTAAGTGCTTTCATTGTTGCAAAATTAGTTACAACACCTGCCCTGCCCCAACTGACAATAATGAATTAGGGGCTGATTAATGGATTTTAACTTCCAGCCTGGCTCCTGCTTGTCTCCCTTAGCTGTAATTCAGGACCTTTGTGGCATATGTGTAACTATTCTGAGGTTCAGAGCAGGGTCACATAATAGTTTCAACTGGCAACTGAACTCTGGAGGGGCCCCTCAGGAAGCACTCCAGGAAATGGCTACTAATGATGAGCCTGAACTTTTGAACCTGGTAAGTAGTTACTTTCAGTTTTGCTAAGATCGTATTTCTGCAATTTTGCACTTATTCGCGGGGCGCGAACTCACGCGAACAGTGCGAGCAGTGCGAGCAAAATCCGCTGCTCGCGGATTTGCGGATTTTGCGGGAAATTCGCAAATCTCGCGGATTGCGGATTTCCCGAAAATCCGCAAAATCCGCGAGCGGAACGGATTTTCCGCCCACACCTACCTGGGAACTCCCCGGAGCCCCCACAGGGTGCTTCATGTCAACAGGATAAAAGCATATGTCGACAGGAAGGACTTGAGTTTGCTCATGGCCCTAGATGAAGGACAGGAAGAGGAGAGTGACCCTCTCCCCGACCTGCTCACTCAGAACCCTGACGATGGCTCGGTAGATGGTGTTGTCTTTTGTGGCAGCCTCTCCGAACATCAACAGAGCGACTGTAAACAGGTTCTTCAGTCGTTCCGACATATGTTTTCTCTAACACCCAGTCAGACCGATTGGTGCACCCATGAGGTCGACACTGGCGACAGCTTGCCCGTAAAGAGTAAAATCTACAGGCAGCCTGATCACGTTAGAGACTGCATCAAAAGTGAAGTGCAGAAAATGTTGGAGCTGGGAGTCATTGAACCCTCGGATAGCCCTTGGGCTAGTCCCGTAGTTTTAGTGCCGAAACCTCACACCCAGGGTGGTAAGAGAGAGATGAGGTTTTGCGTAGACTACAGGGGTCTCAATGCAGTCACTAAGACTGACGCCCACCCAATACCAAGGGCAGACGAGCTTATCGATAGATTGGCTTCGGCCAACTACTTAAGTACGTTTGACCTGACAGCTGGGTACTGGCAAATCAGGTTAGCTGAGGACGCCAAGCCTAAAACCGCATTTTCAACCCCTGGTGGGCATTATCAGTTCGTGGTGATGCCCTTTGGTCTGAAAAATGCACCTGCCACCTTCCAACGGTTGGTGAATCAAGTTCTTACTGGGCTGGATGACTTCTGTGCGGCGTATCTTGACGATATTGCTGTCTTTAGCTCCACCTGGGAGGATCACCTGGTCCACCTGCGGAAGACGTTAGAGGCACTGCAAGCAGCAGGTCTCACTATCAAGGCCACCAAGTGCCAGATAGGGCAGACACAGGTTGTATACCTGGGCCACCTTGTAGGTGGGGGTCAGGTTCAGCCACTGGAGAGCAAGATACAGTCAATCAGGGACTGGGCTCCTCCAACCACCCAGACTCAGGTTCGAGCTTTCTTGGGCCTGACTGGTTACTATAGGAAGTTTGTCAGGAACTATGGTTCAATTGTGACACCATTAAACGAACTGACGAGTAAGAAAATGCCAAAAAAGGTTCAGTGGACAGCGAGCTGTCAAAAAGCATTCGATGACCTAAAGCAGGCCATGTGCACGGCGCCTATCCTCAAGAGTCCGGACTACTCCAAACCATTCATTGTCCAAACAGATGCTTCTGAGTTGGGTGTGGGAGCTGTTCTTTCTCAACTGAATTTTGATGGTCAAGACCAGCCCATTGCTTTTATAAGCAGAAGGCTGACCCCTAGAGAGAAGAATTGGTCAGCTATTGAGAGGGAGGCCTTTGCTGTGGTTTGGGCCCTGAAGAAGCTGAGGCCATACTTGTTCGGCACTCACTTCAAGATTCAGACCGACCATAAGCCCCTCTTGTGGCTAAATCAGATGAAGGGTGAAAACCCCAAACTGCTTAGGTGGTCCATTTCCCTACAGGGGATGGACTTCACAGTGGAACATAGACCTGGTACTGATCATGGCAATGCCGATGGGCTCTCCAGATACTTCCACTTAGAACAAGAAGACTCACCTGGTCAAGGTTAGTTAGTTGTTCCGACGTTTGGGGGGGGGTCATGTAGGAGAGTAGGGTCTGCAATCCTATGATCACCCAGATTTTTTGCTTTTGTTTCACTGGTTTACGACTTTCTCTGGCTGTGGGCCTGCCAATCAGACCCACAGCCTGGCTGTTCTCTTTCTAAATTACGATATGTACCCTAGGTGCATTTACCAATTGGTACTGGGCCACCTTATCAGACCCTGTAACTCAGGGCATAGGTGTACCCAGGGCCGCCAGGGGCTGCAGCATGTATTATGCCACCCCTGGCTGGCCTCCTAAATTTGACACAGCTGGCTGCATGACAGCTGGGGCGAAGTCGTGTAATCACCCTTTGCTTTGGATATAGTAGCCTATATCTAACCATACAATGGACACCCGAGTTCCTATCAGTCACTCCTATGGCAGGCCTTGACAATCCTGAAGGCAGAGTGCATGGGCTCGTGTGAACTGTGTTCTGGCCCGAGCCGAGCCGGTTGCAGCTTGCGGAGAAAAGACCCAATGGCTGTTCCATGATAACGCGTACCACATCGGTAACTTCGGTGTCGCGTTATCAAGACATGTCGAGTAAGGTGTCATACGAATCGGGGTGCTGCCCTCTCACCAACCCTGGCGACGAGGTTAGCATTCCGCCCTTCTAGAGGGACACGACATGTACGTAACTGTGAACCCCGGTTAAAGTTAACGAAAGCCTCAGCTCCACAAAATGGAGGCTGCCACCACAGACACGAGTCTGACCTCCTGCTGCTGGGAGTCCTTCCAGCGAGGAGCACTTGGACAAAGGGTTTCCTGTCGAGGGCGGTGTTCGCACCGTCCCAGACAGGGTTTGTGTATTCTGGGTAGGTAGGGCTTTTGCGAGAAGGTGACTGCGGAGTGGCACCCCGGTGCTCACTACGCATCTGCCGGTTAGAACCAGTTCCAGGGGCGACAGCCCTGGCCTGGGGAAAGTCTGGCAGGGGAGAGGGGTGTAACTACCCCCCTTTCTGGTCCCACCCTTAGGGCAGGACCTAGTCATGTACCCACCCCTTTCTTTAGAATAAAGGCCGGAGCGGGGACCCTTCCAAATTAGATCATCTTTGAATCAAGAATACTTTCTATGAAAAGGACTTCAAGACTCTTCTCAAGATTTCTCCCTTGTGGCTAAGGAGTAGTCACCCTGCATCAGCGGGCACCAACTAAGAACTCTGCGGTTTGCTGTAAGTCCTTCCTCAAGGAATCCGACGGCCCAGCTCGACGAGAACCGGCTTCCCTGGCACCTCTGACCTCTACCCACGTCATCAGCTCAGCTGTGACCTGTGGGTGCGACGAGACCTCGAGGGACCGGCCATCATCAGAACCTGCACGCTCTTAAAACCAGCACGACCATCGAGGTAACTCTCTGGTGAGTGCTCTGGGGTCCGAGAAGCCCCGACCCTGAGCCGCTCCAGCACCGAAGTGCAGCCTCCCAGCATCTCCACGATCTGCGTGGGGCCCTTCTGCTCGCTGCTCAGCACGTTGTCTGGTCACTAGCCGCTGGCTTGTGCCCTTCTGTGACGACATCTGAGAATCATCACTGCTGGTCTGGTTGCTCCAGACCGGCCCTTGCTTCCATCTTTGCGAGAAGCACCCCGGACCCTCCTGGTCCACTCAAGACGCCATCTTAGGCCCACCACGTGGCCCTGAGAACTGCCAAGGCTTGTTGCCCCATCCTGGGCCCAGCGACGCCGACAGCATCATCCTTCGTGGGACAGCTCGCACCTCCGCCGTGGTCGCCGACAACGCCTCCTGGTCCGTGAGACTGCAGAGCCTAGCGTCGCCCACTCACCTGGTCGAGGTGACGGCCAACCGGTGCCTTCCTGGTACCCTCTGACTACTGGCTAGTAGTACGAACTTGGTCCCCTCTGCTTTCAGGTTTCTTCAATCTCCGATCCAGGATTGGATCTCTACGAACTATTCAGCACTGGTCGCCGGCCAGCAACTCCTTTTCTTCCGGCTCCTGGCTCGTCAGCGAAGACCCCGACGCCTGTAAGACTTGTGCAGCCGCAGCCCTCGTGGCTAGGTAACTCGGCATTTCGATGCCTGCATAGCCTCCTTACTCTAGGGTCCCGAGTCCCTCGCTTCCGACTTGCCTTATCGGGTCCGCCCGAAACCTTAACCTTCCCGTGTCCTCGGACACTTGTTTTTAAATTGTGCACTTGAAGTATTTGCTAAAGAGATTTGGTTTGTGCTTAGTACCCTGTCCTCATAAAGAGTACAGGGCTGTTGTGATTCTTAATAAATATCCTGTTTATTTTCATAACACTTGTGTGGTGTCTTTTCACTGGGTGTTCAAGGGGTACATGTGTGGTAAACAGCTGGCTTAACACGCCCTCTCGAGTCTTTAGCCTTAGACTGCTCGTATCCACGCTACTAGGATAGCTGGTCTATAGGTTGACTTACAACCAAACACCATAAGGGTCGTTGGTACGATACATAGCGGTCGCTAGAATAGCGAACGTTGCATATCGGGCCAACTTCTCACAGGGACGAGTGGAGCCATGTAGAGGTTGAAGAGCGTAGGGCTGAGGGAGGACCCCTGGGGGACTCCACAGGGGGTAGGTGTAGGGTCCGAGAGGAAAGGGCTGAGTCTGACCCGCTGCGTTGTGCCAGAGAGGAAGGAGTGGATCCAGTCAAGGGCCTTGTTTTGGATCCCTGCGTCGTGGAGTCTGCGTATTAGGGTGCGGTGAGAGACTGTGTTGAACGCCGCTGAGAGCTCGAGGAGGATGAGGGCTGCTGTTTCTCCTTTGTCTAGTAAGGTAAAGATGTTGTCTGTTGCGGCTAGGAGGGCGGTTTCCGTACTGTGTTTTTTTTCTGATTTTGGATTAGGAGGAGTCAAGGATGTGGTGCTCTTCGATGAATGTGGCAAGTTGGCTGTTGATGGCTTTCTCAATGACTTTCGCTGGGAATGGGAGCAGGGAGATGGGTCTGTAGTTTTCAAGCTCGGTGGGGTCGTCGAGGGTTTCTTCAGGAGGGGGTTGATCTCAGAGCGTTTCCAGTCGTCAGGGAACGAGGCGGTTGCAAAGGAGCAGTTGATGTTGTGTCAGAGCATGGGTGCGATGGTGTTGGAGGCTCTGTTGAAAATGTGGTGGGGGCAGGGGTCCGTGGGGGCCCCGGAGTGGATTGACTTCATCGTCCACAGTGTGTCTTCGGTCGTGAGGGCTGTCCGGTTGTCGATCGCTCGCTTCAGGGTGTCAAGGTGGTTGGTGAGGGTTCAGTGTGTTGGTTGTTTTCATCGAAGTTGTCATAGATGGTCTTGATTTTGTGGTGGAAAAAGGTGCTGAGTTTGTCGCAGAGGTCTTGTGAGGGAGGTGTTAGACGGGGACCCGGAGGGTCGGCCGAGTACAGGGGGAGAGGCCTCCGGTGAGGGCCGTCTCCGGCGATCGTACAGACAAGTAACTTCCCCCCCACAGATGGACACCACACAAGGATGAGTTCAACACACTTTATATACGATTCTTGAGGCAAGGAGATACGGTACAGGGGGGTCAGGACACGAGGGTCCTCCCAATTCTAGTCTCAGTAGGGGAAAGGGGTAGCGGGACAGTCTTAGTACCGGTTCGGTACAGGTGCGGCAGGAAGGAAGCTCACAATCCTCGAGCTTGGGGATCCGCAAAGATGGGCCATGGCAGCGCCAGCAGGCTAGGTCGATGGTTCACAGCAAGGAGGGCCACGGCGGTGCCAGCAGGCTACGAAGATGGAATGAGGTGATGAGGGCCGCGGCAGCGCCAGCAGGCTAGGACGATGGTTCACAGCGAGGAGGGCCGCGGCAGCGCCAGCAGGCTAGGATGATTGTTCACAACGAGGGAGGCCGCGGCAGCGCCAGCAGGCTACGAAGATGGTGCACGACAAGAAGGGCCGCGGCAGCGCCAGCAGGCCAAGACGATGGTTCACGTTGCAGAGGGCCGCGGCAGCGCCAGCAGGCTTCGGAGATGGTTCACAAGAAAGGGCCGCGGCAGCGCCAGCAGGCCTTCAAGGATGAGTTCCTCACGGTGTCTCTCGACTCCAAGATACAACTGCCTTCCTGTTCTGGAGCTGCCCCAGTTATAGGTCTGGTCTCCTTTGATGTCCGGACCCTCGCACTTGGAGGTCGGGAGGTCCGGGATGAGGGAGTCCAGACACCCAGCAGGGGGGTGGAGCCAGCGCCCGGGGAGGCCGGGGGCGATCGACACCTGGCGGAGGGGAGCCATTGACACTCCTTCTCCCATTGACCCGCCAAGTGGTCTCTTCACCTCCTGGGTGGATGGTGGTGCCTCGATGTCGGGGCCAGGCCCAGGGTTGGGGTCGAGCCGAGGCCACGCGGCCTTGTCATGTAGTGTCCAAAGATGGCGGCTGGGCCGGGGCTGTGGTACTGACGGGGGCCCTGGCCAGCCGGTACTGGGCTGTTCGGGGGCTGGAGTTCCGTTGTGGACGGGTCGGGGGTAACCCTAGCGGGTTGCCGGGATGGTTCTTGTCGGGGATACAGGGAGAGCAGTGGTTCGGTCCTCGTCATGCGGGGAGGGAGCGGGCCTTCCACGAGGCCTGTCCAACATGCGTCCCCCCCAGCTGAAGGCAGGGAGAGTCACCCATCCTCTTGGGTACTCTCCTCGCCGAGGCGGAAGAAGCGTGACAGGCCGTCTGCGTTGGCGTGGTCCTGGCCTGGACGATGCTCCACAGTGAAGTCCATCCCCTGCAGGGAGATGGACCATCGCAACAGTTTTGGGTTCTCTCCCCGCATCTGCATCAGCCATTGCAGGGGTCGGTGATCTGTTTGTACCCGGAAGTGGGTACCGAAGAGATAGGGCCGGAGCTTCTTGAGGGCCCATACTACAGCGAAGGCCTCGCGCTCGATGGTGCTCCAGCACTGTTCTCGGGCCAGCAGGCGTCGGCTGATGAAGGCCACTGGCTGATCGACTCCCTCGGTGTTGAGTTGAGAGAGGACGGCCTTAATTCCATGATCTGAGGCGTCTGTCTGTACTATGAACTCCCTTCTGTAGTCAGGGGCCTGGAGCACTGGGGCGGTGCACATGGCGGCCTTCAATTTCTCGAAGGCTGTTTGACAGTCCGGGGTCCAGTTGACGGTTTTGGGTTTTTTCTTGGAAGTGAGTTCTGTGAGGGGCCCCACGATGCTGCCATAATCCTTCACAATCCGCCGGTAGTACCCGGTGAGCCCCAGGAAGGCTCGGACCTCGGTTTGGGTGACAGGTGGTTGCCAGGCCTGGATGGCAGCGATCTTGAGCTGGAGGGGGGCCACCAGACCGCTCCCCACTTGGTGTCCCAGGTAGGTCACGGACCCTTGGCCAATCTGGCATTTGCTGGCTTTGATGGTGAGCCCGGCCTGCCGGAGGGCGTGCAGGACTTCCCGGAGGTGGTGGAGGTGATCTGCCCAGTGGCGACTGTACACAGCAATATCTTCCAGATAGGCGGCGCTGAATTCTTCGAGGCCCGCCAGTACCTTGTTCACGAGTCTCTGGAAGGTAGCGGGGGTGTTTTTCATGCCGAATGGCATCACTTTGAAGTGGTAGTGGCCATCCGGGGTAGAGAAGGCGGATCGCTCTTGGGCCCCGGGGGTGAGGCCGATCTGCCAGTAGCCCGCTGTTAGATCGAAGATGCTCAAGTAGCGGGCGGCCCCCATGCGGTCAATCAACTCATCCGCCCGGGGGATGGGGTGAGCGTCGGTTCTGGTAACGGCGTTCAGGCCCCGATAGTCCACACAGAACCGGAGCTCGGGGGCGACGCCCGGGGCGGTCGCCTTGGGGACCAGTACGACTGGGCTGGCCCAGGGGCTGTCAGATGGCTCGATCACTCCTAGAGCCAGCATTTTGGAGACTTCGTCCTGGATGCAGGTGCGCACTCAGTCCGGCACTCGGTACGCCCTGTGTCGGATAGGGGGGCTATCCCCGGTGTCCACGTCGTGAAGGCACCAGGGGGTGACCCCGGGGATGAGGGAAAACAGGTCTGCAAATTGTAGCAGGAGATCTCGGCAGTTTTGGCGTTGCTCTGGGGATAAGGCATCGGAGAGTCTGACCCCTTCCACGGAGCCGTCCTGCTCGAGTGTCTTCAGCAGGTCAGGAAGGGGCTCGGAGTCCTCCTCCGTCCCACTATCGGTAGCCATCAGGAGGCTAAGTTCTGAGCGTACGAAAGGTGGTTTGAGTCTGTTGGCGTGGAGGACCCGTAGGGTGTTCCGGGGGGACTCCATGTCGATCAGGTAGGTGACGGGGCCCTTGCGCTCTATCACCTTGAAGGGCCCGGTCCATTTGTCTTGTACGGCGCAGGGTTCAACTTGGGACATTACCCAGACTTGTTGTCCCGGCTCGAACTCGATGGAGGAGGCATGCTGATCATGCCATCTCTTCATGTCCTCCTGACTGGCTTCAAGGTTGGCCTTGGCGAGCTCCCTGAATCGCTGGGTCTGGTTGCGGAGGGTCAGGAGATACTTGTACACATCCGGAGGAGTCTTCTTGGGGGCCACCTCCCACCCTTCTTTGACCAGGCTGAGGGGGCCCCGGGCGGGGTGTCCATACAGGAGTTCGAATGGGCTGAAGCCCAGGGATTTCTGGGGGACTTCTCGGTAGGCGAACAGGAGGCACGGGAGCAGCACATCCCATTGGCGACGTAGGGGTTCTTCTAGGCCCATTATCATCCCTTTGAGGGTGCGGTTAAACCGCTCGACCAGGCCATTTCCTTGCGGGTGATAAGGGGTCGTGAATTTGTAGGTGACCCCGCACTGTTGCCAGAGAGACTTCATGTATTTAGAGATAAAGTTCGTGCCCCTGTCGCTGACGACTTCCCGGGGGAAGCCCACCCGCGAGAAGATTCCCATCAGGGCCCGGCCTACCACGGGCGCCGTCACGGTCCGAAGAGGGATGGCCTCGGGATAGCGGGTGGCGTGGTCCACCAGGACCAGGATGAACCGGTGTCCTTGTGCTGTTCGGGGGTCCAGGGGCCCCACAATGTCTATTCCCACCCGTTCAAACGGGGTGGTGACGATGGGAAAAGGTTGCAAGGGTGCTTTGAGTTTTCAGCCGCTCTTCCCGCTGGCCTGGCAGGTTGGGCAGGCCCGGCAGTGGTTGGCTACATCATTTCGCATCTTCGGCCAGTAGAAGTGGGTTACCAGACGGCTGTACGTTTTGTCTTGCCCCAGGTGTCCGGCAAGAGGCACATCGTGTGCTAGGTTCAAGAGGAAGTCTCTGAAGCGGAGGGGGACCACCAGCACCCGGCTGGCCCCCAGCTCGGCAATCTTTTGCTCACTGTAGAGCAGGTCATTGTCCCAATAAATCCAGTGGGCCCGAGGTGTCTCCTGTGCTCTGGGCGAGGGCTTGCTGCCGGAGTCCCTTGATGGAGGGACATGTTCTCTGCTCCTGTTTGAATTGTTCCTGAGTGGGGCCACCCTCTTGATGCCACTGGGCCAGTTCGGGAAGGTCCCGGAGCCGATCGAGCCCTTCTTCGCTGCGTTCCGGCGAACTGGCTTCCAGGGTGACTCCCTCGTGGGCGATCGGGGGAGGAGGTGCTGCCATTCGGGTTCTTCTGGACTGGGGATGGTGCGGGCGGCCATGGACCGGGTCGATACGCAGACCCATTCGGGGAGGCCCAGCATCCCCAGGTGCTCTCTTCTCTCAACGACTGACCAGGGAGAACTTTTGAGGTCGTTCCCCAGGAGGCAGTCCACAGGGGCATCATCGCGGACAGTCACTTTTAGCATTCCGGATACTCCTCCCCACTCGAAGGGGACGCAGGCCATCCGACATAGGCTTTCTGAGTTGTCGGCCGACCGTATGGGGCAAAGGATATTAGGCAAGATCTGGTCCGGGGTCACCAGATGACAGCGGACTGCGGTCACACTGGCCCCGGTGTCGCGGAGGGCTTCAGCCCGGTGCCCATTAATGTTGACCCACTGGCTGTACTTCTGCGTGTTGGCGGGAAGGGGTGCCCGCGGAACCAGGTCTCTTTCTCCTAGGCAGACCAGGGACATGGCGGCGGGTTCCCACTCGGGCTGGTCGGGCTCGTACTCTTCAGTGTCTTCTTGTGTTTGCTCTTCTCCCAGGGCGGTGGCAGCGACCTGGTGGGGCATAGGGCTCTGGTTCTTCGGGCAGTTAGGATCATTGGCGTAGTGGCCGGGTCGCTGGCATCGGTGGCAGGTAACGTTGGCGCGGAAACCGGGTCGCATCGGGAGGTTCCCCCGGCCGGCCGGGGGCGGGGTGTTGCTGGCGGGGGCCACCGGGACGGTATCTCTTCCCCGCCCCTGGCCTCCCCCCCCCTCGGGGGCGATGGAGCCCTTGGGCGGCTCTGTTCTGTTCGCTGGGCCCGTTTCGGGAAACTCGGGTGCTCTCCCACCAGTCAGCCTCAACGGCGAGTTGCCGAGGTTCAGTCAGTTTACTATCAAGGAGGTGCTGCCGGAGCTCGACGAAGCAGTTATTAGAGAGGTGCTCCCATACAATAAGGTCAAAGAGTTGCTCGTACGTGTTCACCTTGCTGCCCTTGATCCACCCCTCGAAGGGTCGGCTAAAGAAGTTCACGTACTCCACCCAAGTCGTACCCGGGATCCGTTTGCAGTCGCTGAACCTCTGGCGGTACATCTCGGGCGTGAGTCCGTATCGAGTGAGGAGAGCGGCTTTCATGTGGTCGTAGGACGTCATCTGATGGTCCGGGAGTTGCAGCAGGGCGTCTCGCCCTTCGTTGACAAACCTCCCCCATAACCCGGCTCCCCAGTCGCTCCGGGGAATCCGGTGGGAGGTCATGGCTACTTCGTAGGCTTTGAACCATTGCTGGATATCATCGTTCCGGTTATATTCTCTGACGACATCCTTGGGAATGTGGACCTTGGGGTCCGTAGGGACAGGGGGGCTCGGGTGTCCGGGGACCCCGAGGTCTTTGTTATGCCTCCGAATCTCTAGTTCCTTCAAGTTGCGCTCATGCTCGTAGGCTAGCTTCTTCTCTTCTAACTCTCTCTGCCTTTGTTTCTCTTCTCGCTCCTCTCGGAGCCATAAGTGTTCCAAAGTTATTTTTTGTTCCGCCAATTTGAGTTCTCCATCCAAGCGAAGTCGGGCCAGCTCCAATTCGTGGAGCCTGCTCTTCTCTCGTTCTCGGGCCTCCTCTGGTGAGAGACCCGGTCTTCTTTCTTCTGTCAGCGAGGTGCTGGTTTCGGTTGTCTCTTGGCTTTGGTTTTGGGGTACGGTCGTACCAGTCTCTGCCCAGGATTCCAGGGCGTGTTTGAAGTCCTATTTCGTGCTCAGTCCTGTGGTAGCAATGCCCGGTTCTATGCAGAATTGTTTTAGTTCTCTGTGGTTGTATTCTTCTAGTTTTTCCATCTGGAATTTTTCCGTTGTTCCGCACTCTTTTGTTGTCATGGTGGCTGTGTGTCGTGGGGTGAGTCACTCTCTGTACGATTATGCGTTGGCTCGGATCGCGCCGCTGGCCACCAATGTTAGACGGGGACCCTGAGGGTCGGCCGAGTACAGGGGGAGAGGCCTCCGGTGAGGGCCGTCTCCGGCGATCGTACAGACAAGTAACTTCCCCCCCACAGATGGACACCACACAAGGATGAGTTCAACACACTTTATATACGATTCTTGAGGCAAAGAGATACGGTACAGGGGGGTCAGGACACGAGGGTCCTCCCAATTCTAGTCTCTGTAGGGGAAAGGGGTAGCGGGACAGTCTTAGTACCGGTTCGGTACAGGTGCGGCAGGAAGGAAGCTCACAATCCTCGAGCTTGGGGATCCGCAAAGATTGGCCGTGGCAGCGCCAGCAGGCTAGGTCGATGGTTCACAGCAAGGAGGGCCGCGGCGGCGCCAGCAGGCTATGAAGATGGAATGAGGTGATGAGGGCCGCGGCAGCGCCAGCAGGCTAGGACGATGGTTCACAGCGAGGAGGGCCGCGGCAGCGCCAGCAGGCTAGGATGATTGTTCACAACGAGGGAGGCCGCGGCAGCGCCAGCAGGCTACGAAGATGGTGCACGACAAGAAGGGCCGCGGCAGCGCCAGCAGGCCAAGACGATGGTTCACGTTGCAGAGGGCCGCGGCATCGCCAGCAGGCTTCGGAGATGATTCACAAGAAAGGGCCGCGGCAGCGCCAGCAGGCCTTCAAGGATGAGTTCCTCACGGTGTCTCTCGACTCCAAGATACAACTGCCTTCCTGTTCTGGAGCTGCCCCAGTTATAGGTCTGATCTCCTTTGATGTCCGGACCCTCGCACTTGGAGGTCGGGAGGTCCGGGATGAGGGAGTCCAGACACCCAGCAGGGGGGTGGAGCCAGCACCCGGGGAGGCCGGGGGCGATCGACACCTGGCGGAGGGGAGCCATTGACACTCCTTCTCCCATTGACCCGCCAAGTGGTCTCTTCACCTCCTGGGTGGATGGTGGTGCCTCGATGTCGGGGCCTGGCCAGGCCCAGGGTTGGGGTTGAGCCGAGGCCACGCGGCCTTGTCATGTAGTGTCCAAAGATGGCGGCTCGGCCGGGGCTGTGGTGCTGACGGGGGCCCTGGCCAGCCGGTACTGGGGTGTTCGGGGGCTGGAGTTCCGTTGTGGACGGGTCGGGGGTAACCCCAGCGGGTTGCCGGGATGGTTCTTGTCGGGGATACAGGGAGAGCAGGGGTTCGGTCCTCGTCATGCGGGGAGGGAGTGGGCCTTCCACGAGGCCTGTCCAACAGGAGGGATGTCGGTGGACTCGCTGGTGGGTTGGACGAACTCCTTGATGATATTGAAGAGTTCTTTCCTGTTGTGTGCATGAGTGGAGATTCTGTCTTCAATCGCTTTTTTCCTCGTTTTTCTGATGAGTTGTTGGTGGGCGTTGGTGCCGGCTCTGAAGTTGTGGGCTTCTGTGGATTTGGTGTTCCTCCAGGCCATTGCGAGGAGGCAGAAAGTGCATCTGGACTCTTGAAGTTTGGTGGTGAACCATCTAGCTTTCTTGGCGTGGGTGTTGTTGTTTTTCCTAAGGGGGACTATGGTGTTGGTGCTGTCGGAGATCCATCCGTGCAGGGTTCGGGCTGTGGTGTTGACTTCGTTGTTTTCCACAATGGCTGTGGTGGAGCTGTTGAGGTTAGCTGGTCGTCGGTGATTCTGGTTCAGTTTCTTCGTGGAAGCAGGTGCTGGTGTCTGTGGATGGTGGGTTTTCTGAAGGTGAAGTGGACGTATCGATGGTCAGCCCATGGGAGTTCGGTGGTGTGCCTGAAGGTGATGGAGTTTCCTGTTGTGAAGAGGGGGTCACAAGGGTTCGGTCATGATCTGGCGGAGTCTAATGTTGTGGAGGTTGTCCAGGAGGGATGTGGTGCTGGGGTCCAGTTGGTTGTCGAGGTGGAAATTGAGGTCTCCCTGTAGAGTGTAGTTGGTGGACGTGATGGCATGCGGGGAGATGATGCCCGTGATGGAGTTGGCGAAAAGTCCGCGGGATCCAGGGGGTCGGTAGATGAGGGTTCCTCAGAGGGTGGAGGTAGGGCTGGCCAGTATCTTGAAGTGAAGGTGTTCCATCAGGTCTGTGGGCTCGTCGAGGAGTGTACTCAGGCGGAGGGTGGATTTATGGACGATGGCGATTCCTCCGGGGCGGGTGGGGCAATCTTTTCTGGAGATCTTGTATCCTTGGGGAATGGCGATGGTGATGTCCGGTCCCGAGGTGGTGTTGGTCCAGGTTTTGGTAAAGAACGATACGTCCGGGGTAGTGCTGTCGAGGCAGTCCCATATTTCGGTGGCGTGTTTGTGGAGGGATCGGACGTTGAGGAGGGTGCATTGCAGGGTCTTCGGTTTGGTTGTGTTCTTGCGGGCGGATTGTGCTGGGTCAGTGGTCTTGGCGGTGCTGCAGGTGTGCCGGCAGCGGTGACAGCTGAAGGGTCCGTGGGTGTCGGCTGGTGATGCTAGCTAGCAGTTCTTGTTGCGGCCTGGGTTGAGAGCATGGAGTGCCGCTGAGTCGTAGCATTGGTGGTGCTGGTCACAGTCGGATCGCTGACAGGTGCAGACAGGCTATCCTTTGGCGCCCCCGCGGCGCGGCCGCCATTTAGAAGGGGTCAGGGAGGGCTGGACAGCTGGGAGGCGGGAGCGAGGAGGGGAGCTGGATTGGGCCGGTCGCACTGGTCGTGCTGGGGGGAGGGGCCACGGGGGCAGCAGCCGGGAAAAACAGGCAGAAAAAAGCAAAAAGAAAAAGGCAAAAACAGAGAAAAGTGCAAATAAGGCTGGAAAAGTGCAAGATAGAGTGGAGGAAAGACATAGAGGGCACAGGAGAGTGAAAGGGAGAGATTGAGATGAGGGTAAAAAACGAGTGAAAAACGAGGAAAGACACAGAAGGAGAGTGAAGGGGGAGCTTGAAATGAGGGGAAAACTACAGAAAAAGTGCAAGAAAGAGTGGAGGTTTGACACAGAGGACACATGAGAGTGAAAGGGGGAGACTGAGATGAGGGTAAAAAAAGAGTGAAAAACGGAGGAAAGACACAGGAGGAGAGTGAAGGGGGAGCATGAAATGAGGGGAAAACAACAGAAAATGAAGGAAAGACCCAGAAGGAGAGCGAAGGGAGGAGAAAGAAGTGAGTGGAAAAACGAGTGAAAAAGTAAAGAAAAAGCAGAGCAAGAGAATGGAGACAGAGGCCCACTGGATCACCAGGGATGAGGCGCAAGTGAAACCTGCGGGTGGAGGAGGGCCTCAAACACCAACACTCGAGAGCGCAGGGGCTCGGGGGAAGGCCTCACTTAATGGTGGAGTGGCAATGGAGGGAGAGCAATTTCACTGACAAGGGGTCAGTGGTCTTGCTCGCCTGTCCCCGCAGCGGCCGCCATTAAGTAGGGGTCGGGTGGCTTGTCAGCTGGGAGGTGGGAGCGGGGAGGGGAGCTGGATTGGGCAGGTCGCACGGGTCGTGCTGGGGGGGGAGGGGCAGCGGGGATGGCAGCGGCGGGGAAAACCGGCTGAAAAAGGCAAAAAGAGAGAGAAAAGTGCAAATAAGGCTGCAAAAGTGAAAGAAAAAGTGGAGGAAAGACACAGAGACACAGAGGACACAGGAGAGTGAAAGGGGGAGATTGAGATGAGGGTAAAAAACGAGGAAAGACACAGAAGGAGAGTGAAAGGGGAGCTTGAAATGAGGGGAAAACATCAGAAAAAGTGCAAGAAAGAGTGGAGGAAAGACAGAGGACACAGGAGAGTGAAAGGGGGAGATTGAGATGATGGAAAAAAACGAATGTGAAAAACGAAGAAAAGACACAGAAGGAGAGTGAAGGGGGAGCTTGAAATGAGGGGAAAACAACAGAAAATTGAGGAAAGACCCAGAAGGAGAGCGAAGGGGGGAGATAGAAGTGAGGGAAAAAACGAGTGAAAAAGGAGAGAAAAAGCGGAGCAAGAGAATGGAGACAGAGGTCCACTGGACCACCAGGGATTAGGCGCAGGTGAAACCTGCGGGTGTAAGAGGGCCACATACACCAACACTCAAGAGTGTAGGGCGCTTTGGGGCAGGCCTCACTTAAAGGTGGAGCTGCGAGGGAGGGAGAGCAATTTCACTGACAATGAGTCAGTGGTCTTGCTCGCCTGTCCCCGCAGTGGTCACCATTAAGTAGGGGTCGGGGAGGGCTGGACAGCTGGTAGGCGGGAACGGGTAGGGGAGCTGGATTGGGCTAGTCGCACTGGTCGTGTTTGGGGGGCTGCGGGGGCAGCAGCGGCAGGGAAAAACGGGCTGAAAAAGGCAAAAGGAATAGGGCAAAAAGAGAGAAAAGTGCAACTAAGGCGCAAACGTGCAAGAAAGAGTGGAGGAAAGACACAGAGGGCACAGGGGAGTGAAAGGGGGAGATTGAGATGAGGTGAAAAAAAGAAGGAAAAACAGAGGAAGGACACAGAAGGAGAGTGAAGGGGGACCTTGAAATGAGGGGAAAACAACAGAAAAGGTGCAAGAAAGAGTGAAGGTAAGACACAGAGGACACAGGAGAGTGAAAGGGGGAGATTGCGATGAGGGTAAAAAACAAGTGAAAAACAGAGGAAAGACACAGCAGAGTGAAGGGGGAGCTTGAAATGAGGGGAAAACAACAGAAAATGGTGGAAAGACCCAGAAGGAGAGCGAAGGTGGGGGAGATAGAAGTGAGGGAAAATATGAGTGAAAAAGGAGAGAAAAAGCGGAGCAAGAGAATGGAGACAGAGGTCCACTGGACCACCAGTGATGAGGCGCAGGTGAAACCTGCGGGTAGAGGAGGGCCTCGAACACCAACACTCGAGAGGGCAGGGGCTCGGAGGAAGGCTTCAATGGTGGCGCTGTGAGGGATGGAAAGCAATTTCCCTGACAATGAGTCTTCCAGATTGTTCACAATTCAGGGTTTCAAATGACGTGTGGTAATGAGCTCAGACAAAACTGTTGCCCTAAGTGTGTCTCTGTTACTTAACCCCCCCCCCCATCACATTTTGTTGTCATGGAGCTGAGATGCCTTTGGTGCGTATTAGTCCTTTATCAGGTTTAATAACTATGTGTGTTGGAGCTGGCGGCTGATATGTGCTTTATCACTTTGAGACCCACTTACTGTCCTTTGTTTGGCTCTCACTGTTTCTGCCTGTACTGAACACAGTCTGTAATAACTAATTAGCATTCGCTCAGGTATGCCCCCAGGGTGTCACTTGGCCTAAGTACGGGGAACGTTTCGGCGTTGTTTTCTTTCGGCTGCTTCGGAGAACCTGTCAACTGTTAGTTTGAGGGTTATGTGGTTGTAGTACACAGGCCTCTATTCAGCAGACACACCTCGGTGACTTCGAGCCAATGCTACAGAATCAGCCAAACCCCGGATGTAAGTGTCCTGACTCAATCCTCTTGGCATTATTCCAAGTGGGTATTTAAAACAAACTCCTACATGTAGAGCAACGGTATACTAGAACAAGCAATAGGTACACAGAGCCACGTGCCTGCATCACAACTACATTCCATTATTTTCAGCAGTTGCATTAACCCACTGGGCTGACGTACAGTTGATACCGGCACTAGGGGCCGTTCTTTTCTCTACCTCTGACTTTGTAACCTTCTTCAGATAAACGTTATCTTTCATGCTTTAACTTGTCTTGATTCACTCCTTTTCCAGTCTCTCTGTCAACAAATCCGCCTTTCTTTGTTTTGTCTTATTTCTGGCTCCAAACTAATTTCTTTTCCCATGCAAGCCAACCCTCCTCCAGTCACCATCTTCATTAGCCCTGAGCTCCATCCTACCTTTTCAGCCTTGCTCCCATTCTTTTCAACCTTTCTCATTTGTTTGGCTACTTCCTCCTTTCTTTTAAACATGCTTTTATTTCGCACTTATCAAAAACCCCATTCTTGATACTCCAGTGCCCTCTAATTTCCATCCTCCATCTCTTCTCCCCTTTCTCTCCAAACTCCTTGATGAACTGTGTACCACCACTTTCCACCTTCCGCAAGACTCCCAGTCTTTCTGTTACTCTTTATTCAGGCTTCCGTCCAGCCTTTTCGCTTTTTGTTGTCTCTACTCACCCCATTGCCATTAAAACATCATTTATATGTTTTTGGATGTTTACGCATTTTTCAAACCGAAGGCCTCTTATTT
Source organism: Lissotriton vulgaris (assembly GCF_964263255.1). Lineage (NCBI taxonomy): Eukaryota > Metazoa > Chordata > Amphibia > Caudata > Salamandridae > Lissotriton > Lissotriton vulgaris. Next base: position 890,433,078 of record NC_141693.1, on the reverse strand, counting down.
CTACTCTTCGCCCTCTGCTCCATTCTGAGTAAAACCAAACATGACGGAGGCCTTCTGCCATTGGAGGTGGCTGGTGTCCCGGCCAAGAGACTGTCTGTGTAAATGAGCAGACCCCTTTTTCTCAACCACACCAGACTGGTCTTGGGACCAGCTCTCCTTCCCACTGAGCTGGTGTCAAGCTGGTTACATTTGGCCCAGGGAACAAAGGATTTTCTTCACCAGTTCTTTCTTAACACTTAATTATGATTGGGAAGCCCTCACTCTGATTCCTTTCAATTTAATGAAGCTCCTGTACCCTTTCCAGTACTCTTCCTGAGATGAAAGTAGTCACATAACCCACGCTCAGGTCTTCCTGCCAAAAGGTCAAACCCATTGTTTCTGCCCTAAGAGCAGTTTTTACACATCAGTAAGGGGAAGCCCTGACGGGGGCCAGCTGATGGCATGCTCATGTTAATTAGCCATCGGAGCTTCAAGGGGACAACAGTTAACTCTGTAAACATTATTTTCCTATATATTTATCAGAACTCCAACTTTACCACCGACCTGGTGTTTAATAAACATTCAAACAGTGGTTGCTTCATTTCTGCAGCTTATCTCAAACAAGAGCTAGCAAAAAAAGTATTTTAATTTCCTTTAGTTTTCTTCATAGGATCAGCCATGGCACAGTTTGTGGCAAGTCACTGTAGCAACATGCCCACACTAACACTGCATGTACCAATTTAAACAAGCATTTGCAATGCAATGGTCTCGGCATCATTAAAGGTAGAGCTATTGGCATTGCTCATGACATTTCTTTTTTTTTCTTTAAATCAAAAATAAATGGCCATTGTCATTAACATTGCCAATACACAGCACTCTGCACTCAACAGCACACAATGCTCTGCACACTTGCTCTGCACTCACTGCTCTGCACACTCACTCTGCACACTCACCACTCTGCACTCACTGCTCTGCACACTCACTCTGCACACTCACCACTCTGCACACTCGCCACTCTGCACACTTGCCACTCTGCACACTCTCCACTCTGCACACTCGCCACTCTGCACACTCGCCACTCTGCACACTCGCCACTCTGCACACTCGCCACTCTGCACTCGCCACTCTGCACTCTGCACTCGCCACTCGCCACTCTGCACTCGCCACTCTGCACTCGCCACTCTGCATTCGCCACTCTGCACTCGCCACTCTGCACTCGCCACTCTGCACTCACCACTCTGCACTCACCACTCTGCACTCACCACTCTGCACTCACCACTCTGCACTCACCACTGTGCACTCACCACTCACCACTCTGCACTCACCACTCTGCACTCACCACTCTGCACTCACCACTCTGCACTCACCACTCTGCACTCACCACTCTGCACTCACCACTCTGCACTCACCACTCACCACTCACCACTCTGCACTCTGCACTCACCACTCACCACTCTGCACTCACCACTCTGCACTCACCACTCTGCACTCACCACTCTGCACTCACCACTCACCACTCTGCACTCTGCACTCACCACTCTGCACTCACCACTCTGCACTCTGCACTCACCACTCTGCACTCACCACTCTGCACTCACCACTCTGCACTCACCACTCACCACTCTGCACTCACCACTCGCCACTCTGCACTCGCCACTCGCCACTCTGCACTCGCCACTCGCCACTCTGCACTCGCCACTCTGCACTCGCCACTCTGCACTCGCCACTCTGCACTCACCACTCGCCACTCTGCACTCGCCACTCTGCACTCGCCACTCTGCACTCACCACTCTGCACTCACCACTCTGCACTCACCACTCACCACTCTGCACTCACCACTCTGCACTCTGCACTCACCACTCTGCACTCACCACTCTGCACTCACCACTCTGCACTCACCACTCTGCACTCTGCACTCACCACTCACCACTCTGCACTCACCACTCTGCACTCTGCACTCACCACTCACCACTCTGCACTCACCACTCACCACTCACCACTCTGCACTCACCACTCTGCACTCACCACTCACCACTCTGCACTCTGCACTCACCACTCTGCACTCACCACTCTGCCCTCACCACTCTGCACTCACCACTCTGCACTCACCACTCTGCACTCACCACTCTGCACTCACCACTCACCACCACCAAGCATTGACAAACCCAATACCTTATGTAGACGAGACCTATTGGCTTTTCCAATGCTTGTTTTTAACTCTGTGGTCGCGTCCTTCTGAATATGTTTGAATATAAACGTTCACATTCTATCGCACGTTGGCTTGAGGGCTGTTGGAATTCACTGTATGCTTTAATCCAAAATGTTGATGCGGGTTCAACGAGAGAGAGACAGAATTTGGCAGTACTGCAAGCGATTTTCTTGCATGAGTTCAATCAATGGGTGATGTAAACAAAGCGTCTTTCATCAGTGTCCATTTTGAGAACTAACAGCGAATCCCTGGAACGTTGCCTGTGTTGTATTTGTGTTGTGCAAAAGGGGATGATTGCATACTCAACCATTCATAATTTAAACATGTAAATTGTTGGCAGATGAAACACGGGTGCATACAACTGCTGAGCTTTGCTTAGCAAGGAGTTATGGTAACTTTGTTCTTAGAATGAAGCAGGAGCAGGATGCTCCGGGCAGAATTGTAAGCATTAATTTAAATCCTGTTTAAACACCGTTAGGTGAGGGCTTGGAAAACCTATTAATCAGCTATTGAATACAATTGCATTTATGGTATTTATTGCATTTCATTGAACTCGCGGCCGCCCCGGAAGTCAGGCACGGTCGCCTGTGACGGGGGCGGGGCCACGTTCACACCGGAAGAGGAGGCAGGCGGAGTCGTAGCGTCTCGCGGCCCGGGGCTCCTGTGAGCGGTGTAGAGCCCCGGGGCCGCGCCAGCAGGAGGTTGGGCGCCGCGTGCTGAGGTAAGGTAAGTTCTGGAGCGCGATTGGTGCACTTGTGTGTGTGTATGCTCGTGTGTGTGTGTGTGTATGTATGTGCGCAACGGTGACGGCGGGGGAGGGGGGTCTGGAGCGCGATTGGTGCACTTGTGTGTGTGTTTGGTCGTGTGTGTGTGTGTATGTATGTGCGCGACGGTGACGGCGGGGGAGGAGGAGGGGGGGCCTCGGTGCACTTGTGTGTGTGCGCGCGCGTGTGTATGAGTCAGGGGTGGTGTCTCTGTATGTATGTATGTGCGTGCGTGCATGGGCGCGTGTGTGTGTGTATGCGCATGCGTGTGTGGTGCTTGCGCTTCCCAGGAGACAGCGCCTGGCCACAGCGCGCGTTCCAGTTACAAATCGCCTGGAAGGATGCGCGTGGCCAGGACTGTCTCCTGGGACTGCTACTCGCTGACATAAGATCTCGGCGGAGACGCGCTTACGCGCGTCTTTTAGCCGAGACCTAAAAAGAGGTACCCTGCCCTGTGCACTACAAGGTCTTCTTAAGAGAAACTAATTTAATATTTAAAAGCAGGTTTCTTTTTGTAAATAAATGTTGTTCTGACAGGTAGGCCTAAAGGTTTAAAACTTCACTAGACTGGTCACACACAGTTGTGGCTGCCACAAATAAAGGAGGGTGAGGCGGGTGGAGGGATTGTGCGGGGAGGGGCACGCGGGGGGTGTTAGAAATGTAGAAATAATAGATTACAAAAAACGTACCTTTAGCTGCCGGCCGGCTCCAGCGTCACGTCGCACTGCCTCTCCTCTTTCTGGGTCCCAGCAGCCCCTGGGACAGAGTACCATCCAATCCCTGTGTATCAGACCAGCGCACAAATTGGCCTGAGTGGGCTAGAAAGACGCTTCGCTCAGGCCATGGAGTCTGTAGGGGTTTCTCCAGCCCAGCATCCAGGCTGGAGAAACCTAACTGCGCATGTGTGTTTTGGTCGGCCTGAGACGGCCAGCCAAACACACATGAGCACTTAGGGAGTGGAGTGAATGTAGCATGCCTCTTCCCCCTCCCATGCCTCGGCCCTGCCCCTCCTTACAGATCTGGCTAAGAGCTGGTAAATGTAAAATATAGCAATGCAAGAACATAATTTTTTACATTTGCTGGCTCTGAGCCAGACAGTGGGATGACGCTCCTCCGTCATTGCGGAGGAGCCGCTGCTGGTCACACAGATATGCCTGAAGCCATGTTTTATCCATCATCCTAGTGGATGAAAAAAGCATCTGCTTCAGTTAACAAGTGACATTTAACTTTTCCTCCCATTGATGTGTGTGGGAGTATTTGGGTGTGTATTAGTGTATGTAGGCACATATATTCATGACCTTGCACTGCTGCTGTCCAGGTTGTAGTTAAGTGAATGTGAGGGACGCTAACACTACTGGCGCTCATTTTGTACCTGTTGCCTGGGTGTCAGCGAAGCTTGCTCTACTGCTACCCATATAGTTCAAGTTCTATATGTATTAGTGAAGATAGAGAAAACACATTCTATGTACAAAAACCAAAACAATTGTAGGATAATGTCCGGTGTAAAGTCCAGTGTCAGTTTAATATTTTCTTACATATTTTAGATGTAAACGATTCTTTAAACCAGTTCTCAATTATGAAACTTCCTACTTTGAAGTAGTAGTAGGAGTCTGTGTAGCAGGCTGCTTGTAGATGCCATTTCATGTTTTATTTCATCCCTCTGTGTGCTGTGAATATAGATTGCCTTTGAAATATTGGCCTTGTGAAATCACCCACCTCATACCCCCCTTTTTTGATTTTGCTAAAATGATATGTGTAATATAACTATATGAACTTTCAGCCAGCCCTCTTCATCCATTGGTCTGTGATTGTGTCATTCGCGTTCTTTCTTCTGTCCGTTAAAACATACAGCATGCGGACCATTTACTTCAGCCACTGGCTAACTTCATTGTGAGTGATTGCATTCTGTTCTTTCACAAGGAACACTTCTAAACACAAAGTAGTTGCGTTCAGTTCCAAGGACTATAATAGCAATATGTGTTTTTGGTCCAAACATTTTCTTTTTTTGCCTTTAGCCACTATTATTAGATTAAAGGCCCAGCAGCTTCCCTAATGATAGCGTTTTGCAAAAACCATGGCAAAACAAAGCAAGGAATGACAAACGCAAAAGGCTGGCAGCCAATGCCAGGCCACTTGACTTTTCCAATGCTTGTTATTGAGAAAGCGGATCTTTTTACAGATAATGAATGCTTTTTTCTTTCCCATTCAGTAGTCATGTTTATTGGTATTAGAATGGAATTTTGTGTTTTGCTCTTTTTATGATTTTTCCAGCCGAGCTTGTGGTGCTAGCACACAATGTTAGATCCTATAAAAAAATACTGTCTTTGTTTCAGCCACTCACAAGTTGAATAAAAAAGTAAAGATGGTTTCCTCATCCTTAGGCTTCAGAATCTCTATATATACTATACCACCCCAGGGCCCCTTTCTCTACTGGGTTTTGGGACTTTCCTGCAGTCTCTTCATTCTGGGGCATCACCAATGGGACAAGTACACTTTAAGCACCTGTTGTTCATTGCATCACAGCCCTGTGTAGGCTGTGGTTCCAAGCAATTGAAGAGGTAGAGGCGGGAGTCACCAAGCTCAGAACTACAAGGCTGCCCCTGCATGCCTCACCTCTCCCCTCACAAACACAAGGAGTTGGTGGACAGAGCGCTGAAACGTTTCATACACTCACCCTCAGTCACAGATCTGGGTTGAATTCATCATTCTTTAGCTTACTTCGCCACCCCAGTTCAGACCGAGCCATATGCAAATAAGTCTTGATCCTGTGCCTCCTTGGAACAGTCCAGCCTGTACTGCCTAGCCAGGTACTCCCTAGACCAGAAACAAACATCCTGGGACCCGTATCGGGGTAACACGCCTCATCAGCCAGGCTAGCTTGAATCCAGTGGCAAAGTGAGCAAGGGACTCACGTCTTGAAATACCCTGCCAACTCAGGGAAAACAAAGCAAACACAAGAAGATGGTGGATGGAGTGCTGAAACTTTTCAGACACTCGCCTCCAGTCACAGATTTGTGTTGACTCCTTTATCGTTCTTTAGCTCTCTTCGCCACCCCAGTTCAGACCCAGCCATATGCAAATTAGTCTCAAATTAGTCTTGACCTTGTGCCTCATGGGAAATGTCCAGCCGAACTGCCAAGCCAGGTCTTCCCTGGACCAGAAATAAGCATCCTGGGACCGGTTTCAGAGTAACACCCCTCATCAGCCAGGCTAGCTTGAATCCAGTGGCAAAGTGAGCAAGGGACTCACGTCTGGACGTACCCTGCCAATTTAGAGCGAACAAAGCAAACACAAGGAAATGATGGACGGAGCGCTGAAACTTTTCAGACACTCACCCCCAGTCACAGATCTGAGTTGAATCCCCGTCGTTCTTTAGCTCACTTCGCCACCCCAGTACCTGGTCATGTAACAAAAAAGAGGTGCTGAGTAGCCACGTGGAGTCAACATCACTATCAACGTTGGTTAACTCCTTGCATGCTCATAACGGAGCCGCTCCGTCACGAGCATCGGTTAAGCTGTGCTCATGACGGAGCGGTTCCTTCATGGCCCGCTCGGCGCGCCACGAATTCCGCACCTGCGCTGGACGTTCCATTGAGCAGGCGGGGCCATGACGGAACCGCTCCGTCATGAGCACAGCTCAACCGCGGCTCATGACGGAGCGGCTCCGTCACGAGCATGCGAGCGCCGCTCGGCCCCCCTAGCGCTGCAGCGGAATTGCCGCCGCAGCGAAGGGGTTAATGCAGGGCAGTATATTTTGGCATCCAAAAACTGCTGAGCACAAAGGCAACTAAAAGTGCCAATATGGGCCACAATTCATGACTCCTCATATTTCCAGTTCAAGATGACTTTACGTTAGCTGGTTGGCTGGGGTAGATGGCTATGGATCGGGTGTGAAGAAACAATCAACAAATTCCTGTATCTGGGAGCTCCTGTTGGAATGATCACCCATACGACAGTTTGGGCTTCCTTCTCAGTCTTTCCAACATTAAGCATCAGCTCTTTTCTTCACATTCAGCTTTCACTTCCGTATGTAGTAAGCAACATTTCAAGCTTATTTTATCACTTGCCTGACACGAGTGGTTCACAGGAAAACTAGGGCAAATATGACATTAGTCCATCTTAGATTGAAATACTTCACCACAGAAATCTTACCCCTCAGGAGGCAACTCTTGAATTGTATGGCATTTGTGTCATTGCCATAATCTGTTAGAATTATTGAAATGTGTGTAATTTATCACCTGATGCAGAGCTTTGCTGTTCAAAGCTTTAATCCATGTTATGCAAACACAGGGATAGCTCTGCTGTCTAAGACTTTATTGAGCTCTATGTCAGAAGTAACACAGGAATAACACCCTCCCCGCCTACCCCCTTGTATCTATCCACTAGCCTTGTATAAGGTTTTGTTTTAGGTATAATGAATTAAGCACCCTTGTATTCACATGGGACCAAGGGGTCTGACCCTGACCTTTATCTTATGGAATTATATGAAATGAGTACCACTGACTTGGGCAATAACCCACATTATTATGCTCAAAAGACATTATATTTGAATTATGGGCTGTGTTAATGGCAAACTATTATCAAACATGGCAGCAGGTGGCAGAGAATAAATGGGAAATTGCTAGTTTTCCACTGTTTTGTTCAGATGCCATTGCTCAGATGACTTTAATGGAACAAGGGTTTTTACTGTGAGATGCCATAAATCATATTACATAAAAATATGGTGAAATCTATGTCAAATGTCCAAATGGAATTTCAAATGCATTTATTAAAAATTATAAAGCATTAAGGCAGTGGAAAACAAAAACAAAAAGGGAAGTAACAAACTTGTAGGCTCAGACATTCTTCATGCGACTAAAATGAGAGCATGATAATCATGTCACATGACAAAACACATCTGTTAATCAGTGCCAAGATACCCTTGGGTGAACGTACACTTTACAAATGCATGTAATGTTATTTTAGGTTACATATGTCATAGAGTACCAAATCTCATATATCTATATACATAACAATAGTAGAAGTCATTGTACTATTGTCTATGACGTTTTGATCCCTACATATAATGTGGGGACCATCATCAGGACATAAAAGATTAAGCATGAGAAGAAAATGCCAGCTAGAAGGTCATGCATTGACTCGAGTCAAACTAGACCATTCCTTGCTCATAAAGCCAGCTGGCGAGGGTGGTGGGCTTGTAGTCCAAAATATAGATTCATACAAAGCTGACATTTTCAGACAATTGGCTGAAACATATTATTACCTCAGACTCAGCATGGATCCCACCCAAGACATTCAGAAACTCATTCTCGATATTACAGAAAATGGAAAGGCAGAAGGTCTACCGAAAGTACATAAAAACACTGAGGCACCCACTGGCCGCTCAATTGTCTCTGGGTGTGGCTGTATATTAGAACCACTTGGCCAATACGTGAACTGTTTTATTAAGGATTTTGTACCACAGACACGCCGCTATGTGAAAGACACCATCAACATGATCAGCCAGGTAGAACACCTCCCTTTTGATTCAAACGACAGCAATACTGCACATTGGACGTTGAATCCCTGTATACAAACATTCCTCTGGGTCAGGGTCTGAGTATCATTGAAAATCCATGGACTCGAGAACACGCCCACACATAGTCCCAACACCTCTCGTTTTGACACTACCCGAACTGTGCCTGACCTGTGCCTGACCTGCAATGTTTTCCAATTTGATGTTTTCCAATTTCCAATTTTTTCAACAGATCAAAGGGACATCCATGGGAGCAGCTTTTGAGCCAAAATGTTGCTATATTTTCTATGGATTACTTGAAACCAACATAATTTGTCTCACAACAACCCTTTCTGCAATAATATTATTTGAAAACAGTACATAGATGACGTTTTTATTATTTGGTGTGGCTGTCAGAATACCCTCAAAGACTTTGGTAATTGGTTTAACACACATTGCAGTGGTCTGAAGTTTTCACTCACACACTGCTGATCTGAAATAGCTTTTCTGGATCTATTGATAAAATATGAGGATGAATATTTTACAACTTTGTTTCACAAACCTACAGAGAGAACTACCCACCTCTCATACACTAGTCATCACGGGAGAGCCCTGAGGGATTCCTTACCATTCTCATAGTTTCTTCTCTTACGCAGGAACTGCTTCTTTAAACAGGATTTTTCTCAGAAGCCAACACCGTATCTAGTAAGTTACTGGCTAGGGGATACCCACATAAATTGGTGAAACAGTCCATGAAAAGGGCTTGGTATTGGCCCGAGAGGTACTCCTGACACCTAAAACCAAGAACCACAATGACCGTTTGGTTTGTGTCACAACTTACTCCCCTGTTTCCAATAAGCTTAAGAAATGTGTGCTGAAACATTGGCCATTTTATAATGCTGGCAAACTTAAACTCGAGCAGCCCCTATTTGCCTTTCACAAGAGTAAGAATATCATTTCCTCTTAATAAACCTGCCCACACTCTACCAGATGTATGGGGTCTGGACCCCATTGTGGGGCATTATAAGTGTGGTAATTGCAGGGTCTGTCAATTTGCTGTTGAGACCAAGGACGTTGCGCATGGCAATATTGAGATTGTTCTGAACCAATTTTCAAATTGCAGTGCTTTGAATGTTATCTTTGCTATTATTACTCGCCCATGAAATCAGATTTGCATTTGTCATACGACGCAGAAGGTGCACATCTGGATTTGCCAACACAGAAGACTAATTTGATGTGAAATCTCCAATGCACCACTGGTGGACCATTTTGAAGTGAAAGGACACACAGAGAATGACCTACTTTGGCAAGTGATCACTGTGGTGAAGCCCCCTCCCAGAGGCGCCAACATTACCTCAGTGCTAAACAAGGTGGAACTCAAGTGGATACTCCTCACCAACCATTTGCATACTGGCTTGAACAAAGTGGATGACTGGACCGTGTTGGTATAACCTCCCTTGAACTATTGAGCTCGAATCTCCCTCTGCATGGACCACTCTAAGTCATTTTTTGGTTCGCATCACCTGCTCTCCCCATTTCAATAATATGGTGACATGCACTAGTTAGTTTGTGGCATCTTGTGTGAGTTTATTATTCTAATTTCCATACCTGTTTATTATTATCACCAATTGGTCACCAATTACTTTCATCATGGAGCTATGTCCATTGCCTTAGTCTTGGTTTTCAATTGCTTCCGCTTTGGAATTGTCCCTTGACTGAAATGTACTACCATGGCTGCAGATAATCCTTCACACTTTTCTCTGAATATGCTGGCCCTGACACTTTGTTATATTGTCAATTCATTTATGTTATGCACCTTTCAATGTATGTGATTTCATATGGTTATTTGGAATGTTCTCTCAGTTAATGTTGACAAAACATATTAGATGTAATTATTAATTTGTGTATGTAAGGTCTCATTTCAATTGATTTCGGTCTATTCTGCCACTATACTAAGGCACCTTGGGTCTATTCAGATTGACATGATATCACTCAAATATGGCTGCCCTGGTCCATGTCCCTTTATTCTTCTTCTCTTGATTCTGTCTGGCCCTTGCACACCACGCTATTCGGCAAGTGCTGGTCTCGGCCCGCAATTATGATCCTCTCCGGGGATCACATTACAATTTAATTACATTGCCCCGTTTGGTTAACTTTGAGGGTTGTGATTCAATTACTTTGAGCTGCCTTGCCATTTGTGGGACTTAAACCGTGGCTCCGAATACAACATGCTATCGTCGTACCGTACCACTCAGGCTGGAGCTATTCACGTTTCGATTTTTTCCCTCACTACACTTGGCCGAGTTTTAATGTTGCACTATCTCTCTATAGATTGTATTATGCGGCTACAGATTAGCTAGGGCTCCCACCTTAACTTGGAATTCAACCTCCCACGCTGATTCCCTTCTTTTGGTTAGTCACTATGGTTTTCATTAAGCATTGTATTTTGGTTAAATTCACCCTCCTCCTTAGAATGTATTATTTATCCCACTAGAGGACCATGCCGTTATCCCCTTCACACCTTTCAATACTGCCATTCATTTTTCTCGTTCCACAGCTTGTGTTGCATACATGATTGACACCCCTCCACATGTGTGCATGGATTGATTGCTTGGACTCTGTGAATCATTTACAGGTTTTCTTGTATTATCCTCTTCTCTTCCCTCTTTCCCTTGGTCCGTCCATTCCCCCTTTTGTCCCCATTTTCTTCCCCTTTTCTCTCCTTCTTAGCAGGCCTTTTCATCTCAGGCACAAACGTTTATTTCCTGATGATGATCCTCATATCATATGAGGGATCGAAACGTCACCAACAATAGTATCATGGCTTCTACTACTGATATATAAATATATATATATATATATATATATATATATATATATATTCACTGAAAAGACCATATATAGTTAGGAATTCGCATTTACAAAACCTTATTTTACTCACACAAAACCATTGAAATTCCATATATAGTTAGTTGCACTAACTATATATCGCGCACCCGCAATCCACTGCTGATGATGTCACATATTACATCATTCATGACATGGTCAGTGACATCACTGATGACATCACTGATGACATCTCAAATGACATCACTGATGACATCACTGATGACATCTCATTTGACATTACTGATCACATCACTGATGATATCATTCATGTGATAATACGATGAACCTCTTCAGACTCTAATATAACCTTAGATACAATCAGTGTAAACAGACACTCACAGACTGTCACTCATCCATGGAGTTACTCACACACCTAGTCAGTCATGTAAAGAATCAATCACACCTCCATTTCCTCAACTATACAGTTATACAAACTTTACTTATTCAAACATATACTAACACATATTTACTCTCTTATACAATCCCTGATACAAGTTCACAATGATCCATACAGCCACTCACACATTCACTGGCTCTTATGCACAGTTATTTATATATGTCAACTCTCATATGTACTGTGTTTTACATATGTTTTACATATGTACTTACTTTGACATGTAGCAATGAGATATCCATTCACTCACCAATACACTCATGCACACAGTCAACCGCCCATACAGCTGTTTCCACATGCACTTTTGAAACCATACATCTAGTGAATCAACTGCTCACACATCTATGCACAGAGTCATACACCTCCCAGCCACCCACACACACACTCAGTCTCCCATACAAATACTTGGGCAACCAATCAATAACCCATATAGTTACTCATATAGCTACTTATCAACACATGCAACAGTTTACAGAACAACAGACATAATGATGCACAAATTAAGACAGTTTAGTCACTAACCCATGCACTCAGTGAGACACATTTAATCACTCACTCATACAGTCACTCATGCACCTACTAAATCCTTCATTATTATTATTATTATTAATGGAGTTTTGTTAAGCGCATACTACCCGGAGGCCTCGTAGCGCTACATTGTTTGAGTCATGAGAAGTCAAAGAGCCAAGTTTAGGTGAAAAGAAGCGTTTTCAGTTCCTTACGGAACTTCAACAGGTTAGGCTCGCCACGGAGGGTGTCAGGCAGGGAGTTCCATGCTCTTGCGGCATTCCAGGAGAAGGATCGTCCACCCCATCTTGCCCGTTTAGTTCTATTAACGGTAGCCAGGAAAGCTGAGCTGGATCTCAGGCTTCGTTTAGGAAGATAAGGGTTTGCAAGTGAGCAAACCATGGCTGGTCCAGTTTTCCACATGGCTTTGTGCATAATGCACATGGATTTAAACACAATTCTGGCCTTGATGGGCAACCAGTGCAGTTTCTTTAATGCAGCTGTGCCTGAATCTCGTCGGCCCAGGTTTAGGAGAAGGCGAGCTGCTGCATTCTGTGTAATCTGCAGTTTTCTGGTGGTAGAGATAGGGGCTCCTAAGTATAATGAGTTTCCGTAGTCCAGACGGGACAGGATAATGGCTTGCACCATGATTCTACGTGCCTGGAAGGGAAGAAGAGGCAGCACCTTCCTGAGCATCCGCATCAGGCCAAAGCAGGTGGCGGATAGGGTAGTAGCTTGTTGCTTGAAGTCCAACTTAGAATCCAACCACATGCCCAGACTCTTTATATGGGTCTTAGGTTGAGGTGGGGACCCCATACTAGGGGGCCAGTCAAGCATAAGGCTCGGAGTTGGTGAGTTACCCAGAATCATAAGCTCAGTTTTCTCACCATTGAGCTTTAGGTGTGAAAAGGTCATCCAATGATTTATGGCTACCAAGCAATTCATAAGATTGGGGGGAGAAGTATTAGGCTGATTCATGGATACCACTAATTGTGTGTCGTCGGCATAGGTCACGATATCTAGGCCAAACGAACGCACAATGTCTGCCAGAGGTTGTAGGTATACATTAAATAAAGTAGGGCTCAAAGACGAGCCCTGTGGTACACCTTGCTCAAGAGGTCAGATTTTTGAGTGGGCATCGTTCTCGACTACCTCGAAGGAACGGTCCTCCAGAAAAGATTGGAGCCAGAAAAGATTCATCCAGACACTTATACATCCACTCATTCTTCAATATGTAAGACATATTTTAACTTTACAGAAACATACAGTCACTGGATGTTGTCTTCAGTGATGTCATCAGTGATGTCATTTGAGATGTCATCAGTGATGTCATCAGTGATGTCACTGACCATGTCATGAATGATGTAATATGTGACATCATCAGCAGTGGATTGCGGGTGCGCGATATATAGTTAGTGCAACTAACTATATATGGAATTTCAATGGTTTTGTGTGAGTAAAATAAGGTTTTGTAAATGCGAATTCCTAACTATATATGGTCTATAACCTATGGTTTTTTCAGTGAATTTTCAAGGTTTTGTAAATGCTAATTCCTAACTATATATGGTCTATAACCTATGGTTTTTTCAGTGAATTTTCAAGGTTTTGTAAATGCTAATTCCTAACTATATATGGTCTATAGCCTATGGTTTTTTCAGTAAATATATATATATATACATACATATATAAACATATATCATCTGTATATCTATATAAATACAAACATAAATGCATGCATACATATACTTATATGCATACAGATGCATGTTATTTACATGAAAGTTGAAAAAACACTAATAAAAGCAAAGCTAAAAAGCCACCTCATTACAAACAGAATGGCTTTAACTTAAACGAGGGCGAGATCTATTGCATTTTCAATGCTTGTTTACTTTGGTTCCATCAAGAAGGCATTCAGATGTGTCACACATTTGCCATAAATTCTGAATGTTAGCACTCTAGTTGCACATTAGATCACTGTAGTAAAGCTACTGCTCACCAGGGACGTCTGCTGCTGGTATTCAAAGTGCATGTTTCAGTCTGCAAGTCAGAATTTTTTTAATGAAATAGAAGAGGATTTGAGAAGTCACTCAAAATGATCCCTAATTTTTCTTTCTGAAGCACTAATCATACTTTCTATGGCAAAATTAACCCCCTCATGTTGTTCCTTTTTAAATTGAGTGTTTTCAGACTTACCACTTCATTCCAATCAAGATGGCTTCTGGTGTGCCATACTTTTGTCATAAGTAAGACTGTTAGCGCTCTAGTTGTTCTTTAGAACACTCTGGGACATACTGTCATTGGGCTATACTTGGGGTACATCTGGGTGATATTTGGGCTACATTTAGGCTCTTTTGTCTCTGGTGGCCATCTTGGGAGACTGTATGTCAGAATTTTTTAATGAAATCGAAGAGGGTTTGAGAAGTCACTCAAAATGTGCCCTAATTTTTCTTTCTGCAGCACTAATCATAATTCATATGGCAAAATATACCCCCTCATTTTGTTCCTTTTTAAATTAAATGTTTTAAGAGTTACCACTTTATTCCAATCAAGATGGCTTCAGGTGTGCCATACCTTTGTAATAAGTAGGACTGTTAGCGCTCTAGTTGTTCTTTAGAACACTCTGGGGCATTCTGTCATTGGGCTATACTTGGGCTACATCTGGGTGATACTTGGGCTACATTTGGGCTCTTTTGTCTCTGGTGGCCATTTTGGGAGACTGCATGTCAGAATTTTTTAATGAAATAGAAGAGGATTTGAAAAGTCACTCAAAATGTGCCCTAATTTTTCTTTCTGCAGCACTAATAATACCTTCTATTGCATAATATACCCCCTCATTTTGTTCCTTTTTAAATTAAATGTTTTAAGAGTTACGACTTTATTCCCATCACGATGGCTCCAGGTGTGCTATACCTTTGTAATAAGTAGGACTGTTAGCGCTCTAGTTGTTCTTTAGAACACTCTGGGACATTCTGTCATTGGGCTATACTTGGGCTACATCTGGGTGATATTTGGGCTACATTTGGGCTCTTTTGTCTCTGGTGGCCATTTTGGGAGACTGCATGTCAGAATGTTTTAATGAAATAGAAAAGGATTTGAGAAGTCACTCAAAATGTGCCCTAATTTTTCATTCTGCAGCACTAATCATACTTTCTATGGCAAAATATACCCCCTCATGTTGTTTCTTTTTAAATTAAATGTTTTAAGAGTTACCACTTTATTCCAATCAAGATGGCTTCAGGTGTGCCATACCTTTGTAATAAGTAGGACTGTTAGCGCTCTAGTTGTTCTTTAGAACACTCTAGGAGGCTGCAGTAGAACACAAAGGAATCAACTGACAGTCTCTGTCCTTGTTGGATGTACATGTTTTACTGAGAATGTCAGACTTCATTTTCACATGACTGAGAAAGATAATGTGAATTTACAGAAAATATGCTTTCAGTTTAGCTTATAGATCCCCTCTCAAACCACTGTGGGAAAATCATGAGATATTAGTTTTCTTTCAAACAATATTCATGATATCACAGCAGAAGGTTTTTTCACATGGTAAAATCACCTTAGAACCCACCACAATTCCTAAAACGAGTATGGTACCATCAACAAATGATTTATAATGTAACTAAAGTCCTAAAACCCTCTATTAACTACAATGCTTTTTAATGAGGTGCTATCATGTATATTGGTCCCAAGATGGCTGCCAACACTTCTTGGATGAAGTGCTGACAGCCAATCAGATCAGATGTGTGGTTAGGCTCCGCCCAGATATATATCTTTTTTTTAACCTAAATTACTCAAAATCCACTGGAGCACATATATTGAGACCTAGCAAAGGCACATCGGGCTAACAGTCCCTACAATTTTGCCAAGTTTCGTGCAAATCCATTCAGCCTTTCGAGCTAAAAGTGAGGCCAACCGCCCTATGGAAATTAACATGGGAAAAACGCGTTTTGGGACCCCCCTTTTTTCTTGGCCCCCCCTTGATGAAACCCCCCCAAATTGTCAGGGGCTGCTCAGAAACAAAATGTTCCATTTTCCAGAAAATTTCAGCCAATTCCGTCCACAAACGCCAAAGTTATTAGACATAGAATTTTCAAAAATCCCATAGAGAAAAAATCCTAACTATATATACCTACTGGCGACCGCCAGTAGGTAATATATATATATATGTATATATATATATATATGAACGCTCGCGTGTAAAGACACAGCCACACACGCGGGGAGAAACTTGAACTCGCCTTTCTTGCCACAGCATGCTTGAATAGCTGAGGAGCTTTAGAGAAAGTGATTCAGTCCCATTTCGCCGGGGAATTCCTGACGCGTTTCGAAGGCTCCCGCCTTCTCTTCAGAGGATT
This sequence comes from Lissotriton vulgaris, assembly GCF_964263255.1. Classification (NCBI taxonomy): domain Eukaryota; kingdom Metazoa; phylum Chordata; class Amphibia; order Caudata; family Salamandridae; genus Lissotriton; species Lissotriton vulgaris. The sequence continues at coordinate 890,416,490 of NC_141693.1, read as the reverse complement.
TGGCGAACTGATGCGGGAATGCAGGTACCAGCCCTGATAATACTCATGGCACGCCCCTGGTGGGCAGTCCAAATGTCCCAGTGCCTGATGGGACTGGTAGTCCTGTTTCGTCTTGGTGCCCCCTGTGTGGATCAAGGCGGACGAGTGGTCTCCCCTCGCCAACCAGGCGACCTCACGATAGAGGAGTAGTAGGCGGATATATGCCCGTCAAACTAGCAAGCTGGATGCTTACCCTGGTCGGCTCCTACCCTGAGGCTGCTTGGCGGTGCTCAGCGTGTATGCAGGGGCTCTGCTCGCTCGTTTCCATCATGGCGCTGCTGCACTCTTCTGGCGGGTGCGGTAAAAGGATGGTGATGGTTCCATCCACATATGAACGCTCGCGTGTAAAGACACAGCCACACACGCGGGGAGAAACTTGAACTCGCCTTTCTTGCCACAGCATGCTTGAATAGCTGAGGAGCTTTAGAGAAAGTGATTCAGTCCCATTTCGCCGTGGAATTCCTGATGCGTATGTATATATATATATATATATATATATATATATATATATATATATATATATATATATATATATATATATATATATTTGTTTCCCACTGTATTAATGCTTTATCATGTTTAATAAATGCACTTGAAATTTCATTTGGACATTTGACAAAGATTTCATCAGAATTCTATGTAATATGAATTATGGCATCTCACAGAAAGGGACCCTTGTTCCTTTAAAATACTCATACCCATAGTCCCTTAATATTCCCTTGGTTTCCCTTTCCTCAAGAAAACATTGCCCTGATTGCAGCACTTTCCACGTCACCTTCCAAGCCCTTTACATGACTGTCAAGTGACTGACACTTTCTAATGACTAGCAACTAAAGGGATCAGTCTGTTTGGAAATGTGGTTTCCCTTTAGACCTTGCTGTGTCAGACGGCTATGAAAGTCAGTCACATTGCAGCATGTGAGACTTTCTAAGACATTACACTTTTGGGAAGACTCCAGTTTTCCTTACAGCCTATACTTGGCACCACATTAAATAGCGCTTACTAATAGAAATATTGAAAATAAAAAAACACATTCTTTGATTCATTCTTTTTTTTTCTTTCCCTGAACGTCACTTTTTATTCTGCTTTGTCAACTATGTTACAGTTTCTCTCCTCAACTATCTCTGATCTCCCTTCCGAGAATAGAGACATTATCTTTGTTTTTGCAAACATGTTCCACAGAGCAATTTTCAGGATCCGGCTGACCTCTTTCTTTTAGGACATGAGTAATCCATAAGATGCCAATAAAGTTTAGAATCATTTCCACACCCTTGATTAGCAGAATTATTATGGTCCTTTCTCTTGCCATATTGCTCTGAAAAAAGGTAAGTTTTTGTGTAATGTAAGCTCAAAAAAACGCCTGTCAATGAAAGCGTGCTTCATGGACGTCGATTAACCAAAATGCTAGTGGTAGTGGAAGTGACATCATATACCCTTTGACCCTAATGATGTCACAGGCAGTGACATCGTATGACCTTTGACCCTGCATCGTCCCAAGTAGTGATGTCACATAACCTTAATCCTGATGGCCTCACAGTAACTAGCATTACTTTAGTTACAAAATAGCATAATAAATATGATATATTCTTCTAGTGGGGATACCAAAGGGTGGGGGTTTCTCTTCCCTGAGAAAAATGTGAAAAAAGGGCTTTACAAGTGCATTTAATGCACAATTTTCACATAAATGTGCTAAAAAGTCACAGACTCTAAAAAACCACTCACTAAATATTCAAGCCTGTTCATGGCGTGTCAAGCTACCGACATGTAACAGTCCCCATGAGTTCACTCAATTATGTTTTTAAAATGTCCTATGGGTGCCTCCTTATGTAATAAAATACCTCCATTGCTAGGACCAGCATTTTGCCATGGTGGCACCTTTTGCCCAAACATAACATACAATACGCCAGTACCAGAATTTATTTTTCTAATATTGCGTCTCTTGCACTATGGAGGTCTCTTATGCCAAATAATATGTCTGATATGTCAAGGATCACATTTTGTCATGGATGGCCCCATGAGCTTGCCACAATTGTCTTCCCATATGCCAAGAATTTACTCTAATGTGCCATCACAAGCAATTTGTCACGGGTGTCAAATAGCTGTGTTAAGAGCTTGAAGGTTGCCTCAGTTAAGGCATGTGAAAGTTAACTCAAATCACCATTATCATCATTGTGTTTACCGTTCCTGATGCAATTTCCTAAACATTCAACTGGCATAATTTCTAATAATTGTGAAGAAAAGTTATAACCTAAATCCATTTACATCTAATGTAAAAATACAACTCCACGTAAAAATATTCCTGACAGAGTATAATAATTATTCAAATAATGCTAGTATAAAATAAAACCTGATTTAATGTGATATGAAATATATTCAGTTTGAATACGACTTGTGACAATTGTAATACAAAATTAGCAGACGCCGTGCATAACATATAGCCCTAGAAGTTGTTGCTATATACTATGAAAACACGATCCCTGTTCAATGTTGTAGGTAAAATTATAATCTCAGGAAAATGTTTTGACTACGAAGTAAAACCCAAGGTGACAAAATCTCTGGTATTATAAATCATCCAATCTAAATATAAATCCGATGTTAAACACACTTATTAATCTACTGAGCAAACCCAATAACAAATAGGGCGTGCTGATCAAGGGCTCCTTGGTCCATAAAGATCAGTGTGACTTCATCCTGGGATGTAGCTTAATGAGTGGAAGTTAGTGAAAGAGAGTGAGAGAGAAACACTGGACTGGAGTTTACCCTCCAAGTGGATTAGTTACAGGCTGGGAGGGCTGGTAAATCAATGAACTAGGTGTAAGGTAAGTAGTTTTCAGGTAAAGTCACTATACTGACAAGATTGAGACAGGATACATAAAGGAATCAAACAATACAGGAGAGCAATGGCGGGAAGGTGAGGGAATCCTGAACAAGAGGGAACAATAAAAGAACAAAACAATAAATGTGAGAGACGCATAACTGAGAGCAAACTAGTACGTAACGGAGAGCCAAGACTACCGACAACAAGTGACCAGATGTCTATTCCATGTCAGCTTGACCTTAAATACTTGCCCTAATGCCCTGAAAGTGTGTTAAGATCCAGGAAGTGAGTGTGCAAGTGAAAGAAATCTGTTGCACGGTCTCATGTTCAAGACTTTTCATTTTACTCATCCACTATAGTGAGACATCCTCTTGCCATGCCTGTGGTTTGAGTACAGTGAGCTACAACAGAAGGGGGTTAAACGTCTGCAAAGGTAACATATGCAAGGGCCTCTCAGTCTGGTTAAGGAGGGTTGGGAGCTAGCTACAAGGAAAGCCCACCAAGATGTGGTTAGCTACATGCTGTCACTCCGTACCCTGATGAAGCACTTCTGAATTAAGGCCAAAGAGAATGTAGGAGCCAGCGAGGAGGTCATGCAACAGTGGTATGAACAGAAGGTCACTATGGGCGAGTTTCAGCCTGGCCCAAAATGTGTGGTTGATGGAGCCTGTAGAGTCCAGGGCCTTTCAAGACCACTGGTCTGGGCCCTATGGGGTGAAAGAGTGCAAGGTCACCTACCTGGTGGACTTTAAGACTCACAAAAACAGTTTAAAGGATTGCATGTCACTCGCCCCATGCCACACTTTGAGAGATCTGAAGCAATCATGGACCGGGTCACGCATAATGGAGTGGAGGAGGAGAGTGCACCTCTCCCTGCCCTCTAAGGAGCAGGATTGGTCAGTGGAGGGTGACAGCCTCTCCCCTACTCTGACTGTAGAACAGAGGCACTGCTGTCAGTTGCTGGGGCAGTTTGCATCTATGTTTCCCCTTACCCTAACACTCACTACATGGTACACCCATTATATTCATACCGGCGATAGTATGCCTGTGAAGAGTAAAATCTACAGACTGATAAGGTGAGAGCCAGCATAAAGGAGGAAGTCTCCAAAATGCTGGTGCTTGGGGGCATTGAGCCCTCCAACAGTCCTTGGCCCAGTCCAGTGGTATTGGCTTCTTCTCCAGGTTTCACACCAGAACTTAGGTTCTGTGTGGATTTGTGGGGGCTCAATGCCATCACCAAGACTGACTCACACCCCATCCCCTGAGTGGATGAGCTTATAGATCGGTTGGGAGCTGACAAGATCCTCAGTACATTTGATTTAACATCCAGGTACTGGCAGATTGCTTTGACTGAGGCGGACAAAGAGCAGTCCGCGATTCTCTACCCCAGAGGAGCACTTCCAGTTCCGGTAATGCCCTTTGGGATGAAGAACACACCGCTCACCTTCCAGAGGTTGGTCAACTAGGGTCCTGACTGGGTTGCAGAACGTCAGTGCTGCCTACCTAGATGCAATTGCAGTCCTCAGTCCCAGCTGGAAGGACCATTTGTACCACCTCAGAGAAGTGCTGCAGACTTTACAGAGGGCATGCCTAATATCAAAGCCAGTAAGTGCCTGATAGGGCAGAGTTCTGTGGTCTACTTGAGACTCCAAGTGGAAGGAAGCAGGGTGCAGCCTCTCCAGGCCTAAATCCAAACCATTTTGGCTTGGGAACCTCCCAAGATCTAGACAGAAGTGAAAGGCTTCCTAACATTACTGGATTCTACAGAAGGTTTGTCTAGGGGAATGGCACTATTGTTGCTCCCTTGACAGAGCTGACTTCTAAGAAGCAACCAAGATGGGTAATCTGGACGGAGGCCTGCCAGAGCTCTTTTGACACCCTGAAGAAGGCGAAAATCACAGCACTCGTGCTTAAGGCCCCTTACATCTCTAGAGAATTCATTGTGCAGGCAGATATCTAAGAGCATGGTATAGCAGCTGAGTGAAGAGGGCCTGGATCAACATGTAGCCTTCATTAACAGGAGGTTACTTCCCAGGGAACAGAGGTTGAGTGCAACAGAAAGGGAAGCCTTTGCACTGGTCTGGGCACTTAAGAAGTTGAGACCATACCTGTTAGGTGCTCACGCCCGGGTTCATATAGACCACAGACCCCACAGAAGGATAATGCAGATGAAGAGTGAGAATCCCAAACTGTTGAGGTGCTCCTTCAGTCATAAAAAAGCTCCCTTTGGATGTGCCTCACTAACTCTCGCAACCAAGTCATACATTACTCATACCTCGACTCATCATGCCATATGTTCCCCTGGAGACCTCAAGACCCCATGACCATACAATTCTTTTCTTTCTTTAATAAAAGCACAATCTCTATATTTGATTAAAAAAAAATTGTACACAGTTATAAAGAATATTTAAAAACAGACCTTAACAGTAAAAAACCTCATTCCCATTTAAATAACACAATTTCTCGATTATATTAATGAACTAGAAGTAGGGCAACAATTAAAAATTGCTGTGGACAACCACATTTCTCTCTAATCAAAAAACGTACACTTATACAGGCAAAAACCGTGAGAATACAATAGACAAGCACTTTTGTCTTAAAGTCACTAATCTATTTTGTCATGATTTGAAATATAGGGTATCTGTAATACAATGATATAACCTTTACCACTCAATGCCTTTTAGATTTAGTTTCAAATATTGCGTCAACGCATTTTGGTGGATTCCCAATACTTAAGGCCACCTACTTCAGGATGAAATAGTTCTCTCCTACAGTTTCACAAATTAAAACATATTAATGTTATCAAAACCTTTTGGTCCTCCTTGTAGTCGTCATAAATTCCCATAGGCTTTGTGATTAGGTAAGTATCTGTCTTAGGTCATTCTTAGTCCTTCATAGATCACATTCCTTTTGGGAGGTATTCATTTCAATTTCTTATACTGTTACACTCTCCAAAGGTTATGCACCTCTGAAACTTCTCAATATTCCTCTGCAGTTCAGTGCGGGCTCTTTGCCATATATTCATTAAGAGTTCCCGGCCCTTATCTCAATCAGGACGCGTTCATCATCCTCTTTATGGTGGAACACCGCCCTCGAACTGACCATTCCAGTGCTGATGGTGTCTCCAGCCTTTTCCGCCTGAGTGATGAGAATTCACAAGGGGTTGGGTAGTTCTCCCCACTTTCAGCTGGGGCTACACATGTTAGACCTGGCATCCTTGGTGTGGTGTTCCCTCTAACCCTTCTGTTTTGCTGACTTCGGTTTTGCTGGCCTCATGACTCTGCACTTTTTACTTTTGTCAGCCAGTGCTAAAATGATTGTGCTCTCTCCTTCAAACATTGTAGAACTGTCTTATACCCAATTGGCATATTTAATGTACTTGTAAGATTTTAGTAAAGTGGCACTACCAGTGCCTAGGGTCTGTAAATGAAATACTACTAGTGGGCCTACAGCCCTCATTGAGTCACCCACTTAAGTAGCTCTTTAAACATGTCTCATGGCTGCCATTGTAGCCTGTGTGTTCAGTTCTAAGCCATGATTTCAACGTGGCCAAAGAAACCTTTGCCAGGACCAAACCTCCTTTTTCATACATATAAGTCACCTCTAGGCTAGGCCCTGGACATCCCAGAGGGCAGGGTGCACTGTATTTAAAAAGTTGGATATGCACTTTTAAGTTTTACATGTCCTGGTAGTGAAAAACTCTTAAATTCATTTTTAACTATTGCAAAGCCTGCCTCTCCCATAGGATAACGTTGACGTTATCTTGTTATATGTAATAAGCTGTAACGTCCAAATAGGAACAGGTAACTAGTTCATGTTTGGTGATTTTGAAAGTATAATGAATAATCCTATCTTATGGTAAAGTCCGATTCTGAATGTCAATTTTAAAAAATGCCACTTTTAGAAAGTTGATAACAAGGGGAGTTGGGCCCGGTGGGCCATGTTCTGACTGGGCCGTATATAACTGTGAAGCAGGGGAGAAGGCCGGAACCTGTATTTTTTGTGCGTCTTTAAATTTGCACTAGACCAAACCTTTTTAGTTCATTTAATCTGGTACTTTACTTATACCTTTTCTTCAACTTCTTTGCAATTTTGTTTTGTTGCACATTCAAAACAGGAAGAGACAATAAAGTCTATATTCAGAAAAAGCTTATGTACATGTGATTTACAAAACATTGAACAACAACATTGTGTTTTTAAATACACAATATAGACAAACATAAATGTGAAGAATGATTAATGAAAAATATAAACAAATCATCCTTCTATCTTGGAAGTCTTGTGTTATCTTTAACTTCTAAAATGAGATCCTGTTTCATATATAGATATTATTTCATAAATATTCTACAAATGTTATACAGTTCAACATTTCGATTAAGGAAAAGTGGGAAAACACAGGGAAAACATTGGTGTCATATACGTGGGACTTATTCTCTATATATAGACCAAAAATGAATTAATAATTCCTCCATGTTCGTATCGCGAATCACGATAAAGCCAATGCGTTTCGCGTTTCTGATATTAAATATACAGACTCTCATCAGGGCTCTTGGTTTTTAGCAGCACTGTAGGTTTCTGGACAATAGTGAGTATTTTGTCCGTTCCGTTTTCTTTATCTTTTCTTCGAGCCAAGGTTATTTAGTTAAGGACTTCTTTGCCTAGTTATCGTTTCTTGTGCCCGCTCTGGAAGCCTTGTTCACTGCTTAGCGTGGTGAATCTATCTTGTTAACTTAAGCTCACCCTGACTTTTTCGAGCTTTGATGGTTTCATGTGTAGGCTTTCCTCTTAATGTTGTGCTCTTCAATTATCAAGCGCTTCTTTCTTTTTGTGAAAGATGGAGGCATTTCCCATTGGAATCATCTCATTCAATCATTGAATGAGAGGATTCCAATGGGAAATGCCTCCATCTCACTTGAAAGAATCAGATGAGAGAGAATAGAATCACAAAAAGAAAGAAGCGCTTGATAATTGAAGAGGATAAATAGTCCCACATCTAAATTCAAACCTCCAGGAGATTTGTTGTTGAGGAGAATTATGTATTCAGATTCTAAGAGTCTCAGCTTCATCTCTCTGTTGCCACCTCTTGAGGTCAAAGCAATCCTGTCTATCTCAAAAAAGAATAAAGTGTCAGAGCTTTGTTCATGTTCTCGACACCAATGTCTTGCTGTAGGATAATTTGGCTTAGCATTTTTTATGGCCCTGAGATGTTCAAGTATACATTTTTGTCACTGGGAAAAAAGACTGCCAACATGCTGCCGATTGCATGGGCACATCAAGACATGCATACAGTACCACTGTTGCAAGTAATAAACGGACTTATGTTAGAATTTTTTCCTGGCGGTAACTTATTTGTTTTCCTGTTCTTATTTCCTTTATGTGCCTTCAATCTCCTGCACTTGTAAGAACCAAGCTATTCCAGCAACCATCTTTCCTTTTTCTCTTTACCCACGTAGCTGTGTACCAGTATGTCTTTGACTGATCATGATTTATGGTAAGTCACCAGAGGGTGGGGTGTCACCTGACCACCTTTAACCTGGATCTGCCTTTATCAAGTGCCAATACTTAGTAAGCTTGAGTTTAATGGCAGATGATTCACTTTTAAAAGTGGTGATTAACCCCACCTTGTTAAGGTCGCTCTAATCCTTGCATTTCTTCATTAAAAGGCTTACCCTGGTAAGTTTGCTTGCCTTCTCACTGGCAGTTCTAAGTACCTTTGAGGAGTAAGCCTGACCTTAAACATGCTGATCATTCTTTTCTCTTCCTCTTTGAAAGTTTTCGGTGTGCTACAATGGCGTTTTGCCCCAAACACCTCACCAAATGGAATACTCCATTTGAATTTCTTAGGGTGGTGGCTGTAAGCATGCGGGACACTCTTCCCATTCGTGCTCTTATGTAAAAGACTGGTTTGGGTGGACCCATCCATAACCTTTATATAAACGTCCATGAAGTCTATCTCTATTTGCTGAATCTTGTGGGTGAACTTTAAATTAAGATTATTCCCAGAGATGTGAACCAAACATTTCTCTAACTTGTGTCTTGGACCATCCCAAATTACAAAAAGGGTGTCTATATAACATATCCAAAAAGCTATGTGTCTAGTCCATTTTTCATTGATCTCTGTCCACACATGCTGCTCTGTCCACCAGACCATGAAGATCCCTGCATGACTCGGCGCAATGCAACTTACTTTGCTTTGCCGGCTAGTTGTTTATACCACATGTCAATGAATTCGAAAACATTGTTCTCCAAACAAAAAACAACATCTCAAACAACATCATGGAATGCTCATACATAAAAATCTATGGTTGCCAAAATGTAGCTTGGTTGCCAACGGATTTCTCCTATTTTTGTGATAAAATCAGTGCGGTCTCTGCAATAGGATGGTAAGTTCAACATAAAAGTTAAGGGGAAAAAATCCAAATACATGGAGGTGTGTTCCAAAAGACAACTGTTTGTGGATATGATAGATCTCCCTGGTGGGTTCACCCTGCCCTTATGGAGCCACCGGGTTGCTCATATGCAAAAACCTCCATTGTCGCCTAGATATAAATCATCAAATGTCTAAACCCAATATTGGGGGTGCTAACACAAGCATTGCATTTCTTTTCTTGTTGCAAAAACACTTTAATCAGTTTAAAATTGTGAATAAACACAAAAACAAATCAACGCGTGACTGGCAATAGTCAAGGTTGGCAATTGGTCAAAAGGAGAAATCTAGTTTTAAAAGGGGCTGCTCGTCCTTGCTTAGTTCATGTGAGGACAAGTTAATAACAGGCAAATTCTCACCCATTATTTCCTCTTGGTTTATTGCTTTGTCTTTACATGTGGCAAAGTGTCCTCTGATGCTCCCCCACCTCTTCTGGGTTTCTGCCTTTTTTGTTGTTTTCTTCTTTTTCTCTGGGTGTTTTTTTGTGTGGTCCCTTTTTGATCTCTAAAAACAGTATACATCCAAGAAAGTAATGGATTAGGTGTCTTTGTTAGTTGGGACTGATTGTTCTTTCAAGTCTGAATAAACATCCGAACCAGACTCTGATCTGGCACCGTCATATTTTTGCCCAAAGGTTAGGGTGGGCAACTCACATAATCCTGTTTGTTGTGTAAAAATGCACATCCCTTTTTAGGCCTGATTTCTTTCTCACACCTAGTCAGCCTCTGTTCCATTTGTGTTATGAAAGTTTACATTTCATCTTCAGCTGAATGTTTGTCATGGATTTCCTTCAGTTCTTGAATTCCTGACTTTTTTTCTAATTCCTGACTTGCATACTTCGATAGCAAGCCCATCATGTTTTTGCAACTTGATGCCATTAATAGAGACCATTCCTCTAAGAGTTTAGGATGTAGGTTTTAGTAAGTGAGAGTAAGAAGAATGTGTAGTCCACGGGAGCATGGCTCAACAGCCAACATGGAGGACGCAGCTCCGTAAAGCTCAGTTCTGGCGACCTCGATTATCCAAAAATTATATCAGAGTCTCCACATGATAAATACAAAAACGGAGCGGAACAGAAGCCGGACCCTTGGCGCACACATCGGTGCAAGCAGAACTGAACAAAATCGCAGAGAAAAGGTAAAGAGAGGCGTAAGACCTGAAGTGCACGGAGAAGATCCATAGCGGCGGTGAAGAAGGCAACGCCTAGTAAGCACTGGGGCCTGCCAAATGGCACTGCAAGTCAGTAAGGGGAAGTGGAATCGGAAGCGCATCGACAACTCATGGTATAGCGGACGTAAGAGAGACTACCCACTCAGCTGATCCTGACCCAGCTGCCCCTAGCTTAGGAGAGAAGACGGATTGACTCACTCAGCACTGAGGACGTGCCTGAATGAAAGCGGGAGAGGTGCCCCAAGGCTGGGGTTTGTCGCAAAAGTAAGGTGACTGAAGAAGCTCCACAACTAGGGCACGTACAGCGATGATTAGGATAAGCGGCCAAGCCGGCCGCGGAGAGGCCCCACTAGTGTAGACAGAAACCACCCACGTATCAGGAGAAAGAGCTCTCCCACTGGTAAGGTGAAATGACTGCAAGACGCAAGGGAAGAGCACAATTCGCTGGGCCACACTAAGAGATAGTAAGCGCAAGGGCTGGAGCACTCTTAACGGGCTCTCCCTCTAATTACTTGCGCTCAAGATACGCAGCAAGCACCAGGCATAGAGCGGTAAACGTAACAGGGTGAGACTGGGAACCCCCATGTTAAGCCTCACACGCCAACCAGCACTGGCCCTAAGCGATGCAACAGGCCAACACCAGTAGAGTGCAGAAGCAGTAGCAAATAGTGCGAAAACCCAACGCAAGCGGCAATAGAAACAGCACAAATCGCAGCAGCACTGATAGACCAAGGACGCGTTAAGCCAAGTCGATATCCCCTACAGTGGCGACCGCGGCCCACAATTGTTGGACGGAGCCGTGATGAGAGACAGGAGGCAATAAACAACACAAAAACACGAAATAAGCGGGTACCAGATGGCAACTGAGCGCTGTGCAGGCCAAGAAGGAAAGCAAAACATGGATTAATAGTAAAAAGAGGCCCTTTGTCCTCCAGCCAGTCTAAGACTCAGCATAGCAGGGGACCTTCTTGCAGAAATCTTAAACAGTATAGGATACCCAGATCCATAACAAGGAAAGCCACTACAGCATCTAGGGAAACCCAAGATACATCAAGGCCCAATCTGTACTCATTGCCCTTAGTCAGAAGATCAAGGGGGTGCTTTTCAAGGGCACTGGAAGCCTCCGGATAAGATCTCCTCCAACCACAGGGATACACAGCGGCATGTATAAGCCCCTAAACCAGAAGATGGCAACCCAGAAAGCAACATTACGGTGCGACAATTAGTGGGCATTGGATTGGGGAAAAGAGAAGGGAGAAGAAGAAGTGCAAGTGCAAGTGACCAGCCCGCTATCAGCTACACACTGCAGGAGGTCATTGTCCAGCAAAACCTAAATATCCACAGCACAGAAACTAGTCATGGGTTGTGTAAGGAACACCACACAGCAGCCCACTGCACAACAAGGGGCACAAGGAGGACAGCAGAGGGGAGAGGAAGAAATAGGCGAGGCCCCAAATTTTACTCTCTCATCCAAACTTGACTTGTTCTGCTGGCAGTGGAAAAAGTAAGAACAGCTCCAGACCAAACTTGTGCAATGCTCGAATCAAAAATAGACAAATTTGTGTCAGACTTCACTCTCCTCTGGCCAGACCACCTTTAAACTTTCGGACAAGTGCATGCACACAAGCCAGTGCTATCAGAACAGAAACCCACCTCCCATAGCCACGCGGCAGCGTTACAAGACATCATAGAGCGTGTCAGCGTGTTGGAAGATCGACTAGAAGGCGCTGAAGGCCGCTCGTGTTGTAACAATATACGCATGGTTGGCATTACCAAAGGGGAGGAAGGGCAGAACCCAACCACATACATGGAACACTGGATTTGGGAACTCCTCCCAGAAGATTCAATGTCCCCGCAATTTGTAATGGAAAGGGTACACCACGTACCAACCCCCCAACCGCTCCCATGATCTGAACCGCATCCATTACTTTTTAAACAGCTAAATTAGAGACAGAGACACAGTGCTCAGAGAAACCCGAATACTCACAGAAATCACGCTACAAGTACAATAACGCTGAGGATCATACACAGAAGTCAAGCGGCAACTGCGGGCACTGGATATCCGCTACTCCTTGTTTGTCCCAGCCAGACTACGAGTCGCCACAAAAGACCAAGCAAGATTCTTTGATATACCATCAGAAGTATGGGACTGGCTGGAGGAGACGGGCCAATTCACGGCCGCAGAGCCACACCCACCTTGCCACAACAAAAGGAATTACCGACGCAGCAGGAGAGGGACAGCTAAGCAAACAGGAACACTAGCGGGCATGCCGTACATGGAGCAAAGAATGAAGGAGTGCCAGGAGGCCCTTCAAGTGGCCTCAACCATCTGAACCACCTCACAACCATCGGAGCTGGACATGCATTCAGCTCACTCCCGGAGCTCCATTGACTCTTCACCGACACAATCAGAAGACTGGGACTCTATCCAGCGACCTGACATCACGCCACAGACATCGGAGAACATAGGATAGACAATAAATGACTATACAACATAATGTATCCTTTTGAAGTGGGGGCACGCATTATAAATAAACAAGTTTCAAAGTATAATCATGCAGGGGTGTACACAAACACCCCGCGTCCTCTATAACTGACACTAGGGGGAAAACAGCAATTCACCCCCACGCTCTGCTTATTGGGATGATCACACCCCTAACACAAAATTAGCAAAGAGCTTAGTCTCTGCAATTATCTTCACTTATATATGAGGTATGTCCCAACATACACAAACACAGCACACGCTACACCAAACTAAGTAATTCCCAACATGACAGTTGCCACTGTTTGGCTGCACAGTTTGGCGAGCACTGATTACGATCTCGCCCTCATAAAGTTATGCAATACCGAGTTGCACCCCCACTCCCTGTTATGAACATCCCGTTACTCGAAAAATTACTGGGCACCCTGGTCTCTGACAAACTCCAAAGCTTCCTCCACACGAGGAATCACAGAACACACACATGGCACAGACTAATATCTTGACTTGGAACGTGAGGGGTGTGCATACTCCCAGTCGTAGATACTGAAAATATGTGTATCTTCAACGCAGACTCACTAACATTGTACTACTACAAGAAATGCACGTCATTCAGAAAAGAAGCAGACCGGCTACGTAGGCGCTGGAGGGGACAAGTACAGTGCACAAATTACTCCTCCCAATCTAGAAGTGCAATGATATGGGTCAAGGCAGGTGTTCCACACAAAGTGGAAGAAGTAGGTATAGAATCAGAGGGGAGTTATGTATTTGTTAAAGGTGCACTGAATAGGTCCAATCTATGCCCAAACGTAGACAAAACTCGTTACTCATGAAACTCACGGAAATACTAGCCCAATGGAGCGGACTCCTGTGGCTCATAGGGGGTGGTTTCAATTCAATACTAAATGTGGAGCTTGATAGGTCATACACCCCCTAGGGCATACAGCAACAACATCCAACACACAGGGACTTGCGGAATGGTTAACTAACTGACCACTAGTAGACTCATGGAGGGCACTTAATCCGGTAACACAGGCCTATTCCTTCTACTCCTCAGTACATGACCTCGATGTCCGACTAGATCGAATAGTAATATCACCCCCTCTTATCCCACTTATTAAACACATGGACTACCTAGGACAAAAGCATTTGGACCACAATCTGCAGCTTTTGCAATTCACATGGGACATTGGCCTTCCCCCTGCCACTACGTGGCAACTACAACCAGTAGCATTAGAAGAACATGCATTTCGCGCATCCCTTGGGACTTCCATATTAGAATACTTTGAGATAAATGAACACACAGCAGAAGACCCTCTCATAGAATGTGACGCATTTAAGATGACCATGAGAGGCTACTGTTTAGGAGCCATCTGGACCATCCAGAAACAATTAAATGACAGACTCAGCTGAATAAAAAAGTAACTGCTGGGACGAAAAACAGCAGTCGGAAAGCTAGATACATTGCAAGCCAAACCCGTAGAAATGTTGGAATGACTTCGTAGCCACAACTACACAGCACACTCAGCACGCTCACACGCCACAGCAGACTGGGCAGGTAAAATGCTAGGGTGGCCTCTACGACAGGAACAGACACATCACTCCATAGGAGCCATATGCACTGAGACAGGGCAACTGGTATATACATAGCACGAAATACATCACGCAATCACAAGGCATTACGCTCATCTGTTCCAATACATGAGGCAGCAAGACGAAAGGTCGCGCTTAACGTTCCTGAACTCAGTGCACTTACCCGCGGCGATGATAGAGCTAAGGCAACATTTGAACGTACAAATAACCCCAAAAGAAATTAGAAGTGCAACTATGGCCCTTGCGAATGGAAAAACACCTGGAAGATGGACTCCCAACTGAATTCGCTGAAGCATATGCCACAACATGAGTTCCCCAACTTCACCTACTAAACTAAGAAGCAATCTGTGCACAGATGCTCCACCCATCTATGAGGGAAGCGAGACTGGTATCTCTACCTAATCCTGATAAAGAACCTTCAGATATGGGATCGTACAGACCACTAGCCCTTCTAAACATAGACTATAAAATCGTTGCAAATCTACTGGCTGATAGGCTTGCGCAAATGGTACCCACATTAGTGCACACAGATCAGAACGGACTCGTACCCTCTAAGAGTACCTCATTAAATTTAAGGTGCTTCTTCAGACTAGCTACTTACTCACATAATAATTGGCCACATGCAGGATGCCTGATTTTAGATCTAGAGATGGCCTTCGATTCGCTGAATTGGGGGTTTCTATTCACGGTATTGGAAAAATACGAGCTAGGAGATGACTTCCTTGACATGGTTTGGCTATGGTACGATGAACCAGTGGTACGGGTAAAGACAGGTCCCTACATGTCAGAACCGGTAAAAGTGTGTAGAGGAACCAGGCAGCAAGGCCCCCCCTCTCCCTGCGGCTCTTTGCTTTAGCAATGGAGCCACTCGCTGAAGTGATTAGATCAGAAATAAGTGAGGGCATTAATCTAGTCGATGGTACACATGTCATATAATTATTTGCTGAGGATCTCTTGCTATATGTAGGAGACATTTACCGAATACCCTAACAATTGGCACAAATACTAGACAGATTTGCAATTGTATCAGGACTTAAGGTGAATGCCTCCAAATCTGGACTATACTCCTTTAGCGAGAGCGGCATAGACTTGAGATATGCATTAAATGGAGAACGAGTTTAGTGGTGTGCAACCACATTTCGTTATCTTAGGATACGTCTATAATACAAGCCACCAGACCTGTTAGACAGAAATGCAGGTAAAGCCATAACAGCAGTCAGGTCCCAAATGGCCTTTTGGAAAACTGCCTCTGTCAGTAACGGGAAGAGTAGCACTGACAAAAATTGTAATCCTCCCTAGGTTCCTATACTACTTTACAAACCTCCCATTACACATCCCCCCATCCTACTTCGGCCCCCCAGAGAGCTTAATCAGATATTTCATATGGGGAAACTCGTGTAGCAATTGGAAAACTGTACCTGCCAGTCGACCAACGAGGCCTAGTGGTCCCAAACCTAGAGCGGAACTACCTGGCGGCCCAACTGCAGTGGATGGCAGACAGATACAGAGAAGATACAGCGACCACACTCCCACCCGTGCAACTCCCAAACCTGCTGTAGCTCTTCCATCCCTGTGCTTTAATGAAACCCCAGACTCACTACTATTGCGCGTGGCACATAAATACTTCTGTAGAATGCTATACATAACCCGTGCATCCACTCCATATGCTCCCGCCCTCCCACTGGAAGGAACTCCTAGGGGCACTATAGACACCTCAGCGGCAGAATTACAGCAATGGCAAGATGCAGGAATCCAAGGCATGGTAGACATATACTGCGAAGGGGTATTGCGACTGTACACTTCACTTGTGGAAGAGGGGGAACTGCCCCCTGGACAGTTCCTTTTGCACCACTCTCTCATGGCAGCGCTTGCCTCCAAATGAGGGGGCTCTATCCATAGAGACAGCCACAGTGTAGTATTTACATGTCATGGGTGAAGGAGGGCACTTAATCAAGTGGTTCGCTGCCTCACTAATACATCACACACTTCTGATCTATCGTCCCTTAGGCAACACTGGGAGACTAAGATGGGCCGACAGCTCTCAAATACTAAATGGTCTTCAATATTACAAAGCCCCACACCCATCCCCAGAAACACCCAATTACACCAGATTCAATTCTTCATCATGCACAGAGCATATCTCACACCAGCAAAGATTAATCAGTATTTCAAACGCCAAGATGCAAAATGCCCCAGATGTTCACTCATAGATGCAGACCTAGTGCACATGCTCTGACTGACTACGGGAAAGCAATATCGGAAGATTTAGCACACTGCACGAACAGGGACCTCTCCCCAGAACGGCAGACATACATATTACATCTATATCGTACAAACTGCAACAATAAGGTAACATCCCGCTTCCTGGACCTAGGGATGGTGGCAGCTAAGAGGCTGATCACTAGGAAGTGGAAGACGAGATCCGAGCAGCTCACTCCCGTGTCCTCAAAAATGCGGAACCCCCTTACCCCTAACAATAGTGCTGACTTAATAAGTAGAGATATATTACTAGAATAAGTCAAAAAGCTGAACATGAAACAATGCAGATAGTGCAAACAGCAATAATGGGAGACCCCCTCACAGTCCAACCAACACCACGACATTGTCAACGGTCACACACATACACTCCAATAAACATAGGAACCAGTCTGTCCAGGTGACATCACTGCAGCCCAGAATAAAATCCAGTATGTAATATCTGTTGCGATTATATTTTGACCCCTCACCATGGTTTACCCTGTTTGAATTTATAACTGTAGACAGAAAACAGAAGAAAAGCACAAGTTATACTTATCCGAGAGGATAATGTGCAACTTGAAAAATAATAAGAAACAAAAGCTTTTTTTTAAAAAGAGCTACATAACAGTCAAAAAGATGTAAATGCAATTAGGTGATGAGCACTGTAACCATGTACTGTTCTGCGAACAGAAAATATGACTACTTTATGTTCATAATGCAGTAGACTTAACCAACTGAATAATGTACAAAGTAACTATAATTAGGTCCAGTTGGACCTATGTGTGATGCTAATGTACAACTTGCCATATGTGAAAAACAATAAAAACAGATAAAAAAGAAGAATGTGTAGTCCACGTGGTACTCTGCCCACTTTTTATGTAATTGTCCAATGATGTTAGTACGCAAGACTAGAATTCATTCAGCACAAGATGAAATTCAAACGTTTTCCTGTTTTTCTTTAATGGCCTGTATACGGTATAGGGAGATGTATTAATTTTTGGTCTTCAGTTATTCATTTTCTTAACTACTTGTGTATAACTATCTCTGCTGTTAATAACGGTTGTTTGATAAAGGTAGGACTGAAAAACCACGCATGCCTCTACCATGCAGCCTAAATTACGAATGCGTCTGTCTTAAGCACTCATTTCTTTACCACGCATGCCTTTACCACGTAATTTGTGGTAAAGATATGTATGGTAAAGGGGTATGCGTGGCTATGGCTGTGACCTCACCCCCGCCCAAAGCTACAAACTCCCACCACTGTCCTCCACACCCTGAGGTCGAAATACCACTACCCCCTCCCAGCCCCCACACTGTACCTAACCTTTAAAAACGACCTCGACCCCCTCCTACCCCCTTGCGCTGTCCCTACAACTACCCCAACCCCTTCCACTGCCCTTAGGCACACCCCTATTTTAAAAAACTACCCTGACTCCCCCAGCCCTAAAATCTACCCGGCCCTCCCCTAAGCCCTAACAACTACCCCGACTACCCACTCCCCTCCCCTGCCCTGAGGCCTAAAACCCTGTCTCTTAGCCTGACCCAGCCCAGTCCTGAAAAACTACCCCGCCCTCCCCTAAGCCATAAAAACAAACCTGATTACCTATTTCCCTCCCCCTGCCCTGAGGCCTAATATCCTAACCCCTAAGTAAAGAAACTACCGACCCTCTCCCAGCCCTAAAAACCACTCCTGAACCCCCGTCCCTGAAAACTACCTCTACCCCCAGCCCTGAAATCGAGCCTGAACCCCCAGCCCCGAAAACTACCCCGACCTACTACCAGCTCAGAAAACTACCCGACTCACCCCCAACCCAGAAAGCGACCCCCACCCCCAGCCCAGAAAACTACTCTCGACCCCCCAGCCCAGAAAACTACTCCCAACCCACCCTACTGCCCAGAAAACTACTACCGACCCCCCAGCTCAAGAAACTACCCCAACCCACCCCTCAGGCCACATAACTACCCCAGACCCCCACCCCCAGCCCACAAAACTACAGCCCAGCCCCACCTACCTCATCGCTTCCGTCCCCAGCAGCCAGCAGCTAGACGGTGCATTGCCTTAACCACGCATCGTTGTTAAGGCATATGCGTGTTTAGGGCAAGCGTGGTTTAGCTTGCAAAGTCGGAACACTCTTGGTTTAGACTGTGGTGTTCTGACTGTTTCCTGTTAATAGCAATGTAATGAGTCTTTATATGGTAGACAGTTGATTTATGATTCGATTTGTAATCAATAGGCCACTTGGCCGCAATTCCGTGTTGGTAACAATGAGATGTCACAATGTCACATCTCTTATTTTGAAATCAATTAAATTAGCATTACATGTTTACTTCATATGCTAAGAATGTTATGAATGCCACCAGGAGTCTGTTTTCTTACCCAATTCTGTTTTTCATTTAATTTGCTTCATGTATTTATGCATGCATAGAATCTTTTTTATGTTCACAGCTTGAGAATTGTGTTTATAGGTGATTGTTCACATGAATGTTTAGGGCCATGACGAAGACGGTAAGGTTAAAACACTTTGCCACTGAGTAAATTCTTTGGAACAAACCCCGGAGTGTGAGTCTTTTTATGTTACTACGGATTAGCACATTTACTCTTCAGACATGTGTGTGTGTGTGTGCATGCATGCGTGCGTGCATGCATGTGTGTGTGTGTATGTATATATATATATATATATATATATATATATATATATATATATATATATATATATATATATATATATATATATATATATATATATATATATATATATATATATATATATATATATATATAACCTACTGCAGGTCGCCAGTAGGTAGTTATAGTTAGGACCTATTATCCATAGGAAATTGGTAACATTCTTTTTCCAATAACTTTGGCGCCGGTTGACGAATCTTCGCAACATTTTCAAAACTTATGGTCCGGTCTACTCCTATCTTGAAAGTTTCAGGGTGATTCGGCAAGCCGGGGGCGAAAAAAAGGGGGGGCCCAAACCGTGTTTTCTCTATGTTAATTCCACTAGGAAACTTTAGACACAGCAACAAGCCGAACTGCTGAACGGAATTACACCAAATTTGACAAAAAGGTAGCTCGTGGTTCAGAAAGAATTCTTTTTGTTAAATGTTGTAAATCCGTTCAGTAGTTTCTGAGAAATAAAAAAAAAAGAGGTCAAAAAATGCATTTCCCATAGGAAACTTTAGACACGTCTACAGCTTGAACTGCTGAATGGAATTACACCAAATTTGGCATGAAGGTAGCCCTTGCCTGAGAAAGAACTCTTTTTCTTAAATGGTGTAAATCAATTCAGTAGTTGCTGAGAAAATCAAAAAATTTAAGTTTCGATATATAGAGGCGCAGTGGAACAGCGCACCCTCTCGATCACAAGCTTCATGCTAATTGGCTATCAACACTCCAAACCAGGAAGTGTTGGCAGCAAGAAAACAGGGAAACAGATGTAAAAAACAAGAAAAGGGAGCAGGGTAGAAAAACCCTGACCCCCTAAGCCTGTTCAGGGGGTCCCACAAGGACCCCAAAGGCCCAAATAAGCATTTTATTTTTAAATCAGCGAGATTTGCGCACCCAGCGAGAATTTCAGACGAAATTTTTTCAAAAATGAATCGCAGGCTCCCGTGCTTTGTTATTCTTTAGCCTCCGGCTGGGCCTGGTCCCGGGGGCAGAGAAAAAAAAAGTGTGGGGCGCCCCAATCCCCCATACTGCCCCGGAGTCCATCACCTCCCCGGGGCTTGGTTAATGAGTTGTAGTGGGGCACGCAGCCCCCCGCATCCCTGTGGACCACCACCCTCCGGGGCTTCTTTTTTAATGGGTGGCGGGGCCTCCAAGGCCCCCCAAGCCCTGGGGACAGCCACCCTGGGGCTTTTATTGATTATTTTGCAGGGGCACATGGTCCCTCCGCTGCCCCGGAGACCGCCACCCCCGGGGCTTTTTAAAAAAATATATAAATATCTGTGTGAGGGGCTCGAGCACCCCTCAAACACCTCGGGGACCGCCACCTCCCCGGGGCACTGATATTGAAATGCGGGGGTCCGTTACGGACCCCCAAGCCCTGGGGATCTTCACCTACCCAGGGCTGTGCAAACATTGGGAGGGGGCTGCGCGGCCCCCCTCCTGGAGCCTGTGATGGCCCTGGGGACTGCCACCCCCCAGGGCTGGCTCCTTGCAGTGTCCCAGGGTGGCCACCCCTGGGACACTGCAGTTTGCTATCACAGGGCGGGAGCTGTGTGGTTCCCGCCCTGTCATAGCAAACTGTGGTTTGGGTTTTGAAAGCGAGAGCAGGAAACCTGCTCTCTCTTCCAAAATTCAACCCACATTGCTTTTCCACACGGGGAGCTGCATGACAACAGCTCCCTACGTGGAAAAGCAGTGCCGGCTACCGCAGGACGGAGGTAGCTGGCGTGACCGTGGGGGGATTGGGGACCCCTCCACGGTCCCCAAAGGAGAGGGTCAGCCCGGGAGGTATCTGTTTGGCTAGTTGGACCCCAGGAACCGTCAGGATTCAAGGGGACTAAATTTCCCAACTTAAAACGACCACAGGGCGTGTTTGCCCCGTAGCACGTTTTAAAAGGTAGTTTTAATTCTCTTGCTCTATTATGTACTATGGCCTTACCGAGGAGGTCATGCTAATCACAGGGGTACCCCAACGCATAGTGTTCCCTAGTGTATATAGGTGTTTTCACTGTATTTAAAGTGTCTTTTTGCAAACCACTGGCTCTAGGCCTGGTTAGTCAGAGTCAGTTACCACCAGTACTCGTCTGAAAAAGTTGTGATCACAGGATGATTTTGTAACAAGGCCTCTTTCTGCTCCCCTGTTGGTCCTTTCTGTACATGTCTTGCTTCTTCCCGCACTTTTCTTTGTCCTTGTGGACTTCTGTTGCTTCTTTCTGCATTTCTTTTGCTTATTTCTGTGTGTTTTTTCTTCTTTCTTCACATGTCCTACCTCTGTAGGCATAGTTAGAAACTAGCATTTGAAAAACCTTTGAAATTCACTGAAAAAAACATAGGTTTCAGGGACGCTATAGTTAGAAATTAGCATTTACAAAACCTTTGAAATTCAAGGAAAAAAACATAGCTTTCCGTCACGTTATAGTTATAAATTAGCATTTAAAAAAACAGTTTCAGGGGTGTTATAGTTAGCTGGACATTTCACTCATACAAAACCATAGAAATTCCCCCGTTATAGTTAGTTCTGCTAACTATAACTTGCGCCCCTGCAATGCACTGCTGATGATGTCACATATTATATCACTCATGACATGATCAGTGACATCACTGATGACATCTCAAATGACATCACTGATGACATCATCCATGTGATAAATTGATGCATCTTTTCACACCCTAATATAACCTTTGATACACCCACTCTAAATTACAGACTGTCATTCTCAAAACCATAGACGCTCCAACAGCAATAACTACATACATACTCACTGATTCTTAAGGTTACACACACATCCACTCACTCACCTGTACAGTCACTCATACTTATGGTCATTCAGTACAGGACTATCAAATGTACTCATACACCTATATAAACACTCCCACACCACCACTCATCCATAGAGGTACTCACACACCTAGTCAGTCATGCAAATATTTAATCATACTGCTGTTTACTCACCTATACAGTTATACACACACCAGCACAATAACTCATACAAATACTAGCACATTCTTACACTCTTATACAATAACTGTTACAAGCACACACTCATCCATACAGCAACTCTCAGAATCACACACTCTCACTTATAGTCATATATATACTCCAACACACATATATACCGCCTTTCACATGTGTATAGGCTATCTGGTTTTAGGTTTAAACCTATAATAACTGATAACACCCCACAGAAAAGAAAATAGCCTTCACCAGCATAAACATATAAACACTGAAAAAACACCATTGCAACCACAAACTAAATGCTATTCAAAGAAAGGAAAATATAAGTGAAAGAATCCTTTTTATTTCTTCGTGGAGGGGCCAATACAATGTAACTTTGTTCTACATTGCAGCTGCAAGAAAGACTGTGCTAACATTATTCTGCTTGAGTTTTGTTGTTATGGGATGTCACTATAATATTATTTATTCTTCCTTTTGCTTTTTTCAGTTTTGTGATTTTCGGTCTAAAGATGCAGGGTTTAGAACCATGTTTTAGGTCTTATTTAATTATTTTATAAATTGTAGAGAATTAGAAAATATCAAAATCCTATTTGATAGTTTGGCCGCATTTGATTTCCGTGATAGGTAAAATGGCTGGTTTCATAAGAATCTTTCCCAATATGTACCATCACATTTGCCCACAGAGAGAGAATGGATGAAACACTTTGATACATCAGCCCCCTTTTTTCTAGAGAGTCATTATTGATAGTAGGTGAATTGTCAAACACCCCTGGCCTTAAACATTCAATGCAAGGTGTAGAGTATGGTTTATGTGAAAAGAGTGTTGTCACCAAGCATCTGAGATAGTGGTGAAAACATGACATCAGACGTTTGGAAAAAATTGAACGGAGTGTCACTTGGAATGCTGCTGCAAAACGTTCTTACCGAGTTACACAAAGATTGGAATTATATTGTTTGTAGTTGCAGCAATTTAGCTAAATATTTGAAAAAGTTGGATGATGGCCTGTCAATATCGATCCCCGCGCTGTAATGCTTCCCTGTAAGGGATCCTTGCCACTTGCTAGATGGTATGCTGAAAGCATCTTTACAATCTTCAGAGTTAAGGAAGAATGCTATCAACTTGGTAGTCCATTCTAGTGCACTGTTTTGTTATGCTCGGGAACTAAAATGAATATCATGTTTGCGGATGATACCCTGCTGTTGTCGAAATCCCCCATGGGAATACAACATATACTGGATGGGTTTCTGAAATTTTGTACGGAGAGGGGTCTTGAGATCAATGTTTCCAAAACAAAATATATGATCCTAAACCCTAACCCTTCAACACGTCCTAATCCCTTGCTAGGTGCAGCGCGGTTAGAGAGGGTATCTACATTTGAGTACCTGGGAGTAACCCTTAACGAGAACATGACATGGGGGACACAACAGACTAGGGCAAATATGAAACTGGTCCAGATAGCGGGTGGTATTTCCAGGATGGTGAATAAATCAACATATCGTCCACCTGCCCCTGTTATCCAAATTTACAAATCTCAGGCACGGGAGGCAGTTACATATGGGGGCGAATTGTTGGGTCACACTTCTGCCAAAAACCTGACAATCACGGAAAACAAATTCATCAGACAGCTGGTAGCTCTCCCACCAAGTACTCCGTTACTCCCCCTGAGATTAGACTTGGGAATTAGGCCAATCGCAGAAGAACTGGGATTCAAACCACTAACTTTCTGGCGACGTTTATGGAGCAGCCAAGAACTTATCAACTACAGGACTGAGCTCCAGGAGTTTTTGGCCTTACCAAAAGCCACCAACATCCCATGGCTTAGTTACATAAAAAGTTCATGCAAGAGCCTGGACCTACCAGAACTTTGGACTGATCCGGCAAATGCAAGTACTAGGATTCCATGCAAAGTATTGTCAAAAGTTTATTACGATCGAAAGCTGGCTACTATCATGGACACCACGCGTGAGGGATCCCTAACGAACTTATTCATTCAAAGTAAAGACTTCTACTTCCTGGAATGTGTTCTGGATGGTATGACCCCTGTGCTAACCAGAAAGTTATTTCTGCAATGGAGATATGGCACACTTCCTCTTAGAACATTCACTAGTTCCTGGTCTTTTCCCCCGACCACTGAGCACTGCCCGGCATGTGCGCATTCCAAAGAAAATGACCTACATGTGGATCTCTTTTGTAAAGCTTACGAAGAAATCAGGAAACATTGGCTTGCCCCCCTTCTTAAAAATCTGGGCTTCAGACAGTTCCTCCCCGCGTACAGAATCCTAAAAACTGATCTGTCACCCCCAATTGTGTTCGCAGTGGCAAAGTAACCAACAGCAATGTGGTTTATTCGCAACTGCCTCTTGAAGGCGGAGGTGGTTTTTTAATAACCCAAGCCCATTACTGATTTTAAGCTTATTTGATGATGAATTGTCTCACATGCAGTAGTCCAATTTTATAATCAATGTTTTATTGAATTGTTTAAATGATTTTTATTGTCTGTATATCTTTTATGATCTAAAAGATCGAAATAAAGATTGAAAAATGAAAAAAAATGAAATATTTATTTTTTTGTGCTTTGTGTGGCATCAAAGAAAGAGTCATCCTAACTGTGTCATTTAGCCAGTGGTTCTCAGTCCTAGAGGCTGTGAATGCTATATTATCCATGTGGCAATCATTTACAAACTTTTTGCTTGGTGATGATGCCAAAGCCAAGAAATGTGAGGCTATTCGGTCACATATCGATAGTGATGTGAAAAAAGTACAGTCTACTGCATTCTTAGGTTTTTACAGGAAAAGATGACTGCTGTAGTGGACATATTTAAAAAAACTAGAGTCTGAAAACACCCTTGTCTACCAGGTGTTCAGTGTAATTGGTGTAGATATGAAACATCTGCTTGAGGGTAGGCTGGGCTACATTTTTAGTGACTTTGGAATCCTGATTTTATATATATATGAACAAGGGCGATTCAGCCCGAAACGCGTAGCTGTTGTTTGTGGTAAAATAAAAACATTGTACCTGCACCTGGTGGTCCGTTTCCTTCGTCGCCGGCGTGGCATGCTTGCTTGCTTGCTGGAAGTTGAGAGGAGCTGATTTGTTCATATATATATATATATATATATGGAAACAAGTGATGTAGTTCCTGTTCATACCTGATTTGAATGGCAGCGGCGCAACCCTTTGACAAAGTTCAAGAAAAACGAACGAAACATGTTAGGACTACTGTCTGCCTTTGAATAAAGTGATGTAAGCTTCATCGCGGTGTGCGGCTAATTACTCTCCTGTTTCTGGGAAGGTGTTTGGTGGATATCAAACGGCGTGGTTCAGCCGTAAGCGACGCACCGCCACAAGAGCGCCACAGCCTGCCCGAAAGTGAACCGGAGTGTGAGAATGCGCAAGCAACAGGACAGGCAGGTGCCGCCGAAGACGACCTTTGGTATTGGTTCCTGGGAAACCTCGAAAATGGGTTTTCTGGGACACGATGGACTTTGCATCAATAAATAGGCATGAGACATTAACCCACTGAAAGGTAAAAAAAACAATCATACAAAGTCAGGAACTACATTGACCACAAAACCTAGCGAGGGAGTGTTAATGCTCACTGGACAATTGATAAGGAAACAAGTGATGTAGTTCCTGTTCATACCTGATTTGAATGGCAGCGTCGCAACCCTTTGACAAAGTTCAAGAAAAACGAACGAAACATGTTAGGACTACTGTCTGCCTTTGAATAAAGTGATGTAAGCTTCATCGCGGTGTGCAGCTAATTACTCTCCTATTTCTGGGAAGGTGTTTGGTGGAGATATATATATATATATATATATATATATATATATATATATATATATATATATATATATAACTCAGTGGCGCCTGCCACAGTATAGTTATAGGTAGGATTGCTTTTCCTTAGACAAGAGAAACAAGGAGGTTTTTTGGGGTGTTTGCTAATAACTTTGGCACCATTTGACAAATCTTCACACTCTTTCCAAATAAAAAGCAGATTCACCTCAGGTCCTTACTGGAAAGTTTTATGCTGATTCATCAAACGGGCTGAGAAGAACGGCGGGTCCCAAAAGAACATTTTCCATAGCCTTCTTTAACCAGCACTACTGCAAAAACTGCTGAAGGGAATCACACCAATTTCTTTTTTGTTATTTGGTGTAAATCCGTTCAGTAGTTTTTTGAAAAATAAAGGTACACAAATATTTGTAAATAAAATATTTAAATAATGAAATACAAAAAAAATGGTGCAGAGCAGGAATAGCGACGTATACATATCGAGGTACATAAATATCCCCTAAAAATATCGTGGGGAAGAAATATTGAAAACAAAAATATCATGGACAAGAATATCCACTGAAAGGTAAGTAATATCGATTTCTAAAATATCTACGTCTTAAATATCATTTACAAAAATATTGAATTATTCATAATAATATATATTTTAGTGTTTCTAATGAGAATTGTTTGTCATTTAATTATATATTTTAAAATGTTACTAGTTATTAACTTATTTTAAATTTAATTTTGTGTTTTTAGTTCCGTAGCAGGTTGTGGGTTTATGGGGAAATAGGGTGGAAAGAAATTTAAATATATAGATTTAAATAATAATTTATAGTAGTTCATTTTTTATTTTATTTGGATTTAGCGTTTTTAGTTACGTAGCGGGTTGTGGGTTCATAGGGCAATAGGGTGGGAAGTAATTTAATGATATAACATTTATTGAATAATTAATGTGTTCATTGATTAATTAATAACAGTTTGATAATTCGTTTTTAATTTCAATTAATCAATTAATAATTAATCATGTTAATTGTTTGATTAATTTTAGGTGTGTGTTGTGGTGTTTATATGTGTAAAAGGTGTGAAGTGTGGTAAGCAATAACAATTTGTATTGATTAATTATTACATATTTTTGTATTCATTTCCAATAATTAATCAGTAATTATTAATTGTAATTGTGTAATTAATTTTAGGTGTGTGTTGTGGTGTTTATATGTGTAAATGGTGTGAAAGGGGGTAACTAATTCATGTTTTATTGATTAATCAATAAATATTTATAATTATAATTTGAATAAAAACGTCCTAGATAATGAAGATGATGATGTTGATCATAGCAACAATAATATTAAAAATTGCTTATCACATTATGCAGCAGCAATGGTCTCATAGAGCTGAGGTTGAAGATAAAGATATCTCTGCCTAAGGAGTACTCATGCTACCGACCTCTGATTTATTTTATGACGCACACATTGCACCTAACCCTATCTCTGAAGATAGCACATAGAGATGAGCTCCAAGCTTAAACCAGATAGTGGCACATTAATAAACCCTAATTTAAAATATAATCCATAAACTATTCCTATTATAAAAGATTATCTAGATTAATAAACATCACTGGTCACTGTTGCCTATCATGTGTGGTTCACAAATTTATTTTCCCAACAAAATGATCTGCACTTTAAGAAATTAACAATTTGAGTTCTACTGTTTAATTTACACTTGTTATAGATAACATCGAGTAAGAGGTGCATATGCAGACGTGGACATATTGAAATATAGCACCGTTATACTGATACAGGTTTGCATGCAGTAGACACTCATACATAGGATTTCATTTCACTTTGTTTGTGAACCATACCCTACGCTCTCCCTATTTCCCACCACTCGCTCATTCTTCTTTCCAAAGTCATATGTAAGGCATTGCTGAGATTCAGGTCTTTTCCCCGGGTAGTAAAGACAAACACCGTTTTGGGTGTCTAGACTCTTCAATTAGTTTCTCTCCTGAATTTAAATTATGGATGATTAATTACTCATTGAAAGGGTCTTGCTAAACACAGGGATCGGTGTCTGACTGCTTACACATTTGTTGTATTCATTCTCCCAGGACGTTAGTATTTCTCCATTGTGATCGTGTTCCACAGTTTTCACACTAGAGACCTCATTATGAGTGTCCCAGTTGGGGCTGTTAATTCTGCCCCCTTGAGTTAAACATACTGGTAAGTCTGGGAGTGTGTAATTCAGAGGGATTACAAGCTGAAACTTTTGAATCTCCTGAGAAGTGTGGAATCACCAGGAGAATCAACAATTCCAGGGCCAGTTCTTCCCTAGAGGCACTGATTATGAGTTTGGTGATAAATACCACAACATTTGCACATAGGGAAATACTGATACCACAGGGTTCTGTAAATAACACTGAGTATGAGTTTTTGGCGTGCACCATGGAATCATTATTTAGTGCATGAGTTAAATACCGAATGTGTTCTATTTAGAGCATGTGGTAAATGCTGAATGTGTTATTTAGCATATGTGCTAAGTACTTCACCCAATGAATAGCAAATTTTCAAAAATGGGGTAACCCGATTGGTCAAGGACCTGGGTAATATGCGGTAAAAGAGACAATGGTCCTAGACCTCAATTCAATGTGACAATAATCAATACTTAGTTGCTAAGGCAATTAGATTTTTGAGCATATAGTAAATCAACAGCTCCGTGTAACAAATACTAAACAAAGTACATCAGAACACAGAAATTAAAATGCAACAGACTTAATTACTACCAAGCAATTTTTAATTCATTGCTTTTATGGTGAATATTTTCCAAAGACAGTTTATGGAGATTGATTCAACACTGTCAATACCTCTCAATGATACATGAAAGACATTTACAGGTGATTATGCCCCCCAGGGGGAGCGTGCATAGATAGAGGTGATCAGGGTTGATATAAGTGTTCAGAAAAAGTAAGGGAGAATCAAGAAAGAATTACTGACAAAAATTAATAACAATTTTCAACAAAAGGAGGACCAGTTCGAAATCACCGTCCACACAGTCACCCGGCAATGATACTATTTATATTTAAACTTTTTTACAGAAGGCAAAAATTGGACATGAATTCCAAAAATAAGCACGTCAAATCAAGGGATCTATCAAGGTCCAGGTGAGGTCAAAAGAGGGAGCGTTGACGTTTTGACTCGTCTAGGGGCCCAATGGGTAGATTATACCTTGGCCGTGCAAGCCTTCATCAGGACAATAAGAGGGCAAAATCACCAAGGCTTGGTAGTCCCCGCAAAGGAAGAGCGAGGAAGCAGTTCTACTGTGTGTGGACTCTCTCACACCGGGAAAGGTCTATCACTCACCTTATAGTTTCGAAAAATTGCTGCTTGGGTCAATGAATTATTGTATATATCGGTTCCCAATTGTCGGTTAAAGTTCAATGCCAGTTGGAATAAGGTAGGGTCACATAAAAGTCTCTTGTATGGTATCCAATCCCACAAAGTCCAAAAAGAACACTTGAGTATCCGTCTTAGATGATATCCAATCATATATTGTAAGTTGGGTGTGTCTTCAAAAAAGCCTTTTCACCTAGTACACAACGTATCCAAAACCGACCGGCATTCCAGCGAGAGCGTGCACTTTGTTTAGTATTTGTTACACAGAGCTGTTGATTTACTATATGCTCAAAAATCTAATTGCCTTAGCAACTAAGTATTGATTATTGTCACATTGAATTGAGGTCTAGGACCATTGTCTCTCTTTCCGCAATGAATAGCACAGGCAGAAAACATCAGGAAGCGTCCATTTTCAGGCATTGGAAGTTGCTAGAGTGTGGAAATGATTCCCCGGAGAACAGGAACAGTCAGAGGAACTCTCAAAGGGATCTTAGGACACCCTAAAAGTACATCAACACCTCCTTCCTATGTGGGAGTGCACAGAGATTCATTTTGTGTGGGCAAAACATTTTTAAACAAGACAAACAGAATCCACTGCCATCCTCTGATATCACTCAGTCGGTAAAGATCGTTTACAACAATGTTGATACATCGCATAACATTACAATGCAAGTTGTTGCAACGACTTGCTGTAGGGGGCAGAAGGTGTTGGATTTTAAATCCAACACCTTCCCTACTGTTGCACAGACTGGATTTGGAAGAGTAAATTATACTATTCCAAGATCCAGCACCCCCCTCCAGCAAGTCATAGTAATGACTTGCGTTGTAAGGTCATACATCGTAACAATGCGGTCGTTGTAATGACAATGTTGTAATGGCAATCATTGTAAACGCGTGCATTGTAACGTGACCTATTCCACTCAGTCATCACAAGTATAAACCTGCCAAACTTTTCCATCAATGACCCAGGTACGGAAAAGAAGTACAAGTTTACCGACCATGAGTGGGAAATCTTGGCCAAAGGGATGGTAAGGAAATGTTACCATCTAATATGCCATATCATGCTGAGCATACAAACCAAAAACAAAGAAAAACATATCCACTTCAAGTTCACATTTATTTGATAGTTAAAAAATGTAAGTTCATCATAAAAACATAATCTACATGATAAGATGAAAACAATCCAAATAATAAATAATTAAAACTCAAAAATAGTCTCCTATTTACAAATAACGCAGAAAGGATAAATATTACAAAAATATGGACTACTGAAAAGACAAAGCAGGACCCATTATACATCATTTCATCAGGTTTGGTATAACAGCTATTGTCTGATGAACCAGGCTGCATACAAAAAACTTACCCCCAGATGCATCAAAGTTATGTTTTGCGAGTCCTTAATAGCGAATTTTAAGGAATCGCTATTAAAGACTTGCAAAACAGGATGCATGTAGGAATCGCAATATTATTTGTGATTTCTACTGATTCCTTATTTGCGACTCGCTAATTGCTAATCGCAAATAAGGAATTGCTTTCCCATTCATTCCTATGGACCTAAAGGCCCATAGGAATTAATGGGGAGTCATTCCTTATTTGCGATTTGCAATTAGCGAATCGCAAATGTGCCGCAATTTCAAGGGTGCCAGGGTGTCCTAAGGACACCCTGTTGCACCTCTGAAATGGTAATGTTCACTGGTGTTGCGCACACACATGTCCCAAGGGCATGTGTGTGTGTAACATACAACTTGGAAAAATGCACTAAAGTACATATTTCTAAGTTTTTGCTATTTACCACGTAGTTTGACTTAGCGGTAAATAGCGGCCCCAGATTGCGAATTAGCAATCTTGGAATGGTTCATGCATTGCATTTAAGGAATCGCAAATTGCAATTCCTTAACTGCAATCGCAATTTGAAAATTCGCAATTATTTGCGAATTCTTAAATTGCGAGTGTATGAACCCTTGAAGCATCTCAAATGCCATTTTTGCGTGCGCAAACGGACGAATTTTGCAATCCGCACCATTTGCGCTCGCAAAAATGCTTTATGCATCTACCTGTTAGATACAGCAACCATAACTATTCAAGGATCACACAGATCCTAAATGCTTGCCTCCTCTCTATCAAACTCAGGCACCAGCAGAGGGAAGCGATCCACTTGCTTCTATGTTTGTTATACAATGGGAAGAAGAACAACAAATATTACTTTGCTTCATTAACAGAAATGCAGAAGAAATAGTCAGTGGCCGGATTTGGCAGGGTTCCATGATGAAGTGTAGGTTTGAATTGGAAGTGTTCCATATGTAAACTGTAAAATAATGAGCGGGCTCGTACGGGATGTATATAGTGTAAGAATTCCTCAGGAGTGGGAGAAGATTTATGCAATAAAAAAATATCTAGTACGGTGCCCATGTAGCCTTGCAGCTTGTTATGGACAGCAACTTTCTCCTGAAATCGCAATTTCACCATTGGGGCAGAGTTGGCATGAACAGTAGAAGGATATTTCCAAAAATTGGCCAAACCAAGCCTTTTTTACATAGGCCAGCCATTCAACTTTTGTAGGCAGTTGTATTTTAATATCTTGGCAAGACCCTCTCTGAAATAGTGCAATTCACTCATCATCCAAATGCCTACCCAAGATAATAGTGGTCTCAAGGAGGCTAACTCTGTGATTGGGGTATTGCCTAGGTCCAATTGTAAAGGCACTATTTGCATGCCACTACTTAAACCAGTGAGGGCTCTGATAAAATGATTTCCATCCCAATCAGGCCCTTATTACAGTGACCCTTTAGCTCAGCTTCACACAGTGCCATGCCACTAACTTGTGTCTGGTAGATTTCCATGGAATGGAGGATTGGAAACCAAGAGGCTCTTTTACCAAATCTACATATGGCCACTGATCAGTGGTTAATCCTAATCAAGTTGGTATGGATCTGAGGGTCCGAAGATCCGGATTCCCCCAGCAGAATCCCTAAATAGTCGAACTCCCTGACCCTTTCCAAGACTTCCCTTCCCACGTTGACTGCACCCTTCAACCTTTTTTTACTACAGTAGGTAAGCTGCTTGATTTTAGAACCTTTGATTTCAAGGCCATACTCAGTGCAAAAGAAGCTAAAGTTGTTCACTAGGTTTGGGGAACCCCTCCTAATTTTAGCCAATAAAAGCATGTCTTCAGCAAAAGGCTGTTACTTTCTGTCCTGCCAAGGTAGGGGTATCGTTGACACAATCAAACAGATACTTGACAGTGTTGTTGATATACAGGAGAAAGAGGGAAGGCGCAAAGACACATCCTTGGAACACTCCCTTTTCAATGGGAATTTCCTCAGTTAAATACCCTTTTGTGCCACACCAGATCCTTACATAATTCCCCTCATGGTGATGCTTAATTATGTGTAGCAAATTGCCAGTAATCCACACACCATGTAGGACCTTCCATAGTTTCCTTTTAAGTCAAAAGCAGCTCAGAGAACGATAAATGCCACAAAAAGATCTACCCTCCTATATCTACAGTCTTCTACTTGCTGATCATCTCTCTTGGAGGCCGGGGGCGGGATAAAGAAAATTAAATGTTTCATTCTAAGTACTAGAGGGTTATGATCACTCTCCTCATGCTCTGCCACCACTATATCACCTATCTGACTCCAAAGTCTAACATCCAAGATGATATAATCAATGACGCTGCAGTACAACTCTCTCCTGAATGTAGGGACAGGAGTAGTATCGGAGGGTCCAAAATCCGGGTGCATAAGGCCTTCATTCTGTGCACTGTTATATCAAGCAAGCATGTACATTTATTTGTAGATGAATTAAAATCATTGCAAAATCAAACCACCCAAGGTTGAAATAGTTGCTAAAAACATTGTGAAAAAAGCTCTGAGTTAAAACATCATGCTGTGCAAAAGAAATGTCCTCATACATTAAGACTGATAGTCCATTAAAGTGCTCAATGGCCAATTATACCCGGTGTATACAGATGTATTCAAGCTAGCACGAAACCGGTCCCAGGATGCTTGTTTCGGGTCCAAGGAAGACATGGCAGATCTGTGACTTGGGGTGAGTGTCTGAAAAGTTTTGGCGCTCCGTCCATCATCTCCTTGTGTTTGTTTTGTTCTCCCTAAGTTGGCAGGATATGCCCAGACGTGGGTTCCTTGCTCATTTTGCCACTGGATTCAAGCTAGCCTGGCTGATGAAGCCTGTTAGCCCGAAACCGGTCCCAGGATGCTTGTTTCCGGTCCAGGAAAGACATGGCTTGGCAGTTCGGGCTGGACTGTTTCCATGATGCACAGGGTCAAGACTGATTTGCATATAGCTGTGTCTGAACTGGGGTGGCGAAGTGAGCTAAAGAACGATGATGGATTCAACCCAGATCTGTGACTGGGGTTGAGTGTCTGAAAAGTTTTGGCGCTCCGTCCATCATCTCCTTGTGTTTGTTTTGTTCTCCCTAAGTTGGCAGGATATGCCCAGACGTGGGTTCCTTGCTCACTTTGCTACTGGATTCAAGCTAGCCTGGCTGATGAAGCCTGTTAGCCCGAAACCGGTCCCAGGATGCTTGTTTCCGGTCCAGGAAAGACATGGCTTGGCAGTTTGTGCTGGACTGTTTCCATGATGCACAGGGTCAAGACTGATTTGCATATAGCTGTGTCTGAACTGGGGTGGTGAAGTGAGCTAAAGAACGATGATGGATTCAACCCAGATCTGTGACTGGGGTTGAGTGTCTGAAAAGTTTCAGCGCTCCGTCCATCATCTCCTTGTGTTTGCTTTACAGATGTATTTATGCCAACTACTGATTGGGAGTCCTCAGAAATGTATGAACCGGACAGGGATAGGTTTGTCCATGCGAAAGTTTAAGGACCAGGGAACCCTTGATGGATGAGGGCTGTGTATTAGCTTGTAACTAGGTATAGCAGCCTAGATTGGCTGACAGGTTCCAGTTACTTTGTCAATTGTATCCATGCCTGGAGGTGACATTTCCTTATCTAGCATCGCAGAATGTGCTGATAATAGTTTGTTCACCTTGTAATAGGAACTTGGAAGCCCTGCAGGAAAGCCAGATTTATTTACTATTCAATAATGTCTTCACTGCATGGCAGCAGGATCTTATCTTGAATGCCGAAAGGCAGGGCAGAGAAATTTCTGTCTACGTTGATTAACTTCAGGGCAGATGCACATAAGATGTAATAGGCTTTTGTCAAATTGACCACATAAACGGCAAAGGGAGTTTGACCAGCTTTTTTTCCTTTTCCGGGGCCACACAGCCTCTAAATGGGAGTTTTTAAGTGGAGCAAGACCGCTTTGATTTGTCTCACATTTCGATCCTCTTCCTTTTACCTGCTGGGCCCATGGGAGAGGAGCAAGACAATTGCGGTTGAAATTCCTCTGCATTGAAAAAAGAGTACTAGGAGGGGGCTCAGAGGACCTGTGCCCAAAGCTGGTAAGCAGTTGTAACTCTTGCATCAGCAACTACAGACACAGATGGAACAGAAAATGTGGAGGGAGGTACAGGAGGAGGGGAAGAGAGGGACAAACGATGGTCTGCAGCTAAATTTCTTTGCTTGAAGTACCTGTCTGTGCTTTGGGCCGATTTATCGAGAGCTTGTGTTTCTCCATTTTCGAGGGCTATACAAAACATAGGAAGAGGAGCAGAAAAAGAAAAAGAAAACAAACTAGCAGTACATGTTTGATAACAGATGAAAGAGGGGTGGTTTAGCCCAGTCTCCTTCACGTAATCATGTGCAATGATGGGCCCAGTCTTGGCCCGGTCTTCCCCAGGGCATGCCCAGACGCGACCGCGCAGTAGTAGTAGCCTCATGCTATATAGAGCTTCCAGGTGGTGTCCCGGACTCCTCCACCTCATACCAGCATCAGGGGCTGCAGGCAATGTAGTTCCCCAGCAACCAAAAGGCAGGAATCTGTTTAAGCTCGTCCTGCGCAACAGTAGTGGCCTCGCACCATATAGCGCTTCCAGGTGGTGTTCCTGCCTCCTCCACCTCACACCAGCAGCAGGGATTGTGGGCAATGTAATAACCAGATGAACCAACAGGCAAGAATCTGCTCATGCGTGTCCCCACTTGATGTTGAGAACATTAAAAAAAGAAGTCCTAAACCTTGAAATTATAGGTACTAAAGTGAGTTGCCAAGCACAAGCACTAAAACATGGGAACTGGTGCTAGTTGTCCACCTCAACTCTCCCTCCAGCTACAGGAGGAAACAATTATGACCATGCTCAATATGTCTGGAGTGGAAGACATAAAAGAAGGACTAGAGGTCAGAAGTTAACATCTGAGTCGTAATGGAAGTATGGAAGTACATGTGGTTGTTAAAAAGTTGACAAGGCTGAGAATCATCCTTGTTCTGAAGAGTGGCCAATGTAATTTGTTACACATATTCATGTCGATCCATGCATATGTCATAGGGGCTATCAACGCTCTAATGGTACTGCTGAAATGTATTGAAATTGGGCTACAACAATCATCATGTGCTATTATATTGATGATTAAGGGTTGATTTGTCTGCCTAGTACCTTAAGTGTGATGTATTACCACATTATGACTAATGTGGCTTCTCGTCAGTAACATAACATTGTGGTTTCGTACTGAGCACTGTAGCGGGAATTCCGTTCTCCTACAGAACTGTGCATAGAGACCTGGAACTTCAGTGAATTAGGATGGCCCAAAACTCACCTCAGTACCCAAAATCCCCTTACCGAGCTAGCTACAGTGTCTCATTGGTCATAACAAACTCCCAATGCTTAGACAGACCAGAACATGAATTTAGAATACCTCAGGAATCGTGGAACACATGAACACGCTTTCGTTATATAATCATCACAAACCAGAACGTGGAGTAAAAGAGGACACGTGCATGTTTGAAATATTTATTTACTAATGCAAGGTTCTCAAATGCAGTATCTTGTATAATACTAGCAAACATATTATATGCAACAAAGTTATCAGCATAGTTATTAGTCCATAAAAGGCGAATGGGGACAGCATACTAAGATGCTGGAATGAATAGAAATTAACAATGTCTAATTCACAACCTCCCTATTTAGCATAGTATTTTATATCTATGAAGGTCTCATTTGGGTTTTAGCAGGGCGGGCCCATACCTCAAAATCTCAGTGGCAGGAGGATCACATCACCTTCCACCAGCTCTCTGCATGCAAAGCACATCAAGTGTGTTTTTGTGCGTTCAGCACAACAATATAAAACTCGCCTAGAGCCAGATTTTGGCAGCAGCATGTGTGTTATGTCTATAGTGGTGCGAACATCAGACCTTACAACATCACTGGGTTAAGTTATCCGTGTAGCCTTCAGCACTCGCTGTGCAGGCAGAGTGCAGAACAAAACTGATATCAGAGCAATAACATATTATTTCTCTAGTAAATCACGAAGCTCTTCTGGGTTGAAAGCTAAAACAACAATTATGTATCGTGTGCAAAAGTGAAGCAAGAATGAAAACGGTGTGCAAACATTTAATAAACTCATGCTAACTTAACACAGTATGTATAAAAGAAGTAGCTATATGACACCCCCCTACAATGATCAGACAACTGTCAAAAATCATGTAAAGGCAGAACCTGGAAGGGGTTTAACCTGAAAACAGAGTTCAATAGTAATGAGTTAATCTATTCTCCAAACGTATATATGACGGCCTATAGTGGCCAAGCGTAACTGTTCCAACCTTTGAAAATATAAGTCAATAGGTCTGGGGCGTATATAAAAATGTTCACACATAAAAAAGGCACTGTCCAAAAATATAAAAATTGAACGTGCCGAAATAAGTAAAATAAACTCCATGGCATCTCACGATAGAACTGAATATGCAAAATATGCAGCCACAGCCTCCAATATGAAATCAGTGTCATCATCCGAAAACAGTTCAGCCATCCAATTAAGTAGCGGGAAGGAACATACGTGCTGTTCCGTCACTGGATTCTCTATTAACATCAGAGGACAACTCAGTGGGTTCTCAAGAAAGCTCCTTGCCAAGAACTCATGCGCTGCTGCGATTACATCCCAATGACCCATTAGTCCATGCATCGCTGCCAAGGCCATAATCCTTTCGCCAGAACAAACCAACTTGTGAGCAACTACGGGGCTCATCAGATGATTAAAGTCGACGTCAGGAGACACCGTCAAGCAGAGACACAAATCAAGGGCCCAGTGGAAATCGCAGCTCAGGCAATGAAACACAGGCTGGACACATGTGAAATAGGAAAATCAAAATGATAATCCAAACGCCGTGCTTAAAGTCAAAAGCGGCAGGGTGCCATAGTAATCAAGCACCCGGTTGCGCAACAGTGACAGGAGGAGCTCTTCTGCTCCTAATGCAGGATGGGCATCCCTTGTAACAAAACAAAATATCACCAAAACGCCTGCAGCTAAAGCCAGCAAGACAGGAAAGCCTCCAAACAAACTCGAAAAAATAGAATGAAAGAAAGCAGGGATGACCCCAAATATTTTTTCAAATGAAGTCACGAGACCGCTGCAAACTAATTTAAAAAAGTGAGCGAGGCTGGAAGTGGAGGAGGCATTAAAGATTTGATGAACCAGCTCGCTGAAATGTAACGGTAAATCAGTATTTAAAAGCGCCTGCACTTCTGTGCGTGTGTTAGCTATGTGAAGGACGAATGTTTCTCGGGCCGAACTCAGGGCCACCTCTTTCTGAGACAAAAGGGCTCTTATTCTAGTCATACCATTGAACTCTGCCTTCAAGGTTGGGATGCGCGGCCAGATGGAAACATCCGAATTCCCATGCGTAGGAGGATACATAACGTTTTTGCAGCACACAACACGTTCAGATACAGTTACCACATAAGCGATACCAACAATTAAACCACAACACTCCTCGTTATTCAACAGCAATTAACTACCATTTGCCAAAAGTGTAAACGTGGGAACAATTGCGGGTACAGGAGTCCCTTTTAATACACAGGCCAGATTAGGTCGTTCCTGGTTGCAGGAACCATGCAATTGGATGTGTCTGCATATTAATGAATGGTCAGGGGACTCAGTGCATTCTTCCCCATTAAGATAAACTTCCCTGCCGTCTTTCAGGCACCTGTATGTAAAAGGAAGAGACCATGCTTCATGGAGGAAGGCACCACCTAACGGTTCATAACGTCCTATTGCAACATGTCGCATAAAACTAGTGAATTTGTACAACGCGAAAGGTAATGTAATTAATCCGTGGATAAGCCACGTTGCATCAGTGGCCTCAGCTACAGAGAACGGTAAAGATTCCAACCTCTCAATGTGTAACATGGAAAATGATGCATCTCGTTTTGAAAGCATACGCTGTTTGTCAGTCAAATTAAACAGGCAAAGAGGGAAGAAACGTTCATGTAATTCCAGGGCACACGGCCAGACTTAAGAGTCTGCAGAGTCCATGCAAACTGCATTACAGAACGCAATTGATTTTGGCCATGGTATAAAACAGACACCTCATCATTTACAATATCAACCACTGAAGAAACAATGTTATTCAACGTGTATATGCGGGAAGAAAGCATGTTAATACTGTTATCGACAACTGCAAGCACCTTTTCTAAATTTGCTTGATCAATTGCTCTCAGGCGCTTAGCAGCCTCAATCTGTGATAGCTTCCAAATTTCATTGTAAGCAGCATAAATCCAACGTTTAGATCTACCGCTTGCCGGGCCTTTTATAAAATCATTAATATCCACCTCATCAGTTAGCTTAGATAGATGTAATTTAACATCAGCTAATGTAGAATGTTGTAACCAATTTTGACATAATTTGCCAACTGAGTATGAAGTAACAGTGTGGTCAGGATCAAAACGTGTATCAGGCCTGACTTTTGTAAAAACCTTCAGTTAAACCCATAAAGCGACGCTGGCAAGAGTCAGAGCTTCTGTGCCACAGCAGCCAACCCTTTGGATCAAAACTGGACACATGAAATGATGCATTACCTAGTAATGTTTGCAATTCTCTAATGGAAAACTTTGTGTAATTATCCCAACCAGAATATTCTTCCAAATCAGGAACAGCAGGGGTATTTAACTTTTTTGAAGTAGCCAATCCAAAGCGCGTTGTCTGAGAAATAGTAGAATTCAAAAACAACATGTGATTCGGGATGAGACATGCACGGTGCAAAGCCTCAGTACTTTGTACCTGCCAACTTTTAGAACCCCAAACCGATTTAAGGTCAATGGTTTCCTTCCATAGCTCATAGCCCTCTACAGCTAATTTGTCTAGAAAGGACTTCGAATACAACAATTTAGTATCGGTAAGTCTAACTTTGGACATGGGCTTCTGTGCCATCTTAAAATAAAAGGACTCAGGACTTGATTGATTAAAATGGGTAAAGTAGGTGTACTTCTCCAAAAATGTACTGGAGCTGCCTTGTAATGGTGCTGGGCAATGTTCCCACTGTGTGTAATTTACAGTACTCCTTCTGGAACTTGTTTTATGCAGAAAATGGTTACCAAAATGTTGAAAGCAGTCACCATAATTAGCAGATTCTAAATATAAATCTTCAGCATCAAAGGCAGCATAATATTTTAAATCAGAGAATAATGATTCTACGGCCTGAACATTTCAATCATCAGAACGTAAGTTGTGTTTAACCACATCCCCCATGTTCACTCTTAGTACATTTGGGACATTAACCACTTTAGTGGGGCCATGAATTTGAAATTTAACTGCATCCCAAACAATCCCATCAAGAACTGGCCAAGCTGTGATGTTAACAAAGTTCAAGTCTCTTTTCAGTCTGTGTGCAGAATGTGAAGAGGATAAAGGGGCCAAAGTTCCATTAAGATGCCGAATGCATGTTCTCTCCTCGACATAGTGTCCATCCATGATACGGAAAAAATAAAACACAAAACCAAAGGACATAAAAAGGTATACTGAAAAAAGCATTAGCCAAATATATGTCCAAGGGGGAACTAAAAAATGTTTCTTGAATAAAGAGGCATACATTGCACAACGTGAGGGTTTTGTCGAAGTCACTGAAGCAGAGTCAAATGAGAATCTAGAGTCTGTGGCCAAACGTGTTTATAAGTCAGGCATCGATAAATCAGCAGGAAAGGAATAATCGAGGTCATCAATGTTATTAACTGGGAAAGTGTTCAGTAAAGGATTGGAAATGACAGGCATCTCGAGGGCCACTTCTGGCTCAGCAGCAGCAGTAAGGGCCAAAACACAATTTCTCACAATCGAAGGACAGGAGACTGCCGGTGTCATGCTATGAAGAATCGGCCACCCTGTGTATCTTGACATTGTCAATTGAGATAAACCTGTATTCCTTACGACCTGGAAGTGGTGGTAAAATGACTGTTCTTGTGCCCTTCACTCCAAGAACGGGGACCGGTGCTCGATAGGAAGGACCAAATTCTTTCTTGTTATCGATCTTCTCTCGAACAAGTTCTCCAACTTTGGGTAGCCAGCCAACTACCGGGATCTGCAACGCAACATCCGATGTGGAGGGCAAATGTTCCTTTGCAAGACTGTCTCTGGTATTTTGTAGATCCTGTAAAACAGTGCAATGTTCATCTACGTCAAAGGCCGTGGCTTGAGCCACGCAGTCTAGACCGTCGAGGTCAG
Organism: Lissotriton vulgaris; assembly: GCF_964263255.1. Classification (NCBI taxonomy): domain Eukaryota; kingdom Metazoa; phylum Chordata; class Amphibia; order Caudata; family Salamandridae; genus Lissotriton; species Lissotriton vulgaris. The sequence continues at coordinate 890,375,358 of NC_141693.1, read as the reverse complement.
GGACATACATCTTGATACCAAAGAGAATTTCGTATGGGGTCCGCCCACCCAGAGACCTTCTAGGGAGATTATTAAGAGCACGCTGCACGCCATTGAGGTGGGCCAGCCAGTTTCTGCCAGTGCCTATAACTCGAGCTGTCAAAGATTGCTTTAAGTCACGGTTCATTCGTTCCACTACACTATTACCCTCAGGTCTGTATGGAGACGAAAACTTGACTTGGACCCCCAACGAAACCATAGCATCCTTATACGCCTTAGAGGCGAAAGCCGGACCCTGATCCGAATGGAAGGTACCACAGGCAAAAATCCCTACAAAGACACGCAAATCTCTTATGACAGTCCGTGAATCAGCGCTGCGATGGGGCCATACCCACACAAAGCGTGTGCATGAATCAACTGCTACTAAGATGTACTTATACGCAGTATCAGATAGAAAAAGGACCGCAGTGATCTAAATAAACGCACCCCAGTGGTTTATTAGAAATGTACAACTGTGTCTGTGGCGGACGCGCAGCCGTCGAAGGTTTGATCTGCTGGCAAATGTCACATTGAAGGACATAATCATGCGTCTGTTTGTACAGTCCCGCCACCAGAACCTCTGTTGTAGCTGAGTTACAGTGGCTGAGACGCCCGCATGCGCAGACGCCACACCTTCATGAGCCGCTGTAATCAAAGTAGCTCTGCGATCCGAGTTAGGAATCAAACGTTCGCCAACATCAGGAATTTTCACGTAAGGAACCTTATCGGGACTTAAGTGGTATGTGTACTTCGAAGGGAACCCCGCAGGATATTTACCTCCCTTCTCAGTGGCAGCAACAGCCGCCAAGATGTCATCATCTATTTTACTTTCGGACCGTGTAACTGCTGCAACTAAATATTTAGATACTGCTTACTTCGCTGCTTCATCAGCAAGCGAATTACCGACAGCGTGGACTCCCACACGCTGATGGCCGAGAGTATGAATCACGAACTCAAGTGGCAACTGCTCTTTAAGCTCAGCCACTCGGACCCAGATAATTTTATGTTTTATTGTGCTACCCTTGGAATCACGAAATTCATTCTGAATCCAAAAGATTAAGTTCTCATTGTAAGACTGGACAAAGTAGTAAGAATCACTTACGATAAGAGTAGTCACCCTAGGATCTGCGTACTCCAATGCAAGCATCAGAGCACGAAGCTCTGCTAATTGTGCAGTGCAGTCTCCAAGTGTCTGCGTGTGCACGACACTGGACCTGAACTCATCATTTACCATGGCACCGACCACAATGGCGCATGCGGAAACGTAGGCATGTTTAGAGCCATGAGCAACCTGCGCCGAACCATCGGTGTAAATGATGCAATGGAAATCCTCCAGGGGTCGCATTGCTAAAGAAGCTGGATGAACGAATTCATACTGTAAGTACTCCTGCGACCTTAATGTGGCGTCAAAAATAAACGTGACATCCTGGGATGTCAAGGACGCTGCCCATTGAATCCACCGAGGGTGCAAAGCTTTAGAATTAGGTACACTGGCTTTTGTGGTAACAACCAACATGCGTTTTCCCTGTGACAGGGCACGTTCCTTAAGAATAGCCATCTGCACAGCCGTCAAAACTTTCTCCACAGTGGAAAAGCGCAATTCAGCCGAAGTGTACAAGTGTGACTTGTAAGCAATAGGTACTGTGTCTCCTTCATTAAAAGTCAGGTACGTGAAACCTACCATCCCAGGAATAACTCTTATCACCAGGTTGGTCTGATTATCACGAGTCAGTAAGAATTTAGAAGCGAGCAGATCAGCCTGCAAAGACTTCAGAATAGCCGAATGCTCAGGCAGCCAGCATGATTTGGAAAAAGATGGTTGTATCAAAGCATACAAAGGCTTGATACGCTGGGCATATTCCGGAATGTAAGTTCTCCCGAAATTAAAAAAGCCCAGTAAAGAATGTAATTTTTTAAGTGTTGTTGGAGCGCGCAATTGTGCGCATTTCTCCAGGAAGTGAGGAGCCAATCCCTTTCCTTCATTGTTAAGCTCGTAGCCCAGAAACAACACCGTGTACTCTGCAATGTGCGATTTTGCAAAGTTGAATTTGTAACCTAAGTTTGCAAAGGAACAAATTATCCTGTTTACACGACACAGATGCTCCCAAAGTTCGTCGTCTGTGAGATATATGTCATCCACATACGAACAAGCATCCGGGTCAATTCTCTCCAAAAGAGAGACTATGCGGGCAGAAAAAATCCCAGGATTATTCTGGTAGCCCATAGGCAAACGCCAAAAGTGTTTTTTGACACCGTCGCATGTAAAACTGGTCCATTGTGAACTCATAGCATCCAATTGGTGGGCATAGAAACCATTAGAAATGTCAAGCGTGGTCTTAAACCGCTTACGCACAAGACTATTCACAAGAGCAGAGCGGTGAGTATTCTGTACTGCATAGTTACGGCAATGCGAGTTTAAACGCTGGTAATCCAAAACCAAACGATATGAACCTTCAGGCTTGTTTACAGTAAAAAGAGGGTTATTCATTGGTGACACACACGTTTCAATTACACCTTGATATTCCAATTGTTCGAGGATTGCCGCGACGGAAGCTTTCGCTTCACGTCTTATAGGATATTGAGGTTGAAGCTGTGGCTGAGACCGTAAAGGTATCTCGCGGCGTGGGGACAATTTATCCCACCCACACTGATTGCGGTACACAGCCGGCGCCAGAGCTAGAGCCCACTCTTCTGCAAAATGCAGCGAATCCTCTTTCAAGACTGTGTTCGCGAAACTGGGGAGGATTACCTCCTCCCCTCGCGGAGCTGCGAGCACAAAAGGTGGGGGTCAGTCAGCCTCCGAAAGCAAAATGTCATATGTAGACGAAAGATTTTCCCTAAATACCCCTTTTATGGTTCGTTGTATGTCACCCTCAATTAACAGGACAATTTCAAAAAGTCTATCGGGGGAGCAACTCTGGTGTCAGCTGTTTCAATGACAACATAAGTATCAGTCGCTGTCTCCTTCAGTAGTGGACGGAGCGCCTCTCTCACTATGGTAATCTCCGCCGCGCTGTCCAGTAAGGTCAGAGCCCACGTCAGATTCCGAAGCCGCGTTCTCACTATCTGGGGCTTATCGATGCGCTGTTAAGGCTGCAACTTTCTTCTTTGCAAACTGTGGTCTCCTAGGCGTAGAGCTTTCCTGCTTTTCTGCACCGTTCCTTGGGCAGGACTAGTCACGTCCTTGCTGGCCACCCCGACCCCTGCCGCCCCCTCCACCACCGGTCGTCGGAGCCGATGAGTCCTGAAAGGAACGAGGAGAGCGTTGGTCAGAAGCCTGAAATCGATCAGGAGTCTTAATCGTTGCGCGGTCGCGCAAGTCATAAACACGTTCCGACTGCGTAGGTAACGGAGACACGGGACGAGAAACCTGTGTTTGTTGTTGTTGGGGTTGCTTTCCCTGTTTCTGTTTTTTAGGCCAATTTTGTTTTTTGGACTTGGGCTGAACTTCCGTTTCCGAAGTTTGTTCCTGGGGCTGCTTTTTATCTTTAACAGAAAAAGGCTTAACGCCCTTACTATTGCGACCAACGGTTTTATAAGCCGCCACAATAATCCTCGCTAACTGTCGGGGTTTCTCAGCCTCAGAAAGTGCCGCCAACACGTTAGCAACCTGAAAGTTCACTGCACCCCCTTGACATTAGCAAGGATCAGATCGCAAACTACGTCAAAGGTGCCACACAGGCGCATACCCAACTCGACCGCAGATTCCGGTCGGTGATCATCTTGAACACGTTTAAGGACCGAAGACAGCATGGACATAGACGGGGTGCCGTAGCACCGAGCATAGACCGCTGCAAAAGTCTTCCCCCAGGTCCCAAGGTCAACAAGCTCAGGGGCCAAATCCTTCGGCAAACTAAGCGTAAGAATCCGGTGTTTTTCACCAGGAGTCGTATTAGGAAATACAGCTTCCAGCTGGTCAAATTTCTCGGCAAGCCAGAAAGGAAAATCATCCTTTTCTTGTGGCTTCTTGCCAATAATGACATTGACCATGACAGGACTGATTTTCAAACCACCCTGCCCTGCCGGAAGCGCCGCACCCCCCGGGGCTCCACCCGGAAGATTACGACCCATGTAATGCACCAAGGCTCTAATCACGGCAATCGCGACTACATGTAGTTGTCTTAGTTCAGCCACATTACAACTGCCGTGTAGAGGATGAGGAGTAAATCCAGCCAAAACAGGCCAACTAGCGCCTGGAATGGACAAAGGACCTAACCTCGGAGCGGTTAAAGAATGGGGTAGGGCGCCACCAAACCAAACTCCATGCTGCCAAACATCAATAGGTACTTCCTGTGCTCTGTACGGAGTATACTCATTAGGTACAACTGTGGGAGTGTATGTGTGGAAAACGCCTGAATTAGCGTCCACCGCCGGAAATGTCACCCACGAATAAAAGAGTTCGTAAGGGTAAGCATGTTCCGCACTCACCACCATAATCACAGCCAAGCCCTCCAAAGGTACATTGTAAGCCCGCAAATGATCTCGCACCGCAATGCGACTATGCTGCGGAATGTCCACGGGTTGGGCCATGACAGCACAGGAGTTAGAAAAAACAAAGTAAACTTTGTAGCACAACTGGGTAGTAATTCAAGGAAACCGTTTTAGAAAGAATCAAGCTTAAAAAGACCTATTTCAAAAATAGGTAGGTTTTTCCGACACCACCGTTTACCGGAAACGTCAGTGAAGGGGTTAAGGATTGAATGATATACTACTCGAGTGTCATGATATAAGGCCAACAATGTATGGGCGCCATGTAGCGGGAATTCCGTCCTCCTACAGAACTGTGCATAGAGACCTGGAACCTCGGTGAATTAGGATGGCCCAAAACTCACCTCAGTACCCAAAATCCCCTTACCGAGCAAGCTACAGTGTCTCATTGGTCATAACAAACTCCCAATGCTTAGACAGACCTGAACATGAACTTAGAATACCTCAGGAATCGTGGAACACATGAACACTCTTTCGTTATATAATCATCCCAAACCAGAATGTGGAGTAAAAGAGGACACGTGCATGTTTGAAATATTTATTTACTAATGCAAGGTTCTCAAACGCAGTATCTTGTATAATACTAGCAAACATATTATAAGCAACAAAGTTATCAGCATAGTTATTAGTCCATAAAAGGCGAATGGGGACAGCATACTAAGATTCTGGAATGAATAGAAATTAACAATGTCTAATTCACAACCTCCCTATTTAGCATAGTATTTTATATCTATGAAGGTCTCATTTGGGTTTTAGCAGGGCGGGCCCATACCTCAAAATCTCAGTGGCAGGAGGATCACATCACCTTCCACCAGCTCTCTGCATGCGAAGCACATCAAGTGTGTTTTTGTGCGTTCAGCACAACAATATAAAACTCGCCTAGAGCCAGATTTTGGCAGCAGCATGTGTGTTATGTCTATAGGGGTGCGAAGATCAGACCTTACAACAACACTGGGTTAAGTTATCTGTGTAGCCTTCAGCACTCGCTGTGCAGACAGAGTGCAGAACCATACTGATATCAGAGCAATAACATATTATTTCTCTAGTAAATCACGAAGCTCTTCTGGGTTGAAAGCTAAAACAACAATTATGTGTTGTGTGCAAAAGTGAAGCAAGAATGAAAACGGCGTGCAAACATTTAATAAACTCATGCTAACTTAACACAGTTTGTATAAAAGAAGTAGCTATATGACAGCACCTAACACATCAGTTCAATATCCACGGACCCACATCACACAGCATTTGCACGTAGTGTGTTTAATTTTACAGTTTCGGCAGTTCCTATCTACCTGAGGTCACCGCTTGTATACAAGTGCAGCCAATTGACCCTAGGATATTAGAACATTCTGCTGTAGTACAGATGTTTCCTCTGCTGGCATTAGCTGTCTGGGTGTCCAAAAGGAAAGTACATGCTGCTCACTCTGTCCCTGCAAAGCATCCATCACTTGGCAGACTATTTTGCTAAAGGTTAACTGAGAAATGCCACACACAGATCCTACTGTCTGCTGTGTGGTGCTTCTTGCAAAGATTTCCAGTGCTTCTTAAATTTTCAGGCAGGGCAGAAGGTAGTGGAATCCTTTGTTGTGCTCCAAGGGTATCCATAATAGTGAAAACATGTTTTTTATGGTGCCCACATTAAGCCTGTGTATCCTCTGGATCTCAAGTTGACTCATGTGTATGGGTTCCAGCATTGCTCTGCCAATTCTGGCTGTTTTCCTGTTTTGCTGCACCATTTGACATAATTGATTGATGGCCTGGTTTCCAACTTCATTCTGTGTAGGGTTTGTTGTAACAGAACTTGTATCTGACATAGCATTATATAGTAGCCTAGCAGTGCTGCATCTACGTGGTATATTGCAGAGTATAAGTGTTAGCTGCTGCAAGCAACCTGTGATAGCTTCATCTGTCCCTGGTGATTATGTAGTCTGCCCCTGTGTGCAGGTGTGTGGTATCTTACTATTTTCTTCTCAGTGTATGTACTGTTTTTTCCATTATCATGGTTTTTGGATTTTCCTATTGTTTTACAACTATCCTTCCATTCTCTACACTTTCACAAATTCTTACCACCCCCTTTTAACTGGTGGTATTTTAAGTTTGTTAATGACTTCTCATACTTGTAATTAGGTCTTATTTACCACAAGTTACTTTTCACATGTAAATAGTGCATGCATTAAATAGCACGTGCATTTAATAGCGCTTGTTGCCTGCTGCTATGCAGTATTGAGCACATTTGCTAAATAACAGATGCCATTTTTAACTCAATTCATTAAACCTCAGGTTCCCAAACTGTGCGCCGTAGCTCCCTGGGAAGCCGTCAAACCTAGCTAGGGGAGCCACACACCAAGGATTTTAATGCATTTAATGTTGAAGGGTCTGTTAGCTTCAGTTAAACTAATTAGACTTACAAAGGATGATGTAGATGATTTGTAAGTGACAAGCCTAAAGCTGTAAACGTAGTGCCTAATTGATGGCATGAAGAGGGAGATGACCTCCATATTTTACTGGATCCCCACATTCCAACAGTCCCAAAGTAAGCAGAAGATGCCTGATTTATTTTGTTAAACTGATGAATAGTTTTGTTTTTTTCAAATGTATTTCACACCAATGCAAGTTATCAGGAAAGTACAGTTGTCCTGTATAATAACCACACTAAGTATTGGCACTTGGACTTGAATCATAGGTACTTCCAGTACACATTCTTTTCAGTACACACACTTTTCCAGACAGGCCTGCTCTCTTCTTGAGCACAGGGAAGTAAAACACCATATACGACATAATGCTAACATTTTGAAGCAAAAAAGAGGGACGTTTAAAAAAAATTAAAGAAATTTATTTGACTTGCATTGATTTGCAGTCGATTTTAGTGAGGAGACAGCAAAAATAAAGCTGCCTGTGGTTTAAAAAATCGGAAGTATCCCTGTTGAGACAGGTGTGTTGGCACGTATGACATGGGTAGAAATGGAAGTGCATGCAAATATACTTCAAGCTCAGAAACACTTTGGCAATGGGGTTTACATGCCCAGAGGTGCTATCTAGAACTGTAAGTAGGATAAAAAAAGTTTGAGAGGGTACTCTAAAAAAGGCACGGGCAAAGAAGTCTAACTAGGGATAATTTATTATAGGTGCCGCCTTAGTAATATGAAACACCCTGCGTATATGATTATAATACCTCGATCAGCTTCATCCCACTTATTTTCAGGGAGAAAAATGCCAGTACTCCTGAGGCCAGGCTTACATCCACCCCACTCTCCCAAAAAAGTAACAGTAGGGAGCCACGGGCAATGGACAATTGGTCAAGGGAACTGCGGGTTGAAAACATTTGATAACCACTGGTTTTAAACTAATGGGATATTGATCCCCTGCCTGTGGTAACTACTACGATGTCTAACTCATAAATAGGAACAACGTCTCCTCCAGAAAATCTCCAGGAGAAACGTTAGAGGTCTATTGTGTTTCAGCAGACCTTGTAATGATCAGTGGGGTCAGTAATTTTGTTATCAGCCCCATCAGAAATTCCTGAACACTGATAAAGAGGCCTTACAAATTGATCTTTGACTATTGGGACTGTTTTACACAATTTTGTCATCATAGTTGTAGCCATCCTGAGAACATGAGGGGTTAGTAATGTGACCTTTGTTTGCTTCCAAAACAAGATTACTAATGTTCTGTACTAGTAGGGACACTCGTTTTCTGTACCAGTAGGGGCGGTCTTTTGTCCATAGTTTGGATTTCCTTCTGTAAGTTGCAAGGCCCTCTTCTAACCACACTTCCTCCTGGAGAGGTTTCAAAACCTTGAGAATAACTTTCAGCTGTGCTGGAGTCCAGTATCACTTGCAACATGACTAGTACCCTGCTTCCTGATCATTGATCTCTTGTTCAATCCTTGGTGCTCTACAGAATAGGCTAATGTAACTTTTTCTTGACCGGTCTCCCAAATACCCATTTCACCCCTCTGAAATCAGTCCTACACTGGGTGGAACATTTTGCTAATGGGCCAAAGGCAATTATCAAATCTCACCTATGGTGGTTACTTTTTTCTGGCTACCCATTGAAGCCAGGAACAAATACAAGATGGCTTGTATCACTCACAAGGCACTACACTCATCCACTCCTCGTTACCTAGAAGCCAACTTAAGCTACCTGGAGGCTTCAGACCTAAACGAAATGCAGAAGCTTTGTTCTATGGACCTTCAAACTTTGAAAAGGAAGTACTTATTGCATAATCTTTCTCAGGGACTGTGACCAGAATATGGAACTCCTTCCCTCTGAACCTATGCACTACCACCTCACTGGGGATCTTTAAAACAGTGATGAAAACCCTGCTCCTTCAAAGACATATTTCCTAAATGTCACCGGAGTTAACCTCTCCAGTGGAAATGTACTCTTAATTCTAAGGTCCCCTTAACTAAACTCTAAATGCTTAGGTTAACTGCATTACCTCACTAGTTGATAAAAAAATGCTCACTGCTCTTACTTATACTACCTACTTCCTCGAATAACTGTCATTCTATATCTTATAACACGATTTGCTATTCTGTGATCTTGCACTCTCTGCAGCACACAGCTGTAATTCTGTCCCCTCTGAAATGACCTGCTATTTTGAGTCTCATGTTTTATTGTAAAGCTTTCCAGCATATTTGGGTAATGTTTGTGCTATGTGAAAATGCATAAATAAATAAATATATGGGTAAACAACTGCTCTCTCCCATATCCCTTGCAATTCCAAACTGTCTGTTAGTTTAATTGTTTCCTTCTTCCATGCCAAAACACACAAGTATCTTTAGACAATTCAGTGTCAAGAATATTGTAAAGGTGTAGTGTTGGTTATTTTGTGCTTCAAAATCTACCCCTGCTCCAAAAGGAGCTCTGGTGTAGTTAATTTTATTATACTCTAGGCTTTTACCATGGAACACCTCTGTGATTCACTCATACTCCTAATAAAGTATGTTTCTGTATCTCTCATGAATATTACGCCCTTTGGATTATCCCTAGATGTGAATATTCATGGAAGACTACTAATTGTTGCTCAATGGAGTGCTTTAGAAAATCTACTACATACACACTCAATGCTGACGGAGAATATTGCGAACTGTTACTGACGTTTCTTTTTTCAAATTCAGTGAAGGTCCATTGTGTATCACTGGAACATATCGGATGCGTTCCTCCAGTTGCAATCCATTTAGAAATTGTTGCCCACCTCAAAAATGTGACTTTCCTGGTTTGCTTTTTTGGAACTTTGAGCTCTAATTGTTTGGAGAGGTTATATCATTGGTTGAGCCGTTAGTCCTTTCGAGGTTATTAATTCACTCATATTACATTCTTTGATGGTTGCTTTCTAAAACGTGCCTTGTGTCCTGATAATGACCTTTGAGTGAGAAGGTCAAAATGCGTCGACGTTCCCTTTGGCAATTTAAGAGGACGCAGTCACAGTATTATTGATCCTGTAATTTAGTGGACAATTTGTTTACCATTCCTCTGCCATGGTGTCTGTTTGTATACACTGATTTTTTGTCTTTATATGTTGATTATGTGTAAATCCATGATGGCCATGTTATATGTTTGCACTATGTGTGATCTTTTTTGTGTTTTGCAATAAGTTATTTTAATACCCCGAAGTTGCTTCGAAAAATGCTTTGTCTGTGGGTACCTTCATCTTCACCTTAATTTTGTATGTGGTGAAACCTGATTCTTTTATAAAAACAATCTTCCTTGAATCACTGCAGCTATAATATTGTTTAGTGCCCAAGGTTCTGGGTAATAGGGCTGCCTCTATTGCAGACAGCCATTGCTTGATTTTGGTTGGGACAAAGTTTCACCCATAGTTGTTGAAAAATCACACATAATTACACTGAATTTATGAAAATGTCACACACAACAATCTGAAACCTTGGCAGCTATGCTGCTACTCTGCTGCCTCGGTGAGAAAGGCTGGACCAGCATCTTCAACCCAGGACCCCTGGAGTGACTCCAAGGACTAGTTGACTGGCCTCCTAATCAGAGTCTCAGAGACAGAAAAGGCTCAAACTACCTTGAACCCAATACCTGGTCTCTGCCTACTGTGAGTCCTGCCCCCCAAGTGGTACCATCCCTAGTCCTGGACCCTTGAACTGGGCCTGTCCAGCTGTGGTATTGTGGGTAGAACTGATCCGGCTCAACACACCCCAGTGCAGCTCTGCATCAGAGCCACTGCTGCGTGATGCATCTCTGACACAGGACCTTGCAGCTCCTTGGAAAAACCACGGTGTGACACATCCTGGACACTGGACTTCACATCACAGCCCTAAAACTCCTCAGAACTGCCGCTGCATGATGCATCCTCGACGCAGAACCTCACATCGCTGCAACTCCCTAAAATTGCCACTACACAATGCATCCTCACCGCAGGACATCACATCGCAGCCTGCAGCTCGGCACAACCGTCACAACATGACACATCCTCAATGCGGGATTTCGCAACTCTCCGCAACCAGGATTTAAGGTACTTTGTTCAGCAGGTCTAACTTTCTTCCTGTATCTTGCCCACACTCAGCCAGAACGTGTGACTTTGTCCTAGTCCGGTTTGACCAGATAACCACAATTGACATTTTGTGCGTTTAAGCACTGTTTTTACTTAAATCTTTAAAATTGCTTATATCCAGTTCTACTAATTGGATTTTTGTCATTCTAATGTCAAATAATGTATTACCTTTTACTCTATTTTCTTCTAAATTGTCATGGTATTTTTCTTGTGTTGTATTTTCACTTTATTGCTATTTTCTTTCAGCATATATACTGTACAAATTGCCTCTAAGTTAAACATGGCTGCTTTTGTTCCAAACTACTAGAGGATTAAGCACAGGTTAATTTGGGGTTTGCTTGTGTTTCACTCTGACAAGAATTGTGGCTGCTGTTGAGTAGGGTTTCACAACCCTCAACCAGTCACCCATTTTCTTACAAAACCATTTCAAGATGTCGGCAAGGAATTGAAGCTTGCAGCAGTGATGCCTGGCCCTCTGCATAAGGAAGTTGTGGTCCATTAGCGATAGCAATGGAACTGCTGATACTCTCATTACTTAATTAGCTGTAGTCTGCATTTGCAGGTGAACTACTGTGGGATGAAAGTCGGACTTCTCTGAATGGAGACACCTCACTGATGACCTCAGCAACCACTAGCTTCTCGATGCCACACAGTGTAGATTCAGGCCCAGCCACAGTACAGAAGAGCACTCATTGCTGCCACAGATGACATTTACATGATCCTTGACAGAGGAGACGCAGCAGCCCTCTTTCTCCTGAACCTCTCTGCAGCAGTTGACCAGGTCTCACACCCCATCCTCATCAAGTGTTTGCATAAGATTGGCAGCCAATGACCTGCTCACCCTGGACCTGCTCTTTCTTAATAGATGGAATACAAGCTGTCAGCCGGGCACCTTACGCCTCAGAAGCCTGCAAAATCATCTGCGGAGTTCCTCAAGGTTCATCGATCAGCCCCACCCACTTCAATGCATAGATAATCTCTTTGGCCAAAGTAATTCGCACACATAACATCAACATCTTTATTTGAGCAATTAAGGGTGAGAGGCCTGTTGGTATAGTGAAGAAGGTCACAAATTAATTAAGGATATCACAAGTGTTTTGGTGAAGGTGAGACAATTTGCTCTTGTGGCGTTACATACTTTCTGCTTCCTTCCCTGTTTTCCTGAGGGCACTGGTGGCGGCAATCACCTCCTGTGACCTGTGGCAAAAGCAAAATAACCGCATTATCACCTTACCTGGAGAAGAACAGCCTCCCAAACCACAATAGACCCCTGAGGAATATCAAATCATACATTGTTTTGTTTATACATCTTAACAATAAAAGTCAACATAAGTAAATCAGACAAACCTCTTAAGCCATATTTCAGCCCATCCCTCTTCAAGGCTCTTTTTTCCATTATTGCATAGGAGAAAACTGAAATACACGAGGATGCGTGCTGCACAAAAATCTTACTTGTGTTTGACTTATTGAACTATAATGTTGCTCAATGTAAAATAAAAGTATATCCCACTTATAGGTTGCACATGACAATGGGCTTTCCTCTTAGTTCACTAATAGTCACTTGAAATAAAAACCTCTGAATACATTTATATTATCTGATGTACTAAAGTGAAACGCTTGTCAAAGTATACTTTTTTGAGTTTTGAAGACACTTTATCATATTTTTACATAATATCTGTTGCATGATTTTCATGCCAAATGTTCCAATGGCTCAGCTTGTGCCTTTTCTCTTGTAACCAAGTTGGGCTGTTGGAGCAAAGACAGACTCTTAACTCTGCTCTCCCTGTTAATGTGTTGCCTCACCCACAGTACTGCGTATAACAGTAACTTAAGTTCCCCTTCTTTCAGTATCTCGCTCTGGGGAGCAACATCCTGTTTTCCGAGATTCCGGCCAGTTTACTCGGGTCTCAGAAGGATAACTATTCTTACTTCTGGTTTAAATAAGGAAGGATTGTGCATGAGTGACCCCAAGAAGTTGTTGAAAGTTTCCTCTGCATTTTTGTAGCATAACATGACAAAATACATCACTAAACTCTTTGTGCCTCATTTTTGTGTTTTTTGCCACAGTGCAGCACAGCAGACATTGCTACTGCGCTGCCTTATGGTAAAAGAAAAGGGCAGGAATGCATTGTATCTATTAGATATGGCGCATTCCTGTCCTTTTCCCATGCGCCTGTGCACAATGGGATGCCATGCGCCAAAGCAGGCACCTTTGCACCGTGGTACAAGGGTGCCTGCATTGCGGGATGAATATTTTAGCGTAGGAAGGAAAACCTTCCTACAAAAAAACAATCACAAAAGGCTTTTTTCTCTTTCTATGTGTGCTGCAGAATGCTGCACACGTAGAAAGAGGAAAAACGAGGTGAAACAAAGACATTTCTCTTCTTTGTGCCTCCCTTACACCTCCCCCAGGTAGGTGTACATTTTTAGAGCTACCTCAGACTTAAGATTTCTTGTAAATCTGGGGCAGTGTCAAAACGCCATGGATGTTGCTGGGAACACCCCCAGCAACACTCATGGAACGACACTATCATGCAGTTTTCTGCATGAAAGAGGGACATTTTTACAAGACCATGAAAAGCCACCTAAAGTGGCTTTACGCGGCCTTATAAATATGCCAGTGGCACAATGTGCCACCGGAACATCAAAAAAGTGACATTATGGCGGTTTAATAGTGCTTTTAGGGCCCGATTATTAAAAAATCCAAGCATCACACAAAGGACAAGTGTCACAAATGAGCCATGCCCATTCAGCTGGAAAGTGGTATGGGTGTAGTATGTGGCTGGTGTTGCATTTAGGCGCATACTAACACTAGGTCATGGTGTGGTAACCACTGTTATTAATAGAGAGCACATAAATGACTACTAAATTTGCACAGACACCCAATCTTACTCATAAAACTACATAGCACATAAAAGATAATGTGTGGAAATTGGATTTTAGCGAATATTTGTCATTTGCGCATCACCAAGATCCTATTTAAATCTTTGTTTCCATCACACTTTAGAATAAAAAATAAAGCCCTTGACTTTTGCTTTAAATTTATTTTGAAATTTCTGTAGAGTTTGTATATAGTTATTTAAAAATGTTGTTGTGGGTTGGAAGAACACAACATCCAGCCCTTCCTTTCACACCAGCAAGATTTTCACATGGTTCTTTTTACAAAATTCTCAAATTATGCAGTAAGCAAAAGAAAACACCAGTCCCGTGTTAAAAGCACGAGCAGTGATTTATCAGTAGACTAGACCACCATTTGACTTCTGTCTTGGAACGCACAGCAAATGTGACAAGATAAAAACAATATTTAAAAGTCATTTTGTTAATGCTTGTTCAGCTTTGTAACTCCAGCAGGGTTATTTAGGTGCCCTTTTAGGGCTGAAGGGGTTGTAGTGGGTGTGCCCTCTCCCACTTCTGGGACCTGGTGCATTCCACCAGCTGCACAACTGGTAGCATGCTCCACATTAGCCTTCCTAAATCTCTTATTCAACTTCAACTAGTTCAGAATGCAGCTCTCCACTTCATCTTACAAATCTGAGAAAATTATGTGACATCACTCCACATTTTGCTTTGGTGCACTGGCTTCCTACTGTCAAATGCTGCCAGTTCAAATGTCTCTGATTTTGCCACAAGGTATTTCATCAAAATGACCCACTGTGTCTGCAAAAACTTGTTTGCAGGTATGCTACAGCAAGAGCCCTGAATTTGACATCTACTAGCATTTTAGCAGTGGCGTCTGGGACTGATCGCGGGTGGGGGCGTAGTGAGGGTTTAAAAAAAGAAAACATTCTTACCTGTTTGCCGCGTCCTCCTCGTCTCTCCTCCATCGTATCTTCATGCTGGAACAGGGAAGCAGGAAGCACCCATCTCCCAGGTTCCCCATAGCCAATCACAACGCTGATTGGTCTGAGCGCATGAATGTTTGGCCAAGCATTCATGCGCACTTGGAGTGGGCAAACCACTCCTCCCCTGACCTGCTCTGAGAGCAGAGCAGAGCAGCCCCACCCCGCCCGCAGAGCTGCAGCAGAAGAGAAACATAAAATGATAATAACAACCAGTTATTATCATTTTATGTTTCCTTTATTTACACTGCTCAAAAGCAGTGGGGCGGAGGAGCCGCCACTGCCTTTTAGTTGTTCTCCATATTTAAAATGCGCCGGGAAAGGCAGCTGCTCCTTTAAATACCTCACTGATAGCTCTGGAATGGAGGTCCTCCTTTGCTGCTCTCTTTTTTAGTTTGCAAGTGCTTTATCCTTCTGCTTTTTCTGCTTTCAGAGGGTTCCAGCACCACAACATGCATAATTGAGTAGCAGTGCGCATTAATACATGTAATTTAATTTATATCATTCATACCTATTATTTCTGTTAGAACATGACTCACCTGGAACGAGCAGGGCTTAGCAGACTCTTATTCGTCCTGACTGTTAAAAACAAAATAAACTTTGTTCTTTTAATTAATATGCTTGCCACTGTTTGCTACCTTTCTGCCTGTCTTTTGTGGTGGCAAGTGGGTGTTTGTACAATGTTAGCGAAATTACTTCTGGTGCCATTTTTCAAGTAAACACAGGCATACATGTTTCTGGGAACTGGCTCTGAAGTCTCAGTGGGGTAATACAGAGCTCTGTGTTTGACTCCATGTTCACAGGTTTAAACAACACTGGATCCACCCAGACTTTCATTCTTCAAGGGAAGATAAAATGAGAACCACTGGGAATACTAACAATAAGCATCAGGGGCCGTAATATGGACGTGGCACCTTGTACCCGCTTGCACCACAGCTCATCATTAACAGGTGCGCCAGGCTCAAACAGGGCCAAAGCACGCTAGCGCGCCATTACAATGAATACGTTGCCTCCAGGGTAGCCGTAAACTTGTGCTGCCCTGGTAGCAGCGAATTCAGTGAAATACGGTGCAGCTGCTTCAAAGCCACTGTGTGTTTTTCGGTGCAGGGGCAACCCACCTGCAATGTAAAGAAGGGAGAGAGACCTCACTGCAGGTGGAAGCTGTGAGTCAGTGCACTCACCTGCACTGGGATGTCCCAGGGTCCATGGGACCCACTTTCCCCCCTCCAGAGGCTGCTTTCGGGAGGCACACTGACCGTGTACAAGCCTTTGTGGTGCACTGTGAATGGGCCTCCCAAGGGCCTGTTTGCGTATGCGCACACATCTATAATACGGCGCAGACATAGTGGCAAAGAGGTTCCCCCAATTGCATGGGGCCACATCCCCATGAAAATGAGGGAATACCCTCTCATAATAGCTTGGGGGCTACATTTGTCCCAATACTAACAGCATTACAGAAGGGGACCCATAAGCCTCTGCAGCCCCTTATTTAACAACAATGTGACCGGCAGATGGACATGACCTTTGCACTCCAGGGGCACAAAGTATAATACTGTCCCTGTTATTTAGCACTAAGATACCACAGGAGAAACAAATGAACATGTTAATGCGTTTGATTTCAATACAAAACGTTTTTTAACCAAAAATACATTTTACTTAAACTAATATAACCTTCCTTTTTTTCAGATACCGAGAAGCCGCCGTGTCCCGGACTTGGCCTTCTATTTACTTTACTTTCTACCCTTTTATTCTCATCTGGTGCTGTATTGGTAAAGAAGATTGAAAATGTCCACTCGGTGGAAATAAGTGCAATTCGCTGTGTCTTCCAAATGCTGTTCATCCTCCCTCTATTAACATATTACAAGTAAGTGTTGCTTCACCTCTTTATCAGCCTGTTCGAAGGAGCCATTTAATCATTTAAGGGCTGGTTTCATGTGATAACAGTTTGTCCTTGATACAGTTGCGCACATGACCATGAGGAAAAGGATCAGCGTTCATGAGTCATTCAACAATCTAAAGCAAATACAAAAAGCAAATGCTTTTCAAGCGTTGACCTTCGAGCTGTGCAGCACTCTTCAGTATCTGCCAAGTCACATTCCATCTTGTTGAGCATATCAAAAAAATGGAACAATGTCCTCGCATGCCATTGAAACAGGGCCACTGATATCGTTTTCGCACATTGTTTTCACTTACCATGTGGAGTGCTAGGGCCACGTCTGGAGTGGGTGATACTAACAGAGGCAGCCCATCATAGCGGGTGAAGGGGCTCCACCCACCAATTCCCACCCCACCTACTACCCTCTTTTTCAAAGTATAATGAGTGTCTGTCAGGCTGAGGAAAACGTCAGCCTGACAGACACTCACAATGTCAGGGCCAGGCATCCAGGCGCTTTACATACGATAATGCACAGGCACCTCATAGACTGAGCCAAGGTAGGCCCGGCTGAAGATCTCGCTTCCCTGAGGGCAATAACACCATCAGCCTGCCAAAGCCCTGCAAGGCTGCTACCGCTCATGGTGAGGGATAGCGTTATCAATAGAGTCAGCCCAGGGCTCTTCATCTTTGACCCCTGAAGTGAAATAAACCGAATTCCTAATCCTGAGGTTTCACATCACACAGGAAACTACAAGGTACTGAACAGATTTACTCGGAAATAACCACAGCAATTCAAAAAGCAGGGTGTCGGGAATATTCTTCATTCACATCAAGTTACATACACTTGTCAGCCAAGCCGGTTATAGTGACCATACATCTCATCAAGTGAGAGCTAGGTGGTTTGGGAAACAGCCATTACAACGCAACTAAAACAACGCACTACCATTACAACAAAACTTTTACAACACAGGATCCATTAAAATGCATGCTATTACAACGCATCTGCTATTACAACACATGCCATTACAACGTAAGTATGGGTAAGTATTTAATTACATTTTAACCCCTTCGCCCACCAACACTTACCCTACTATTACGCCCCCCTGGAGTTAGAATACTAATTTTAACCCCTACACTATCCAACACTTACCCTACTATTACACCCCCCTGGAGTTAGAATAGTAATTTTAACCCCTACACTATTCAACACTTACCCTACTATTACATTCCCATTATTAAAAAAAAAAAAAAACTTACCCATACTTACGTTGTAACGGCATGCGTTGTAATAGCAGCTGCGTTGTAATGGCATGCGTTGTAATGGCATGCGTTATAATGGATCCTGCGTTGTAAAAGATTTGTTGTAATGGTATGCGTTGTGAATGTATGAGTTGTAACGTTATACATCCGGTGGTTTTATACTCTGTGGAAATAAATAACCTCCCAATTACACCTCTTGCCTTCCCTAGTGAGAATGAAGAAAAGCAAAGGAGGCAAAACAGAGTCTTGTGAGCTGATGTGGGGGGCAAATCTCCCACAGCACTTACAGGTCCAATAAGATCCAAGTAAGCCCACTCTCCTTGTGTAACAACTGTGGCCTGTCCCGATATGTGTACAATGTCTGAGGGGGCCCTCCCGTCCATGAACACGAGGCAGAGTGCCATCTTCCTTGCTGTCACCCACAAGTCAACATTTCACATGACTAGTCTATATCCTCAAATATAGGGATTTGTCCTCTCATTATCTCGTTGCACCCCAATCTCCACTTGCCTCCTAAATGTCAATAAAAGTAATCCTCTAAAGAATCCCTTATTGTTGGATAGGAATACCCTCACCCACTATTATTGGCATGCTTCATCATCGGGCTGCTACTACCCTCCCTGTGTTGCCTTCATCAGGGGTGGAGCGAACCCAACTTTGGGGGCCGGGGTTCAAAAGGTATAAGGTGCAATCTACTTTTTATGGTGATATACTTTTTACGGTGAGAGTGTAGAAGCAGACCGATGCTGAAGCATGCCACGAATAGATGGTGAAGGCAGTCCTATCCCACAATAAGGGATTCCTTAGAGGGTAGCTTTTCTGTTTCCTTTCATCAACCTTGAGGTGTGTGATATTGTAACCAGGGAGGATGGCTGCTGAACGATTACCTTGCGCCTCCTTTTGTGTTAGCTGTCAATAAAAGTAACCCTTACCATAGATGCTATTAATATTGTTTCTGCATTTGTACAACTGAATTCACTTTTCAACATATGGCACCACAGACGAGTTCTTTAATACTCTTCAGTCTGGGCATTGGTGAAAGGATGATCTGGTGTTCCTTTGACTTTAGTGGCTCTCTTTATGCGGACTACTTAAATTATGATCCTCTTATTCTCTCTACCCCTTCCAACTTGGAGCCTATCAAGATAAAGATATAGTACTGACCCGATCAGAAAATATATTTCATATTTGTAGAAAATGATCTACCTGTTAACGGTTTTGGTCCATTCGATACAGAAAAATATGTATCTGCTATTCAAAGCATTCCAAACATCCAAGCTACTTTTACAGATGTTAAAAAATCACGTATTTAAATTTATGATTTTTATTCTCCAAAATTCTACCCTAGATTTTTCCAAATGTATCAAGCAAACCCACAATTTTGGCATAGCTTTACTCTAGTCCCTTTATTCTTAATATATTATAGAACCAATGTGAAAGTGGATGTGGAGTTTCTTTCAATTTCATGGCAATTAAAGAGTTGCTTTAAAATAATTTTTTTTCTGCAAGGATGTACTCTAACAAAGCAATCACTGTGTTTTTCTGGAGTGTGTATCCTACGGCCTTAGAGCTGTGGCTGTAGGTGAATAACCAAAACACTTCTATAGCCAGGGTCATATTATATGTGACCAGCTCCCTATACTCTCATTCCAACATCTTGGGCATTCTTCTGAGATGAATGGCCTACATTCATACAACTTTTCTGGTGTCAGATATAACAGGCAATTCACAAAGAATTGCATTCACCTGAAAAGTGCCCCTTTAAAATCTAGAAAACTTATTCACAAATTGCTGACCATGATGCCTCAGTGAGTGTTAGCCTAAAATTCATAGTCCACATAGCTGCTACGTTTTTTTTCCTGCTGTGTTTTGCTCACAGTAATATAGCATGCTATTTTCCGTCCCTCGATCAAATATTTTTATGCAAATAGTTTTCACACTACGTCCTCTGGATTTCATTTATGTTACTAATCATCCAGAGGAATTGCTTTATTTGGAGATCTGAACTTAAATATTTGCCAAGATCTGTCCTTGCCCTGTTCTTTACATATTCCAGTGGACAGTTCGATCCAATAAAATACACTCTTTCACGAGCCCCATATTAAATTACCCCCATCTCTTTGGGATGCTTTTCTCTAATGAACACCCAAATGTGTACATTACATTATCCCAGTCATTTGTGCAACTTTTGCCAGTATTTTTCTAAATTTACATTATACTATCCATCCCATCTGGATTTCACGCAGTGTCTTCTACCTAGCTAATTTTGGGCTTCATATTTGCTTCAGAAATACTGAAAGGTCAAGACTTATATCTTCTACCATTATCAATATCAACTGTTACCGAAAAGCTTTATTACGGGGAATGAAGCATCTCATAATGTGTTGTATAGTAGCTTGTCAGAGTAGCCTGTCAGAGTAGCCTATCAAAGAAGGTAAAGCCAAAACAAGATATTTTAGGCTATCTGAAAACATGGTCATACTTATCTACGATTTGTTCTGCCAACAAATATGGTGTTGATCATCAATTTTTTAAAGAATTATCTAGATTGAAGGTACATATTGTCATGGAGAAGGCAAAAACAAACAGTGAGAAGATAGATATCTTCGCTAAATCAATCTGCGCTATAAAAATATTCAAAGATATTTACAACTTTCAATGATTCTACCTGTATGTGGACTTTGTGCTGCATAATTCTTGCTGGCATGCAATTCACCAACTGCACCACATAATAATAAGGTACTTATTATACAGCTCTGAAGTTATAGGTGGCAAAGTGCCCATCAGCAGGGTGGATGGAGAGTCAGGGCACATAATGGCAGCTGGGCAAACACCGACATAGGAATGAGCAGTGTTTGCCCCATGGTGAAATGTCTTCAAATCGAGTCTGGCAGCTTTAAGTAATTATTGTAAACTATTATTGTATTTTCCAATGCCTCCAAAACCCAAACTCCAAGCTACTTTTTATGATATCCTAGAAGCATGAAACTTGAAAGGATCTCTCTTATTATGTACACCCTCCAAATCTGTGAATTCGGCTATTTTCTCCAATGCCTGGGCAATATTTTTCTGATCTTCTTTTTAAAACAGTACAATATCATTTGCATTGAGATTTAACCTACTCATTCCTTCTATGTGAGATTGTATGTTCTTGGCTATCACCAAAGGTTCAATAAACACATCAACAAGCAATGGAGGTAATGGGTATATGGGCACCGTCTGAATCTTCCCAGGGTTAATAATAATTGATGATTATACTTCTTTATATCTTTTTTTATTAATCTGATACATGATTGGGGTAGCCCATTTTTTGTCATGGTATTGAATACACATTCATACTCCACAAAGTCAAAGGCCTTTTGTCATCCAGTAATATTATTACTGCAGGCACTTTTATTATTACTGCGGGTACTCTGTGTTTGCAGCAGATCAATAGTTTCTCTAAGAGCTAATCCATTTTGGCCTGAATGAGGATGGTTCTGTGAGAAACTTCCTGATTTTAATAGACTCAATCACCATAACTCCAATTTTAAGTGAGGGGGTCTTTTCTCCTGAGAGGATATGATTCAACAGCTCCTAGAAAGGTTTATTAATTGCAGAACAAAGGTTGTGTACACCTCTATAAGAAGGTCATCCTCCCCACTGGCTTTCCAGGACTTCTGTTCCTTTATTATGTTCTTAATTTATTCTTCTATGAACAGGTTGATCAGCTTATGCAACTACAGGATGGCTAATTTACTCAAATAATGTATAATTCCCTGTCCAGAAATCTCCACGCCTGAACGATATATCTTCTTGTAGTTTTTCAAGTGGAGGTTATTTCTCACCTGTAGGTTTCTAAGTATTTGCTCATTTTCTTGGTTTCTATTCCTGCGTATTTGTTTATTTTAATCCGCCTTGCTTTCTATGCTAATATCTTAACTACTGTTTCCCCTCCTCGTAGCTAGTTTCCCACTCAGAGATCAGGTCACATGCCTCATTTCCCTCAATACTTTGTGAAACATAATTCTCCCCTGGTAATTGATCATACAAACATTCTGATAATTAGGGACTTCAACTAGTGGGCAAATGAGATAATAGGTGAGCAATCATCAACGGATTTCACTGACCTGCTCAGTAGTTTGGTCTTTGCACAACATGTGTTCCTACCTACCCACACCAAAGGCCACACTTTAAATCAAGTCTGGTCCACTAACCTGTCAGTCTCAAACCTAACGGTTTGGCCCTGTGTTTGGGCAGAGCATTACTTAATTAAATCCCTACTTACCAGCCTTGTCCTTTCGAAACCCCCTCTAGTTCAGGCACCGTAGCTAGGAACTGAGCCTGAGTCATATAGAATCTTTCTGCAATTCATTGGCAACAACATTACACAATACTAATATCAGTATAGACTGATATGAATAAGGAATCACAAGCTGGCTAACAAAAGCCAGAGCTACACATGCTCCTGCCGGAAGACCAGACTGCTTCAAATCAATAAAGGGTTCTGGCCCATAATCAGTAAGGCTGGACCAATCTATAATCAATACACCAAAACAAATGCCAATACTGATATTTATTCACCACTTCCCTCCTCACAATCCCACGTGGCACTCGTAGTGATTGTTAAACAAATACATGTTTTCTTTTTATATTTTTTGTCTTTTAAAGAGTTATCTCAAAATAGATCAGTTCATGTTATTATTTTCCTGAACATTCCACACTTTTTTAGGACTACAAAAACAATACACCATATCACACAGATATAACAATCACAAATATGACACTACGTTACATTTCATATTTAAAAACCTTTGCAAAATATGAGCAAGCTCAAATTCCAACAAAACTAGAGAAAGTAAATCAAAGAAAAGAAAAAGAAAAAACAGAAGAGAAACCCAAGGGAAAGGTTGAAAAGGTACACCACAAAATCAAAAGTATATGAGGTGCAACACAGACCCACGGAGAAAGTTGGTCAAACAGTACTGTATTCAGGTCATAAGATACTCAAATTCATTAGTTGTCATAATACGATGTGGACCTGATCCTCAAAATTTATCAAGAACACTTCTTTGGTCAAAAACATTGTCAACGCATTTCAAACCCCAATTGTATTTTAACTGGGTTATCATAAGGACCTGGAAAGAGAGGTGGAAAAAACAAAAGAAAAAGGTGTATGTATTACCATTAAATTAAATCAGTCTTCAAGCACTCCAAAATGCCTCAGCTATTAGGGTTAACCAATTTACCTTGTGTAACCTTTATCCTGGCACCAACTGTGCCACTCGACTGCCAATGTCAACACAAATGCCACTGTCTGAACCAAAAGAGTAAAAAGAAGAAAGGCTTTCAATTTAGAAACCTCAACATACGCAAAGCGGTATGACAAAAAACTCAGTTCAACTTACTTAGAAGTTGCAAGTGGACCTCTAAAGATGTTTTGGGTTAAGATGACAAGGTCAAGCTCCAGTGAACAGCCTTACAAAAAAAGAGCAAATCGGCAAGAGATCAAAACAAGGTTAATTCGGCATTAATTCCCTCTGAACTGAGTTTTCTAAACACAATTCAACATCCCTTCAAGATATGCTGTAATGGCTGAAGAACAAATCTGTACTCTTTGAAAACTATCAAGCCACCATGCGTGTTTGTCAATCTAAAAATGCAGAGAAATAGGAGGATTCAAACATTGTTGTTTGCCAAAAAGATGAAATACCATTACCAAACAAGCCACAGTTCACAAAACAATCCGTTCTTACCTCACGCTTCTATTTCAACACCCGCGAGAAATCACGTCTTTCTGGAAGCCAGCACCCACAATGCGGCTGCCGACGAATTTTTAAGACGACACAGGAATCTAATTGTCACCTGACGGCTAGTTAGAGAACCCTTTATTCACTCCCGACACAGAAGACATTTTGTGGGTTTAAAAAAAGAGAGAGAGAGGGGACCTTTCTTGCTATTCAATTACAATCTACCAGTAGGAGTGGTAGTGACATTGCAAGGCTGCAGGTTGATCAATGATTGTGGAACTGCCTTAAACGAATTTGAACTCCACAAAGATGGCGCGTCATGGGTGTTGAATGCACAACTGTCCTACACCGCGTTACTTGAAAGGAAAAGGAGGACGAGTCTTACTTGACATAAATGATGGGTATTGTCTACAGACGGTTTATAATTAAAATCCTTTGATGTCTTTCAGAACAAAGAGCATCAAGGATCTCCCTAAATCAAAGCATTTCTACAGTGCAATGGTGGTGAATGCACAAGCGTGGCAATCAGATGTTACAATCTTGCCACACAGTAGCAAGATTTAAGTCCATCATTCTAGTACACAAAGGGAGTTGTGTGCACAAGTGTCCCTATATATTTACATTACAATCAGACTTATATTTTCTATATGAGAAAACCCAATGTTTTTTGTGAAACAACAAAGGAATGGAATTGGTGCTCCAACGAATATCATGCTGAAACTCGTCAGTCTGTGTTACAGATTGTAAATTTCATTTAATCCATCGACGGCTGTATTGTACTTTACTATAAGCATTGCTTCTCTTTGTAATAATGCCCTCTCCACATCGCCTCCTCGTGGATTGCTTTCAATTTTTGATAGAGCAGTCCATTTTGAATCATTCACATTATGATTTTTCAACGTCCAGTGTTTCACAAGGGGCGCATTTGCTGTTTGTTTTCAAATACGAGACGTGTGCTGTATCACACATTGGCAGGCTTCCTGATTGGTTTTACCTATATACAATTTAGGACACAGGCATAGAATGCCATATACTACGTTCTCACTTTTGCAGTTAGTGAACAAATCATGTTTCTACTTGATGTTTTTGAAACTGAAAAGTGTGCCTTCAATTGTTTGTGAGCAGCACACACACATCCCACATTTGTGATGGCCAATAATTGGGGGTAAGCTTTGGGGCGTGGCTTAGCCGGCTGCAAGATGGCCGCACTTTGAGTGGGCTCTGCCGGCCAAGCCTGTTATCCGCCACAATCCTGCAGATAACGTCAGAGCTTCCATCTCTCTCCGGGTGATCCTGTTCCCGCCCACCTTGGAGCATCGTTTGCTGCCTTTTTGGCCCTCGGAGCCTGCCACTTCACTGATTTCCCCCTGCTGATGGCTGCCCGTGCCTCTTGGGCCTAACTGTAGTCGCATGGCCGGATCCCGCGCCGCACTACAGAGGAGCCGCTGCCATCCCTCTATGCACCGGCTGCCCCACTGGAATTGCGGTGCCCCGCTGAGCCCTACCTGTTGCCTGTCTCCTCTGGTCCTGGTGAGTGTCGCTGCTGTGGGGGCTTTCGCGGCGGGGTTGGTGTGTGTAGCCCGCACAGCGGGGCCTGGGCCTACCTCTATTGCTGCTGGGGCTCTCCTGTAACGCTTCCCTCAGTTGGCCTCCCTGCACTGGCCCCGCATTGAGGGCTGTGCACCCCCCCACATCTCCCTGCTGCCGCTACAACACGGCCCCGCCATCTTCTGCATCGCCCGCAGCAGGAACCGATGCCGATGCGGCCACTCCTCGAATGGCGGTCTCCGGCTCTGCTGACTACTCACGCCGCCTTTCCACTCTCCTCCCATGAGCTCTGCCATTCTGAGGACGGGCCACTCCATTGAGCACGCTTGGGCCTCTGACTCCTCCGCTGTACCACCCACCCACTGCTGGCCCTAACGCCTTACTCCTGGACCGCATGCGTGGGTCTGGAACCAGCGCCACGCCACCTTTGGGCTGCTTCTCCTCATGGACTTGCTGGGTCCTGCCTGCCACCCGGCCCCTGCTGACTCTTGGTGAGTGGTGCTCTCGTGGGGGTGCCTGGGGCTGGGTTGGGTGCGTGCTCGCCATTCCTAGGGGCCTAGGCCTATCCTTCTCACAGCAAAGGCACTTTGTCCTTTGCCTCTCCTTGTTGGCCCCGCAACGAGGGCAGTGCCCCTGCGTTTCCCCACTGCCCCTGCCCCCACGGCCCCAACTCCCTCTTCTGC
Source organism: Lissotriton vulgaris (assembly GCF_964263255.1). Lineage (NCBI taxonomy): Eukaryota > Metazoa > Chordata > Amphibia > Caudata > Salamandridae > Lissotriton > Lissotriton vulgaris. The sequence goes on along the minus strand of NC_141693.1, from coordinate 890,349,400 downwards.
TTCCACTACAGGTGCCAGCACTGATGCGGCCAGGATATTGCTCACACATCGCTGGCCCAGCTGCCCTACCACGTCACCATTCCTGCCACTCCTTTCCAGGACCCGCGGGCCTGCTGAATGCCAGATACAACCCGCCATCGCGAGGTGTGACACCAGTGGCTTTCCCATCGCCCTCCTCCTCCGGCCTGGCCGCCATCTGCTCTGTGAGTGCCTGTACTCTTGCCTTTGAGACCAGATCTCTTGCTCCACCTATTCCCGCCGCGGGGTGCTCCGCAAACCCAAAGCTCTGCAACCTTGATTCGCCGCTGCAGACTCCCTCCAGCTCCTCGGTGGCCTACCTCACCTGCTCCCGTCTGGCCATGGGGAAGACCGACCCTAAACAACCCAAGATCGCCTTCGATCAGCGCAGGCAGACTCGCCAGGATGGTGCGGTCGCCGATAGGGGTGACCCTGCCGCCCAAACAGATGTGGCCCTAACACGGGAGGACGATCTTAAGACCATCATCTTGGACGTCAAATCCACAGTTATTCGCATTGCGGCCCAACTCGACCAGCTGTCAACCCTTCTTTACAATGCCAAGGCCAATGTAGACTCGCATGATGCCCATCTGCTACACGCTGAAACAAGGGTCTCTGATGCTGAAGACACCACCACTCAGGATCGCCACAAGCTCCTTCAGATGGACAAGATACTTGCGCTGATCCAGAATAAAAATGAGGATTTGGGGGCCCGTTCCCACAGGAGCAACCTCTGTATCACTGGTGTGCCAGAATCCAATATCTAAAAATTGGAGGACTGTGGAATAGCTCATTTGCGAACTTCCTGGCAATGTCCTATCCTCTGTCTTTATCATCGAGCGGGCCCATCCCTCACTCGGCCCTCGCCCTGCCCCTGGCCTTCCGGCTCGCCCGGTTATCTCCAAACTCCTGAACTTCAGGGACCGCGATGCTATTCTTCGAGCGGCCAGGGAGAGGGGCGAGATCGTCATCAGGGTAACTCGTTGTCGTTCTACCCCGACTATATTATGGCGGTGAAGGCTGCTCGCCGGGAGGCGGATCCTTCAAAAACACGAAGACTCATATTCCCTGGCACATCCCGCCAAACTGCGAGTCAGGCCAGGCTCCAAGTTGATCGTCTTTCCAGATCCCAAGGATGCTTTGACCTTCGCGAAGAAACTGGAGCGGTCACAACGTTCTTCTCCTGCTAATTCCCAGGCCACCGCCAATGGCAATTTAAGTGATAATGACTGAACCTTTGTGGTCTCACAACACTATCGTTAACTGCACTCTATATTGCTCAGTTACCTGGTTTGATTTGGGCCACTTTGTATTTCTTCTTCCGCAGGGCTCTCTTTACCATGGCTACGCTTCGGGCTCGATGCCCCTGACTCCCTGGTGTCCTTCTTTTCTGTTGTCTGCTACGACCTGTGGCTTGGCCGCCCTGTCTCTTTGGCAGGGGTGTGTGCTGAGCGACCCATGCCCCCACGGAATGATTGCCTTCTTGGGCATAGACTTTTCCCTTCCCAGTTGTAGGTTCCCGGGGTGGGTATGGGTGGAATCTCAGCCTGATTGGGGGTTGGTGTGAGTGGTGGGGTCCTTGGGGTTTGTTGCCTTCCTCTAAGGCCTTGTTGTTTGTTTTGCTGTATGCATTTATTTTGGTCACTTCATAGCACGTCATCTCATACTTACGATTTTTTTTATTGCAATCCTCTCTTTCATTGCATTGTGTCCTCATTAAACATCTGCTTCTATTCAATCCATTGGGGGTTTTAGGATCTTGGGACTGTCGCCTCTGAATAAGGCTGTTGTTGTAATCTTGACTTTGGTGATTTATTGCACTTCAAATGTTATTGCAGTGTTCTTCTTGTTATGCTCCTTATGGCATTTCTCCACCAGACTGCACAAGGTTCTACCCGCACTTTCAACCTTCCTTGACATTCTTCTTTGACAAAGCTCTATGACAGACACCACGCTTTGGACCTGGAACCTCCGCGGTCTTAACGACCACCGCAAGGCACATCTGGTTCATGACCACCTCACCCGGTATAAGGTAGATATTTGTTTCATACAGGAGACCCACCTGCTACCCGCTATCTCCTCCAGACTCCTATCCAGGCATTGGGGTGAAATACACTCCTCCTTTTACTCTAACTATTTCCGTGGGGTGTCTGTCCTGCTGCGCAGAGTGCTTCCATGGCAGACTTCCCAGGTAATCATTTACCCTGAGGGGCGCTTTGTGGTCCTTCATGGTACCCTCCAGACCCAACCATTGACCTTGACTGCACTATATGGTCCCAACAATGATGACCTGGATTTCTTTGCTCAGGTTTGGCACCACATCTCTTCCCTGGGTCCACTGCACTCCTCTGGGGGGCGACTTTAACGTTACGCTGTCTACCAAGCTAGATCGCTCTGGTCCGCACGCTTCCCAGCTGTGCGCAGCTTCACTATTGAGTTCTATTCTCACTGATAACCCCCTATATGACGCTGGTGCCGCACTCGCCCCGAGGCACGCGAGGGCACTTGCGTAACTGGCTCCCGCGGCTGCTGGTCCCGCTTGGACCTCTGGATTACCACTCTGGACGCCTTTGCTTGGCTCACCTCTGTTGAACATATGGCGCGCACCCTCTCAGATCATGCTCCTGTTTGCCTTTGTCTGCGCCTCCCTCACTCCCCACATTGCGCTTTCTCTTGGAGGCTTCCCCCTAACGCGCTATGTGACTGTCTTCTGCGACGAGATACAAACCGCAATAACGAATTATTTTGGGCTTAACAAGGGCACTGTTGACTCCCCCCCCCTCCCCCCCCCCCCCCAGGCTTTGGGAGGGATTTAAGGCCCTCAACCATGGGAAATGCATTTCCAAGCAGTCCGGTGTCTTACCCTCTATTCGCGGCACTCTTGATAAATAAGAGATGGAGATTAAGTCTCTGGACTACTCCCACTCCCGGGACCCTAACCCTGACATGCTTCCTCAGAACCGGCGACAGCTCATCGTCTTTGCTGACGAGGCCAACAGAGAGCTAGCATTTCTGGGTTCGGAGGAGCGGGCGCGCCGCTTCGGTGAGGGTGATTACCCTGGAAAGACTCTTGCAATCCTCCTCCGCTCGCCTCACGCTGCGTCCTATATAACCGCCCTCCAGGATGGAGGCCCTGACCGAACCACCTCTCCTGGGGAGATCAAGGTGCGTTTCACCACATTTTACTCACAACTTTACATGGCTGGGACTGTGCCCCCGCATGGGGTTCTCAATCAATATTTCGATACCCTTCAGCTCCTCTGGCTCAGCAACCCTCACCGGGAATTCCTTGATGATCCCTTCTTCAAAGAAGAATTCCTTGCTGCGATTAATGGCATGCCCAGTGACAAGGCCCCCGGTTAGAACGGCCTGCCACCATCCTTTTATAAGACCTTTGCACCCCTACTGGTCCCGCACTTAGCTGCCATGTACAACAAATCTTTTGAGAATGGTCAGGTCCCCCCTACGCTCCGCGAGGCACTACTCACACTACTTCTAAAACCCTACAAACCTCCAGAGCTCCGCGACTCATATCGTCCCCTTTCACTAATTAATACAGATAACAAATCTTTGCCAAACTCCTCGCCTCCCGCCTTCTTCCCCTCAAGCCGCTCATCACTCGCCCGGACCAGTCCAGGTTCATTCCTGGCCGCGCGATCTCCCATAACCTTCGGATATATTCTCCGTCCTTCATCAAATTAAACCTAAGCTCCCAGCAGTGGCGACCCTGCTCGATGCTACCAAAGCTTTTGATACCCTAGAGTGGCCCTTTCTCTTTTATCTCCTCCCTCGCTTGGGCTTTAGCCCGGTCTTCATATGCAAAATACTACTTCTATACACCCTTCCCACTGCCCCCCTCCGGATTAACGGTCAAATATCAGAGCCTATCTCCATTGCGAGGTACCAGGCAGGAGTGTCCGCGGTCACCCATGTTCTTCGCCATCGCCATGGAACCCCTTGCTGCTAGACTTCGACAGCACCTCACCCAGAGAGGTCTCGCCTTCGCGGCTCGTGCGCTCGTCGTCTCCATGTATGCGGACGACGTTACACTCTAAGTTCGCAACCCTCAAGAGAACCTCAGCACATTGGTTCGCGAGGTGATACGATTCGGGGGCATCCAGGTTAACTGGAATAAGTCTGTGCTTTTCCCCCTCACTGACTGCACAGTACCTTTCACTCTAGACTATCCCTTTGTGTGGACGTCAGGCCCAACAAGATATTTAGGCATCTGGCTGAGTGGGGACGTGGACGAACTTTGGAGAGCTAACTTTGGCCTGGTTGTGGACTGGTTTGAGTCTAACATTTCCCTCTGGCACAGGTTACCACTGTCTCCAGCGGGTCGCATAGCCATCGCCAAAATGGTGGTGCTCCCGAAATTTTTATATTTATTTGTCAATATTCCCATCCCTCTCACTACTCACTTTTTTCACAAAGTACTCTCATTGCTCATCACTCTGGTTTGGGCCAGTCGTCATCCCAGAATTGCATATAATATCCTCACCCTACAGATGTCTTGGTGCCCCAGATTTTAAACTTTATGCCCTTGGCTCCCAGGCCAGCTTTCTCCATTTTTAGCTCCACCCTACTCCTTTTCAGCTGCATGTCATGGTGGAAGCCAACCTTGCTGCCCCATGGCAGCTCACAACCGCCTTGTTCGCCCCAGCGAATTTCCCGCACACCAAGATTGACACAGTGAAGACTCTGCGCTGGGCCTGGGATGGGCTCCGTAAACTGTCCAGGTCCAGCATACTCTCCGTGAATGCCATGCCTATTGCTCATCATCCGGCTTTTCACCCCTTCAATCATCCAAGATGGTTAAACACGCAACCCGCTTGGGGATTTCCACAGTATCGGACCTCTACCCTGGGGACACATTCTTCACTATAGCTGTTGACTCCAGCCCAATGGACACTCTGCTCTACTATCAACTAAGGGTTATTTACAGGGGGGGCTTCTCCCCTCGTTTCCCCAGCCTCCTTCCTTGATGGCCACTCTTGACTTCCTTTACACGTCCCTCTCCTCCCGAAAGCTGGTCACTAAGATTTACGCCCTTACACTGGCTACGTCTCCCATTTCTACAGACCGGGCGCGAGTGGCGTGGTTTGAGGACCTTGGTGTCGAACACTCTCAAGAAGACTGGCTTTACTGTTGTAATCAGTTTATCGCCTTTCCCCAAATTACCACATCCGCCTCATCCACTTTAAATATTTGCATAGGCTTTACCGAACTCCTGCTCAGCTGCACAAGATGGTGCTTATCCCCAATGATAGATGTCTGCGATATTCTGCTCTTGCGGCAGACTTCTCCCACCTCGCTTGGATGTGCCCTCAGCTCTCCGCTTACTGCAGCGAGGTGTGTGCCGCTATTTCTGAGATCACCTCATCGCTGGTCCAGCGTGACATTCTGCTATGCCTTTTAGGCTTCGTGAAATTTTGCCCAGATGCCACTCACCGCCTGACTGCGATGCTTCTTGTTCTTGCGAGGCGTAGGGTCTCCATGTGCTGGGGTTGCAGGCTTGTACCTAAGGTTGACACTTTGCTTCGGGATGCTTTGCGGTGTCAGGCACTCCTGTCTGAATTCTCGGACCTAAAGCCAGCCAAATCCCGCTCAATTGACATATGGGGTCCACTTGTGTCTTAAGTCGTAACTCTCAGCATCCTGCAACTTCTCCGAGTTTCCCACCGGTGCTCTGCCCGCTGAGGCCGCCGGTGATGGTCAGTGAGTTGCTGGCTTCCCGCTCACTCTCCCTTCTGCCCCACTAGCTTTTCTCCCCCATTCAATGGTCCTCTTCCCATAGTTCATCCTACTTCCCCAGTGCTGCCATTGCTCTTTCTTTGTTTGTATCGCTATCATGTATTAAGTGTAGGAGGTAACCTCTGCTGCATAATACTGAATGCTCGTATATAAAGTCTTGATAAGGTGCAATCTTGTAACCTTGCTGTGCAACTTTGTTTAATAAAGGTTTTTGAAAACCTAAAAAAAGAAAATGATCAGGGGTAAGCTCAATTGTGACCTCAATGTGCTCCTATTTGGTGGTTTCTGTGCTGCTGCACGGACAATTAAGTTTCCCACACTTTGACCTTTTTCAAAGCAACCAGGGGTTTGCTACAGGAAGTATGTACTATTTGTACTAGATGCCAGTTTTGATTGATCACCTTTGTAAGAAAATTGGTGCGTGAAAAAACGTATTCACAATTACCAGGCGATCAGTGGGCTCTTTCTTCTTTTTCTGTAACAAAACTTCTCTAGGTGTCCACCAGGCCCGTTTCATCGCATGTTTGAGAATCTTTCTAGGATAACCTCGCGACTTCAATTTTTCAAGAAGGTTGTTTGCATGAAGCATATATTCGTCTTTTGTTGAGCAACTGCGTTTTACCCTGAAAAACTGTCCAACCGGAAGATTGTCGCGCAAACTACGTGGATGATGGATTGTGTAATGGAGAGCTTTATTTCTGTCAGTCGGTGTTATATGTAATGAGGTAATTAAGGTGCCATGAGAACTGTAAACCTCTATGTCCAAAAATGTTATGGTACTAGGAGATAAATTCAAACTGAATTGACTATCAGGTGTGCGTTGATTCAACCAAGTTTGGAATGCCATAAGTTCAGTCAATGTTCCATTCCAAATTAGGAAAATATCATCAATATATCGAACATAGGTCGATATTTGATTCCAAAAACGGTTGTTATTGTAGAAAAATCACTATTCATATTGTGCCATAAAATGAACTGCTAATTCTGGCGCAAAGGGACAGCCCATGGTGGTCCCTTTGGTCTGAAAATAATAGCTGTGCTCGAATTAAAATTTTTTTATTTTTAAAACATCTTTTTATTTATAAACATAGTACAAGCTTCAGTGCAGCATTGTTTCTTCCATAATATAGCAGGAGATACATACATCATTGTTGGTACGGTACGCGTAACGTAGCCACCCTCACGCAAGAAAAAATAGTTCTTTTTTAAGGCGAAACTAGCCAATCTCATTATAAACTCGTTTGGGACACTCACAGGTCTAGGTCTCTGTTCAAGAAGTCCTTCCTCTTGCGGTATCTGGGGGTATAAAGACACCACATCTAAGGAACCAATAGTTGGTTTCAAGATGAAAATTCTAATGCTTTGATTTTATTCAAGAAATCCGTTGTATCCTGTAGGCGAGCAGGTACATCTGCCAGGAAAGGTTTAAAGAAAAAATCCACATATTTGCTATCTTAGGATATTTTTTATTCAAAAAAACAAATTCCTGTTGACCGATAATCCCGAGGAACAAAGCGTTCTGTAAAATGAACATGAGTTCTTCCTGAATGTCTGATGTAGGATCCATGGTAATCTTGTGATAGCATTGTAAATCCTGAAGTTGTCTTAAGACCTATACCTGGTAACCAATGGTACTCATCACCACTATAGAGCCACCTTTGTCTGCAGGTTTTAGTGTTATTGAGTTGTCAGATTTTATTGCACTTATTGCTTCTTTTTTAGCTTTTGAGATGTTATATTTTACAAAATCCTTTTTATTTTCTATGTGTGTGATTGCAGAAATACTGTGCATTCAAAAGTTATTATCTCTTTTAGCACTTTATTCACAGGTGGACAAAAAATAGATTTATCATGGAAGCCAGTTGCTTTCATGTTAGCTGTACAATCATTTTCAAGACAAAAGGACTTTAATCGTATCTTTCTACAAAACTCAATAACTTCCATTTTCATTTTAGCAAGATCAGTGGTTCTAGTAGGGACAAAAGAGAGGCCCTTTTCCAGGATGTATTGTTCTGCATATGAAAGGACAAGGTCAGATACATTAAAAATGGACGACACCATTATATTTTGTAATATTGCCGCCTGGTTGTCATTTCCCATGACTTGTTTTGATATTTGTTTCGTCCCTGTGATTGCTGTTGGTCTCTGCCTAAATAGGATTGTTGTTGTTCATTGTTTTTGCGTCGATTCGGCTGTTGATTCACATCTAAGGTATCAGTCTCACCGCCTGCCAACGCATGATACAGCACATGTCTCGTATACGAAAACAAACAGCAAATGCGCCCCTGGTGAACCACTGGACATGGAAAAATTATAATGTGAATGATTTAAAATGGATTATTCTTTTAAAAATTGAAAGCAATCTATGAGGAGGCGATGTGTAGAGGGCATTTCTACAAAGAGAAGCAATGCTTATAGTAAAATGCAAAACAGGCGTCAATGGATTAAAAACTTTCAGAAATTTACAAGCTGCAATACAGACTGACGAGTTTCCGCATGATATCCGTTGGAGCACCAATTCCATTCCTTTGTTGTTTCACAAAAAACATCTGGTTTTCTTATATAGAAAATATAAGTCTGATCATAATGTGCATATGTAGGGACACTTGTGCACACAACTCCCTCTGTGTACTAGAATGATGGACTTAAATCTTGCTCCCACGTGGCGAGATTGTAACATCTGATTGCCACACTTGTGCATTCACTGCCATTGCACTGTAGAAATGCTTTGATTTAGGGGGTTCCTTGACACTCTTTTTTCTGAAAGACAGCAAAGGATTTTAATTATAAACAGTCTGACGACAATTGCCATCATTTATGTCAAGTAAGACTCGTCCTCCTTTTCCTTTCAAGTAACACAGCATTGGACAGTTGGGCAGTTGTGCATTCAACACCTGTGATGTACCGTCTTTGTGGAGTTCAAATCGTTTAAGGCAGTTCCACAATCATTGATCAACCTGCAGCCTTGCAGTGGCACTACCACTTCTACTGGTAGATTGTAATTGAATCGCAAGTAAGGTCCACTCTCTCTCTCTGTTTTTTAAAACTACGAAATGTCTTCTGTGTAGGGAGTGAATCAAGTTATTTCAAACTAGATGTCACGTGATAATTACATTCTGGTGTCGTCTTAAAAATGCGTAATGGCCGCATTGTGGATGCTGGCACACAGACAGATGGGCGATTGCATGCAGGTGTTGAAATAGAAGCGTGAGGTAAGAACGGATTGTTTTGTGAACTGCAGCATTTTGGTAATGGTATTTCGACTTTTTGACGATGTTTGAACCCTCTTATTTCTCCACATTTTTAGATTGACAAACATGCATGGTTGCTTGACGGTTTTAAAAGAGTACGGATTTAGTCTTGAGCCATTACGGCATATCTTACAGGTATGTTGAATTGTGTTTAGAAAACTCTGTTTAGAGAGAATTAATGCCGGATTAACCTTGTTTTGATCTCTTGTCGATTTGCTCTTTTCTTATAAGATTGTTCACTGGAGATGGACCTTGCCGTCTTTACCCCAAAACATCTTTAGAGGTCCACTTGCAACTTCTAAGTAAGTTGAAGTGAGTTTTTTGTCATACCGCTTTGCGTATGTTGACGTTTATAAATTAAAAACCTTTCTTCTTTTGGTTCTGATAGTGGCATTTGTGTTGACATAGGCAGTCATGATATTATCGAGTGGCACAGTTGGTGCCAGGATAAAGGTTACACAAGGTAAATTAGTTAAACCTTGAAAATAGCTGAGGCATTTTGGAGTGCTTGAAGACAGATTTGATTTAATGGTAACACCTGCACCTTTTTCTTTTGGTTTTTTTCCACCTCTCTTTCCAGGTCCTTTGGATAATCCCATAAAAATACAATTGGCGTTTGAAACACGTTGACCTTTTGTTTGTGACCAAACAAGTGTTCTTGAAAATTTTTAGTATAAGGTCCACATCGTACTATGACAACTAATGAATTTGAGTTTCTTATTTCCTGAATACAGTACTGTTTGGCAAACTTTCTCTGTGGATCTGTGTTGCATATACTCATATTTTGCAAATGTTTTTAAATATGAAATGTAACGTAGTGTCATATTTGTGATTGTTACATCTGCGTTATATGGTTGTATTGTTTTTGTGGTCCTAAAAATGTTTGGAATGTTAATGAAAATATTAACATGAACCGGTCTATTTTAAAATAACTCTTTAAAAGACAAAAAATAGAAAATGAAAACATTTATTTGTTTTACAATCACTATGAGTATCACGTGTGATTGTGAGGAGTGCAGTGGTGAATAACTATCAGTATTTGAATTTGTATTGGTGTATTGAGGAAGACCAGACAGGCCAGGTGCCATGACGTGTCGAAAGGGTTCTCATAAGGTTTCAAAACAGAAAAACTCAGCCTCCAGCGGGCTGACCACAAATGGCGAATTCAGTACTCTCCTGATAACAAAGAAGGGTATCTAGCACATCTCGAAAACTACAAACAACGCATTATATAGGCTACATTGACGTTCTCGAAAAAAATCATAAACTCAACAAATAAGTCGAAGGAAATCTTCAGAATTGTATCCAAAATTATCTTATCCCGATAGCAGGACCACAACAGTCCCTCATACACAGGATTTATGTAATGCCCTCAATTCAATTTTTTATTGATAAAATTAAGACAATCTAAAACAACACTCCCCTAGTTCTCTTCCCTCTGTGACACCCATCAAAGACATTAACTTAACCCTAACGTCTGAGTGGCCTGTTATCAGCAAGGTGCGCCTCATGGACCTGCTGACCAAGCTGAAATCAGATTCCCCCAAGGGTACCTGCCCTCCAAAGGTCCAAAAAGAAGTCTTCTCTCTCTTCCCTGACCCAGCAATATCACTCATCCTTGAGTAAAGGCATTGGCCTCAATTCTTTTGAACAGGTGATGATCCTCTCATTTTGAAAAATGATCGCAATATATCACTGCTACCTTATTTAGCAAAAATATTAGTATTAAATCTTTTTATTGAAAAAGCAGCTCTCACATGAATAAATTTAGCAAAAATATTAGAGGCACATGTGGTCAGATGCCTTTGTTCCTTCCTAGAGGAAACCAATTTCCTTGATCACCATCAAGTAGGCTTCAGGCCATCCCACTCTACAGAATCAGTCATCCTTTCAGTTGTGGATTACGTGAAAAAGAAGGTGATAGGCACACCACTCAGGTGCTGATACTTCCCGACCTCCCTGCTGCCTTTGACGCGGTCGACCACATGAGCTGGTGGACCTGTCAGAGCCATGGCTCTACAGTGTACAGCACTGGGTTGGATCATCTCCTTCTTGAAAGGTCGATCTCAGTCTGTACGGCTTTCTCAGTCCGCTTCTCCTAGGGTTCAACTAACCTGTGTAGTCACCCAATGATCTTATCTATCCCCCACCTTTTCAACCTGTACATACGTCCCCTAGTGAACCTATACAGACAGCATGCATTTCCTTTATGTCATTAATAACTCACCAAAGTCAAAAGAAACCTTTCAAAACACAGTGCTATTCATCCGCTACTGGATGAATAACAATCACCTTAAATTAAACTCTGATAAGACTGAGATTGTCTTCACTAAAAGTAAGCATGACTTGTGGAATCCCTCATTCTGGCCAGCCACAATGGGCACCCCAGCCCAATAATTTGGTTAAGTACCTCAGTTTCTACATAAACAAGAACAAATTGGGGCTGTAACCTCATCCTTTTCTTTTTTGCAGCTCCACAAAATCAGAAAAATATCTAAATTTCTCACCATTGAAGTTCAAATCCAGGTCATCGCGTTAGTCACCTCAAGGATTGACTATGCACATTTTCTCTATCTAGGTCCTCCTAAGGGCCTCAATTGTAGACTGCAACTCGCACAAAACCAAGCAGCCAGTTTATTCTACAGACAGCCTACAAACGATAACATCACCCCCCCTGATGAGCTGAAACTGGATCATAAAATCAAAGCTGTTCCGAACAGTGGCCCTACAAATACATTTGGGCCAGGGCCCCCAAAATCCTTAAAACATCCCTGCCTCCACTACAAAAAGTATAGCTGTATTTATTTCATGTGTTTGTGTTTTCCTGTTATTCCACCCCACCAGCTTCGGGGCTCCTTATCAAGTCCAGCAAGGATGCAAAGTTATGGTATCATAAAACAACCTTCCTTGTTTAGTTGAGCACTCTTTCCCAGTAGGGGAGTGTCACACCGAGCCCCTTCTGGTTTCCTTGGTGCAAAGAACTTAACCATGACATTTCTCTGCGATTCCCGACTTTACCAAACAGTTTCAAAGAAAAAGTTGACAGTCAACGATTTCAAGCATGCGATATCGAGCAGAAAGTTGATTTTGAAAACTCAGAATACTATAGATAATTAGTGTAAGTGGTGATTTAAATGGGCACGGGCTGTCCGGTACTTAGCACCTACACTACTTTTATTTCAACAGTAAAATAACAGCACTTCTCAGCAGGAATTATTTATTTGTTCATTCATTTTTATATGTATTTGATTGTGGAGAGCAAACTGTCATCCGCAGGCATCCTAGCAATAGAACGGCAAAGAGACACATAGGGTGGGGGGAACAAACTCAAACAGTGACACACTAGAGCCAGAAAGACACACAAAATGAAAAAACAAGCATTGGCATAGCCAATAGGTCTCGCTTTTGGGACCTATAAGTGGTTAGCCATGCAACACTTGATGTTGTTGATGTTGTTGCACCAAGGATATTGTGCTGTATAACTTCAGCACAATATCCCTGGTGCAACAACATCAACTTTTGCATGGCTAAACACTTATAAGGTATAAGGTTTAGCCATGCAACAGGTGATGTTGTTGCACCCGGGATATTGTGCTGCAAAACTAAATACTTATATGGTCCCATAGGCGAGACCTATTGGCTATGCCAATGCTTGTTTTTTTCTTTGTCTCATAGCTTTGTCCCGCATGCCTCTGAAATCTTGTTTTTTTATTTGCTTCAGTACTGCTTTGCAACTGCTGTGGTAGTCCCACACCTAGTCCCTGTGACGTCTCCATCACTTTATCACATTCCCTTACCGTATTCCAAGTTAGTCTACTGGAAATGAATCTGCATGACTTCTCAAACCATCCCATTTGTTGTGGTGCCACCTTACTGCACCTACGTACGGTTAATCCCTGTGTCATACCTATGTCATACCTATGTCACCATCATCCCCTTCCCAGTTTCAGTGGGAAGAATCACACCTCCTTCCTTTGTCTCACTCTTTAACCATTATCCAACCTTAAATTTATAAGAAATTCTCTTGCTACTGTTAAATTTGAGAAGTTTAAACTCAACTTCTTTCCACCGATAAAGATTCCATCTGATATGCTCTATATATAAATATGTTTCTTTATCCCACTGTGGCTGCCATTATTGTTAAGCAATGGTTCTCTGTTATATAGATAACGCGCACTAAGAGTAAGAAGCTGCTTTTTTTTAAACTGTGAATTACTTGCTGAGGATTTCTTTTAACTTGCACTAATCGCCACTAACACGCACTTTTACCGCATTTCAGGGCTTAGTTGGTCCCTGGTCCACCGCTGTCTTTGTGGGCCGATTGAGTGGAGGGACATAGCTCCTCCCCTTTGACAGCGTCACATCCTGGGGACATTAGCATATAAGGCAGATGACTTGCTGGCCGTGCAGTGGACGTGCAGCTGGCGCGCAGAAGGCGCGCCACACGCTCGGACTGGGCTTAGGGCCAGTCCCCCTGGCCCTCATGCCCCAGGGAGACTATGCTACTCCAGAGACACCCTCATGAGTTTAGACCCATTGGAGAGGGAGGCAACTTGCCCACGAGTTCTGCCTTACAGCCACTCCAAGGAGTGTGCAGTTTCCTGTACAAAATGCCTGCCTCCTCTCCCGTACATCACTTCCTACCATAGCAAATTATTGCCTGGGGATGGTTTGCAAAACTATATGCTGCCAGACAATATGACAGGGCCGGTACCTAGGAATGGTTTGCGAAACACCATATCGCCAGATAATATGACAGGGTTAGAGCCTGACTCACCGAGACAGGATGGCATAAATTGCGGGTTGCTCCACGTTAGATCACTTCCCAAGCACTCTACTGAGATACAGCTATTGATAGAGACATCATTTTGATGCTCTGTTTCTGACAGAGACATGGACTGCGACAGGGATGGAGATAGAGCTGGAACGGGCCTGTCCAGTGGGATATAAGGCTCGGCATAAACCCAGATCCAGGGGTCGGGGAGGTGGAACTGGAATTACGTTAAATGAAGAGCTGAATATCATCCCGCTAGATATAGATGAAGTTTCTTGTGCAGAGCTTTTAGGCTTCTCTGTTAAGGATTAGGCAGGCCACTCCCTTACGGGCATGATCTGTTACAGACCACCGGGGGTAATTAACGCACAACAACTACAAGAACTGATTGATGTAATCAATAATATGCCAGTTACCCACACAATACTTTTAGTCTGTGGGCCAACGGAAGAATGGACACAGCGTTTTATAACATCACTCAGTCATGTGCAAACCTGAGCCTGAAACAATGGGTGACTGAATCGACACATAGAAGGTCATACCTTAGATCAGATTTTTGCTGAGGAAGATCTTATCACCATGGGGAAAATCCTGCCAGTGGGGTGGACGGACCACCACCTGGTCACTTTTAGTGTGCAAAGTCTGAACATAATGAGGCCTGCGGATAGACAAATCAGGACTTTCCATGGCCGGGATTGGAAAGGGCTACTCAGAAAGGCAAAAATAGGTGGCCCCCTATTTCAGACAGAAGCTCTGTTCAACCCCGAGAAACAGGTTACAGAGAATTATACTGCTTTCAGTGAACATCTAATTAGGAAGCTCAACCACTTGCTCCGCTTAAAGTCATCAGGAAAAGAGGAAGCCCCTCAGCCCCATGGTACACGGAGAACCTAAGGAATCTCAAGCTTTCGTGTAAAATCGCAGAAAGACAGTGGAGGAGGGAATATTTGGAAAGGATAAAATTAGCTGGAGGCTCACTATAATAAAATATACAAAATAAATAATTATTGCCAAAGCTGAACACTTCGCATCTAACATTCTCAAAAGTTCCAACAAATCCAGGGACATCTTCAGGATAGTGAGAGGCATGACCCACCCTGACTGTTCTAACAGCAAAATCAAACCCACTCAGGAGTTGTGTGATGGACCGGCTCTCTTCTTACAAGAAAAATAATCAAAATTGTTGAAGGCCTGAGAGATATATCTCCATCCGTTTTGCCAGACCAGAAAAAGGGGGGGGAAATGTGCTAACTGGGATGGTGCTTCCGAGTTGACCGTCCCTGGGGCTATCTTGGATAATATCCCGATATTTATTTATTTATTTTAAGGTTTTATAGAGCGCAAGCTTGACCCGAGAGGGTTTCAGAGCGCTTTACAGATTCATAGAGTAATACAAAAGGCAGATCAATACAAAATGCAGGAGATCTGTACATCAGAGACCTTACACAGTCATGGGGTCTTAGGTGAGCAGGATATCATACGAGTACTGTACATTGGGGGATAGGATAAACTATACTACAGGACAATTTACAGAAACAAGAGTTATACAATAGGCAGGAATTGCGTGAGTAATGTACAAGGTCGCAGGATAAGGCAATAGTCTCCCAGGTGGCTGTGGGACGGGTTAGCCAAGGAATTTGCCCATGAGGAAGGATTTGACCTCTTTTTTTAAGCGTGCCAGGGAGGGGATTCTTCTGATGTCGGGAGGGAGGGAGTTCCATATTCTTGGTGCAGTCCCGGCGAAATCCCGATAGTAGGTTTTTATTTTCCTAAAGCGTGCAGGCCGGAGTAGGAGGGCATTGGCCGATCGTGAGTTTCTGTTTGCTCCAGATATCACAAGTTTCTGTGCAAGATACGCAGGGGAGTCAGAGTGTAAGGCCTTGTCCGTGATGCATGCCAGCTTGAGGTGAATCCTAACCTCGAAGGGAAGCCAGTTCAACGCTTTCAAGTGAGGGGTGATGTGATCAAATTTTCTAGAGCCTGTAAGTAGTCTGGCGGCTGTGTTGAGGCAGGCTTTTAAGGGTGCCAGCGAGATCTTGGGTAAGCCCGAGAGGGTGGAGCAACCATATTCCAGCCGAAAGATTACTAATGATTGGACTGCAAGTTTTAGGTCGGGAGCGTCCAGAAAGGGTTTCAATTTCCATAGATAGCTCATGTGGAATCTGGCAGATTTGGCCATTGCGTTGATGTGGTCTCACATGTTTAGGTTATAATCCAGGGTAATTCCCAGAGATTTGGCCGAATCCACAATGGTCTGGGAGCAATTTAAGGCTGTGATAGCTTTAATCCATGTCTGTATCTCAGGGTTGCTCTTGGGCGGGGAGATTAAAAGGAACTCCGTTTTCTTAGCATTG
The DNA here is from genome assembly GCF_964263255.1 of Lissotriton vulgaris. Taxonomy (NCBI): domain Eukaryota; kingdom Metazoa; phylum Chordata; class Amphibia; order Caudata; family Salamandridae; genus Lissotriton; species Lissotriton vulgaris. The sequence continues at coordinate 890,333,249 of NC_141693.1, read as the reverse complement.
AGTTTGAGTTGATTTGAGGAGAGCCATCTGACGGTCAGCTTCAGGGCCTCATTCAGGGTGAGGATCTCCGCAAGAGATGAGATTTTTATGTAGATCTGAGTGTCATCAGCATACATATGCAAGGAGATATTTGCAGTGCGCAGGACTTCAGCAAGGGGTTCCAGATAGAGATTAAAAAGGGTGGGGACAACGTTGATCCTTGAGGGACTCCCACCGTGACCACGGAGGGAGCGGACAGTTCGCCATTGATTAGGAATCTCTGAGATCGGTTATGGAGGTAGGAGCTAAACCAGTCTAGGAATGTGCCATCTAATCCCATCCTCCGTTTGAGGCGTTTGACTAGCATCTCGTGGTTGACTGTGTCGAAGGCCGATGATAGATCAAGGAGGATCAGGAGACAGGTTTTGTCTTGGTCAAGGGTTTGAAGAGCGTCATCAACAATGTGGAGCATGGTGGTTTCAGTGCTGTGTCCCGGTCGGAAGCCGGATTGGCAGTCATCGAGTAGATGGAAGTTGTTGATGTGGTGATTTAGCTGTATTTGTACACACTTTTCCAGCACTTTAGCTAGGAGCCGAACATTGGAAATTGGTCTAAAGTTGTCTGGGGAGGCTGGGTCCAGCGACAGCTTTTTCAGAATGGGTAGGACTTGGCCTGCTTTCAGCGAGGCCGGTATTGATCCCTGCTGGAGAGAAGCGTTGATTATCGCAGTCCAGCTAGGAATGATGGTTTTAGCAATGGTCGCGAGACAGTTTGAAGGGAGCGAGTCGTTGAAATGGTTGTTGGGGTTCAGGGAGGAAAGGATTTTTGCGACAGCGACTTCATCATAGGGTGCAAATTCGGACCAGTGTGCTACGTTCTTCAGAGAGGAGCATGGTGGCTGGGAGGGAGGGGGCGGAAGGTCAAAGTTCGGAGGGGGAATGAGGCGGCCTTGAGTTCCGTATCTACGGTTTTGATTTTTTTTGCGAAAACTGATGAGAAATCCTCAGAGGAGAGGAGAGACTTGGGGGTTTCTTTCGTTGTTTTGGACAGTTTATTCGATTGGAGTTTGACCATCTCAAAGAGTTTGCGAGGTCTGTTCTGGGCATTTCCTAATTCCGCTCTGAAGAATTCTTTTTTCTGAGTTGACTATGTTCTTGTTGTAAGTGTTTCTGGCCTGGTGAAAAAGTTTCAGGTGATCAGCCGAGGGGTGCTGTCTCCAGATTCTTTCATATTGCCGGAGCGATTTTCTCTCGTCGTTGAGGGAACCAGTGAACCATGGATTTCTATCTCTGACTTGAGTTCTTTTTAGTTTAAGAGGGGCTAGGTCATCCAAGATGATCGACATTGTAGCAGAGTAGTGATCATTGAGGTCACTGACTGAAATGATGTGGGGGGGGTCGGATTTGCAGCGGATCTCAAGTTTGTTGGTGTCTTGGTTTTTGGTGTCTCTGACCCAGCGTTTTGGGAGCACCGGTTGTGGCGTCCTTGTCATGCGGGTGCTAGGTAGCAGGAAGGCGATGGCATGGTGGTCAGACCAGTCGCAGGGGTCATTCGATATGAGCTTGATGGTTGTCTCCTTAGAGATGATCCAGTCTAGAGTGGCCCCTTTCGAGTGGGTTGGGAGAGGACAAGCTTGGGTCAGGGCTAGGTCGGCCAGGAGGTCTTTAATGGTGTTGACATGGGGATCCTTAAGGTCATTCCAGTCACCGAGGAAAATGTCCTTGGTGTTTGGGGAGTTCTTAGCCGTGATAACTTCCATGAGGTAGTCAGTGAAAGGTTCGTTAGTGCCTGGGGGTTGGTAAAAGATGTGTAGGTTACATAAGTGGATGGTGTTACTGCAGACTGAGAGGGCTAGATATTCGAAGGAATCAGTGGTATCTGTTAGAAGCTCAGTGACAAGGAGGTTAGAGCGATGGATGCAGGAGATTCCGCAACCTTTTTTGTTATTTGGTCTGTCTAGCCCGGCTATGTTAAAGTTGAGAGGGATTAAGAGGTCGAGGCATGGGGATGAAGCATCACCAAGCCATGATTCTGTTAAAATGGCTATGTCGGTGTTGTTGTTCAGAATGAGGGCAGCAACATCGGCCGCATGCTTCACTGCAGAACGACAGTTGATTAAGAGACCCGTCAGAGCAGGGAGGGGAGTGGCGGCGGGGGTCGGGACGGACATGGGCACTGGTGCAAGGTTGCTTCTGAGCACCCTTCTATTACAGAGGGGGGCTGATCTGTATAGGTTGATGGCGACCGTGCAGATGGGGTGTGCGGCACTCACGTCAGGTAGACAATGAGAGGTAGGGGCTGCGTTATGGTCCATAAGAAAATCCTGGATTTCCTCTTCAGTGAGGTCTAGTGGATTTGTTGTGGTGAGGGAAAGGTTGTAGGAGAGGGCGAGGTCAAGGGTTTCCTCCTCAGATAGGCAGCTAGTGTGCTTGCGAGGGCGAAAATGGCTCTAAGCTGTCGGTAGAGGGCGTTTGGGAAGCTCTGGGATTGGAAGGGAAGACAGCTGAGGCATAAGGTTTGCGAAGGAGAGTTCGGCCAGATGGAGGAGGTTTGTAAGATCAAGGATGGAGGAGTGGAGGCTCTGAATTATTTTGGAGGCTCTGGAATGCAAAGAGTGGATGTCTGCAGAGGGGGGGGGTTGGAGGGTACGGGTGGACTGTGATAGGAGTCGTGGAAGGGGTGGCTTGAGTGTTAGCGTGGCTGGAATGACCTGCTACAGCAGGAGTCACTGAGGGGGGCGGGGTTAAAGGGCAAGGGTGGGCTGTGTTCGGAGTCATAGAAGGGGTGGCTTGAATGCTAGTCTCTTATGACGTAATGGTCTTGGAGACCGAATGGGGAGAAAGGAGGGAGGGGACCCAAGGTCCAGTGTTTATTTCTCTTGGGGTGGTGGTAGAAGGCCTGATGGGGTTTAGGTGAGCTGTGATGGAAGCCGTGGATTGCGAGTGGGAAGCTTGGAGGGGTGGACTCACGTGGAGGGGTGGTCTCTGGTCCATAGCGTTAGGGAGGTTGGTAGGTGTAGTGAGGGGATTAGGGTGTTCTATATTGGGCAAGGGGGTTGGAGTAAAGTCTGGCCCGGTGTTGGTCGGCATCCCATTGTCGTGCACATGGTTTTGGAGAGTGGTAAAAAGATCTGAGAATCTGTCAAGGTTTTATGTTGAGTCTTGGATCAGTACAATGCTACTTTTGTAGAGGGTGATGGTGAGGTCAGCTCGAAAGGTTGTTGATGGCACTATTGTGAGCTTAGTGCCGTAGGGAATGATCCTGGATGAGCGTACATTAAGGAATCGTGAAAAGGTATTGCACCAAGCGAGGATTCTTCTGGAGTAAAAAACAAGGTCATTGGTGATGGTGCCTATGTCTGCACAGAAACGTAGGTCCTCGATCAGTGTCTCAGAATGGTTTTTCAGGGTGAGGTGTTTGAAGGCTTTTGTGGCGGTTTTTGGAAGGTTTGGGGGGTAGGCCAGTGTGTAAGCGTTTGTCCCATAGGAAGTTAGACCAGGGCCAACCATGATGGCTTGGGATGGGCATACTCGGGGAGACCTGGATCAGTGAGCAGCAGACATTATGGCCACAATCAATTTAGGAAAGTGGTGCTTGAAGGGGATAACGGATTGGCTTGGATGTTGTAGGTTAACACAGTCAGTCCGTGCCACTTCAAGATGGCCGCCCCAAGGGTTGAAGAATGAGTAGACCACTTTCTGTTTCAGTAGATAGGGGTTGTGCAGTTCTCGTTCTGTTACTGCAGACTGGGTTAGTGCCACTTCAAGAAGTTCGCCCCAAAGATTGAAGGAAGAGTAGTCCTCTTTCTGTTACAGTAGATAGTGATTTTGTAGTCCTCTTTCTGTTACTGCAGACTGGGTTAGTGCCACTTCAAGATGGCCGCCAAAAAGATTGAAGAAGAGTAGTCCTCTTTCTATTACAGTAGATAGTGATTTTGCAGTCCTCTTTCTGTTACTGCAGCCTGGGTTTGTGCAGTCCTCTTTCTGTTACAGCTGTTTGAGGACAAGACTGGTTTGGGTCCAGTTAGGGGACCTTGTTTGTTTCAAGGAGCAGTCCTTTTTCTATGAGCGCTGTTCAGGGGCTGCCATTTTGCAAACCGGTTAGGTTGATTACAACCGAAACACCAGTGAATTTAGAGTTATCATTGATATTTGATTTGATTTAGTTGGATCAGAGCGCACGATGTTGGAGTGACTGCATTGTGCGCACAAAGCGAAATTGGGGTGACTGCAGGATGTTTGCATCAGCCCGCGAGCTCAGCCCGCGAGCTGCACGAGACGTGGTGATCGGCTGGAAGACGCCGACAATCAACTCCCTGGGGCCTCGGTGGAAACCACGAGGTTGGAGTGTGCAGTGGGGGGAGGTCTGTGTAGAGGGAGGAGAGCATTCGGAAGCAGGCAGCAGTGCAACAAGGGAATGCACAGGTGAAGACCGGAGACCGGAGAGGGGTCGGAAAAGGTCCAGACGTCATTTGATCCTATTCTGATCCCAAAGTAGCACCTCTATCCCTTTCCTTGGTTGGTGGAAGTCGAATCATGAAACACTGGGAGAGGTGGAGGTCGGGCTGGTCTGCGTAACTCAGTCGGGCGGCAAAATCATTGCTATAGCGGGACGGGGGGCAGGGGCCCACCCGTACCTTGTTCCTCGCGGGTTGAGGCGATCGGAGCGGAGGTCCCTTCTCCTTCAAGTGGTGTGTTGACGTCTTCGGGACTTCAGGACCACCTCGGAGGGACGGACAAGGTTGTGGCGACTCCCGTAGTGTTGGGTCGAGCCCATGCAGGTTTTTGTCACGTCGGGGGAGTGCTAGCCTCCGGTCGTGGAGTTCTTGCCGGCAGGCTGATGGGCGGCGGGCCCCGCAAGTGCGAGCAAGTCGAGTCCAACGGTACAGCGGAGTCCACAGGCCGAAGAGGGCACCCTGGCGAGGCAGCAGGCGACCCTCGAAGAGTCCGGAACTCGGGAAAACGAGACAAAACCTCACCGCGAGGGTCCGTGGATTCCGTTTGTGGAGGTAAGGGGTGTCCTTAGAGTACACAAATTGCACAGATTGATCGTAGGGCTCGATGGGCGAGGTTTGCAAGGGATGTACGCTGATTGCGATCCCTTACCCCTGGAACGCTCTGGAAGAGGAGTTTACCCGAGTGGCCCTAGGAATTTCCTCAGGGTCACCACTGGATCCAATGCTCCACAAGCTAATGAAATAACTTGGGTCAGAGCTCTTCCCCATCTTACGTCAGTTGTGCTGTCAATCTCTCAATACTGGTGCCATCCAACTGGAAGCAGGCTGTCATTACACTGCTCCTGAAAAAACCCACATTGGACTCAGGCTGTTATAAGAACTACAGACCAATATCCCTATTGCCCTACGCAATTAAGATCATGAAGTGTCTGGTCAGTAGGGCACTATCCCTCTTTCTGGAGTCAAACAACTAACTGGAGGAGGTACAGTTTAGCTTTTGACCGGGTCATGGAACAGAGACAGCCATGGTGGCCGTTCTGGACAGTCTTTGAATGCGGGCGGACAGGGGCCAATCGACAACCCTAATATTACTAGACCTCTCTGCCGCATTCGATACGGTAAACCACGACATTCTTCTCTCAAGGCTGGACACCCTATGGGTGACGGGGGTAGCGCTAAGTTGGTTGCGATCTTAACTATCTGATAGATGGCAAGCAGAGGCGCTCCCTCCGTACCAATCGGATTTTGCGAAAACTATACACAGGGTACCGCAGGGATCTTCTATCAGTCCCATTTTGTTTAATGAATACATGCAGACTTGCAACCTCTGCTGCGGATTATCAAAGCACACAACATCAGCATGATTAATTACGCTGATGATATTCAGCTTATGGTATCCCTGGATGGTGATCAGGCGGACTGATTGGACAGCTTTCATGCTTGCATGCGTGAAATGGCGAAATGGCTGAAGGAGAACTCGCTTCAGTTCAATAGCGAGAAAACAGAGATCCTACAATGTAAGGTGGGGGGATCTCCCGCAGTCTGCCAGTCGACTTCTGGCCTCTAACCTCAGATGGCACGTTGACACCAGTGAACACTGTACGTAATCTGGGGGTCAGTTTCAATGAGAAATTCAATCTGGAGTCCCATGTTAATAATCTGGTGGGAGGTTGTTACACTCATCAGAGGTCTTCGGAAAGTGTTGCCATTGCTGCCAGTACAGGCACGAAGTACGGTAGTCAAGAGTATTATCCTAAGGCCCTGGACTACTGTAATGCCTTGCTTCTGGAATCTCTGGGATACCTGATCGCTAGACTGCAGAGTATCCAGGCGGCAGCAGCTAAGCTAGCTATCACTCGAGCACGTCGCTCCTCAACACCATAAGCACTGGTGGAGCTACACTGGCTCCCAGTAGCCCAAAGGATCTTGTTCAAATCGCTGTGTATAGTGTTCAGGGCACTTCATGGACAAAGACCCAAGTTGCTGCAAGATAGGTTTCAATGGTACAAGCCCACACGTACCCTACGTTCTTCTTCTGCCAGCCTCACTAGGATTCCCAGGATAAAAAAAGTAACCCTGGGTGGTAGAGCCTTTAGCGTGGCAGCAGCCCACCTTTGGAACCGTCTGCCCCGGGAAATCAGGAGTATAAAGAGTCTGACTATGTTCCACAAGAGAATTAGGACCTGACCTTTCCCTAAGGTCTGAGAATCTTGGTTCTTATCAGTGATATAATACTTCTCTGTAGTCTGCCTTTTTTACAATTCAAAACACATACAGTAAGGGGGGACCCATGGGCAGTTTAATGACCAGCTCTGAATACAAGCCCAACTAACAGTATTCACAACAGAGTACCAGAGGGTCAATAAAAAGACAGGCTAGTTAGTGAAGACAGAACGGGTGTAGCGCTCCCACTATCCATATGATTTCGGGGTAAATGCTAAAGAACATATATATGTGTATATATGTATATATCTCTATGCCAGATCAAAATAAGTATCTGGTCTCTGGCTCCCATCAGTCACCACTCGGAACCGCCCTTCATCATTTGGGGCCCCGAGGACCAACACTGTACCAGATCTCGGTGTATTGACAGAAAGAAGAGATCTTCCTGTAAGTCTGTATGTGTTGGTATTATGGTGCAAACCATATGTGTTGGTAAGGTAGCTGATGGGGTTGAAGAGAAATCTACAGTGCAGTGCAAGAAAAACCAGGAAAAGAATAGGGGTGAATAAAATTGGTTTAAGGAGCAATAATTAATTTATTAGGGTTTAACTCCTAGCACCAATGTTAAAAAATAGCTCAGACAGGGTGAAATTATAACCTGCCTAGTGGTGTGACGTGGTCGACATGTTTCAGCAAACCTGGCTATTAGCCTTGCTTTCTTCAGGACCTATTAGTTACAGCTACTGCAAACAAAACAAACCCAACGTGACAGATAAGTAAAAGAGTAAAAGGTAGTGTAGGAACGACACAGAAAAGTCACCTGAACCTCCAGGTTGTGTCTGTTCCAGACCTCTTCTTACACTCAGCGGCGGGCTGAAAATACAAAGCATGGCGTGAGCTAATCTCCCCATAGCTGTCTACAACAAGCCTATCTAATACACCTCGTGCAAATTTATCCACATAGGTGTAGTCCAGAACCTGAACTCTTAAAAAGGCACACTGACCAAGTGTAAATGAAAACGTGATGAATGAAATATTTCAAGTCTCACAGGGTACCCCTTACCTGATCAGTAAGAGATAAACACCTCACCTCGCCTGGCTGCGGCTCAGGACTGGTGAAGCACCGCTCTATAAAAAAAGGGGGGTGAATAAATTCAAAGTCAAGAATCCTTCACCGTGTAGAGCCTGAATTTAATCAATGAGAGCACTACTTATAGTAAGATGTTAGCATATGATGAGGAGTAATGTCATAGCCATTTTAGCATCAAATGCATGTATCTGATGTTGCAAAATGTGTTTTAATTGGACCCAAATATCAAGTGTGCAAAGCCAGGTAGTGTAAAGCCAGGTAGTGTTTGGCGGTGGGTGTCACGTCACCGCTAGATTATAGAATATGCCCAATGTTGCAGGACTCAAATGCCAGAAACGCTCGTATCACAGCGTACGACCCGCCAGGTTCAAATGTTACTTGCAGCAGTAACACATTCCCCAACCATTACAGGGCTGTGAGCGCGTGGGACAACAAAAGACCCAGAAGACCCGTTTTCTATCTGCTTGTCAGTTAAGGACTCTATGCTGAGGCTCAGAACTGCGCGCTATTGCCAGGGAGCGTAGCGCGCACTCACCTATCCGTCGGTACTTCCTCGCGGCATCTGTGCCGTCTGGGGAGGTACCGGCGGGATGTTTACACCATGATTATGTAGCGTGTTGACTCATTGGTCCGTTCAGCTCACGTGACGCGCCAAACAGAGCGTCACGCGTCAGCAAAGGAACGGAGCCCCTGATTGGGGCTACGTCCCGGCTAGGTAACCAATAGTATGCCTAGTCAAGGACAATAATAACAAAAAGCTCTGGATAGAGCGCAACAGTTAATGACAATTGACAGAGTGCCCACCGCTTTGCTCGATCTATGTCAGAAAACGATCAAGACACTCCCGGTGGTTGCACTTTGCAGAATCTGACGTGATGCACAGTCATCTAGAATGTTATCTATTGAATGACACAAGTGTCAAAAAGGGCCTTAAAAAAACCTTAAAAAAACAAGCAGTGGCATAAAACAGTATATAATGGCCATGAGGGCACCTATGACTAAGTCTAATCACTACATTGAGATAGTAACTTTGGGATGAGACGAGTGTCATTAGGGCTTTAAGAAAAACAAGCATAGGCAAAGAATAGCCATGAGGGCACCTTAGATACTGTTAGATCACTATACTGAATGGACACATAACACTATACTGAATCGGGTACACCATACTGGGAAGACTCAAAACGAGGACCAGGGGATATCATCATTCAACCCCGTTCGGTCGGTCCCCAACTTCAGCACCCATTTCTGTTCCTTCTTGTGTAAGAAATCGCTCACATTAGTGATATGAGACGGAATGAATGGTTTCTCCAAAACTGTCCACTTGAAGGACGTGGGTGTATGATTCTGCGTGATGAAATGATTGGTGAGTTTGGTGGCCTGTCGCCTGCAGTTAATAGTACTTCTGTGCTCAGATAGCCGCACCTTTATTTTGCGGGTGGTCATCCCGACATACCTGAGTTGACACGGACAGGTTATGAGATAAATTAATTTGTCACTATTACAATTCGTGAACTTTAGTTGTTTCCAGGGTTTGGAAGTCCCGATGTCTATCTCATTTGTCCTGGAAGTTTGGGCACATGATTGGCAAGTGCCACAGGGGTGGTGGCCGGTCACAGGAGGTAGATCCCAAAGGGTGCCTACAGCTCTTGGCGTCTCACCGAGGGGTCTGGTGTGTACCATCCTATCCCGCAGATTGGGACCCCTTTTGAAGGAGAACAGTGGTTGTGGAATAGAATGAGGGCCTGAGTTCAAGATGGGCCAGCGTTTCTTAACCGCTTTCTTGATATTATGGGATAGTGTGCCAAAGGTGTGTACAAAGGTTAGCCTCTCAAGGGGTGCTTTAGGGGTAGTAGGTTCTAACAGTGCTTCCCTGTTGTTGTTCTTAGCACGTTTTAAAGCTCGGTTGACCAAGCGGGGTGGATATTTCCTTGCAACAAGCTGGTTTTTGAGTGCAGTGGAGTGCGTTCCGAAGGAAATGTCAGTGGAACAGTTCCTTTGGACTCGCAGGAACTGTCCAAACGGAAGATTGTCGCGCATGGACTTGGGATGGTGGCTGTCATATAACAACAGAGAGTTCCTGGACATAGGCTTCCTGTACAACTCGGATTCCAAACCCGTAGATGTGGCTTTAATCAAAAGATCCAGAAAGGCTAGTTTATCCACGCCAATCTCAATGGTGAAGCGTAGAAAGGCATTCCTGCTATTCAACCAGCCAAGGAAGTCTCGACAACTGTCTTCAGAGCCACGCCACACCACCAGGACGTCATCAATGTATCGTCTCCATGTTCTTATATGATCACGATAAGGATTGGACTCATTGAGGACAAACCTCTGTTCGAAATAATGCACGTAGAGATTAGCCAAGCTGGGGGCATAAACGCTCCCCATGCTTGTTCCAGACACTTGTAAGTAGATGTTATTTTCGAACTGGAAGAAGTTCTTCTTCATGGCTAGAGTAGCACAAGCCATGATAAAATGTGTCGGAGTAATGGTATCTATCTCAGTGGAGTCCAATAGTGAATGAATAACCTCCAGGGTTTCGTCCTGGGGTATAGAGGTGTATAATGCCTCTACATCAAACGAAACCAACAGGTCCGTGTTGATGTTGAAATCGAGATCAGGTAATATACGTAAGACATCGGTTGTGTCCTTAAGGTAAGTCGGCATGGTTTGGACCATCGGGCGTAGGAAGTGATCGACAAACGTGGACAATTGACAGTCTTTCTCCCGGTTCCAACTATCTCTCAGGGCCAGGATGCCCGCAGGGTTGCAGTGCGCTCTACAAATACCAAAATAATTTTTAAAAAATGTGCATTTTCACATTCACCACATGCACTGGACCATATCACTATTGTTTGGAACAACCCTATGTTTTGGTTGAAATTTATGCTTATGTTAATTTTGGAGTGCATGTCTCTGCCTATCAGTATATCAGATAAGGTCTGTGATTGATTTTAATACCATGATTCTCTCTACTATCCATATGCAATTTTTTCTCTATTAAGTGGGTAATACGGTATTTGTTTCCTACATTTGAAATGGTATATGCATAACAGTGAATCCGACTGTACCATTGTTATGTTTATTTACTTGTTTAGAGAGTTTTATAAAGCGTGAACATGACCATCGAGGCATCAGAGCACTGTACAAAGAGAGAGTTGAATGAGGTTTGAGGTACAGTAAGGCATACGTCTAGAAACGTTGTACATAAGAGTCGAAATGCAAGTTACAAAAATAGGATACAGTATAAAATGAGGTACAAAATAGTAAGATACAATATCACATTATGAAATGCTGTTCTTAGGAATCGAATCGCGGGATGTCAAGAATATTAGGATACAATATACAAAGTTGTGAAAGAACAGTCTCAAAATTAATTCTCTTATGTCACATTTCTGTCTAGTAGTAAACATTTAACTGCTTCCTTGAATTGTTTGCATGAGGTAATTACCCTCATTGAGGATGGTAATGAATTCCATTTTTTTGGAGCAGATCCAGCGAAAATGCAGCCGTGACTTATCTTTTTTTTTTATCTGGGTGACTCAAGTATGAGGGATTTTGCACTTCTAAAATCCCTTCCACCTCCTGAAAGCTTGATTCTATTGGCCACGTATTTGGAACCAGAATTTTGGAAGGCTTTGTGATCCAAGCATGCTACCTTCAGTTGGGTCCTAGCTTCAACTTGGAGCCAGTTGAGGGCTCTGAGAGATGGAAGATGCGATCAAAATGACCCGTGGCTTTTAGAAGTCTTGCTGCTGCATTATTTGTTGCTTTCATTAGGGCTAGGATGGCTTTAGATAGGCCTATGAGTATGGCGTTTCCATAGTCCAGTGTTGCAAGCACTAGGGATTGAACCGCCATTCCGAGGTCTTCTAGCGGTAAGAAGGGTTTTCGTTTTCTTAGGAGGTGCAGATGTAAATTGGTGCTTCTGGTACCAGCTTGTATGTGAGCTCACATAGATTTGAATCTAGAGTGATGCCTAATGATTTCACGGAGTCACAGATGGTTGAGGTGCAGTTAAGTGATTTGAGGTTAAGGGACCATGGTTGAGGTTGTTGGTATTTTAGTGGTGGGGAGAAAATGATGAATTCAGGTTCAGCTGATTTAGTTTTAGATGGTTGAGTGCCAGTCAGTCCTGTGTTTTCCTCAGGGTGTCATCCAGTCTCTGGATTTCCTCTTGAGATGAGAGCTTGAGGTGGAGTTGAGTGTCATCTGCATACATGTGGTAAGAGATTTTTGATTGTTTGTGGATTTCAGTGAGTGGTTCCATATATAGATTGCAGAACATTGGTAAAATTGTAGATCCCTGCTTAACGGTGCTGTTGATGTCTGCTATGTCAGATAGGGTGTTTTCAATTTTGATTATTTGCTGCCGGTTCTACAGGAAGTAGGTGAAGGACAGCCCCTGATAGACCCATTCTATTATCAAGCGTCTCCCTGAGGCGTTTGTGGCAGACCGTGTCAAGTGTTGCTGATAAATCCAGAAGTATTAGTAAACAGGATTCGTTTTTGTCTAGTGATGTTTGTATATCATCTAGAATGTTTAGAATTGCGACCTCAGTATTGTGCTCAGGCCTGCAACCTGATTGGTGCTTGTCTAATATATCACAATTCTTGATGTGTTCACATAGGTGATCGTGGGCACACTTTTCTACCAGTTTTGGCAGGAAAGGCAGATTTGAGACCAGTCAGAAGTTGTTTAACCACTTGGATGCTAAGGGGTTTTCCCATCCTGTGCTGAACTTTGAGAATTCCTACTAATCATGACGAGTTATCCTTGTCATCAGCACAGGTCAACCAGTGCATCATGACGAGTTACCCTTGTCATTAGCATCCAAGTGGTTAAGTCATTCTGGTTAATGCCCAGTTTCTTTAGTAGGGGAGATACTTGGCCCATCTTCAGGCAATCTGGGAGAGATCCTTGCTGGAGAGATGCTTCACAATTTTTGTCAATAGGGGAGTGACGGATTGGTGGATCACTTTCAGTAGGTGAGAGGAAATGGGGTTGTCAACGTGTGTGGTAGGTTTCATTAAATTAATGTTTTTCTGTATTTCCCCCTCAGACACAGATCTGAAACTGTTCCAGAAGGCTCAGTTCTTCCTCAGGACAGTTGGGGTGTATAGTTCAGCATTATTGCTGTGTGCAGTGGGAGTAGGGTTGAAGGGTTCCCTAGTTTATGCATTAGCTTGGCTGAGGATAGAGTTGATTATGGTTACGATTTTCATTGCAGACATCCGTCGAGTTGTTTGAAGGTGTGGGATCAACCAGTTTTCCTGATGGTTTGTTTATTATGTTAAAGAGTTTTCTGGGCCTGTTCTTCGCTCTGTCTAGCTGTGATCTGATCACTGATATTTTTGCTTTTAAGATATGAGATTCTGTGTCTTCTCAGCTGTTCGAGATGGGTGATATTTTGGTCCTTCCTCCATAGTCATTCCAGATGTATTAGTTGTCATCTTTCCTTGATTATGTTTTGGTTCAACCATGGTACTGGGGGATTATACTTTAGCCTTTTATGACATAGTGGAGCGGCCTTCTGAACAATGTTGGTCATAGTGCTGTTGAGAAGCGTCAATTCTTTAACGAGGTTTGGTCAATCAGAGGAGCCAAGGAAGTTTATCACAAATCCATTAGTTATGTCCCGTTTACGCAGCTGTAATCCCTGACCTACGTTTTTTCACTTCTCATTTGACCCTTTATTTTAGTTTCTAGTGTGGATATTTGGAAAAGGATTTGATGGTGGTCTGACCAGTCTGTTAGGTTGATGTCTATCAAGTTTACTGTAATGATGAGGTCAACTATGGCACATTGCTTGTGAGTTGAGGCCCTGAAGCAGGTTACAAAGTGCTGCCTCTGTGGGTTTTTTGTCATTGTTCCAAAGCAGGTTGAAAACTCCTAATAATATTGCATTAGAGAGGGAGGTGGCATTTAGTGTTACCATTTCCATAAGTTGCTCCAGGAAGATTGTGTTGTTGCCAGAAGTGTCGTATAAAAAGAGTGTTTTGGCTATCAGTTTATTTCGAGTTTGGTTTGAGCTTCCATGAGCTCACACGTTGGCATGTCTTCAAGCGAGAGTGAATTTAGGGTTAGGGAGTTTCTGTAAATTATAGCGAGACCTTCGCCCCTCTACAAAGTGTGATCAAGACATAAGATCGCCAAATCCGGTGGAATGGGAAGCTCCAGTATTGGGGCTGCTGTTGGGTTGAGCCACGTTTCAGTTAGGAAGAGAATGTCTTGATCATGTGCTAAGATAATGCCTGCTATATCGGTTGAGTGCTTTGCTCTTCAGGCCAATAGGGCTGTTTGCTAAAGGGTCTAGTTGGAGACACTGTGACACTGTGTGGACTGGAGGGCTACGACTGCCATTTGGGGAAGTTCTTAGGGCAGTGTTGGTGGGTCTAAGGTGCTAAGGTACCTCAGGAAGACTGTGTTGTTGCCAGAAGGGTGGTATAAAAAGAGTGTTTTGCCTATCAGTTTATTTTCGAGTTTAGTTCATGCTTCCATGAGTTCACACGATGGCGAGTCTTCAAGCGAGAGTGAATTTAGGGTTAGGGAGTTTCTGTAAATTATAGCGAGACCTTCGCCACGCTTCAAAGTGTGATCAAGATATAAGATCGCAAAATCCGGTGGAATGGGAAGGTCCAGTATTGGGGCTGCCGTCGGGTTTAACCAGGTTTCAGTTAGGAAGAGAATGTCTTGATCATGTGCTAAGATCACACCTGCTATATCGGGTGAGTGCTTGCTCTTCAGGCCAATAGGTCTGTTTGCTGAGGGGTCTAGTTGGAGACACTGTGACGCTTTGTGGACTGGAGGGCTATGACTGCCATTTGGTGAAATTCTTAGGGCACTGATGGTGGGTCTAAGGTACTGGCTAGGCTTCTTAGTGGGAGACAGGTGACTGAGGGGGTTTGGCTAGTGTTCCTACTTTCCTTTTCAATTAACTAAACAGGGAGTCAGAAACTTGTAAGCTATTATCCGCTGCTTGGATGAGGATGTTGCCATTTTTATAAGTTGAGATAGTGACTTCCGTTTTTAGTAAGGAGGAGGATGCTATGACCAGTTTGAGGGCATAGGTGATGTTGTGTGAGGTTTTGACTGTCCTGAGGGAGTAAAACGCATTCTGCAAATTTGCTGTGTGTCTCGTGTGGAAGATTAGATCGGTCTTGTTGGCACCTCTTGTAAAGCAATAGTAGGAGTTGGATATGAGAGTTTCATCAGATGCCTAATGCATTATGGCTGCTTCAGTTTGTAGGATTATCTTTATTGTAAGAAAGAGCCCAGCCCTCTCTCAGTTTTGTTGCACGGGCAGCCAAGGTGTATCTATGTATTCCAATTGCAATATGGCCACTTCTGTTTGTAGCAATTTACTAGATGCAGAAGAGAGCACCTAGTCCTCTCTCAGTTTTGTGCCAGAGATCACCAGTCAAATATGGTTGCCCCACCTAGAGAGTGTGTTATCTGGTCTAAAGTCCTCTTTTAGTCACCATTACTTCAGGGGTTGGACATATTGGTTGAGATGAGGTGTCTTGTTGAAGTTTTTTAGGGCATAGGATATGGATTCATAATGGCTCAGTTTTATAGGAGCTTACAAAGCACACAGCTCCCTTATGTTCTAAATAATATTCTTTTATTGTCAGTTCGGCCTGCATTGAGCCGAAGCTCATGCCAAAAACAGCTTGACCATGCGGCCCAACTCTCCTTCTCCCCCCCTTTAGAATTGCAAGGCGAGACTAGCAGAGCCTCATCCTTTTCCCATGCCTCATGAACCCTAAGCCTTGAAATTATATGGTGAGCCATTTTTAAACCCCCCTGCGCCGTTTTTTACTTCACTGCGTCGCAACTCTACTTATCACTCGCTCGTTGTTCGGCACCGTTTGAAGTAGATTACTAGTTCGCTTCTTGATCACCATGAAAATTGCCCTTGTGGCTGACGCAACCCACAATACCACCACGGGCGGCCTTTCGAAACTGCTAATGCTATATTCACGTTAATTCCACTCCCACGTGGAATTGACAGTTTTATGCAACCTCAACTGCAATCACGACAGTAGACTCCCACCCACGGGAACCACTGTTAGTCACAGTAAACATATGTTGATTAACTCATTGCCTTACTACAGTCTCTCGTTACTCGTGCATATGGAGCCAATCACGACCGAGCTGCTTTTAACCGACACCTTTTAGCACTTATCACCACGGTTTAATTCCTATTTCACAGTTGCCCATTCTTAATAATGTCTTGGAACTCTCCTTTCTCCCAATTTCCTTTTTAGGTTTTAGAGGCTGGCAATTATCTAATGTCCTGATGATGATCCCTTTCAATTAAAAGTGGGATCGAAACGCCGTCGACCAATTTACGTGCCCTATACAGTGTGTATATTGTGTACTATGTTGATGTAATGGCGCAAATCAGAATATCTGTTCATATTATGATTTAAAGAACAACTTAAGCTTTTTGCCTAATAGCCCTTCTTTCCTTTGTCACTTTGAGTATACTAAAGTGTCTGTGTTTAAATGAGGTACATGCTTGTGCCCCACAACGTGAGACTGTCGAAGGATATTCTCCCTTTATTTGTTGCTTTAAGTCAAAACATTCTGACCACTGTCCGGCTGGACAAGTCAGTTAAATACAGAATCCATTGTGTCTGTATTCATTTGCATGCTTTATCCTATGTTGCATGGGACCATTGTTGTTCTTATATAAGTGCTGACCAACTTGGGGTCCCTTGTTGTTTTAAAAAATATCATCCTTTTCCCACAGCACGCTGGGTGCTCCTAGCCCAGTGAAAAGTCCTCCCATAATCAGAGCTCCAACTCTTGGTAGAGAGCAGTGGGGGAGAAATGCTCCAGGTCACCCGGGCTTGGCGGGTTCTCCATGTGAGGGCTTTGAGTCTCCTCTGCTCGCCTGATTCTCCCTCCACTATATTATGCAGCGACCTCCTTGCATGCAAAGCACTGATGTGGAGGGGAGGGCAGCTGGGTCACAGCGAGCTGCTCATGAAGCGCTCAGCAGCCTGCGCCTGTGCTCTCCAACCACAAGTGGTCTCACCTCCTATGTCAGGCGCTCTCCCCATTACAAAGCTGCCTCTCCCTTCATTGTTGCAACAACTGTCGTTGCCGCCATCATTGAGATCCTGATTTCCAATCTCTTAATCAAGTAATCACGTTCCACGGTATCTTGAAGTTTTTCCTATTCAATGGGGCATTACAGTGATTCACACCGTTTTTTGTGATCCCCTGCCCAGAAGCTCATTCTTATATTGTCTCATTATTTTAGACACCTGTGTCCCCTCCTTTACTGTAAACTCTATAATGTCTGGATACCTTACCAATAATCTTCATTACCCCAGTTCCTTATTCCTCATTCCACTACTTACTCTTTGCATTTGTGAGGATAATCTTCTTCACTCCAGTCATCTCTAACAAGCACCTCTCAGAAACCAAACAAACAAAAAGAAGCAGATTGAGGCCACAACGCCCTTTGCACCAGCTCTAGTTTGGTTTCCTTGTTTCAACTATTCCAACAGAATCAGGCACACCTGAACCATTGCAACCATTGTGACCAACAATCATCACAATGTGAAATGGGTAAGGATATCCATTATCCAACAATGACTTAAGCTCCCTATATTCTTTCTTTTTACAACTATTTAGATATCTCTATCTAAGGGCCAAATATGCCCCCGCGAAGCTGATGAGAATGAGTAATTAGGCCTTGGGATACCTATACAGAAACACACCCTCAAAAAAAGAATATACAACACTCAACCAATAAAAGTGAAGGAAAACAAAAGTGACAAACTCACTGACAAATAAGAAGTGAAGGTGGAATACAAGCCCATTTTAAGCTATATTAAATACAATAGATTTCACAAGCACAGCGGAAGCCCTGTGCAGGCGAAACCTAAAAATGGGTAGATATTGCTCAAATTTGGCCAAGAGCTCACCAGACACGGAGAAGAAGGCTGAAACACATCTAGTCTTTTCCAAAGAACACAAAAACTTCCTTTTCCATTTTTCCCAACTTTCTTTATTGGTTTATTTGTTTTGCAATCCTAGTTGGTCCTTTGTGGGTTCTTTTAGCAGTTCACTCAACGACTACAACATTAATTTTAACAGATATAATCCAGACATACCTCTTACAATATGCACTAAAAGTAATCTCAGTGTAAATAAATAAGCTTCTAAAGTACACTATAAGGGAACAATACATTTTTGTACATATGGAAAGGTATTGCTGGCAGCTAATTAAGTCAAGGCAATGTCAGTAGTAGAAGAGAAAAACAGCCTGTTTAAAAAATCTATATTCTAAGCAGCAGAATGTTCAGTAGAAAGGAGTGTTTGCGGGTAAACATGAAGCATTCTATAAAAAAATCTATTACATTTGAAAGTGTGGATGTGAAAATTGGGGTTTGCAGATTACCAAAATCCAAGATTGCTTTATTCAACTGATGTTGTTTACGAAGAAAGGGAAACAGCTCTTTTGAGCTTGATAAACTTGGAGAAGCCAAAAGAATGGTTTGGCCTTTGTATAATGGCCCAGGCTACCTTTGGAACTGCGTGTAAGAGACAATCACATATTGAGGCTTTGCGAAAACGCTTGTGGGATCTCTCTGGGAAATCAAGATACAAAGTGTTTACAACTACATCAAATGTTTGTAGTATCACCTTAAAGGGCCACCAGTACCAGGCTCAGGGTGCTTGCTCCCGTATATAAGAACCGGTGCAATATTGCCAAAAATACTGATAAGAGGTTTTTAAGAGAGCACTCGCCGGTGACGGTTTCTAGGAAAAACCTTCATACTTACAGAAATCTTATTTGAATGTGCTGCTCTGGCTGAAGGGCATTTGCAGCTCTGTGCTCCGTCATGCAGCTTCTGTCAAATTAGGGAGGATTATTTTTTACGATATAATGAACCTTAGTATATATTATGGAACATGAGGAAAATAGATGAACTTTACCTAGCAGGAAAACAAGTGTGAAGACCAAGCTCCAAATTTAACGTAAGTGCTGGGTGGACTTACGTTAAAACTCTGTTTGAGGAAACCCAGCTCAGATTCCGCTGCAGCCTGAGGAGCATACTTATCTATACCTTTAAAGTATCCCCTCGCAGAACACAGTTAAACAGGTATCATAACTCAGCTTGAAAGCCTATTTAGAAAACAAAGGATCCCAGCCAATGGAGCTTTAACACAGGGCAGGCATCAGCTAAAGTACGCAAACAAATGCTTGCAGCCAGGGAGAGTTTAGTGTGCAGCCAGGGAAAAGTAAGGAAAGGCTGAATTAAATAATGAAAATGTACGAGAAACAAAGAAATGTAGCCGTGCATGCTGCTCCAAAATTAATTATTCAAAGGCATCCGCTACAGCAGTTCTAGCCATCAAAGCAGATGACAAGCCTACGAAAAATAAGTAGCTCCTTTTAAGATATATTAAATACAAAAGATTTCACAATCACAGAGCAAGCACTGTGCAGGCGAAACCTAAAAAGGGTAGCCAGGACCTCTCAGCAAACTACTGCCTGCTTGGTTTGATCAATATAAGCCAAAAGATATTTTACAGGCAGGTTCTAGCGAGACTATTGGAGTGGAAGTCCAACCACCACTTCCTCTCTAATTTCCAGGCAGGGTTCAGGAGCTAGGTTAGCACCCTGGATCAGGTGCTTCGTTTCAAGACAATATGCTGGATATACATCGACCCGACGCTGGAAAACCTACATGTGGCATTTATTGACCCAATGGCCGCCTTTGACCTTCTCCACAGGGAAAGCCTATGGAGGGTCTTAAGGAAGTAAGGGGTCCCGGCGGACCTTTTAAGAATACTGACCAGACTCCATTCTCATACCTATGGACAGGTACATGGCACAACAATGAAGAGCTTACACCCAGAATGCCCATCAGACAAGGCATAAGACAGCGTGACGTCCTCGCCCTTACCCTGTTCAGCTTATATATTAATGGTGTTATTGACTGGTTGGCAAATTGTAACCATGACGCCCCGTAATCTAGGGGAATGTTCGCAGAGGATATGCGCCTGCTTTAAGTTCAAGTTCAAGTTTGGCATTTATATAGCGCACTACTCACCCATAGGGTCTCAAGGCGCTTGAGGGAGGGGGGAAGTTACTAATCAAATAACCAGGTTTTGAGTTGTTTTCTGAAGGAGAGGTGGTTCTGAGTGAGTCGGAGGTGGGTGGGGAGGGAGTTCCAGGTTTTGGCCGCTAAGTAGGAGAAGGATCTTCCCCCCATGGTGGACCTGTGGATGCGTGGGATCGCGGCGAGGGCTTGATCGGATGATCGAAGATTGCGGGTGGGGGTGTAAAAGTTAAGGCGCGTGTTGAGGCATTCGGGTCCTATATCGTATAGGGCTTTGTGTGCGTGGGTAAGGAGTCTGAATGTGATTCTCTTGCTGACGGGCAGCCAGTGGAGGTCTTTCAAGTGACTGGAAATGTGAGCTCTGCGGGGGACATCTAGAATGAGTCTGGCTGAAGCGTTTTGGAAACGTTGGAGTTTTTTCTGTAGTTTGGCGGTGGTTCCGGCATAGAGGGTGTTTCCGTAATCCAGTCGGCTAGTGACCAGAGCGTGGGTGACTGTCTTTCTAGTTTCGGTGGGGATCCAGCGGAAGATCTTTTTGAGCATACATAGTATGTTGAAGCAAGAGGAGGAGACGGCGTTGACTTGTCTGGTCATCGATAGGGAAGAGTCCAGGATGAAGCCCAGATTGCGTGCGTGGTCCGTAGGAGTGGGGGCGTTTCCTAGCGCCGGTGGCCACCATGAGTTATCCCAGGCGGAGGGGGATGATCCTAAAATGAGGACTTCCGTTTTGTCCGAATTCAGTTTTAGGCGGCTGTTCCTCATCCATTCTGCCACTTCTTTCATCCCTTCGTGTAGGTTGGTTTTGGCGGTGTTTGGGTCTTTGGTGAGAGAAAGGATTAGCTGGGTGTCGTCTGCGTAGGAGATGATATTGAGGTTGTGTTGGCGTGCGATGGTCGCGAGGGGGCCCATGTATACGTTGAAGAGGGTAGGACTGAGTGATGATCCTTAAGGTACGCCGCAGATGACTTCGGTGGCCTCTGATTTGAAACGGGGAAGGCGGACTCTTTGCGTTCTTCCGGCGAGGAAAGAGATGATCCAGTTCAGTGCTAATCCTTGAATTCCGATGATGCTGAGTCGTTGTATAAGGGTGCTATGACAGACAGTGTCGAAAGCTGCGGAGAGGTCAAGTAGGATGAGAGCAACTGTTTCACCATTGTCCAATAGTTTTCGAATGTCGTCTGTTGCTGCGATGAGGGCGGTCTCTGTGCTGTGTTTGGCTCGGAAGCCAGACTGTGAGGGGTCGAGGGATTTGTTGGATTCGAGGAATGCGGCGAGTTGACTGCTGACGGCTTTCTCAATGACTTTGGCAGGGAATGGGAGGAGCGAGATAGGGCGGTAGTTCTTAAGTTCAGTGGAGTCTGCTGTGGGTTTCTTCAGGAGGGCGCTGAGTTCGGCGTGTTTCCAGCTTTCCGGGAAGGTGGCGGAGTTGAAGGAGCAGTTGATGACGTCTCGAAGGTGGGGAGCGATGATGGAGTCTGCTTTGTTGAAGATGTGGTGGGGACATGGGTCCGTTGGGTGATCCTGAGTGGATGGAGTTCATCAGGCGGATGGTGTCTTCAGTGGTGACTGGGTTCCAGGTGTAGAGGATGTTGGGAGGGGGGTTTGGTTCGGAGGTGGGTGGGGAGGACTGGTCTCCGGACTGGATAACGAAGCTGTTGTGTATGTCGGCGATTTTGTTGTGGAAGAATGAGGCTAGGGAGTCGCAGAGGTTTTGGGAGGGAGAGATGTCGTTGGTGCCTGCTGAGGGGTTGGTGAATTCTTTTACGATGTTGAACAGTTCCTTGCTGCTGTGGGCGTTTTCGTCGAGTCGATCCTTGAATGCTGTTTTCTTGGTGGATCAGATCAGTTGATGGTGTTTACGGGTGGCGTTCTGGAAAGTGGCAAGGTTTTCTGTTGTTGGTTTTTTTTTCCATGCTTTCTCGAGGGTGCGGCACGTCTTTTTCGATTTCTTAAGTTCATCATTGAACCAGGGGGCTTTTTTGTGACCTTGTTTGGTGGGATTGTTTTTCAAGGGCGCTAATTCATCGGCGCTGCAGGTGATCCATTGTGCAAGGTTGGTGGCTGCTTGGTTTGGGTCTGATGATTAGGCAGGAGAGTATTGGTGTAGTGATGTGAAAAGCTGGTCGGTGGTGATTTTGTTCCAGTTTCTGCGTGGAATAGGTTGTGGTTGGTTGTGGGTTGTGGCATTTTTGTAGTTGAAGTGCACACAGCTGTGGTCTGTCCACTGGAGAGCTGAGGTATGATTGAAGGAAATGTGTTTGCTGGATGTGAAGATTGGGTCTAGCGTGTGTCCGGCACAGTGGGTGGGGGTGTTTACCAGTTGTTTGAGTCCGAGATTTGCGAGGTTGTCCAGGAGGGTGGTGGTATTGTTGTCGTTATCCTTTTCCAGGTGGAAGTTGAGGTCTCCTAGTAGAATGTAGTCCTCGGAAGGGAGCACGTGTGGGCTGATGAAGTCCACGATGTCTTTGCCAAATTGTGTGCGTGGTCCTGGTGGTCTGTAGAGGAGGGTGCCTCTGAGAGTGGTCTTGGGGTCGATGTGGATCTGGAAGTGGAGGTGTTCGGCGGTTGCGAGGTTGTCGTCGGAACTGGTCGTGATGCGGTTGGTGTTCTTATGAACAATGGCAATGCCTCCATCTATTTGGTTGGTGCGTCTTTACGGATAATCTTGTAGCTGTCGGGGATGGCTATGGCGATGTCTGGTGTTGATGAGGCGTTCATCCAGGTTTCTGTTAGAAAGGCAACGCCCGGCGATGTGGAGTCGAGTAGATTCCAAAGTTGAATGGCGTGTCTGTGGACTGAGCGGGTGTTAAGAAGGATACATTTCAGGTGGTTGGTGTCGGGACTCTGCTTGGTGTTTGTGGATTTGGTGAGGGTTCTGATGCAGTCAAACTTGCAGGAGTTGCAGGTGAATGGTCCATGGGTGTGTCCTGGGGCGGCTTGGACGCAGTTAAGGAGTCGGCCAGGGTTAAGTGCTGAGAGGGTGGCGGCGTCGTATGTAATGCGGGGGGAGTGGGTTTTGCGGGGGACAGGGGGTCTGGCGCTGGGAACGGTCCAGGCGCGGACGGGCGTAGACGGGCTTACCTTTGGCGCACCTTTGGCGCGACCGCTGCGCGTAGGTCCATCTGTCTTAAATGGAGAGTGGAGGGGGCGGAGCGTGGGAGGGTCAGCTGGGAGGCGGGAGCGAGGTGGAGGGAGGGTCTGGGACAACAAACAAAATGGCAGCAACAATAACAAATGCTGCAAGACAGGGCGAGATTGGGGCACAAAGCAGTGAGAGCAATGGAGCGCTATGGGGGAGAATAAAGTTTATGCAGCAGAGGCTAGCGGTTGAAAGCGCAATAGCAAAGTCAGAGCGCTATGATATTTGGCAGCAGTCGAGACAAAATGCACTCAGCAATAAATATTTAACCAATAAGCAGTCGAGACAAAATGCACTCAGCAATAAATATTTAACAATCAATACAATGCCCAGCAGAGCGCGGAATAACAGCAGTGGTTAGCGGTTGAAAGCACAGTGGCAGAGTCAAAGCGATACAATACCAGGTGGGGAGGAGGTGAGGGGAGCGACCGCTTCTGCACAGGTCAGGACGGTCACAGCTCTCCACGAGGGCGAGGACGGCCTGTAGCTTCAGTGGGTGGGAGGGGCAGCTGGGAGGCGGGAGCGAGGTGGAGGATGCTATACAGGATTCATATGGGGTTGCAGGCCCTTTTAGACGAATGTGCTTCTTTCTGTGTGGCCAGAGGGCTTGAGATAAACACTGCTAAATCAAAATTCAGGGTGATTAGACCCCATGGCTCCTTTAGGGGATGGATGCTCATTAAGAGAGCCACAATAGAGCAGGTCAAATGATTTGATTACTTAGGCGTCAGACTGACTGAGAATGCAGCACGATCTCCTCAGTGCTAGCAGTACACAGGGATACAGCCTAAAATGGAGCCATCTATGGAGCAGAGCTCTGGGGAAGAGCTGGTGCCTCTCCACTTATGCTTGCTGAAAATAAATTCATTGGCTCAATTTTTACCATACTTTTTTCACATCAAGATACCTCCTTTGTGCTTGGAGAATAAGGTCAGTGGGACTTGGTAAGGCGCCGGATAACCCTCTTTAATGCACAATGCTCCACTGCTCTTTGGCCGCCGTCATAAAAGCCAAATTCTCTATTGCTATTAGGCAAAACATTATCATGCCGCTCTAGCATTTGACCTGTTAATCATTTCTGATTTATTGCTTATGTTTTTAGGCCTCTTGAAAAATTGTTTATAATGTTGCTGACATTTGCATTTTAACTACAAACCATTAGTCACTTGCTAGTGGCACAACACTTGATAAGCTGCATTGATCCAACTACGCCAAGTCATGCCAATACGTTGTTTCGATCAGAAGACACAGAAGGTCCTTCATAGGCTATGCCTGTAATAAGTGTTTTGTGGCTAATTTTATTTTATGCAAATTTTAATATTGGAGTTATTAAGTGCAATGAATTGTGTACTAACAATGACTTTGTGAATAGTTTATCATGTCGTATGTCAAAATCAAGGAGTTATTGATACTGACTGGAATTGTACAGATCAGAAGTTCCTGTGATAGACATGCTAGTGGCCACAAACAATCCTAATAGAACTTGTGCACTTTATATTCTGTAGTTACTGCCTGCCACTTACTGTATTGGAAATTCCTTTCATATGTATGATTTTAACATGTCTGGCTCTGATTATGGAGATGTTGAATTATTTTTTATGTTGACATGTTTTTTTCTTTTTTTACGTAATGATTTTAGCTAATGTGATACTATTGTGGATACAATTTGGGGTATTGTGTGCTTTTATGATTTTTTAAACCGAATAAAGATTTTATACTACTACTAGTGGGACTAGGAATAAGGAATCAGAGTATTGAAGATTACAGGTAAGTAATCCAGACATTACCTCCTCACCCATTTCTCGTCCTTCTACTTACTCTATGTAGGAATACCAAAGCATGCCCCAGTCTGCCTATGAAGCAGCCATACCTTGCGCTGGACTGGCCTGAACAGAACTTGGAGGCATAAGATCAGCTGTGGAATAGGAGATGGAAATGATCTCCTTTATCCAAGTGGACAAAGTAGATTGAGAAGAATTCTTCCCTTTATTAGCTTGACCAAAATGAATGAAAACTGTCATTTTTGCTGAAATCAGAAGATCTAGCCAAAAACATCATAACCATTCTGACTACATCCAAAAGAGATTCAAAATCAGAGGAAGAACAGGAAGAACAATTTCCTGACACATGAGAAACAACAGGTCAATCTTAGGGATAAACAGAGGACCAAGTCCCAAAACAATCCGATCCTCAAACAAATGAAGGTAAGGAGGATTACCATTTAAATCTGTGAGTTCCCCTTCCAATACAGGAACATCAGGGATACCTTGGATAAAAGCTCAAAGGGAGGATCCTTTAAGATTCTTAAAAGTAAAACCAGAAGATGGTCCTAGGCTGGGAATCTATTTCTAAGACTGGGTCTACGTTAGAAATTGGGTCTCTAGTTGGCAGAGGTTTGCGCCCTGTCCAAGTAGGGACTGCAATCCCAATCAGGGCACGTCAGATACACAACCTAAATTAACCTGTGCTCACCCTGTGGTAGTTTGGCACAGAGCAGTCAGGCTTAACTTAAGAGGCAATGTGTAAAGTATTTGTGCAACACTGAAATTACAGTAATACAATGAAAACACAATTAAAAAACTCTGCAACACTATAGATCAATAGAGAATATTTATCTGAGTAAAATAAAAGAAAAAACAACAACAATCTAATTAGTAGAAGTAAAGATATTATTTTTTAAATCTTTAATCCAAAAACAGTGCTTAGAAATCAACATAGATAAAAGGTTACTTGAGGTCGCACTAGATCGGGGTGAATCCAAAGTCCAGGACAACTGCAATGTAGGGCAAGTCAGCCACAGGACCCATGCAGGTCTTGCTAAAAAAGTGCCTAGTATGGAGCAAGCAATGGCGTTGAGGACTTGGTCCGCCAGTTCCGTCTTCGGATCAGCGCTGCATCATTGTCATACCTTGCAGTCAGGACCCGTGTCGTTGTCGAATTGAGACTGTCCGCTTCAGAGGGCATTACGTCAGTTTTGATGTGCAAAAATGCATCACTGCGCTGATTTGGGCAAAAAAACAACTGCAGAACCCACTTCTGAGGCCCAGGACTGGATTGGTACCTCAGGCAAGACTCACAGATTGCAGCAGCTGAAGCAGAGTTGAAGAAAGTCTTTGATGCCCCTGAGGCTTCAAGAGCAGGGGGAAAGCCAGCAAGCCCTTGGAGAAACTAGGATTCAAGGGTGTAGAGAGCAGGTCCAGTCTTTCCCACTGCCAGGCAAGAAGCAGCAGGCATCAGGCCAACACATCAAAGCAAGTAGCAAAGTGGCAGTTCCTGCTGCTGCACAGCAGCTCTTCTTCCAGGAAGAATGTCATTGGTTCCAGCAAAGTTCTATTTGGTGGTATCAGGGATCCAGTACCTATACTCAAGTGTGCCTTTGAAGTGGGGGAGACTTCAAAGAGGCCTTTGAAGATCACAAACTCCCTTCCTTTCCTTCCCCGACTACAGACTCACTACAGGGTGATATGCAGCTCTTTGTGTGGGGACAGCCACAGCCCTATTCAGGTGCAAATGTCAGCTCCTCCCTCAAAATCTACCTCAGCAAGGCCCATCAGAATGCAAATGTCACACGCCAGACTGTCTAGAGGGAATTCACAAAGACCTGCTGTCACCCAACCCAGACGTGTATTCAGAGACAGGCAGAGGCACAGAATGGTTAAAGTAAGAACATATTCCTATAACTATTTCTTCCCATTGTTCCTGTTTGAGAAACGAGTGTATGGATCGCATGGTGTTGGTCATGGTGGTTGGTGGAGTGCTGACTGCTTCCATCGCTGCTGGAGCCTGATTTGGATCCTGGTGCTCGCGGTGTTCTGTTCGGGGAGGTTGCTGCCTCTGAGGCTGGGATGCACCATCTCACATTGGAGCGGTGGTGTTGCATTCTCGCTGGGGGAGGCTCGTTTGGCCTCTTCTCCTGCACACTGTAGGTTGGACTCTTATTCTCAGGATGGATTGTTGTTGGGGATGGTCTCTGTTTTTGTGTCTCCGTTCCACTTTTGGGGGAGCCCCAGTGCTTTGAGTGGTTCGGGGTCCTTTGCCATCCGCCCTCCTACTTGCCTTGCAGTCATGGGTTCAGATGGTGGCCTGCTACATGGCTTCTGGTGTCTCGTCCTCCTGTGTAGTCGGCTTCCACGGGGACAGTGGGTCAACTGGTGCTCTGGCATCATGGAGCTGAAGCAAGATGTTGTCTGGCTTGGGGGCCGCTCTGTTGCCTGCAAGCAGTGGGATGAATTTGTCTTGGCAATGAAGTGAGTAAATTGGGAGAGGTTGGGGCCTTTTTTGAGACTTCTAAACTTGTGTGAACGTGGGTTTCCGCATGGGGGTCTCGACTTCACTGTTGCTGAGCTGGTGGGGGTGGGCTGGGGTGAGGATGATAATTATGCCATTGATTTGTTACCTTTGCCTCAAATTGTAAAGCGCTCTAATATCCTTCGGGATCAAGTTCGAGCTATATAAAACTCTATAAATAAAATTTTAAAAAAAATAAAAATGAATGTAAGCTCTCAGGGACTGTGTTGGTGAATAATGTGCTCGAAAATGTCGAAAGCCAGTGCTAAAGAGGTGGAATACAATAGGCCTTGAGTGTCATCTGACTCAAGGAACAACAAAGACCCTCTCTGTACCAGTAACAATTCCCTTTCCAACACATTCCATTTTCAGAAGAGTCAAAAAGCTGTAAATCAATTATAGTCTTCTTTCTACTGGAAGACCGACCTGACCCAAATTTGTGTGCAGCCAGCCTCCAATGTATGTTAGACTCTGAGTGTTGCGTTTTAAGGGATCTTAGACTAAGACCCCTTTTTTCCCCTGGAGCGAAGAGAGTGTCCTTTTGTTTCCTAGAAATATCGCCACCCCTTGCTTGATATAACACACAAAGGGAGTCAATATCTCCAAAAAGGAGGGACCAAGAAGAACCATCCAACAAGTCCCAAAAGCAGCCAACTGGAAGAAGGTTGAGTCCAGCAGGAATGAGGAAGGGCTATGTAAAAGAAAAATAATATGATATAAGACAGTGAACAAGAAGTCAAGCAATCACTAAACACTCACTCAGGGTATTTTGCACTCTTCCACTTACTTGTATTCAGAACTGGTAGTTTAAGACGGTCTTCTCTTGACTGTAGAGACTCCACTGCCCTAAGCAAGTAACCAGAGTTAGTTTGGCAGGAGTTCAAAAAATGAGCTTGCAGTGTTTTCCAAAAGTAAACCCATAAATGTTCAAAAGTAACACTGTTCTCAGCGCTCCTGCGCCCATGAAATAAACACAAAATATACGCAGAAACGGCAAGCTGCAAAATAGGTAGATAAAGATATTCCACGCTCGACAGAGCATTATTAAAATATAAACTTACAGGCCCTACCAGGGCTAGGCCAAAAAGTACAAAAGGAAAGGCTCACAACTCAGAGCTTTTAGAACAGGAAGGCGGGGCGTCCCCCGCAGGGCAGCAGCTGCTACTGACACAAACAAACAAAGCGAAAGCGGACTCGGGTTGGACTGGATAGGAAGGGAAGCAATACAAATCCAGGCGCAAATATATAGGTGCGGGATAGGGTAGAATCATCTGGCAATAGCAGCCTGCCCAAGGTCAACACAGCAGGAAGCTCTGTGGCGGCCGCGAAAATGAATGAAGTTCTTTGGTGGCAATAGCTGGAACAATTAGGACTGCCGGAAGTGGGGAAGAAAAAATTTAAAAAAGGAACGCAAACAAAATCAGCTCGTCCTTAAGTACCAAGCTGACACAGGGGATAGCGCATCCTACACTATCGACTCACAGATTCAGGAATCCAGCACCTGGGCTCTAAGAAACTTGCAATTTTGAACAGAGCAGGAATTACATAAAACAAGGGAACTGGGCCAGGACAAAACGAAGAAAGCCAAGCGACAGGGATCAGCTGGCTTAAATCTTCACCATCAACTGACCATTCCTAGAGCTTCATGGGAGAGAGCACAATCCCCTGTTGCCTCTAGGCTTTCTGGAATTTGGAGTCCATTAGTAGCGCATGATGCCTGACACTTAACAGTTCTCACCCCTAAAGGCCGTCTTACAAGTCTGGGTTTAGAAGGGTGTAAAGCATGAAATATCCGTACCAACCGGGGGGGCATGTACATTTTCAACGGGTTCCCATGTTCTATCCTCTGGTGTGTACCTCACCCAATCTATTAAATATTGCAATTTACCTCGGTATCTTCGATAGTCCACTATCCTTCTCACCTCATATTCTAGTTCCTCTTCAACCTTAATAGTAGGGGGTGGGGGCACAGGGCAAGAGGGAGGAATGTACGGTTTTAACAGAGAAGAATGGAACACAGGATGTATTTGCATTTCCGGTGGAAGGTCTAGCTTCACAGTTACAGGGTTAATGATTCAACTGATTACAAAAGGACCTAGATCTCTGGGTTGAAGCTTACGAGGCCCTGCTAAACGCAGATGTTGGGTGGCTAACCACACCTGATCTCCCCTTTGATAAGAGGGAGCTGGTTGTCTGTGTTTATCTGCTTGATCTTTCCTGCGTTCCTTGGCTATCATTAATTCTTGTCGGGCCTTTTCCCAAATAGATAGAAGGAGTTTATGATGATCTGTCACGGCTGGGGTGTTAATATTAGAAGGAGGCAATTCCACAGGGAGGAATTTAGGATGATATCCAGGGTTGAAGAAAAAGGGTAATATCTTGGAAGCTGAGTGTGTGGAGTTGGTATAGGCGAACTCGGCTAGAACCCAGTCACTAGTGATGGTGCTAATCAAACATCTTAGGAATTGCTCTAGCATCTGGTTTGTTTTTTCTGTCTGACCATCTATCTGTGGATGGAAAGCTGAGGAGAGGCGGTGATCAATGTGGAGAATTTTACATAATCCCAGCCAAAATCTGGAGATAAATTGAGGGTCTCGGTCTGACACGATCATGGAGGGCAATCCATGAAGTCGTACTATATTGTGGATAAATGCATCAGTAAGTTCCTTAGCTGTGGGTAATTTCTTGAGGGGAACGAAATGGGCCATTTTGGACAACAGGCCTACTACCATTAATATGGTGGTGTATCCTTGAGTGGGAGGTAAGTCTGTGATAAAATCCATGCTAATGGATGACCAGGGACTGTTAGGTATAGGCAAGGGTTGTAATAAACCGGCAGGAGCACAATGTAAGGTTTTTTGTCTAGCACATGTTGGACAGGCTTTAACTTAGTCAGTAATTTCTTGATTCATCCCTTTCCACCAAAACCAGTGTTGACAGATATGTAGGGTTTTTGTAATTCCCGGATGAGCTGCCATAGGGAGAGCATGACACCACTTCATAATTATTTCTCTGATCTCAGTGGTGGGGAGAAACAAACGGCCATCATGGTAGAAAAGATTGTCTTTTATCTTATGTTGTGGAGCAGTCAACCATTCTTGATGATCTAGAGAAACTAATGCTTGTTCTAGAAGTGAGAAAAAAATGTCGGAATCTGTATTTTTTCTTTCTCCGACAGCAATAAGTTTGTGATCTGGAATGATAGGCATAGGGTCATCTCCAGAGTCTGTATGTTCTTTTCCTAAACGCGACAGACCATCAGCCTTGCCCTTTCTGACCCCAGGCCTGAAATGAATCACAAAATCATATTTGCAAAAGAAGGACACCCACCTCATCTGTCTTGGTGTCAGTCCTCTGGCTGTTCGGAAGTATTGAAGATTCCGATGGTCGGAATAAATGGTGATAGTGTGTGGTGACCCTAACAGATAATGGCGCCATTCTTGGAAGGTCATTTTAATGGCCAGTAGCTCTCTCTCCCCAATCGTATAATTCTGCTCAGCAGATGACAGTCTTGGAAAAATAAGCTATTGGGTGTAAAGTGCCAGTGTTAGGGTCTCTTTGTGACAACACCCCACCAACAGAATACTGGGAAGCATCAGCTTCTACGAAGTATGGCTGGGTTTCATCTGCATGACGAACAATGGGTGCTGCGGTAAAGCGATCTTTCAATGTTCTGAAGGCATTGTCTGCAGCTTGATCCCATTGAAACACTACCCCCTTTTTCAGTAGTCTAGTGATGGGTGTGATTAATTCAGAAAAATGATTAATAAACCTCCTGTGGTAGTTTGCAAATCCCAGAAAGTATTGAACCTCTTTAACAGTTGACTGGGTATTCCAGTTGGTTATTGCAGATATCTTGGCAGGATCCATATGTATGCCTTCTGGGGAGATGACAAACCCCAGAAAGGCTACCTTGCGAGTGTGAAAAAGGCATTAATCTAGATTGGCAAAAAGGTTGTACTCTTGTAACTTCCGTAGGATTAAAGTGACGTGGTCTATATGGTCTCTTTCGTTCAGGGAATAAATCAAGATGTCGTCTATATAGACGATGACAAAGACATCCAGGAATTCACGAAGGATATCATTGATTAAAAATTGAAAAGCGGCAGGGGCGTTACACAACCCAAAGGGCATAACACAATATTCATAAAGGCCAGAACTTCGTCCTAAAAGGCGTCTTCCACTCATCTCCCTCTCTGATCCTGATTAAATGATACACTCCTCTCAAGTGGGTCTTGAGTGGGTCAGGTCCTTCCTTACGGGGAGAACACAGGCAGTCCGCCTCAGCCCCTACACTGCTAAAAAAACTCTCACATCCTGCGGTGTTCCCCAAGGCTCTTCCCTCTCCCCGCTCCTCTTTAATCTTTACCTCCGGCCACTCATTCAATCACTTCTGAAATGGGACATCGTCACTTATAACTACGCTGACGATCTCCAGATCATCTTCCCCCTCAACTCACCAAATGCCATCAAAACTTTTCATGGAGCCATGACTCATATCCAACTCTGGATGAACCAGAACCAATTGAAGTTGAACCCCGGTAAAACTGAGCTCCTACTTCCTGGACTCAGCTCCACCTACTGGGGTCCACAGTTCTGGCCTCCAGAGTTTGGCTCCCCCCCCGTCCCTGCAAAAACAGTAAAAAGTCTAGGTGTCATCATCGACACCGAGCTTTCTCTCAGGGCTCAGGTGGGAGCGGTGGTTTCCTCCTGTATGTTTCAACTTCGGAGGATCCGCAAAATCCGCCACTTTCTTCCCCCGGCAGCACTCACCCAAACTGTTATTTCGCTGGTACTTTCCCGTCTGGATTTTTCCAACGCCATCTATCACGGTCTACCACAATACCTGACTCAACGCCTCCAAATCGTCCAGAACCAGGCTGCCCGCCTGATCAATGGAACACCCAGATGGCAATCAGCTAAACCTTTGCTTATGAATTTGCATTGGCTCCTGGTCGAGCGAAGGGCTGCCTTCAAGGTAGCTTGTCTTACCTTCAAGGCACTTCATTGCCCTTCCCCTGCTTTCCTGAAATCTACCATCCACCCTTACTGTCCTACACGTAATCTTCGATCCGCCCACCTTGACTTGTTGATCATCCCCAGGAGCAAAACTAAGAGATTCGGCGGTCGCCGGTTCTCCCAGCTGGCCCCTGGGCTCTGGAACCTCCTCCCTCTTTCTATCAAATCCTGCTCCTCTTTTCTCAACTTTAGGAAAATGCTAAAAACTTACCTTTTCCCTACCCCCACGTAGATTCTGTTACCTCTACCTTCTCCTCACTCTGTTCTGTCTACCAGCGCCAGGAAGCTCCGGTGTCAGTGCGCTTTATAAGCAACACTTAACATAACATAACATAACATAACAAGTCTAGTTTAGTGAAGATCTTAGCTCTTCTGACTTGGTCTAACAGATGGGAGATGAGTGAAAGAGAGTATTTGCTTGGAGAGGAAACAGGTGAGGTTGAATGTCTTATAAACCATTTCTTTACCATATCCTGTAGATATTCAGACAGGTATTTTGTCTCGGGTTCTGTGAGGGAGTAGACTCTACTCACAGGCAAATCTGCTCCAGGGCTTAAGTCGATTCTGCAGTCATAAGGCCTGTGCGGTTGGAGTGCTACTGCTTTACCTTCATTAAATACATCGGCAAATTCTTGATATTCCAATGGTAGTAAGGAGGAGTCAGTGGTAGAAAGAGAACAACATATCGGAGTATGCCAATGGGGGATGTCTCGATAGCAATGAGTCATACAATAGGGTGAACGTAATGTTACCCTTCTGGAAACCCAATCAATAAGTGGATTATGTTGTTGGAGCCAAGGAACTCCAAGAATGGTTCCAAAGGCGGGGGTATCGATTAAATCAAATGAAATGGCCTCTGAGTGCCCATTGTCGCACATAAAGAAGATCTCGGGACTTTGATGTGTAATCAAGCCTGATGATAATTCTGAGCCATCCACTGCTCTTACTTTTTTTGGGTGTTTTTTCAACAGGAATTCCGAGCCACAGCATGTCTAAAAAGTTACCAGTAGCCCCAGAGTCAAGAAGTATAGACATATTATGCCTATGCTGAGAGGGCAAAAGAAACACCACATTTATAGAGA